>NC_045710.1:45578345-46191622 GCF_009834535.1 Camelus ferus | reverse complement strand
TCAAAGCAAAAGCGTTCAAGTAGCAAAGACTGAAAGAAAAATAAAACACTCTGATCACACTAAATCACAAGTTTAAAATTATGACTTATTACTTATTTTTCAAGCTACATTTGATTGACTTCCCACTGTGTGAGGTGCTGTGCTAGATGACTGAGACATGTTGTTTGTCCCTAGAGAGTTCACAGTCTTGAAGTCTGCTGTCATGCACACATTATAATTTTTGAATTAAGACAGTAACTATAAAGTGATTGAATTAACCATGTATTTTTTTCCTGCAGAGTGAACTATTTGTTTTCACTTCCTCTTTTAGGATACGGTCAGTAGGCGGTTTCTCTTATGAACCCTGCTTCTATCCCAACCGTTTGTTCTCCTCTGAGAAAGAAGAAAGTATATGTTATTAGAAGTTCATTAACATTTTACGAGTTCATACCAAGTTAACAATACTTGGTTATTATTCATTCATCCACTATCTATTTATTGAATACTTAGCTGGGCATTTAGGAAATGAAGTTAATAAATGGCAGTTAATATTAATTTAGTGCTTACTTGATGCTAGACAGTTTGTTCTAAGCACTTTACATTGTTGTCTCATTTACAGGTCCATGAGCTAGGCAGTGTTAGTATTTCCAGTTAACAAATCTGGAAACTGAGACATAAACTGTTAAGCAACTTGCCTAAGGTTACATAGCTAGGAGATGGTAGAGCTGGGATCCAAAATCAGGCAGATTGACTTTAGGGTCCTTTCTCTTAAGTACTATGCTAGGCTGCTTTTCTACAATACGAGAATTCGTTAAGACACAACCCCTGTCCTAAAAAACTTAATTTGACATACAGAGTGAATTGTGATTAGAAATTATATCATACTGAATTTCTTTGCTTGGAAGAAGTAGACATTTAATGCCTTAGAACAAACGGACTTGAAGCTTAGGAAAGCATGATGACTTGAACTTGCCCATGGTAATCTAATTAATTTGGCTGATTCAGAATAGTAATCCAGTCCACTGTTCTTTTTACCTCAACATGCTGAATTTTGTTTTATAATGATAAGAAATACATGCTGAAAATAAAATAACTTTTAGATTAAAATCTTGATAAGTAAATATATAATCTCTCTACGGAATTTAGAAGTTAATTTGTATTCTAAGAATTATAATAAAGAAAAGATAACCAGTTGAAATGCTAGTTCTGGCTTTCCAAACTAATAACATTTTTTTCCCTTTACTTCTCATCAATCATCTGCCATGTTCCAGACTTACAGGATAGCCAGTTTGTAATCTTTATCTCTTTCAGTAACAGCAATGCTGAAAGATAGATGTTATCCATGTTTAATGGATACAGATATTGAGATTCAAAGAAGTTAAATAATTGGCCCACAGTCATGCACCCAGTATTTGGCACTAGTGGACCTCAGATCCAAATTTCTCTGATTCCACATCCAATATACTTTATTTACTCTATACCATATTGTTTACCAAGAAGTAGATATTTATTTGCAGAAATGAAATAGTTTCGGGCCCTAAATTTAGGAACTCTGTTTTTTAATTTTTTTTTCTCCAGTATTATTTTCATCTTATACCCATGTCTCCCTTTATTTGCTTTACTTTCTAGCTACAGAAGAAAGGAAACCAGCTGAAGTTCTTATTGTTGAGGGACAACAGTATGCTGTTGTTGGGTGAGTGACACATTTTTCTTTATTAGTTGAATCAATTATTCAAAACATAAGTCTTCTAGTTACTTCTTGATGTGAATGGGAAATTTTGGATTAACAATTTTAAATCTTGCAAAGAACTTTAAAGAAATTTTATCGATGCTTTTTTATGTTCCTATATTTTGCAGTATTCTGTATCTATTAGGGGCTATACTGGCTTAACAAAAAAAGAGGTTGGTTGATTTATCTCATAACAAGAAACCTAAAGGTACGTAATCCTAGGGTGCTAGGGTGGCTCCCTTGATGTTATTAGCATCTGAAGCTCTTCTGTCTTTTTTTTTCCTGCAGTTTTTTTAGTGTGTAATATGCAGCATAGTAGTTGAAGTTGTGGTCTCTGGAGTCAGACTGCTTAGATTTGAATCTCAGCAGCTCTGTTATTTTGTGACCTTGGGCAATTTACTCTGTGTGCCTCAGTTCCCTTTTCTGTAAAACGAAATGCTGCAAATAGTACTACATTTAGAATTATTGTGAAATTAAGCAGGTAGTTCGTGTAAAGCATTTAGCATAGTTCTGGCACCTAATAAGAGGTTGATAGTTGTTGGTGGTTGTTTCCATTGTCATCATTTTCAGTGGTCTTTTACTCTCTTACCAGTAACAGTATAGAATTCAGTTGACTTAAGAAAAATATAAATTCCAGTGTTGTTTGCCTAGTACCATATGCCTTTTTATTAAATGGGTAGTTAAACTAATGTCTTCACATACTTCATAACACTTCATAGTTTAAGTATTTTCATATATATGATCTCATTTAATCTCTACAACCACACTGTGAAATAGACATTTCAGGGATTGTTGTTCCCTTTCTACAGTTAAGTGAATTGGAGCTTAGAAGATTAAGTAGTTAATATAAAATTACCCAAATGGAGCCAGAAGTAGAATCAAGATCTAGCTCCCAGTATCTACACCAGAATTCTTTTCTCACTTTTCTTGTTTCTTGTCACTGTATAAGTCTTTCCTGAAATAGCCATCTCTTCTAGGGAGAATGAATGATCCTCTCCTTGTAACTCTCTGTGCCTCTATCATGGCACTTCTTGCAGTATATTAGAATTATTTATTTGTATATATATCTTCCTAGTTAGTCTCTGAGTTCCTCAGAGGTGGAGATCACATCTTAACCATTTTTGTTTTTCTTGGCACCTGATAAGCCCTCAAAAAGTACATATAAAATATATGCTTTTTTCCCAATCTGTATATTATCCAAAACTCTGAAGTATACCTGTTGTAAGCTAAAGCTTCTGTTCCTTTCTCCTTTGGAATGGCGTTCTTTTCCATTTCTAGTAGGACAAGCTTTTTTCAACCTCCTTGTAATCTTAGACCTTTAATCTAACTATGATTTCTTTCCTTAAGTACAAACATTGCAGTTGGCTCTCTGTATCTGTGGGTTCTGCATTTGTGGATATAGCCAACCAGGATGTGAAACCCGCGGGTATAGAGGGATGACTTACTATGCCGTTTTTCATAAAGGACTTGAGCATACATGGATTTTGGTATCCACGGGGCATCCTGGGAGCAATTGCCCATGGATACTGAGGGTGGACTGTATCTTGTTAGTCTTCCCTTGCTTGATGAAAATGGTCCCCTCTAGTCATCTGGCTTTCTTGCTCTTTAGACAAAGAGACTATGCCAAAAAAGTGAACTCCTTGGCTGAAGGGGAAATGTTATATCTTCAGAGAGAAGATTACAAAAGATATGCAAAGGATTTCTGCCCAGTAAAGCAGACTCTAGGAGTATGCCTGGGGAGTAACATATGGTCTGACAATTAAGCTGATACAAAGACTAGACACTATCTTTCTTGAATCACACTACTTCCTGATATCCTTCAGACTTTCATAAAACATTATTTTACATGAATCACTCATTTCTGAGAATCTCATTGAATTTAGATGTCCTGTAATGATGAAGGGCTCTTTCCCCCTTAATTTCAACCTTATTTAACCTCCTAGTGGTGTCTCTCTTCAGCTTATGATGTGTTTTGCTAATGAGTCGATAATTTTATTATCTTTGGGGAACCTTTTGTGACTTACTGATAAACTTTTTAGGAGACATGTTGTTCTTAGAAGCCACAATTTCTCTTTTATCTCACTAAGAAAATCTGGACTAGGTTCCCTTCATTAATTCAACAATTATGAGGCCCTACTGCATAATCAGAAACACTGTAAGCTTTTTGTCAGTATTCTAAATTAGCCAAGGAATGGCATATCTGCCTTAGTGAAGATGCTTAGTGAGAATGTCACACAGAGTGATGTTCTCGAGCACAAAATTTAAGAAAGTACCCTTTCTCAGTGTCATGCAAGTGCTTACCTTGTAATTGAACAATGCTAGAATTGAGTGTGTCCTTGATTTTGCACCCTAGGGATTTTCTGTTTTCTCACTCTAGTCCCTGCTCTGCTGCATTGATAGGTAAAACACATAATTTAACAGTTACCAAGATCAGTATTGATTTTTCTATGCCGAGTCAGTTTGATTTTTCTTGTTTTGAGTGCTTACTGAATCATCTTTCTTTTTTTATAGAACTGTATTGCTGTTGATAAGAATTATCCTTGAATATTGCCAGTGTGTGGATAATATCCCATCTGTTACTACTGACATGCTTACTCGTCTATCAGATTTATTGAAGGTGTGTATGATTTCAGTCTTATGGTAAAATAGTTGGAAGAAGTAATTCATTAGGGTGTGACTAATCTTTCAACTCTAAGACGTTTCAAGGTTAAGGTATCTTTAAGACATTACTTTTGTTACATTCAATTGTGGTTGAATCACAGCATGTTATGGAAGAAGGCCGCCTGCTTCCTCACTTAGTGATTCCTCATTACACTTATAGAGTTGTTAATGACATTGGAGACAGGAGATGATTTGTTCGTTAGGTGCTGAACATGACTGAGGCCACTTAGGTCAAAAAACCTGGACTGGTTTCAAATGTGCATGGAAGGAATTCACTGAACTTTACAAAATTCATCTCACTAAGGTTAGAGATTTTTCTTAAATCATTTTTCAGAACCATTGATGTAAAATGAAAATGTGGTGATAATTTTATTCAGCCATTTCATATTAACATATTTTTAACTGCTAGCTTAGAGAAAAGACTTAATTTTTCTTAAATGTCTATAATCTATCAGTTAATTCTATCCCGAAATTAAGTTGTCGTATTTTAGTCCAGAAAGATTTTGTTACCCTTTTAAAAATAGGACTGTCCAATTAGAAAGACTGAAACAACTAGTTTTGTGAATGTAAATTAAAGATTAATTTCTGAACAGTTGCTTTTTAGAATTTCTCAACATT
This sequence comes from Camelus ferus, assembly GCF_009834535.1. Lineage (NCBI taxonomy): Eukaryota > Metazoa > Chordata > Mammalia > Artiodactyla > Camelidae > Camelus > Camelus ferus. The sequence continues at coordinate 46,186,635 of NC_045710.1, read as the reverse complement.
TTCCCTACCAGACTGTAAATATTATTTAGGAATACCCCTTGCCTTTTTTTTTCCCTGTCATTACATAAACAGATCCTAATTGCTCTTACTAGAAAAATTTGTTTGCTCCTTGAATGAGAGGAAAGAGGAATGTATTTTTAGAATTAACACATTGCCAGCATATAAAGAATAGTTTTTAATTAACTTTTGGGTTTTTTTCTCTCCTTCCTTTGTTAGTACTTCAATTCAAGAAGTTGCCAGTTAGTTCTTGGAGCTGGTGCACTGCAAGTTGTTGGACTGAAAACAATAACTACAAAAAATTTAGGTATGGATTCTTGCATTTAATTCACATGCTGAGGCGTTGTAGTGATGTTACTATACTTATTTTTTTAACGAAAGGTTCTAAAAGTAGCAATGTTACTTCACTTTTTTATGCATTACAATAATTGAAAAATTAATTTCCCGACAACATTCTGGAGAAATGTTATGGGGAATTTCTACTCTGATAAGTATAAGTTAATAGAAAGTTTTACTACTATAGAAAATGTTAAAATACAACATGCATGAAGTACATATGTATGTATGAGGTAAATGGTATCTGAATGTCAGAAGAGAATCAGTTGTCCCACTAGCTTCCTCATGCTAGTAACACAACTTGAGTCCATTAGGAAAAGCAGCATATTCATTGCGTTATTCAGTACTAAACGATTTTCTTAAACAAAATGAAATATGTTGCTTTCTACCACTGTGTTCTTCATTTATGAAATAAATGTATAAAATTTATTGACATTTTTGGCTTAATTTGATATGTATTTAAAGCCTCTAATATCCTTTTTTGTTTCTCCGTGATACGTCTACCTCCTGGATCTTCAGCTCTTTCTTCACGCTGTTTGCAGCTAATTGTGCACTACATTCCTGTGATCCGGGCTCATTTTGAAGCTCGACTGCAGCCTAAGCAATACAGCATGCTTAGGCATTTTGATCATATCACTAAGGTACCTTTACATATATTTTCTACTGGAATTTCATAAATTTAATTCCCTAATTGTTAAGTATTTTTTAGATGTGTCCCAGGGACTTTAAAATACAATGTTATTTCTCATTGTAGGACTATCACGACCACATAGCTGAAATATCAGCTAAGCTTGTAGCGATAATGGATGGCTTATTTGACAAGCTGTTGTCTAAGGTAATGGTTTATGGAAAATATCAGGCTTTGCTTGAAAGCATTGTGACTTTTCACAGTTGTCTAACAAATCAGATTCTTCAGGATTTAGGAAGAAAACACAATGGAATATTCAGATTACCCAAATAGTTGATGTTCATCTGCTTAAGGGACTTGGAAATGGGGTTGGGGGAAGATGATTTCAAGGATTGTAGAGACCCCATGCAGAAGTAATTTTATATTAGCTGCACTGAAAGTTATGTATTTTCTTCATATTTTAGTGTGAAAGCCTGCCAGAGGCAGAATTGAGAAAATAAAGATCAAAATAGGAAAAAATTAAATAAATTATTTTTGATAAAGATAAACTTTATTTTCTAGGCTAAAAAGGCAGAACCTGAGGTACTCTGTTATTTCTCTCATAGATATTCAATTTCAATATTTGTTTCTAATTTGCTTCCCATCCCAAATAGTTCATTAAAAAGAACACTGTTTTCCAAAGAATTCTCAATTACATGGGAGGGTATCTTCAGAAAAATGTCACTTAATCAGCCCTAGTCACTTTGGCCCTATCCCTCACTCTTTGCTTTCTCGAAATTCTTCAATACATGCCTTAAGGAGAAAGCAGAAATTTCATAACTTGAAAGTTTGAAGGTTTATTTAGTTACACTTTTGCCCCAGAATGTGTTTAGAGTAATCTTATAAAAGGCAAGGCACTTTGATATGCTTTTCCTTCTATGTGGATCCTTCAGATTCTGAGATGGCAAGAGCAGCAGGTACATAAAAAAAGGATAAGATGAGGTGGTGCCCACTGACACAACAAACCTTTGAAGCTGACAATGAAAAAGGAATGATTAGAAAATAAGATTGCATTTGTTTAATGTCATAAATTATCAAACATTTTGGTTATAGACCCCTTTACACTTAAAAATAATTGAGGACCTCAAAGAGCTTTTGTTTGTACAAAGTATACCTATCAGTAAGTACCATATTAAAAATTAAAACTAAAAAAATTTTAAAACACAAGAATACATAAACATTCGATCAGCCTTCAGAATGATGACATCTAAAAATCCCCACTATTCAGTCATGTGAGACTGAGAGTGAAAAAGATAATACCATCTTAGTATTATTATGAAAATGGTTTTTACCTCATAGATTCCCTGAAAGACTTTTTGACTCCCAGTTGTCCCCAGACCATACTTTTAGAACCCCTGGTGTAGTTAATAGATAACATAGATGTTTTATGCCTCTCTTTTAAGAACTTTAAGGAATTTATAGTTACGTGCAAACATACATTTATTATGTTTTGCCCTCGAAGTTTCTAGTTTTGTATGGAGAAAAATCATTGCTGTTTAGAAATTCTCTATATTCTTCATGGTTCAGCTTCATGGTTGGACTTCATTCAACTTCATGATTGCCAAGTACAAGCTAAATTTAAAAGTAGTTCTGTTCCACCAGTTTCCTTTTTGATATATGGCATTCTTCTGTGTACCAAAAGTCAATAAACGCGTTGTGACTATCCTCAAGAAGTTTACTGTCAAACAAGGTAGAGGACAGTAAACACCTCACAATGTAGAATAAGGCAAACGCCAAATAGTGAAACTAGTTATAAGCTGTGGAATATAACGGAGCAAAACCAGAAAAGTGCCAGTACTCTTAAAACCCTAACTTTATTCTATCATGTTGGTGATCCAGGATTTTTGAACAAGAATTGGGACTATGGCTAGACTTTTTCCCATGACCACTCATTTTATTCTTTTTTCTTTCTTTCTTTTTCGTAAAGAAAAATAAAGGGCATTATTTAATGAGCTTCCCATGTACTTATCACCTATATTTAGTAGTCATTAACATGTCTTTTAATTAAAATGTCATTAACGTTTTTCTTTTATTACTAAAATGTTCCATAGTAAATTCGAGGCACTATGATATTTCATATCTAAATATTTAAGTATATATTTCTAAGAACTAAGGATACTTTTTTATATGATCACACTACCATATCACATCTAACAAAATTAACAACAATTCTTTAATATCATCTAATACTTATTCCTATTTTAAACTTATCAATTGTCTCAAAATGTTCTTTTTTACAATAACTTATTTGAAATAATAGATTCAATATGATCTGTGTATTGAATTTGGTTATTATGTTTCTTAACTCTTTTATAAACTTCAGACGCCATTTTTGATATCTTTTTATTTTTTTAATCTCAAGTATGTGCCTAGACATTTGCAATGTAGTGTTTTCTCCACTACCTTACCTGCTGGTGACTTTTTCTGTTACCCTGACATATTGCATTCTCCCTGTATTACCATGTCTCTCTCTACCACTCTCTGCTCTACTTGCTTTCATGGGTTGTCCTGGAGTTTGGCTCTGTTTTTAATTCATACCAGAATAGCAGACAGTGTTTGATTTAGGTTAGCCTCTCAATTTTCAGCTTTTCATTTTCTTAACTCTGGAGTTTTAATTTGGCAAAAGAAGGATAATGCAATAATAAAATATAGGCTGATTCTAAGAAGTTAATAGGTCAGAGTACCATTCCTTGAGTAGAATGAAGCATTAACATCTAGTTGTATTATTGGCTGGACTAATGTTCCAGCCACCATTCATTCATTCATTCAGTTAAATTGTGTTAGATAACAGGGATACACAAGGGTGAAGAAGCCTTTGATCTTGTCCTCAAATAGTAAAATACTTAATAGGAAAATTATATTAGTAACTAACAGGAGGTAGAATATGTAAAGTGTCATAAGTAAGGAATCGATTCAGTGCTATTAAGAGTTTTTAATGTTTTGAAAGAGATGGTTTCCAGCTGGGGAGGGTGATCTGGGAAAGCTTTTATGGATGAGACATGCATATTAGTTTTGCTTTTAAAGATAGGTACAATTAGGGCAAATGAAGTTGAGGTGGAAAGATACTCTGAGGTAACAGCATGAAGCAGATATGCTGGTAGGAATCATAAGAAGGAAGTTTATCAGGTTTTCGGGTCAAGTAGACTTAAGTTCAAATTCCATGTTTGTCTATAGTGAGGTATCAGCTCACACTGGTCAGAATGACCATCATTAGAAAGTCCACAAACGAGAAATGCTAGAGAGGGTATAGAGAAAAGGGAGCCCTCCTACACTGTTGGTGAATGTAATTTGGTGCAGCCATTGTGGAAAACAGTATGGAGATTCTGTAAAAAACTAAAAAGAGAGTTACCATATGGTCCAGCAGTTCCACTCCTGGGCACATATCAGGAAAAAACTCTTAATTTGAAAAAATACATGTACACCAAATTTCATAGCAGCACTATTTACAATAGCCAAGACATGGGAACAACCTAAATGTCTATCAACAGATGATTGGATGAAGAAGTTGTGGTCTAAATGTATAATGGAATACTGCCCAGCCATAAAAAAGAATGAAATAATGCCATTTGCAGCAACATAAATGAACCTAGAAATTATCATACTAAGTAAAATAAAACAGACGAAGACAAATGTCATATGATGTCACATATATGTGGGACACAAATGAACTTATTTACAAAATGGAAACAGGCAATAGAAAACAAACTTATGGTTACCAAAGGAGAAAGAGAGGGAGAGGGATAAACTAGGAGTTTGGGATTAGCAGATACAAACTACTGGATACAAAATAGATAAATGTCAGGATCATACTGTATAGCACAAAAAACTATATTTAATGATTTGTAATAACCTATAATGAAAAAGAATATATATAAAATGAATCACTGTGCTGTAGATCAGAAACTAACACAACATTGGAAATAAACTATGCTTCAATAAAAAAGAAAAATTACATGTTTGTCACAGATTAGCCATTGAAGGACCTTGGGTAAATTATTAATCTCCTTAAATGGGGGATAACAAGTTATTAATTATTAATAACAAATTATTGATCTCCTCTAAATATGGATACTAACAAAGCCTCATAAGGTTGTAGTGAGGATTTATGAGATAATGTATGTAGAGCACTTTTCTTTTATCATGTATCTGACTATAGCCAGTTCCAGTAAGTGACTGCTAATGCTTTTGCTGTTGTTATTAATAATAACAAAAGTTAAGTAATTCCATTTAGCTAATGTACTAGGGTGTGTAGACCAAGGAATGGGATATATGTTGGAAAGATAGTAGAGAGTTTTGACTTTGAGTGGAGAGCTAAGCAGTTTAAGTCAGGCTTACAGAAGTATAATTTATATTCAGTAAAGTTCACCCTTTCTAAGTATATGGTTTGATGAATTTTAACATGTATACTGTAGTGGGGCTACCACAATCAAGATACAGAGCAAGTCCATCACTGTTAAACATTCTCAAGGGCATTTTTGTCATCAGTCCTTTCCTGACATCCCAAAACCACGGCAACCACTGATCTGATTTTCATCCATATAGTTTCGCCTTTTCCAGAAGTTCCTATAAATAGAGTTATACAGAATATAGCCTCTTGTCCCAGGTTCCTTCATTTAGCATAATGCTTTTGAAATCCATGGATGTTATAACATGTGTTAATGGTTTGTTGCTTTTTATTATAGAGTGGTACCCCTTGGATGGATGTACCACTATTTGTTTATCTGTTCATCAGTTGATAGACCTTTTGGTTTTCTCCAGTTTCTGGGTGTTATAAATTAATACTATTATAGACATTAGTGGGCACATCTTTCTGTGAGCAAGTGTTTTCATTTCTTTTATGTAAATACCTTGGAATATATTGATGATTTATAGAAATGTAAAACTTTGTGGTAACTTGATATTAAACTGCCAAATTATTTTACAAAGTGACTATACAATTTTGTATTCTACTTGTGGTGTGTAAGAGTTCTAGATATTCTTTAATCTTTCTGTTGTCTCTGTTTTGTAATGTTAGTCTGTTGGTAGGTCTGTACTGAGTGATAGCTCATTGTGGTTTTAACTTGTGTAATGACTAATATGTTGAGTATCTTTTCGTATGTGTTTGCTGTCCAGACTTTTTTTTTGGTAAATTGTTCAGGTTTTTTGCTCATTTAAAAAGATTGAGGTGTCTTCTTACTGAGTTTTAAGAGTTCCTTGTATATCCTAGATACAAGCCCTTTATCAAATATATGTTTTTAAGTGTTTTCTCCTAGTCCGTGACTTATCTTTTCATTTTAAGTGTCTTAAAAAGAGCAGTTTTTCATTTTGGTAAACTCCGGTTTATCAGTTTTTTTCCTTGTATTGTTCATGCTTCTTGTGTCCTATCCCAATAAATTTTTGTAAACCAAATTACAAAGATATTTTTCAGTGTTTTCTTCTAGAAGCTCTGTTGTTTTAGGCTTTATGTATAAGTCCATGATCCATTTCTAGTTCATTTTTATGTAGTGTGAACTATGAGTCTGTACATTTTATGGAAAAGACTATCCTGTCTCCATTGGTACCTTTGTTGAAATCAGTTGACTGTTTTTATGTGGGTCTATTTTTGAACTCTGTTCTATTTTATTGCTTTATATGGCTGTCTTTACACCGGTACCACACCATCTTAACTACTGTAGCATTATTGTAAGTCTTGAAATTAGGTAATGGGAGTCCTTAGATGTGGCACCTTCTCAGTGTTCTCACCCCTCCTCCAGTGGTAGCCAACCTCTGCTTTGATTGTCATAGGATCTTGGGCTTAAGATGTTTTTCTTCCTTCCCTCAGGACCATGCGTGTTTTGTTTCTACCTCTTACGTGGTGGCCTTGGGGATGAACGAGTTTGGAGCCCCTTCTCCCTTCACAGTAACTTAAAGCTTTTGCTTTGTATAAGAAGGGCTTAGGGAAGTGGGTGGCATTTGTTCCTTTTCCCTAGTGCAGCCAGTCATCTCCTGCTTGCCTGTGCTACTGAGAATGACTCTCTGTTGTCTCCTACCCTGACCCCAGTGTTGCTTGTGAGCACTGGCTGGAGACCCATGGAGAACTTGTCAGTGACTGCAGACTTGCTTTGTGGCTAGGGTTCTCACTTACTCTGAATGTATGTCTACTTGGCCTTTGGAAATTTGTTAAAATGTTAGTTCTTTTCTTATTTGCTTCTGGGATGGTCATCTCTTCTTTCTCTGCTTTGCCAAAAGTGATTGCCATGATCTGTCTCTCCTCTGAGGGCCTTGTCACTCTTTGGAATTAGTTCCCTTGGTTCCTGTGACCTCTGTTCTGTGCTAGGTTCAATAAAAGTTACGGTTTCATTAATTATTCCTATGTTTTTCTTGTGGCTAGGGTAGTAATGACATTCTCTTGCATCTTTCTAAATTTTAAACAGAAACAGAACCCAAAAGTTTTTAAACTAATGAATCACATGATTAGAATTACACTTTAGAGGGGTTAATCAGATAGTATGTGGAATGGATTTAAGGTGATATGGCATGTCCTGTATTTGGAATACTGTAACTTTTTTCCTTTGAAGACAGCAGCAGCTGCTCAGGAAGCCATCTCTGCAGTTGCCTCAATGTCCTCCACCCATGTTCCTGTAGCATGCAGTGTCCACTTTCCGGGCCACCAACTTTTAGACAGTCAGCTCTCCAAAGAGACTATCTCTGATTAATCTTTGTAGACTCTAGCCAGCACAGTACACATGTACACATATGCATACACACACATACATGCCTGTGTTCACATATGCACACATGCGTGTGCATAGGTACATATACACACCCAAGAGAATACTTATTCAGTGCTTCCTGTGTGCCAAGAAGTTTTATTAAATGTTTGTTGAACTAATATCTGGAATCGTTAAAATGCTGTATTTTTTCAGGTGAGACGTGTTGAAGGCCTCGCCTGGGGCAGTGTTTCTCAAGTGAGACAGTTTTGACCCCTAGAGGACATTCTGAAATGTTGGGACCATTTTTGGTTGTCACAGTTGAGGGTGGGACAATACTGGTAACTAGTGAGTAGAGGCCAAGGATGCTGCTGAGCATCCTACAGGACAACCGCCACAACAACAAATTATCTAGCCCAAAATGTCAATAGTGTAGAGGTTGAGAAACTCTGACCCAGAGTACTGACTAATGTGTAAAATAATTTGAAAGTATGTTTGATGGGACTTAGTCAGTGATTCAATACAAGGAAACAAGGAAAAGAAGGGATTAAAAACTGAGTTGGAATTTTCAGGTCTGTATGACCAGGAGGATTGTAAAGGCAGCAGTAGTAACTGAAACAGGTAAGAGGAGCAAGTCTGGGAAAGCTCATGGTAGCTCAGTGATGGACTGGAACAAGATGTGTGACTTCAACTCAGTATACAGTGGTTCAGGACTAGAGATATATTAGAAGTCATGAGATTGAGTGATACTGATAAGAGGAAAAATGAGGAAGATAAGAGGGGATTAATGTTGAAGTAGCTTTGCATTTAGAAGATAGGAGATAGAAGATAGGAGGGGAGGAACCAGGAAAGCATTCTGCGTACACCATGATCATGTTTCAGGTGGGAGATAGTGTGAGATACTGCAGGGCGGTGAGGAAGGGGCACTAAAAAAAGTTACTAAATTTGGAAGTTAGGACATTTTTAGTGATTTCTCCAGAGAGAAATTTCAGAAGGTTATAAACAGTAGGGAGAAGGTGGTTTGGGTAGTGGCAAGAACCAAATTTTAAGGGTTAAGAATAAAGACGTAACAGTATCAAGTTTAAGTGATTGAAGAAATATGTAGTGAAGGTAAGATGGAAAGAATAGTATCTTTAGGGAAACAGCAGTGAAGGAAGGTTTGGAGAGTGTTTCCTAGGACTGCCATAACAAATTACCAAGAGTGAGTGGCTTAGAACACAGAAATTTATTCTCATCATTCTGGAAGATAGAAGTCCTAAATCAAAGTGTCACCAGACCATGCTCCCTCTGGAGGTTCTAGCAAAGAATCCTGCCCTTCCTCTTTCTTGTTTCAGGACTTGTTCTCAGTTGTTGGTATCTCTTGGCTTGTAGATACATCACTTCAAGCTCTACCTCTGTCTTCATGTGGCCATCTTCCCTCTGTGTCTCTGTGTCTGAATTCCCCTCTCCTTTTTGTTGATTCTTATTTTGTGGTTGGCTTTATTCCTTTGATATCTATGTAAGTTTAAAACTAAAGCTCTGAACTGTTCTTACAAACTAAAAAAATTATGTGCAGTATATTGTATATATGTACATGAAATATATTGTATATGTGCAGTCAAATTGTAACCATTCTACCTAATAACCCCTCCCCCAAATAAATTCGCCTGTCCTTTCTTTTATAAAGACACTAGTCAGTGGATTTAGGGCCCACTGTAATCCAGTATGACCTTATGTGGCTTCCAGTAGACATGAATTTTGGGGGAGTGTAGTTAAAATAAGGGGGTATTACCATAGTGAGATACTATTTCAAACCCACTAGAATGGCTAAAATAAAAAAGACAATAACAAGTGTTTGTGAGGATATGGAGAAATTGGAACCTTTGTACACTACTGGGTGGGATTGTAAAGTGGTACAGCCACTTTCAAAAACATTTTGGCATTTCTTCAAAAAGTTAAACATGGAGTTACCATATGACCCAGTAATTCCACTTCAAGGTATATACCCAAGAGAATTGAAAACATTTGTTTACCAAAAAAACCTGTACATGAATGTTCATGGCATTATTACTCATAATAACCAAAAAAAGTAGAAATAATTCAAATGTCTGTTAATTAATGATTGGGTAAACTATGGTGTATTCATGCAATGGAGTATCATGCAGCCATAAAAAGGATTAAGTATGACACATGTTGCAACATGGATGAACCTTAAAAGCATGTTAAGTGAAAGAAGCCAGTCACAAAAAGCCACATATTATATGATTCCATTTCTAGAGATTAATGGTTGCCAGGGGCTGAGGGGAGGGAAGAGCTGGGAGTACCTGCTAATGGGTATGGGGTTTCTTTTTGGCATGATGAAAATGTTTGTATATTAGTGATGATGGTTATATAACTATAGTTTACTAAAAAACCAGTTAATTGTACACTTTAAAGGGTTGCATTTTATGATATGTGAATTGTATCTTAAAGCTGTTATTAATAAAAAAGATAAGGGGATGTTTGATATATTTCTAGGCTGAAGAGAGACAGACTCTTGGGTGATCATAACTTTGCTTATCTTGGTCCAGTCATATGGTGACTTCTACATAGTTCTGCTGTAGCAGTTTATTAGAACTCGTTTTAATAAACTATATAAGATTAGTGCATCAAAAATATAATTATTTAGCCCAAATTTTTCTTATAAATGAGAATGATTTATAATTTAAGCTGTGAATTCTAAATGTAGGCCCAAAGATGATTATCTAAATTATACCAGTATACTGTTCCAGATGTAAGAATAGTAAAATGAATTTACCTAAGTTTAAATTTTCAGTATAGTTCATTGAAAAAGTCTTAACTTAATCTTAGGGTAAATATGATTACTATATTGGCCCACCTACAAAAGAAAAAGAACATTTTAATTCTGCCAGTTACATTGATTTCAGATATGATCATGATGACACATTCTTACAATCATGTTTTTTTAAAAAATCTATTAATTTGGAGAGTCTGCTTTAATGATTCATCATTGTATATTGAGCCAGAATAGGAGCCAATGTTTTTTGAGTACTTTGTATCAAGCACTGTTCTTTGTTCTTATTGGCCATCTTTTAAAGTCCTCACAGCAAGCCCTTTGAGATATAGAGAAATATGTTACTCAATATAGAGAAGGAACTCACCCAGCGTCACAAAGCTAAGAATTTTAAGAGTTGAGATTTGAACCCAAGCAGAGCCATTTTAAGAAGGGAAACAGCCTATGTTCTTAGCCATTAAACTATGCTGGCTCTCTCAAAGTATATAGGATTTTTAATGAAGAGTTGTTGAGATTTGCATGAGTAGCAGAGATCAGAGTTAGATGTGTAGGGTCAGAAAATTTATGTCTTAGGGAACAAGTGGGGATCCAGTGGGCAATCCAGAGGACGTGAACATAATTCTCATTATTTTTCCCTGCCAGTATGAGGTGAAAGCTCCCGTTCCTTCTGCCTGTTTCAGGAATATCTGTAAGCAAATGGCAAAAATGCATGAAGCTATATTTGATCTCCTTCCAGAAGAACAAACACAAGTGAGTAGAAATTCCTAAAACTACTTCATTATATATAACGTAAGATGCATGCAGAATTGGAGTGTTTTTATGTACTTTTGGCACAGTAAAGCTTAGTTCATGTCCCAATATGATTATTATTTTTTCCAGTTGTTATATTGACTTCTGGAACATGGATAAAAGTTTCTGATTTCAAAGTGCCCCTCGCTCTGACAGGCCAGAGCAGTAACAGCTTTGCTGTATAGTCAGAAATTCTAAAGAGCAGATTTTCTTTTTTAAATTTTTATTTTTTATTGAAGTATAGTTGATTTACAGTGTTTCAGGTGTATAGTAAAGTGATTGTTACACATATTAAAAAGCAGATTTTCATTTGTCCATTGAGTTATCAGAGTCCTGGATTCTACTTACATAATTTATTACATTATTAGTTTGAAAATCAGGATTGACATTTATTAATGAAAAGTAAAATATGTTACTCACTGCGATTATAATCCAAATTGGATAGGGGAGGAATTAGTGATGGACTTAATAATGAGATGACATTTAAAGTAAACCAATCAATGTTCCTTAATATTAATATTTATTAGATCAGCATAAATGATGTATAGTAGGCACAAACCAGGAAGAATATCTAAGTGGGTAGTCTGTGGCACCTTTTACCTATGAAATATCCATCCTCTACCCCTGCTGTCTCCCCCGCCCTATTATCAGAGTTCTCGCCCCTCTTCAGTGGCATTCCTGCCCCCACTTCCCTCCATATCCTTGCCTAGTACTTCAAAGCTTCCAGTATTCCTTTTTTCCCAGTCTTTACCCACCTTAGCTTGTTCTCTTTATACCAAGTGATGTCATTCAAGCCTAGTTGTAGAATGATATGCTATAATACAAACCTAGTTGTTATATGACTGATGAAATGGGGTTTTTGCTATTCAGACAAGTTTGTTATTTCAGTTTATCTCTAATTGGTTGAGTGCATGGAAGTGGTATTTGGGAACAGAGGGTAGCTTTCTTAGTATCTCTCCCCTGCTCTTTCTCCCGCTGGTCTCCTTTGCCATGCCACTTCAGACTTTCGTCCTCTACTAGCTTTTTCCATTTTTCATGCTTCCCTAGGTTTCCATTAATCATACCAGCTCTGTAATTAAATATCATCCAACTCCTTTGGGGCTCACTTAGGACTGAAGATACAGAGCACCCACTAGGGTCTCATTTTTCTTTCTCAGTCTTTGTAGCCAAGTCATCCTTTCATTCCATGTTTAAGACTTCCCACCTCTGACATTCTGACCTTCTGAATTTTCCATCTGAATTCTAATTCTCTAGGCAAGGCTTAGCCAGGTCAGGGAGCTTGGTAGACAGGTATTTTGTGTGTTTTTGTCTGCATTATCATTTAAAAGGAACTCTTGTCGAAGTTAGGTAAAAATGACAGATTTTATGTCATTATTGTCGCTTGAATACCAGTAATTCCGTAAAACTTTTCCATGGATGACTTTATATGTTTTTTCCCATAGAAAACACATTTCACAAAATTGTTTGCATAGAGTAATTGCATATAATTTCAGGTCAGGTATTTCCCAAAAAAGTATTGGACCATTGCATTAAAAATGTGCATGTGGAGCAATAAAATACTTTCAAGTAATTTAGAAGGATAACGGTAGCTTTGTGTCTACCCTTGTGAGTTTTTTCAAGTTCCTGGTTAATACACTGCAGAGTTCTCTGTCTCTTTGTATTCTTCTCACCTGTGTGGTAGGTCGCCTTACATATCCCAGAGGACTCCTTCTAAGGGGCAGAAAGGCAATGATAAGTCATATCACTTAAAGTTGTACTGCTGAAAAGAGGGAAGAGCTTTTTTCAACTAAGGAGAAAAACTATACTGAAGTAACAGTTAAATACTTTTGGAGGAGCATTTTAAAAGTGTATGCCAAGGCAAAGGCTTTTTAAAAAAATATTTTTTCCAAATAATATTGATAACTTAACTACTTATGTCTTCTATTTCAGTAGAGCTTTAAGAAACTTAGTTTTATTTCTTTTCCAGATGTTATTTTTAAGAATTAATGCAAGTTACAAACTCCACTTGAAAAAGCAGTTATCTCACTTAAATGTGATAAATGATGGAGGACCTCAAAATGGGTATGTTTTCAACGTATTTTTAGCACATTCTCCCATATTGAATTGTTCAGTTGGTTTTTATTGAATTGTTCAGCTGTCCTTTTCCCCAGGGCCTCAGAATTGTAAAGTCAGCAACTTTTGCCTTTTTTTCATCTGTGGAGGTGATAGTTATCTATCATCTATCCACCTCTCTCTGTTAAAGTGTTAGATAAATGTCATTACTTAACTGACCTTGTATGTCCATTGTTGAAGCAGGTGTGCTAGTAGCACCTCCTCACGTTACCCAAGTCCTCCCTGTCCAGACAGAACTCCGAGTCCTACTTGGCCTCTGTGAAGAAGTCACTTAACCTCTGTGCCTTATTTATAAAATGATAGGGATAAATTCCTTCACAGGATTACAAAATTAAGTGTGTACATATCTTATTGTAAGCCATTGAACAAATTATATGTATTAGTAGTGAAACAGTGTGATATAGAAGAGAAAACAGGATTTAGAATCATAAAACTTAAGTTCTGCTACTTTCTAGCTGTGTAACTGAGCAAACCACTTACTGTCTGAGCCTTAATTTTCTTAGATTTGAAAATAGGGAAGATGATAAAAAATGCTGTCACAGGATTTTTGTTAAGAGTAATGTCGATAAAAGTGTAGGTTTAAAGATTATACAAAATGCAAAGCACTGATCATATAGTTAGACCTTAACGTGGTTTCTTTAGTGTGTTACCTCGGTTGCATGGATTTTTAGGAATAAAATATTTTGTTCCCTGTTAAAGGAGTTTCAGGCTTAAATTTCAAACTTATAGGAGCAAGTGAAGAAAACATATTTTAGAGTCAGAAGGTGGCCTTGCCCTTAAAAAAAGAAATACAGTTGACCCTTGAACAATGCGGGGGTTGGGTGGGGGTTATGGGTCCTGACCCTCCAGCAGTTGAAAATCCACGTGTAACTTAGAGCTGGCCCTTCATGTATGGGGTTCCTCCATAGCCACAATTCCACATCCACAGATTCAACCCACAGTAGATGGTGTAATGCTGTTGTATTACAACTATTTAAAAACATCTGCGTGTAAGTGGTCCCATGCAGCTCAAACTCATGTTGTTGGAGAGTACAATGAATTGATTTTGCAGATAATTTTTTGGAAGCTTCAGACTGCTGAATCTATCAGCCGGGCTTAATTTAGGAGTTTTATGCAAAAATCTTGATTCTCTCTTTTGATTATTACCTGATTCTTCTTTTTTTTTTTAATTATTTATTTTCAAAAATTTCAAAGCCACAGAAAAGTTCAAAGACAGTATAACAAATAACAAATACCCCTCAGAGATTATTCAAAAAGCTAGTAATATTCTAGAGCCCCGTTCCACTCATACCCTTCTACTTTTACTCCCATAAATAAATCTGGTTAGTTGGTTGATTTTTCTCAGGCCAGCAGTTCTGAAGCCTCCAAGTTAACTCATCACCTATTATTTTCTTCACTAATGTAGCTATTTGGCAGTTAGTACAGCTTTAGAGATCTTCACTGTCACATACTTTTAAAGACATTAATTCTGTGTAAGCCAGATTTTGTCTTTGAGTTACCCCTTGAAAGACAGAATTCCCTGAAAATTAACTTCTAGACTCTAGCCAAAGACATAACAAACTATATGCTTACAAGGAATTTTCATTTCTGAAATGGCTCTAAAAATTTACCTTTTCTTTTTTTCAAGGTGAAATTCATATAACAAAAAATTAACCATTTTACAGTTTACAATTCAGGGGTACTTAGTACCTTCACAGCCGCCTCTGTGCAACCACCACCTCTGTCCAGTTGCAAACGTTTTACTACTCCAAGAGGAAATCTCCTGCCCATTAAGCAGTTGCTCCTTAGTCCTTCTTCTCAGCCTTGCACTTTTTTAATGTGATTTACTTTTTCTGTATTTTAAGATATTTTAAAAATATGGAGACATTTGGAGAATACTTGTATTCCTGTTACTTGAATTATTAACATTTGTCATTTTCACTTGAAAAAAATTTTTATCATGTTCTAAAACATGGCGTACCAAATGAAACTGAAGTACCCCTTGACCCCATCTCTAGTCCCTTTCTCTTTTCCTCAACCCTTAGGCAATATTTCTGGTAAATCCAGTCTATATTGTTTAAGTCCTTCGCACTCTGTGTCTAAAAAAATGTTGAGCTGTTCTTACATGGCATATTGTACATTTGCTGCTTGCTTTTTTCCGTGCAACATTGTTTCTGATTTATCTATACTGATATATAGAAATTGTCCATTTTACTGCTTTTTTGTATTCTCCCACATGAATCAACCATATGTAATGTGTCCGTTTCACCTAGTAATTGATTTTAGGTCATTACTTTTTTCCATTACAGTCATGCCACAGTGAAGATCTTTATACATGTCTACTGGTGTCATCATTTCTTTAGGGTGTATACCTACAAGTGGACCACAGCACATGTACTTTTCACTCCTACTGGGTTTTGCCAGAATGTTCTCCAAAGTGGCTGTACCAAGTTTGTATTCCCACCTTTTCTCCACATCTTGCCAACATTTGCTGTTAGATTTCTTAATTATTGCCAGTCTAATGGGATAAATGGTGTTTTGATTTGCATTTCCTGGTATTTGTCACCTTTTAATATATTTGTCATTCAGGTGACAAATTCCTGTTCCTATTCTTTGTTCATACTCTTTTCCTGTTCATATTCTTTACCCATTTTTTTCTCTTGGGTATTATATTTTTGTTGATTTTAGATTTTTGCATATGCCCTCAAACTAATCTTTTCTTGGTTACATATATTGCAGATATTTGCTTTTCTTTTATGTTTTTATCAAACAAAAAATTTCAACTTTGTGCTTTTTTGTGGAGGCTGTATAGTTGTTTATTAAACATAACGTGGTATTTTAAAATGGAGATTTATTTCAACTTTTATTTTTAATGTGGGAACCTTGCCTTAGAAAGGCTCCTTTTTGAGCCATTGTTGTCAGTTTCAGTGTACTACATTATTGCAAGCAGCATTGAAACTTTAGAATCTTTTTATGGATTTTAAAGTACCCTGAATCAGATGAGTTTCAAATGAAAAATATGGTCCTTACTAAATTCTGCCATGTGACCAAAGTTTAAACATTAAGTACATAAGTCTGAAGGATGTATGGACTAGACTGTAGTACATGTATTAAGATGTTTACAATACCTTTGTCCCCTTGTAGTCCAGCAGTCCAGAACTTAGGTGTTCATGAAAATATCAAAGCTGTATTTCCTCTTTTACAAACTACTAAGTCAAGCTCTCCTATTTGTTTCTCCATGGACCACATCTGTCAGCATAGACATCTGATCAGACCAGTCCCTATTTTTTTGTGTGTGGAGCTTTGATATTTATCTGAGCATTCTTTCCAGGAGTGTTCTTTCATGTATAGGCATTAATGTGACAGCTCAATTCTCAAAAGTGTAATTCTTTTTTGTCAAGTATTGTCATATTGATTGTCAGTATCAAGTTTTATTGTCTAGTAGTACCTACACACGAATCCCAGCCTTCATTTAAATTCTTAGGATGGTACTCCAAAACCCTTGTCTCTTTCCCTTGATTTCACTAGTCATACACAGCTATATTCTAGTCTAGTGACAACTGATTAAAAAAAAAAAAAACAGCTTAACCTGTTTTTTTTCTGTTTCATACTGTTTTTAAGATAAATCTATTTTATTGGGCAGAATTATAAAACTGAGTCCAAACTGCATTGTTTTATTCCTTTTCAAAACATTGAGAGGATTAAATGGTCTAACTATATGGTAGTAGGAATCCTACTAAGAGAAATATATTGATACTTTGTCCCTAGGAAATCTAAATTTTAAATAATAGTCCAGCAACTAGGATAGGACTCTTACTCTGTGAGCATTGCTACTTTGAAAAGAAAGTGTAAGATTAAAAATAATTTTCTCTCCAATGTTTAGGTTGGTCACAGCAGATGTAGCTTTTTACACTGGAAATCTTCAAGCCTTAAAAGGCCTTAAAGATTTGGACCTAAATATGGCCGAGATCTGGGAACAGAAAAGGTGATGACATACTGGAAAACTGGGTAGTTCATCTGACCATGTGATGTGTATGTTCATGACAAAAATATGGATGCCTGTGATCCAAGAGCTGAACCTGGAACCCAAAGTAAACTGGTGTTGGGGAAGGGGAAGAGGAAAGTATCAGTGTTGGGAAACTGGGATTCAGTGGGATCTACAAGGAATGCCATTTGTGTGCTTCCTTCAGTGAGGAGTAACTGATCAGGTGTCTATAACATTTTTCATTCTCTCTGGAAACAGACTCAGGTTTCTTTGGACCAAATCCAAAAGAACACATAGCTGTAACACAGCTGTAGTTGACTAGAATGCTCTGTATACTTTATATTAAAAAATGCTTTGCATTTCTTCCAGTGCAATGAAATTCATATGGTGTCCCACCTTATTTAATGATGGTACAATTTAAATATTAAAATCTTAGTCAATCTCTGTAGAAAGTTTTCTCTATGAAAGTAAAGCTGTTTGAAAAATTATTTTTTTACAGATCTTTCTATAAAAAATAAACATCTTTTGATTGCTTGGATTTAGGAATTCAGTTTTTGTTTTAGTGACCAATGTCGAGTTAGGCTTTGTGTGTTGCATATTTAATCTTTCTACCACCGGTGTATGTCAACTGGGTAAAGCCTTCCAAGACAGTCGAAATACTTGACAGGTTGGTCTCAAGTAATAACTTAAGATTTTGGTGTTTATTTATGCAACTACTAATTTCAGTACTTTTCAGATGTGGTATATGGAAGCCTGCAGTTTTAACAGCTGTATTTTTATAAAAGTATCTATGAAGGGTTGGGGTTGTTTTTTTATTTTTTTTTTTTCGCCTTTTTATTTGTAGCAGAGGTAAGAATATGTTTTCATATATTCTGCCTACTTATGAGTTCTCATTTTAACATTTAGATAACATTGGAGTTTGGCCCCCTTAGGTTCTTATTTCTAAGTTACTTTCAATGTGTATATGAACAAAGACCAGGGAGAAGTAGAATTTTAAAATATAGGCTGCTGTGTTGGGGCCAGAAATATAAAGTGATGAGTAAGTTATTTAAAGACTTTTATGATACCTACCTTCAAAATTAGAATCAGCAGCACTCTACAAATTAAAGTGCCTGTGCTTCACTTCACACCAGGAATCTTGCCTAACCCTGTCAGAGTGCCTAACCTTGTGGTGATTATGTACAATGAAATAGTCTTATTTTGTGCTCTTCTGTTTCCTAAAAGGAAAGCCTGTTTTCGTTCCTTTATCATTACAAAGGTATGTCACTGGTTCTTAAAACTGTCTGTCTAAAAATAAAGCTGTAAAAAATTATCAGACGTTAAAAGACAACTTTTTTTTTTTTAATAGTATACAGTAAACTTTTGAAACAAGCAGCTTACTCAAAAATAAGAAGTATGGAAGAATCAGAAAATGTAATCAGTTCTTAGAGAAAAGCCGCAAATCAGACTCCAGCAGACCTGATTTGGAAGGTTATTCATGAACATTTTTCAGTGACAACGAGCAAGCTTCAAGAAGTGAAGCTTCAAGGAAAGGGAACTTTATATAAAGTTATATCCCCACCTCACTAGAGAACAAGGATGTGAAAAAAACACCCTACCTCTACCCACCCCACCCTCTTCAGCTGGGAAAGGAAACACTGCTTTGTTTCAGTAAATGGGGAGTCTGTGGAAAGCATGGCAGGCATCCCAGCTTTAGACCTAGATGAAAGGTATTAAACACCTTCCAGTTAATTCCTATGGAAATAATGATGTGGTTAAGATTCTTAGAAATGCACAAACTGGATTTGTTAGGTAGCTGGCCAGTGAATACTTAAAAATAGTCCAAGAGCAAATCTTCCAACTGATAGAAGAACTGTTTAGCAAGAGTAAACCAGTTTTCTTCACCATTTCGTAACGTTAGCATTGAAAAGTATAAGTGTACACATGTATTGCTTCACAGCTTTATTTTTGAAATCACAAGCCGTTCAAAGTGCCCGTCATTGAGGCCTCTGTTAAAAGATTTTCCAGCAGAGCTGCCTCAGTTTTAAGACTGAACAATATTGCATTTTAAGATGAATTCACTTTCAGGATCCTCTTCAAAAAAGAAAAGTATTGCTTCCACCTTTGCTTTTCTCAGACTAAAAGCATACATAATGCAGAAAACTCTACTTTAAAAATTAACACTTGCAGGGTACAGTAACATAGTAAAGTACCTGCTTTTTTAAGAATCCTAAAGAACATTTCATTGTAAGAAACTGTTTAGCCCATAATTAGTATAAAGTAAGTGTACAGACAGTATTTTTCATTTCAGTGGTCCAAGATACGAAGGTTCCCAGATACAATCTTGTTCTCTAATACTGCTCCAGGTGGGATGTCAATTCGGTCACCATGATTTGCAATGATGATAACTGTTCCCTAAGTGAAGGAAAAACAAAAAGCAAGAATGGACTTGCAACTACAGCTGAAAGGCAATTGATTTTCTTATAATTACCAAGTTTACGTAGAACTCTGTTGGAGTAAGTATATTTATAAACAATATTAACCACGAAAAACAAGTGACACGTTAGGGAGATTATAATGTGTTCTGTCACAATTCTGGCAGCAGATCTGGTATCATCTGTGATAAGGGGCAAGGAAGCTAGGAGTGGGAAGTGAACCCAGGGCCACAGCATGACTGGCCTCTCAAAGAACTACCTGCAAGGCCACCAGCGTTACTTCCCTTCATAAACTAAAAGGTGCTTGGCTTACGTTTACATACAGGTTTTTTTTCTTTTTAAGAACAGTTTACTGATACATTTTTCAGGTCTTAAACTGTTTAGATGAGGCAGTATCAGCAATAAAGCTATATGAATATATATATTTTTTGTTTTTTTTCAAGATCTTCAATTAAGTAGCTTTAATAGGAAGAACACATGAAGTCTAGGTACAGCATTTTAAAAAAATACTTGATTAGGAAAAAGCTGTTTTATCTTTGATTCTGAGCTTTAATACTCATACCTGTAGTCCTTCCTATTTGTTATGCTAGGCTGGAATGCTACTCAGAGTACCCAAGCACCATAGTAATTTGAACGAACATCTTCATACTGATGACAACTGATGACTTTAACAGGAATAGACAATATTCAGTATAAATGATGTCATTTTTTTCTACTTTCATTCAGATTCAAATAGTTATCTTTAGTGAACTAATGCTAATTTAACAGTGATGTATTTTAAAGATGGTCATATTTCAATAAAAGGGTATCAGTTCAATTATTTATTGGTGTTTGCTTTCCACTTGAATGCTGTTATATCCCACAGAATTCCTATATACAACAATTATGACTGTATTCTAACTATGCTGTATGTCTATGGAAGACATTATTAATACTAAATATTGTGATAAGCCTTTTCCCTTTAAAAATGTATCTATATCTTATAAACATCTGATAGAGACTAAGAAGTATTCTTTAAAATAAAGGTAAATTTAGGACTAGAAAATGAAACCTTTCTTGTAAAGCTATAATAACTGTAATTTTCATCATAACACACCTTTAATGAAACATTCTTGCCAAATGTCACATCTCCTGAAACTGTGAGGTGATCCAGTTCAAGCATATCTGGTATACTTTCAAATCTCCTCAGATAATCCTGAACCTGAAAGAAAAATAGAAACAAAAATTGTTTCAAAACTGGGTTAACAGAAAAATGGATTAAATTAACAAGATACTTTAATTAAAATGTAAAAGCATTCTGTCTATGGCCAAGCACAGGCCTTCAACGGAAAGAACCCTATTTATTAAAGCACTCACTATTTGTGCAGAGAGAGTTGAAATATTCTGTGCAGGAGAGACCAGGAGATAGGAACACTTGTCCCTACAATCAAGCAATTTACGTTACAGCTGAGCAGATCAGATGTTAAAAAGTAATAAATAAAAAGATAACCAACATACTAAGAGCCACATGAGTAGAGTCACATAACCTGAAGTTAGGTGGAAAAAAAGATCACCACGGTTCGAAGCAAACTAGACAGGAGCTGGGCTTTATGGAAGGGGCAGCACGGAGAGGAAACGGAATACAGCTCAGAAGAGCAGCAGCACAAATTATCACTGTAAGTGATCACTATTTTTGCCTCTTGTTTCCTTAGATTTATTCGCACTACAGATTGTCCTAGATGGCCTTGTTTCCTATTTTGCAAAGAAAAATAGAAGCAATAGGAAGACTTTCACTGGCTTCTACCACTACCACCCACTTGCCCCCGAGCCCATCCTCTGTCCCTCCTACAACTGGGGTTGGACCATTTCTCCTCTGCCAGACTAACCCTTCTTGTGGCCTGTTCAAGGATACTGTCCATGCCATAAATCCTCCCAACTTTAAAAAGCAAAACAAAACTTTATATCCCTTTCTATTTAGGGCTCCATTTTTCTGTTTTTCTGTAATGCAAAACTCTTGAATAAGCTGTCTATATTCATATCTCCAGTTTCTCTTCTATTCTCTTTTAAATCTATTCCATTCAGGCTGCAAAACCTCTATACTGTTAGCTCTAATAGTGAATCCTCATTCCTCTTACTTGAACTGGCAGCAGCACTTGACACAAGTGATCACGCCTTCTTTCTTGAAACATTTTCTTCATTTTGCTTTCAGGACACACACATTCATGGTTTCCACCCAGTTCTTCATCTGCAACTCCTCAGTCACCTTTGCTGCTTCTCCACTTCATCCCCATCCTCTAAGCCTTGGAGTACCTCAGGGCTCAGTTCCCCAGCCGCCACTCACTCCCTGGGTGATGCTTATCTCGCGGCTTTAAATGCCAGCTATAAACTGACAACTCTTAAACTTACCTCTCTTCTAGATCTCTCCCCTGAGCTCCTGACGCATACATTCAGCTTCTCCATTTGAAGGTCCAAGTACAGTATCTCCACAATTTAACTCCCCATTCTGCTCCCCCTAAACCTGCTCCTCCAGGCCTTCCCCCATCTCAGTAAACGGCAATTCCGCTGCTTCTCCCTCTTACCCTCCATCTAGTCCAACAGCAAATCCTGCAGGTACAGCTTTCAAAATATCTCAGAATATCAACATTTTTCACTATTTCCACTGTAACCACCCTGATCCAAGTCATCATCTCCTCTTGTCAGGATTCCAGCAAAAGCCTATTCACTGGTCTCCATGATTCTACTCTTGTTCACCAGATCTGTCCTTCACCCCTTAGCTCACAACTCTCCAAAGACTTCTCATCCACCAGAGGAGGGGAAAAAGCCCCATTCCCAATGTTCAGTGACAAAGTTCTACACAATCTGACCTGTCACCTCTGACCAACTGTCCCTCACCTGCCCACCGTGCTCCAGCCATACTTGCTCGCTAATGTCCCTGGTTCTCCCTCAGATAAACTAGCCATTGGCCTGCTCAGCCCCTGTGCTCAGACTTGGGTAGCTGAAGTTCTAACCTCCTGCAGGGTATGGAAGAGGCTAAGAAGGAAGGGAAGGTGAGGCTAGGTGGGAAAATGGTTAACAATCCCATCTCAGGACGTGAGAAGACGGTAGGTCCTTGTAGCACCAGGATTTTCCCAGCCCAACCAGGCAGATAAAAGAGGCACCAAAGACCGAGGACACCCCTAAAATGCCTGATGGTATCTTGGGAATTGCCGCCCAGCCACAGCATCCAGAATCATACCCATGAATATATAAGGTGGTATACACATCCACACCAGGTGGCACTAAACCACAGCCAGGACTAGACAGGCTTGGATGGCACACCAGGACTCTACAGGCCAGCCACAAGCTCACCATCACTTCATTAACCTCGGCATTTCGTATGATTAAATTTTTTGGATTCCATTTATCACATTAGGGTTGGGTTTTACTCTACTTGCTATCCCCCCTGCCTAGAATGCTGTTTGCCCCTAGATACCTGCGTGGTGTAGTTAATTTCCCAGTGAGGCCATCTCTGGCCACCCAGTGTAAAATGACCCCACTACCCACCCCAAACACACACACACTCCCTATTCCTGCTTTATTCAGCATTTGCCATCACTTGGCATTCTACACCTTTGATTCTCTTGCTCACTAGCATCCTTTACCCCACTAGAATATCCACGAAGGTGAAGAATTTAGTCTTTTATTTACTGCTGAACACCGAGCACCTACAATACACCTTGCACATGGCAGGGGCTCAATAAATTTTGTCAAACTAGGATTAACATTTTCTCACCAATGAAAGCAGTAATGATTTTAGACGAGACAAAAGATAAAATGTCCTAAAATTTAAACATTCTTTTCTACTCTATAGCAGTCAGTTCAAAAATGAGTTATAGCTTCATCTTCTATGGTCGATTTCCTTTCAAAGACATCAGAGATGGAGGAATATAATAGGTCAGCAGCGAAGACTAGACTCCAATTCACGTGTGTATCATATCTTTATAATTATACATTTAAGAAACACACATTCACATGTATATCCAAAAAGTCACATGTATATCATACGTTTATATATATATGTATCATTACATACCTTTGTAAAAGAACTGCCTAATTTCACCAAGGGCACTGTAGGAAATTCCCGCTTTTCACTCATTGTCAGAGATCCTGCGTTAAGGCTGTAGAGGTTTGACATCACCAGCAAGAGATCTGATGTGGTCTTGACAGGCAGGAAACGGCTCCTAGGAACATTAATACCTAGAGAGTTCTCAAAACTTTTAATGGCAGCCCCTACTGCAGTTTCTAACTGAATGACATTCAGGCCTCCGTCCAAAGTCTGTAAAAAAGGGAGCAGGGAGAGAAACACAGGTTTTAGCAACTTACTTCCACTTGGGCCAGTTAATATTTGGGGGGTGGTTTCAGAGATCCACTGAAGGAAACAATTTTGAGAACTGAGATTTCTCAAGCACCTCCCATATGCCAGGTGCTTATATATGGTTATCTTTTTTCATTGTCATAACTCTTCTCTTCAGTAACATTTCCATTTTATTATAGAGAACCGCAGCTTCAGAAAACTCATGCAGATGCCTGTGACCAAAAGGCCTGTAAGTATCAGAGCAACCAGACTGAGGTGGGCCCCCTGCTTTTGGGCCCTGTGCTCTTGCCAGTACCACAGCCCAGGGCCAGGTCAGGGCACCACGACTTGCACACGTGCACACCACGGCTCTGTGTGTAGCGAGCTGTGAGCAGAGCCAGGGAGCCCGATGGGCCGCAACTTTGGCTTACCTTTGGATTCACAATGATTTCCATGTCAATAGCATTCTGCTCCTGCAGTCTTTTAACTGCTGCAAGAGAGATCCATAGGTTGTTCGTGTTAAATATTTTGAATTTGGATACAGACTTGAACTCATCAACGTGCGCTTTTGGCACTTGAGCAATTTCCACCAGTCTCAATTTGCCTTCATACTGAGTGAGTGTCCCACCCTAGAAAGGCAGAGAAGAGTGAGTGCCTCCACGTCTCTCCCAGTCACAACCATACCACGCTGTCCACAGTCTATAAGAGAGACAGAAAAGACACTGATGATAAAACCCCCAGAAATAAAAAGCACTGGCAGGGATTCGATCTGTGATACAAAGCAATATACATATGAAGGTAGAACCAAAGGAAATAATTCAGGTGTCTGTCATTTTATACTGTATATATGCCCTCTTGTCCATAATAAAAGCCATGGGAGTACATCAGAGTTTTCCTCATTTTCCAAAGAACTGCTACGGAAGATCCATTCCTCTTACTCCCAAACCACCGTCCATCACCAAACAACCAATCCTACCACCTCAGACCCTGCTCTGACGACCTCTAGGAAAAGGGGAGTAAAGGCAAGACAAAGGCACAAGTGGATGATAAGTGGCTCCCGAGTGGCCTCAGCCCAGGGGAGTCCTGTAGTCGCGAGGCCAGGGCAGTGTGGGAAGAGGCACAGAACCCAGCCCAGGCACCAGCCACATTAGCATTCACACTGCCCACTCTTCCCACTCCCTGTGGGTAAGTAGAAAACCACGTGAACCACTTCATCAAAGGCCAAGTGTCATCGCCACTGAACATGCAAAGTTAAACAACAAATTTTTGCTTTGCGTCAAACAACTGCCTTTTTTTATAACTACAGAGATGTTAAAGTGACAAAAAATACAGAGAGAGAAGTACACCCTGGAGAAATAGAAATAGTAAATTTTCATTAAAGGAATAATGAAACAAAAACACTTAAGCACCAAACTAGAATAGTAATGGTTTGAACAAACTTATTCAAAGTATTTTCACATGTTTCAGGTTATCTTATAAATAATGTGAAATTCTTTTCAATTAAAATTGCCCATAAAGATTATTCAAAAAGTGATGAATTTATTGCCATTAAATCTGGATTTATATGCACACTGTTATATCAGATGGAACTTGAGGTACTCTAGAATATTATCCCACTCTACCTTATAATGATGTTATCAAGTAGATGGATGTGTTTTGCTTAACACAGAAACTCTGCAATAAAAAGTCTGAACTATGAATGTGGAGATGTGAATCCCCAAACTGTTTCCTCTTGGTATTTACCTTTACATCTGCACGTGTTTTATTTGTGACTTCCATGACAAATTCACAGGGTTTCCCATTGGGTGGGTTCATTAGATGATTAAGAATATAAAGATCCACTGTGGCGCCGAGATTATCTATGTTGGACACAAAAATATACTCTTTGCCTTCTCCTATAAAGGTGTCGAGCAAACCGGAGTTGTAGAAACTGGCATAAATATCACCGTGACCTGGAGGGTACCATGCTTCAGTATTCTCCCCTGAGTACGATACATCCTTTGCTACAGGCAGTAAAGATTCTTTATTAATCCTCGGGTACCTTAAAAAAAAGAAAAGTTCTTTTTCACTATCAACTCTGTAAAGCATTGCAGACCATGAAGTAAAACAATGCGTTTAAAGTTAAATAAAACTTCTCTGCATTACAGTCTATCAGGAGTAATTTAAACATAATTTAAACACAAAGAAAACTTCTAATTATCTGTGTTGTCCAAAAAATCAGTTTCCTAGACAGTACCATTTCCTTCAAAAATTTTTTCCATGGTCATTCAGATGGGAGGACACCCCATATTCCTAAGATAGTAATATGTTTTATGATCTCCAAGAGGAGAGATACATTAAGTAAATTTTCTCAACTGATTTGGCTGTGGGATTGTTCTTTTCCCTGAAAACCTATTTGGGAAATGCTGTCCATTCTCACCAAGAGATATATTCAGGCGTGGCTCTCTTTCTTTCCCAGAAAATCAAGAGCAGGTTAGTGCTCAGGGCTGTCTGCTTCCTACCACTCGTGAGGACTGTGTAGGGGCTGGCAGTGGGGAGGAGGGAAACAGAGGAGCTGGCACTGAAACAGACTAAAGGCCAAGCAGAAATGGAGGCAGAGCACCTGTGACATGAAGTCTCCATGGAAAAACAGGTTAAAAAAAACAAATTAATGGTACAACTTTAGAAATATCCCTCCTGTACAAGTTTATATAGACCCGTGTCCATCCTTAAATGGAAGCTTTCTATCCCCAGTTGCCTGGACTTTATCACAGTTCATCATCTAAATTCCTTTTTACTTACTCATCCATCCCCAAAATAGAAGATTTTTCTCCAGAACTCATTAAACTTCCCCCAAGACTATTCAGGGTTTTGAAGAAATTCCTTCCCACAGGAAAAGAAGGTTGTCAAATTGTGGAATATATGGAGAATTTCACAGACCCGCCTGGAGCCCAAATATGCCCTCAGAAAGCAAAGACCTGAGCTGTCCTCCAATATTCTGGACATGGAGCAGAACCTCGAGCAGATTCTTTTAAGACATGGAAGTTACAGAACCACAGAGTGGTTACAACAATCACATACCTATAACAAATGTTCAGCCTTTAAAGGCATTAAACACTTGCAAACAATCTTTGGCACATAGAAATCCTGAGGCTGCTCTGTTTAAACAAAACACAGTCTTCCTTTCCCAGGAGTAATACCCCCCAGAGTTGGTTGTTTTCACTCCTTGTACCTG
Source organism: Camelus ferus (assembly GCF_009834535.1). Taxonomy (NCBI): domain Eukaryota; kingdom Metazoa; phylum Chordata; class Mammalia; order Artiodactyla; family Camelidae; genus Camelus; species Camelus ferus. The sequence goes on along the minus strand of NC_045710.1, from coordinate 46,159,389 downwards.
CTTTGATTAAAAGTGTAGATTTTCACACGACAGTGATTGTACTTCTGTAGTATTTTTTTCGTATCTTCATCCGTGTTAAAAGAGTTCATTAGAACAAGAGGGACGTCTGTATCGTAGGTTTTGTTCAAATGCTAGGGAGGAAAACGACAATCAGACCACCCAGACTTACTTTTCTTTGGCTTCGAAGCGTAAAATTAACTCTCAATGAGTTATCACAAAATATCCAAAACACCATCTATATGTGGCCAGATACATACATCTGAAATAATAAGTAACTACTCAGCATGAGCCACTTTGCTAAGCAGTTCACCACGGACTTGCTCCTGACACCACAACGCTACGACACAAACTGCTGTCCGTGTTTTCAGATGGCTGAACCGAGGCCCAGGGAGGTGGCAGGTCAGCGGCAGAGCCAGGACACCCCGGGCCCTGTGGACTCTGGAGCTGGGCGCAGCCACAGTGCCCCATGGCCTCACTGGGCATTACTCAGCATCCAAAGCACTGTGGGATGAAAGTATAAATGTCACAAAGACACGCCTCCCGAGTCTCAGGATTGTTAAGAACTGTGACTCACACCCCAGCTGAAACTTTCAACCTGTAGGAAGTGCTAAGAGGCAACGCAGAGTGAGAAGAGAACAGGGTCTCAGAAGTCAGCCTGTCCTGTGTGCAGAGTGTGACGCTGTACTTACTAGCTAGGGAGCCTGGGGCACCTAAACCCACCTCTCTGTGCCTTGGTTTCCCCACCTGGAAAATGGGGATGATAATCGTGCCTATCTTAGAGCTGTCTGAGAGGAACGAGTCCACTCATGTAGAGCTCACAACACAAGGTGCACAGTACGTTCTGGGTAAGTGCTGGCTGCTGCTTACCACTATTACTTAACTGTGGTTGCCAGCTCTCTATTAGACACTAGAGATAAAGAGATGAAAAAGTTAGGGCCATGTCCTGAAGAGCTGATGGTCTGTGACTAATGACTTTATCATAAGAGAGAAGCCATGAACAGTTCTTAGCATCCATGGCGCCCAACCAGATACATTAGTTTCTTCCCAGTCCCTCAAAAGGGGCTAACAAAGCCAGATCATCCCAGCCGTGATGAAGGCTACTGCTAGAAAGAAAGGGGGGAGACGGGTGGGGAGATCAAAGGAGAATCCAAACAGATCCAGAGATTTCAGCAACCACAAATGCTACTTATAGATCAAAAGCTTTGTACCACCCTAAGGATTTGCCCTTAGGACACCAGACCTTTTTATGTACTAATAAAGAGACTAAAGATAGCAAGCTCCCCAACTAGCTCAAACCCACATTTGTTATTTTACAAGGTAACATTTATAATAACCTAAAAAACGACTTTGGTAGCTCATGACAAAGGCTAAATGTTACGGCTCACTTCGATTTGCTGCACAGTCAGATCCAGAAAGGTGTTCTCGTTCCTCACGCCAATCAGACTCTTCGGGCCCTTGCAGCCCATGCTGGTTCCCAGACCGCCATTGAGTTTCACCACCACCAGCTTGTTCAGCACAGAAGAGATATTATCAGGTAAGCCCCTGGCCTTTACCTTTTCATAGGGTTGAATCTGAAATTAAAAAAAAAAAAATTACAGAATAAATCAAACAGCTTTATGAGAGGTTAAACCAAATCAATATCAGGGTTGTTTCCATGCTTCCCTAAGAGTTTTACTTTCTCTATGGAAAGTTTCAACTACGTTTCCTTTAATGTCACGGGCCCTTCTGGTTCACAATCAAGTTCTTATGAGCAACTTCTGTTGCACACAGAAGTAGTCCAGTGGTTCACTCACTCTACAATGTCCTACAAGAGAAGGAAAAGTTAGTTTACAAATATTTGTCTGGCTGGTGAGAACATCCAAGTGTCTTGAACTACTTTTGAAAATTCAGAATTCCTTATTTGCAGCAACATAGCAAATAGGATACACAAAACTCATCAAATCTGGAAATACTTCCAGGGCACTATGGATCTGCTTCAATTCTGGAGACGAATATATATACAGTATGACCACACAGTTCTCCGTAGCACATTCATGCTATTTCTGGAGATGGTGTCAAATACTCAAAACAAGCTAACAGTACCTGCCCTATTATGGTTCACAAAGGTCTGATTATTGCAATCCACAAGATTTTTTTTCCCAACAAAAGCAAGTTTTCCTGAAAGAAAATGAGCTGTGTAAACAGTAAAAGAAATCTGAAACGAGCACAGAGCCTTACTCTTCAACTTCTCCCTCACAGGAAAAGAACAATGACACAGTTGAAGACCAGACTCTTTCGTTTAAGGAAGAGGCACAATCAAGTCTAAACATTTAATAACAAGAATGAAAGCTTTTGAAAAGATCAGTGTATTTTCTATCCATGTATACAACTTTTGTTGCTATCTTTCTTTAATGGAATACGCCACCAAATGTACTGTTTAGTTACTTTATGGTGGAGGACAGACAACACTTGAGGGGATTAAAAAAAAAATAAAACCTGGTAGTAAGTGCTCAGCAAACACTTTGCTGTATCTGTGTCCCACTGCCCGTAGGGGTGTGTGTGGGTGTGGCTGTGGGTGTGTGTGATGGATGAACTCTGTGACTCGGAAAGGAGTTAATGGGCTCCCAATCCAGTGATTAGGCCCTGGAGGCAGAAATCCCTTTTCACTTGGTCAAACATACATACATGTCATGTGGATTCCTGACCACACGATTCCTGCGGTTAACAGCTCCTTCCACAAAAGTTAGCCTGTGATTCTCATTTTGTCCACCCTGCGAGACACTTTATTAACTGCTAAGTGCAGATGAATACACTTCCTCACTTGATGTGAATACTCAGGAACCTGGAACACTCTTCTCTAGGACTCTCCACTGGTTATCACTCAGCTATGACTCATTCTGAATTAGTCTCTAATGTGGCAGGACTGCCAATCTTCCTGGTTACTTGCTGCTAAGAAGTCTTCAATCAGTCATATTCAAAAGAAGGGCTGGTGACAGAAAAGACTGGAGTTGGGGACAAGCCTCCTACCTCAGAACACTAACCACCAAGGAAAAGGAGGGCAGGGAGGCAGGAAAGAACACAGACCACACTGGTTGCTTCCCTGGCAGCACTTGGTCCGGGTGAGGACACGTCTGGGTGATAACTCAGATGCCCAGCACACACACACGAAGTGCCCGACATTCCCTGAAGGATGTTTTTACTCCACTGCCGTGAATATCATTTGTTCAAGCATTTCAAAGAAACTGGTAATATCACTTGGGAGAAAAAAATCAATTTAAGTGTCGTATTACCAGAAAAGTAAGAGTAGATGACAGAGCCACAACCTCTGTCATCCTGACGGCACATAGTAGCTTATAATCCTCTATAGCCCAGCTATTGAAATCAACCAGACAGTAAAAGGAATGTTACTGTGGTACAATGGCTTCAAGTATCTATTATTAGTAGGAGAATTTATTGGGCACATTATATTTACTCGAAAGAGTTATTAGGAAATGAGGCCAAGCCAATTGTTTTCCAGTTACCTTTTAAAAGCCAAGAATTTTCCATTTAGCAGTTACTTTTGACTTTCCAGAAGAGTGTGGTATTTACAGAAGTCTCACAAAGGTGTGAAAATCCATTCAGCCGAAAACCTCTAGTTCATGTATTCATTTTAGGTAAAACTGTTAGTTTAGAAATATTTTTACCAATTTAATGCTATTTTGAATATACTTTTTAAAAACAGAATACATAAGCAATTTTTTTCTACATACGGTAAGACAGCCCTATGTTTTCCAATTTCATCTAAAAAACTTTCATTGTGAAGTCATATACACAGAAGTTTATAAAATATACATATACAGTTGAAAGAATAACCTAAATTTAGAAAGAATACTGCTGTAACAGATGCCTCCATGCATCTGGGCGGATCACATTCCTCTTCTGCCCTAATGGTACCACCATCCTGACTTTCTGCTCTCCAGTTTTACCACCTACGTATGTATCCGTAATGATAATAATTTACATAGTTTTGTCTCTAAACTTTTAACTAAATTGAAACATGCTATAAAGTATCCTCTTGTGACCTGCTTCTTTAATTCAATATTATATTTTAATAATTATTCACATTAATGCATGTAACTATAATACAGTCACTGTTCAGTGCCACAGAGTATTCAATTGACATACCCATTAAAAGAGACAAAACTGTCATTATTTACAGATGATACAATTTTATATGTAGGAAAATCCAAAGACCTTACAAATAAATTGTTATATTAACCTAAGCATAGCAACAATGGAGATACATGGTCAGTATTTAAAAAAAGAAAAACACCCAGAACTGCTTTTGGAACCCTTGTACATTGTTAGTAGGAATGTGAAATGGTGCACCTGTTAAGGAAAAAAAATATGGTGGTTCTTAAAAAAAATTAAAAATAGAATCACCATATGATCCAGCAATTCCACTTCTAGCTATACGCCCAAAGAATTGAAAGCAGAGTTTCAAAGAGATGTTTGTACACTCACTTCGTATCAGCATTATTCACAATAGCCAAAAATGGAAGCAACTCAAGTGTCCATCAACAGATGAAAGGATAAAACAAAACATGGTATATATACACATGGAGTACTTTTTAGCCTTAAAAAGGAAGGAAGTTCTGACACATGCTAGAATGTGGATGAAGCTTGAAAACATTATATTAAGCCAGTCACAAAAAGACAAATACTTGTACACGTCTACTTACGTGAGGCAGTCAGAGCAGTGAGATTCATAGACACAGAAAAAGGGGTGGTTACCAGGGGAAGGTGGTGTGGAAGAATGGGGAGTTGTTGTTTAATGGGTATAGAGATTTAGTTTTGCAGGATCAGAGAGTTCTGGAGACTGGTTACACAACAATGTGAATGCACTTAACACTATTCAATTGTATGTTTAAAAATGTTCAAAGATGATAAAAAAAAAAAAGAATCTTTAACTGTTCCTATATGTAAAGAATTGGAAATTAAAATTGACTTAAAAGGTATCTTTTGTAATACCATCAAAAATAGCAAACAGCAAATATCGAGGAATAAATCTAACAAAAGATATACAAGTTATACATGGAACACTATAAAACATTTTTGAGAAAAATTCATGACTTAAATAAATAAATCCAGGAATGTATTTATCATGTTTATAAATTAGAAGACTTACTAATGTAAAAATGTCAATTCTCCCCAAACTGATCAATGCAATCCTAATCAAAACCTCAAGAGTTTTTGGTATGGAAACTGACAAGCCAAATTAATGTATGTGAGAAATGCAAAGGGTGAAGAATAGCTAAGACACTCTCAAAGAAAACCTTAGTAAGTTGAGAGAATCAGCTTTATAACATGCTTTTTTAAAAAAAACTGCAGTAAATATGTGTAGCATACAATTTGCTATCTTAAGCGTTTTTAAGTGTACAGTTGAGTAGTATTAAGTATATTCACACTGTTGTGCAACCAATCTCCAAGACTCTTACATCTTGCAAAACCAGAACTATACTCGTTTAAAAAAAAACTCCCCACTCTCTTCTTTCCGCAGCCTCTGGCGATCACCCTTCTACTTTCTGTCTCTAGAAGTCTGACTACTCCTGGTGCCTCAGACAAGTGGAATCATTTGTCTTTTTGTGACTGACTGATTTCACTAAGCATAATGTCCAAATGTCCTCTTTTAAAGTGGCCTATATATATGTTTGAGGATATTCCAAATTAATGCAGATTTTTCCAGAAAAAGGTCCATATTTAATACAGTTGATGTGTGTGTATTATGTTTCAGTCCATTTTAATAAAACTCTGCCAGAATCTTTTTTTCTTCTATATAATCCTTTTTTTCAGTTTACTGACACAGACATCACAAGACTGCAGTCAAACACATAAACATAACCTTTGAGTATGTTAGATATCTTCAGGAAGAATATAATTTCCTTTTTTAGCCAACAAATGTTTATACAAATTTAAATAATAATATCAGGCAGAATAATGTAAATTGGATTGTATCTTAATTTTTACCTTTAAAGAACTGTTTGGTATACTAACACTCATAGCATTAAACAAAGTGACATTTAGGAACCATTTTTAGTTTTTAGCTATTTAATTCCATTTAGGTTATGCATCTTTAAGAAAAAGCACTAACAGGAATTTTTCACCTCCTATGGACATGCATTAAAACTCAAATGTCAATCTTGTTGCCTTGAAGTTTCATCAGGAGGAAAAAAATCCCTCCAAAGATCATGTATATTCTGATAAATCACCTTTCATTCACATACCATAAAGAATATAATGTGTTCAGAGAAAAGTATTTAGATAAAAAATACATTTTGTTCACACTAATCCAACTTCAAAAGATGCATCAGGATGCTCTGAGAAGCCGATTCCTGATGACTGAGTCTAAGGAGGCTAAACAAATTTTTCCTCGTATCCCAAAAACTTATTCTATAATGGCGATAAAAGGTCTCAGCCTCACAATGATTTTAACATAATGAATTTAATAAAATATTAAGTATACTTTTACTTTTAATTCAAATCTTTCCAAGATTGGTATCTTAAAAACTTGAGTTTAAATTTACAAAGTACTTCTGAATTACTTTTCAGATATCTGGAGTGAAATAAAAATAAGCTGATCCAGGCATAACATTAAATCCCAAAGCCGAGCTAATGAAGACTTTGGGGCACTGGCCCACACAGCTCACACGTAGAAAGACTTGTTTACCATTTCGATGAGGCCCAGAATTCTCCATGAAGTGCCGTATTTAGATCCTTGTCCCACAAGTTAAGTGGGCAGGGAGTCACCTTATCCCTACAAATGTCAAGGACCCATGGCTCTCTAGGTGGTGCTTTCAGTAATACCCACTTGTCTTGCTGCATCTAGTCCTTAAAGCAGCTAATTAAATACCCCCACCCCCGCTGAGGAACTGACTGTTAACAAGAAAAGGACTCAGAACTATGGAGAGAAAGGGAAGAGTCACAGGTGTGAAGTAACAAGATATGACCAGGGGACAGATGCCCGGAGTCATGAAGTTAGTGTTGCTGCTGGAAGCCTCCATTGCAAGTCTTTCAGTCCTGTTTTGACTTATACCCACCCCACCCCTCGACAGACACAGACACACAGACACTCAGACAGGCACCGATCGTCTGAGTCCGGAAGCCAGGACACTTTGTCTACTGCTTATTATAGGTTAAATTAGGTGGTAAGCTCGGCCTTCCATCACATAAATCACCCTACGTGCTAACAGAAGTTCTCTCTGTTGAGGATGCTGTCCACACACTCCACCAGGGACGTCACCAAGCAATCCCACAGAGCTCAGTTTATTTCCACAAACCAAGGGGACCTCTGTTAGAACACTGCTTGGCCACAGCTGAAGTCATGCGGGACACACCTAGTCACAGAGACATTTTTAGACCTGCACTCCACTGTCCCCTTTTCAGCTTCCCCAGGAGAATGCACAAAGACATCCCCTCAGGCAAAGTGGGACGGTGCTGGGAGACAACGGGGGAGTACCACACACTGCGCATGTGGCCTCGATGTTACTCTGAGTCACTTTCGTCAGTCACTAGTGCTATCTTTGTGCTTTTAATCTCAATCACCCTGTTTCTCTTTCTCCCAGACATGAACAGAATTCAGTGTTCCAAGAAGACCTCTGCTGCAACTAAATATATAGCAGGGCAACCCTCACAGGTGAGGGGGTGCAAACCGCATGAGGCTCCTCCAAAACGTGCAGGGGAGACGAGGCTTCGCTGGGAGAGAAGAATGGGTCAAACACCCAACTTCCCCTGAGGGATGAACAAAAGAAAGAAGTTGGCAATCTACAAAAGAACACGATTTAAGTAACATTCTGCCCCGTAGGATGTCATCTAGTTTTTCTACAGAAACAAAGTTTTTTTTAAAAAGATCTTTTAAAAACTGTCTACCACGACCTGTATCTTGCCAAGTCTGTTCACAACTTAGTTTCTAGTCAGAAGAAAAGCTGAATTCATCACACAGTCATGGACATACTGTTCCCATTAGCAGTGGTGTAAGCCAGTTCTCGGTAGCATATTCCTGCTATTCCTGGAGACCGAGCCAAATACCCAAAACAAGCTAACAGTACCTGCCCTGTTACTGGTTCACAAGGGTATGATTATTGCAATCCGAAAGATTTTTTTTTCAACAAAAGCAAGTTTGCCTGAAAGAAAAGCTGTGTGAACAGTAAAACAAGTCTGAAGTGACGCTCCGTACGTACAGGAAGCGTTCCAAGAACACTGGCTCACTCACCAAACCCTCACTGCACAGTGTCTGTGTACCAAGGCCTGGCCAGGTGCTTTGACACATTGTCTCTTCACGCCACATTTCTAAAGGTAATGACCAAAATCTGGGTCATTTGGAAGCTCCCACAGATTGATTTAATGACAGGAAAATCATACCTAGATCAGAAATTCGTTTTCTCATTCAGGAAAAGCTGGCAAATCATGTACCTGATCACAGGCTCCACCTACACCCCCACCAACACCTCCTCAGTCACCAAGAGGAGCTCAACTCCTATTCACAAGGCGATAAAAACCATGCTATGTGGGAATGCCTCCCGTAAAGATCCTCAGGACCTCCCTGCAACTCCACCCTTGTTGCTTCCCCCTCGTTCTGGTCACAGGAGAGCTGTCCCCGACCCTAAGGCAATCTCTCTGCCAGTGCCCATCTCAGGATCCCCACTTCACCCATCACCCAGCCGCAGCTCAGCCCCTTCCTCTCTGCCTCTCCATCAACATGAACACATTCAAATATCTGACATCTAAAAAACAAAGAAAAGAGCAACGCATACACTCACTCATCCTCTCCTGCGCTCACATCTTTTTTTCTCCATCTTAGAGGCAAAGCGTCTGCACTCACCTCTACTTGCTCACCTCCCTTACGTTCACTCACCTGCTGCAGTCTAGTCTTCTCCATAGTTCGATGAACTGCCCTTAACAAGGTCATCAACACCCTTCTAACTGCTAAACCCTATCAAGAATACAATACTTCTCTTACTTGCGCTCTCAGCTGCATTTGACACAACTGACCACTCCCTAAATCTTGCAGTGCTCTCTCCTCCTTGACTTCTGGCACACCACATTCTATTCTCCTCTTCTTCCTTCCTGTTCCTTTTCAAGCCTATTCTAAGTAGACCTCCTCTTTCCAGGCAATCTGCTCCAATCTCATGGCTACCATCTCTCCTGTCTCTGTGGCACCACTACACACCCAACTGCCAAGCCAGTGCCAAGTCCTGTCAGCCTGGTGAAATGGTCTCTGCTGCCACGGTCGGCATCCCACTCACCTCTCATCTGTGTTACTGCAGGGGTCTCTATGGTCTCCTTACCGCCCTCCAACCCACCCTCTACCTCACAGATGGTGATCTTTCAGAAAAGAGAAGTCGAACATTCACAAAACAAAGCACTGACATGGTATGGTCGAGATTATTAGCTGCCTATGCCAAAATCATTCTTCCCCTTCTACTTTAGGGCCCTGATTTTCAGCTGGGTACACCACCATCCTAAGTAAAAGACCACATTTCCAGTCTATCTTGTGGCTATTGGTGCCAAAGTTCTGGTCAATGTGAATAACTGGAAGTGAGCTGGAAGATTTCCAGGCAGTTTCTGTGAAAGGACAGGGGGGTGTGCCCTTCTCCCTCTTCTCTGCTGTTTGGAACAGAGACATGAGGACTAGAGCTCACTCAGGCAGCCATCTGGGACCATAAGGAGATACGCTAAGGATGGCAGAGCGGCAAGACAGAGAAGCCCAGGCTCTGATGACCACGCACTGCCGTGGTGCTCTAGACAGTTACTCTTTACTTTGAGTTTCACTACCAAATGTAGTTGAACTGAACCCTGAACAGAAGACATGTTATAAAAGATCCTTAGTGATTTGGCCCTTTGTGCCATTCACTCCTCTCTCCCCTGGCACACTGTGCTCCGGGGGCACAGCAGTGCCAGGCTCTCTAATGAGCCACATCTCTTGCTTGTAAGCTTCTGTGCTTTCTTCCTCGTGCAAACTCACTCCACCAACTGCCTTTTCTTCATTCTCCACATCTCTGTTCAGACCAGTGATTCTTAGGCTTTATGAGCAATCAGGCACTTGTGAAAATTAGATGTTAACGGACTCTGAGCAAAGTGCAACGCCACCCCTCAAAAAACAAAACTTCACTACTATGGAAATTTCATTCACAGAAAATAAAAAATAATCTTTTTAAGAGATGCTGCTTATTTCCTAGAGAAAGTTATTATGTAAATAAAGCCAAAAATAAAGTAACTCTCTAAACTGAATCTCAGTGAGAAGGCTTCTGTTTGGCTTGAATAAGAAGTTGACACTGTGATGGACTTTAAGATGCCTGCCATCTTTAACTGCCATTCACTTTTGACTTTTCTTTTTGATGATCGCAAGTACTAGAAACCTCAGCTCTCCAAGGCAAGCTTTCACAGCTTGCTCTGTCAGCTGAATGCAGACCTGTGCTAGGAACACCAGAATTCTCCAACACTCTTGAGTGCTCAATGGCTCATACATTTTCTGTGTCTTCAAAAGTCAATAAGCTCACAGATGCAGGAGAGGATGAATTACAGTGATGTGTGGTGCTCACTCTCCTCTGCAGTGGGACCAGCAGTGCTGGCTGGCATCACAGATACTGCTGTGCACAGGGCACCAAGACTTCTCTGCCAGCCAAGTTTTGCTTGGCTTAGAAACTTTATCATTTAAAAAACATTTTCAGAAGAGGTTCATAAATAATCATTCTTCTCTGAGGGCACCGGCAGGCACATAATGGATAAAAACCAGTAGTTTGGCTGGCTGCTCTGAGAAATGTTGGAAGTTGCAAGGACATGCTAAAAGGAATTGATGTAGTTTGTTTCCTCCATGACCTGATTCAAATCATTGTAATAAACTACACCAACTCCAGCGTGAATGGTATCATTTGACAAAAAGACTGCTCCAGAACTGAATGAGGCAGGATGTACAGTAGCTGAGAGCAGAGATTTTAATGCCAGGCTGCCTGCATTTGAATCTTAGACTCCACTGCTTATTACAATAGATTATTTTTCCTGTTCAAAGCCCTTTGCAACGACTTCACTGATTTATTATAAGGATAAATGAGATACTGCACATGAAGGGCTAAGCAAAGTGTGGCTCACACTAAGAACACAAGCATTGGCTGTGTTATCATGACATCATTGATTCAGACACATTTCCCCGCCACCCACCCCACATTTTAACATTTCTAAAACTAGGATTCATCATATAAAATGAGAGCTTAAAATTAATTGGCTGCACTTTTTTCTTTCTTTCTTACTGGTCCATAAAAAGGTACAACTTGTAATCAATGGCACAAATTTGATAAAATATGGTATTAAATTTCTCTCTGCTCCAAGCCACACCCCAGCTCAGTGGTCTCCCAGGTCTGGGTTTCACCCAGTCTCTCTCCAATCACGTGCAGCTTGAGGATAGTTTAAGACGGGGTCAACACACCGCAGCCTGTGGGACAGGGGGGCCTGCTGCCTGTTTGCACGGTGCTCCTGCACACAGCCGCTTTCACTGCTTTACACACCCTCTAAGGCTACTCTCACGCCCCTGCGGCTGAGGTGAGCAATCATGACAAAACGCACAGCCTGCAAAGCCTAAAATATTTACCATCTGGCCCCTTACAGAAAAGGTCTGCTAAACCCTGGTTTAAGACAGTCTTGTGTGGTAAAAAAAAAAAGAACAAAAAACCCCTAAGTTTTGATGATATCTCTGCCTTTTCCAACTCTGCTGCTCCTAAACTGGCTGCACACTGCCTGACGACTTCTCGGGGTGGCCAGAGAGCAGGTCACCCGAGGCCAGGTCAGCCTGTGCTTCCACTGGCAACATCATTGCCATGGGACAAACCCCCCAGGCTTCTGTATCTCCTCAGGTCCTTCCAGGAAAGCAAAACCAAGGATGCGCACTTGGTAGCAGAACTCAGGCAATTTTCAGAACAGAAAGAAAATCTAAGATTAAAAGAATTTTATTGACTTATCTCGGGTAAGAGTAGTTACATTCATAGAGACAGAAAGCAGGACAGTAGTTGCGCCGGGCTGAGGGGAGAGGGAAAGGAAGTTGTTGTTTAATGGGTAGAGAGTTTTGGTTTTGCAAGATGAAAAAGTTCTGGGGCTTGGTTGCACAACAATGGGAATATATTTAACCCTACTGAAGTGTACACTTAAAAATGGCTAAGATGGTAGATTTTATATTATGTGTATTCTACCACAATTAAAGGAAGTTTTTAAAAATGCTAAGTCCTTCGTGTGGGTGTGTATGTGCAGGCATACTTGTATGCCCCATCAAGGTGTCTGAGGATCACGTAGAAGTATTACTTCCTTCCGAAGCCTTTTGTGACCCTCATACGACCAGGAGTGGATCTGACCCAGCCCCCACTCTTGCTGTAGGTACTATCAGCACAAATTTGTAAGAGAGGGTAAGTAAACAGGTCCTTTCAAAGTCAGAAATTTTGGCACCAACACTGTTCTCTAAACAATTACACTCATCAGCATATATATATATATATATATATGCTGTATATTTCCTTCATGTGATGAGTTAGATTTATTCTTATTTCCCAGCATCAAAAAATTAAGAAAAAAACATTTCATTTTTCCAAACTTTTGCCACGCTCAATGATACATGATCAAAGAACGCATGCCATAATGCTCATCAGCCATCCTTCCTACAATTTCACCTGAACTTTGAGAATCCAATGCCAAGGACATTCTGCAAAGCCTTCTCTGCTCACTAAACCTTAACATCCCACAATGAACACACAAATCCTTTAAATACCTGCACAGCCACACAGGATGAGGATGGGCACCCGATTCTTTTAATAGCTACAACAGTCCTCTGAGACAAGACTAACTCTTCACATCTACCTTGAGTTTAGTAGATAAAAAATCTACAGACATGCTGGTTAAAGACAACTCTATATACACCCTGGTGGTTTCACTATGTGGATCTTCAATAAAACTCATAAAACTAGTACAGCTCATCGTCTTCATAACAGAGAACATTATGTTGTTTATCTTCACTGGTGTGACAGACTACAGACCTTCTGTAATCCAAAAAGTTAAAGAATTTCTAAATTTTTATCTCTGCAATAAGGAAAAATTGTTAGAAATAGATGAGCTATGACTGGGACATTGTGCTGTGCACCAGAAATTGACACATTTTGTAACTGACTGTACTTCAATAAAAAAATTTTTTTAAAGAAATAGATGAGCTTTATCTATTACAACAAAAACTGCAAACTACCCACACATTTGATAAAAGAGAATTATCGGGATGTACATTCACTTACTTGATGGAATATTTTTCAAAAAATAAGATAAACATTAAAAGAATTAAAGTATTCATGATCATAAATGAAATTTATATCAAATTAAATAAACTAATAATAAATATATAAAAATACACTTATAACCAAAGAAAGATGATAGGATTTTTAATTAGGAAATTTATAGAATTTAAAAAGAAATACCATCAGTAATTTTAATACAATTCTGTTGTTTTCACTGTGCTTGGGACAGCACCTGACATCTAAGAGGTACTTAGTAAATATCTGCTGAAAGTACAACAACAACAGCAAACATTTATGCAGCCTTCGTCAGAGTGCCTGGCACACAGTAAATGCTTTACATGCATTGTCAATAATACTCATTAAAATCCTACTTCTATCATGTCTACTTTTTACGAGTGAGGAGACTGAGGCTTAAAGTAGTTAAATAACCTGCCCAATGTCATGTGGCTAAGAAGTAATGAAGCTGGGTTTTAAAACTTCGGAGTCTGTGTCCTTGACCTCACTGCCCTTACTGTTAAACTGGGGGAAAAAGTGTTAAATACACTGACGGCAGAATGAATTCAGTCTGCATATGGAGGTGCTTCTGCAATGGTGGAATATATTAATGACTGACACTGAGCATGAGGTAATTTCTCAGATACCTGTTGACTAAGCATATGTTTAAGAATATGATAGCTCAGTATCATGAGATTAGAGATTTTAAACTATAAAAAATTGCTCAATACACATCAATGTATATAAAAACTAAACTGCAAGAAAGTCAGCTAGCCCTGATAAAGGATGTTAAAAAAGACAGGAAAAATTAAAAGTAACCATTTCGTCAGCAGTGACCATGAACTATAAGAACTCCAAATCTCCAGCGTAATTCAGAGTGAGCCACTCCTTACTTGCTTCCTAAAAATACATTCCAATGAGTCTGCTATAAAGCTAAGAACCTCGCACCTCCTGTATTTTCCAGCATCCTATTTGATCCCTCCTAAGTGACAAATTGCTGACATGGTCCCTACTTACCTTGTCTACCAGCATCTCCCACCCATTCCCATTCTTATTCTCCAGTAGGACCACAAAAACTGCAGTTCTTAGAGCACCTTCCACTCTCCTGTGCCTCCGGCCTCTGTACATCAAGTTCTCTTGAAACTGGAATGTTTACCTGACTTTTTGGGCAAACATATTCATACTTCAAGTCTCAGTTCTGCTGTCACTCTTTGTCCTTAACTTGCTTGGGACAACTTCCCAACTCCCAAACTGCTCTTTTCCAGCTACACTTGGTACATGTACCAGAAACCCACTTATCTAGAACATTCTAGACAGACAGTTAATTTAAAAAGTAAGTTCAAACAAAAAAGCAATGAAAAAGTTTTAGATACATAAACTATTTCAACTTTTACCAATAAAAGTACATTCATTCACAAAGATCCTTTCCCTAGGTAGTGTATGGATCTGCTGACCAGAGCTCTGTGTTATTTATATAAACCACATCAGTAATACACTATCTGATTTCCACTTTCATTTCTTCAGAGTGGACCAAGAACTTGGTCAGTTGTGAAACAATGTGCATGGAGAAGAATCATTTTAGATTTCTGCAATTTATTCACTCTTTCATGCCTGTCTTGCCCCACACCTAATTTAACAATATCTTTTTAGGGGGAGGGGGCTACTCATCTTTATCTGATTTTCCCAAAGCCTTCAACTCAATTTTCATGAAAACTTTTTTTAAGCCTGTTTCATTAGTTTACATAAAATTTAATTACGTCATTAAAAAATGTAATTAGTATGAACAGGTTTGGGAACAAACATAAAAAACTTCTCGGGAACAAACTACTCCACTTAGTGAGAGAAGAACTTAGGATGACAATAAAGAGAAGACCCAAGCAATGGAGACACCAGTTCATCTCTCTAGGACGGAAGCTGGTGAGTGACTATCTCTGGAACTACCCTCAGAGCTACATCCCGTTGTACTATAAATATATCTTTATGGACACATCTGCACACTAAACCGAAAATTCAAAACTGGCTTGCCATTGCATGTCTGTGTTGTTGATTTCTTTAAGCCCTCAGGCAGCTGGGCAGACCCTGAAGCAGTAAAAGCCCTCCTCCCAGCTAAACAGCCTCTTGTACTTATGCCATTCATTTTCTGTGTACATCGTAACACAGAGAAGGTTGGGAAGCATTGCTCAAAAGTGTAAGCTGTTTAAGAGCAGTGACTGTCTTTATTTTTGCATTCCCAATAATTAAAATAGTGGATATCTGATAAATCTGTAGGATAAAAGTAATGAATAAAGGAGACCCTTCATAGACTCACATAGTGACTACAGGTAAACCAAAGACTTCGACCAGGGAGATGTGACTGCTAAGAGTAAGCCTGGACCAGGAGAGCAGCAATGGAAATCAGTCTTTAAAACTGCCTTGTTTATTTACACATGTGTATTTTCTCTCTCCTACTAGAATGAAGCTCCACTGAGTATGAGGTCCTTGTCCATCTTGTTCTCTTGTATCCCAGTGCCGAGATAAATGCTTCCCACACAGTAGCTATTGAATAAATATTTGTTAAATATATTGCTGTAAGAATTTCAAAGAGAAGTAGGTATTTTAAGCTGTAAAGGAAGGAGTGAAGCCTATCAACAGTTCTACTCAAGGAAAGGTGTAGGAATGATGGAAAAGCCGTGCTTTAATGACTTTCAAGTTCCTTTCAAACATGGATAGCAATTGGCGATTGCTCTATAATATCCCACAGTGGTTCAGAGCCTGGGCTCAGGCAGATCTGGGCCTAAATTCTGGTTCTGCCACTTACTTACTAGCTAAGTAAACTTGTATGGACAACTCGACCTCTCTCAGTCTCAGAGTGTTCCATTGTGAAACTGGTAATAGGGAGCTCCTAGAGTTGTTTGAGGATCATGAAAGGAAAAAACATGTGAAAGCTGAGAACAGTGCTTTACACATTAGTGCTGAATAAATGTATGCTGCTACTGCTATTAAAACTGTTGCTGATAAGCTCATAAAGTACGTCACACACTGTGCACTCGAGATGAAGACAAGGTCGCACTCCTTGAAGAGCTCCATTATTGTTACTGAAGGATAAAGACCAAACGAGCCGGGTCTTTGGAGCCTGACTACCAGGTTCACGTCAGGGATCTTCCTTTTAGGCAAGTTACTAACTCTAAACTTCAGTTTTTTCTTTTCTTTAAATAAGCATAATAATAGTGCCTGTCTTCCAGGTCTACTGTGAATATTAAATGAGATCACAATTATAAAGCATTCAGTACATCCGCTCATAAGCACCCCAACACTGACAATAAACATTAATTATAGAATATAGAGCTTTTGCATACATAGGTTTTTATAAATTTTTTAGGTGAAAAATGCTTAATAAAGATTCTCTGCTTCAAAAAATTTTAATGGTGTTTATTTCATGCTCTTTTGAAATAACAGAAAACTTTCCAGTGTCCCAAGGGCTTTAGGACTATGTACACTGAAGACACTTGTCTTAAACAAGCCTATCTAGAAATAGAAATCTTTGCTTAATGGCTTACTTTCACCTTTTTCCATGTTTAGTCTAGTCATAGGTAGTATAGGTAGCCCTCTGGCATTTCCGTGTTTCTTCTCAGCTATCTTTTATTTATTTTCCATTTTGAGCTTGTAAGAAACATGCCATCAGCATTTTCACTAATTATTTTGTGCTTCTTTTGACTCAGCAGGAAATTTAAAAATGGGATATAGGTAACAAAAGTCAGCTTGGATAGCTGTATAATGTTTCTAGTTAAAAACACAATGAATCTTTGCAATTGTTCTATAAATTGAACTATTCTAAAATTAAAAGCTTATTTAAAAACACGTAAGTTATTCAATTCTCATGTATTTATACCTATAGCATTTCGTTTATTACTCTTAATAGTTTTGCCTCTCAAAATCCCATACATACTGCCCTCCCATTAAAAATTATATTTCCAAAATGCCGAAAAGATTTAAAATTGTAATACTCTCATTACAACTGTGTCCTTTAAACCTGGTAAACCGGAGAAGAGATGACAATAAAATCACTGGCAGAAAATGCAAATGACAAAACCAAGAAACAAACAGAGTGATTACAGATGGCAAATGATTCTACAAAGGAGGAGGCAAGTGTGAAGAGAAGGTGCCAACTTGCTCTCTAAACCTTGTTGTAATCAAGAATTTTCTTATAGACATTCTGGAAAGTTCAGACTTTTAGATATTTTTTGACTGCTAAAGGCAAAAGTAATACATACAGATGGTAAAAAATTTGAACACTGCAAAAGATATATGTTCATCAAATCAGCTGAATTATAAAATTAGTCACCTTTGTGAGGTATTCGGCCCATATCCCTGTCGGCTAAAGTGGTAGTTTTCAAAGAACATTCCACTTTAGAATGGATTAGAAAGAACAAAGGTAAATGACTCAGGGAGCTGGAAGGGAGTTCTAATGGAAGAGATGGGAGGTCCAAAAGCCAATCTGCCTTTGTGACCAGGACTAGCTCTTTACTAAAATCACCTTGCATCTCCCCTATAAGCCAATCCTCTTGTTGGTCTGTGGACAAAAGATGCTTCAGAGTAACTGTGATAATCCTGAATTCCCTAAAAAACAAAACTGACACCTCTAACATCAAATCCTGTATATTAGCTTTAAACTCTAAGTAAGGTACTAAATAGCCAGTGATTAAAACAGTGTACATTATTAGTTTAATTATATAATTCACATTGCTGGAGCAGCTCTAAAAAATGAAGGTGGGGAAAGGCAGGTGTGGAGAGAGGACAAAGGTCAGAAAAAAGGCCAGATGACATAAAACTGAGGGTGGAGGCAGGGCTGGGCTTTTCCTTTGGAGAATGAAGGGAAAGGCAACATTTTAGAAAGATACATATTTGCTTAGCTTAAGCCATTAAGAAACTAAGCCTTACAAGGATATAAGAGGTAGCATATTTTAAAGTTGCACAAGGAAGCTGCTGGGGATAATGGAAAAGTTCTATATCTTGATTGTGATGGTAGTTTCATGACTATATGCACTTGCGAACTCAAAACTGTACACTAAAAAGAGTAAATTTTATGACATGTAAATTACACCTCAATCAACCTAACATTACCAAAATAAAAACTATTAATTGGTAAAACACTGATTAACCTTATAAAGTTTTTTTTAATCACAATTAAAGAAACAAGAATAAATTTTTTTTCAGTAGAATAAACATCTTTGAATTTTGGGTTGACTTTTTTAGGGTTGAAAAATCTAGACAAACTGTTTGAGGTATACAATGAAGTACAGATTTTAAATTCTGTTCCCATCTTCCACCATTAGTGTCTCTCTTAAATGGAAATGGTAGTTTCTGACCTTTCTCCAGTGTAGCCCAATGTTACAGGAGCTGCAAGGGCAGACAGAGACTCAGCATCTGCCTCTGTCAGGGCCTTTCTTCTGGCTCCAGACACAGAGAAGCAGACACACCACCATAAGCTCCACAACCAGAGAACAAGCTACATGCTATAAGCCTGTTATTTCTAGACTCCTACCATTCTCAAAGCCTTTCTGCCTTTGACTTCCCCCGTATCTTGCCTCAGGGTTACCCCGAGAGTCTACCTCAATGCCAGGAAGTCTTTCCTGAGCCCCCTTGCCAGTTAGATGCTTCCACAGCACCCAGTGGACTGCTTATCACACTGTTCATAGGTAGCTGTTTCTGGATCCGTCTCCTCTACAAACTCAAGGCCAAAATGCTGAAGAGGGGGCAAGACTTAATTTTTGCAGCCCCATCCAGCTAGTGCCTGGCAGAGAGGAGGCACCCAATAAATGTTTCTTGAATAAGATTCCAAAATAGTACTTCTTAACATTGACATGGTCATGAACTCCTTTGAGAATCTGATGAAAGCCAGGGAATCTACTCCAAAAAATATCCATTTATATACAGTTTTACCTATAAATAAAAAAAATCTATCTAGGGCCACAATCTCTGTAGAGACTTCTTGGGTTGAGATGCCTGATGTGAATATTCCAGTCTTATCTTGGCTATACAATGGGACAAGCAGAGAGTCAGTTGTCCACATCTGATCTAGAATAAGAAGGAACTAGTAAAATAATTCCCCAAGGAATTACAAGGCAGAAAGCATTCTAGGTAAGCATGGGTACCCATCCTGTTTTTTATAAAAGTTCTCCTAGTGTCAGTCTTGTAGGTTCAGAGCTGTCCTATACTAAAAAAAGATAATGGAAATTCCCTCACAGTTGTACCACAGATGAAGATGTGGGATAGGAGACCCTCAAGATGTATTTTTCTCATCTGATTATAAGACACAAAATGCCTACATAAAAGATACACTTGGAGAGTATAACACTAAAATGATCTGTACTGGGCCCTACAACATTTAAGCCAAGATCCAAAAAGATGTACGCTGGGAGTTGGGGAGGAAGAAAGGGTGATGCTCAAAAGAGTGGTACTACTACCTATACCCTGTACTACGGTTTTCCCCAAGGAGCTTGATTCTGTGGGACTGAACTGTCCCCTATTCTAGACACAGGGGCAGTGGTTAGAGACCCTGGTCCAACACTATTACCTGGAGTCTCTCAAAGTCAATCATGGAATTGACATTAAAGTGGCCACATACTTACCATTACTATTTCTCAAGTGAAATAATAAATAAGTAACCAGAATGGAATTAAGACTCACAGGCCTGTGGTCAGCTTCCTTAGTCACGTTTCCTTCCTGAAATAAGGTTCCTGTATATAAAGGTATGTGGAGGCAGGTAGTCGGGGGAGGGCGGAAATTAAAGACTCTAATTCATCACAAAATCAAAAGGTAGAGAATTAGAGCTTTGGCAGTATTTGCTAAATAAGTATTAGTATATTTGCTTACACTGGTAATTCTATATATTACCATTCTAAAATTTTATGTCATGGAAAAGATGAGACTTTTTGGTATCCACCCCATGTCCCCAGGACCATTTCCTTAAATGCCAGTACTAATTTCCTTTTTGTGAAATACTTTTACATTCGGGATCTCATGTTATCTTCACACACACACAAAACAAGTCTCTAATGGTTTTGCCATTAGCTGCTGACTACAGTTGGGAAATCTTCACATCATGTCAGATCCTTGCCTCCAGTAAGTCTTTCAAAACAATGTGCAGTGTTAGCTGCACAATATACTATGATTCACCTTCCAAAAAACAAACATATGAAAATCTGTGTATTTTTACTCTGCACACATACGCGGCAACTTTCTCAGAATGCCATATCATTTAAAGAGACACATTTTAAAGTTTTCACACTGATAAAGTAAGAGTAAGAAAAGCTCTCAGTTATTCTATAAAGCAAAATGAAAAAGTCTGTTGAGCTAAATACCCACTGATGTGATATTCCTCATGCCAATTCTCTACCTAGATCAAACAAACAAAACAGAGTTGATCCTATATAACTCTTCCCCATTCACAAATACACCTTCACCCTTTCAAAGACTTTAAAACAAGAACAATGACAATCATAAATCAACCAGGGACCTTGTGTTCCTATCTAAATAAAAAAAATCTTCTTTAGAGAACATTTTTCACATACACAATAATGTACTTTAGCATCACTAGAGGTCATGGCCAGCCAGATGATAACAGGTTTTAAGTTAGGATTCAAAAGAACCTGTCAGCCCCAAAATCTTCTTGAGTAGGCTCTGTACCTTCTCACCTCTTCTGTTTCCCATTCCTCTCCATCCTCAATACGTAAGCTCAAACATTAAACTTGACCAGGAATAACACTCTTATGGCCTCTCCGGAAAACAAGGAAGTGCTCAAATGAAGCTGTACATGCTGACTGGCCCCTCACTGCTAGTCTAAAACATTATCCTTAGTATATTTTTAAACAACTTTGTTTTATTTACGTAGTTAGATACCAGAGCAATCTTGATTATAACATTCACTTAATTAATAGTCCTAAAATTGGGGTAAAGTATAGCATAACTCCATAAAGTGGGTTCTTCTTTTTAGCCATAATTCAATAAGCTAAGGACTCAATGGGCTTTTCAAAAAACACATGTGACAGAGAACAGACTGGTGGTGTGGTGGTGGCCAGAGGGGAGAGGGGAGCAAGATGGGTGAAGAGGATCAAGAAGTACAAATTTCCAGTTATAAAATAAGTAAGTCATGGGGATGTAAAGAAAAAGATGGGGATGTAAAGTAAAGCACGGGGAATACAGTCAATAATATAGTATTAACTTTGCGTGGTGATAGATAGTAACTAGACCTGCTGTGATCATTTAGTAATATATACAAATGTCAAATCACTATGTTGTATACCTGAAACTAAATAATATTATATGTTAATTATACCTCAATAAATAAACAAATCATATATATATATGATATATATATACATACACACTCACTGACAGAGCTAAAAGAAGTATGCAACACAGTAGGCAAGTGTAATCAAACTTGATAACACAAAATTTCAGTGTCTACCTAGGCGTATATTCTCCAATCTAATAGTTATGAAAAAGCAGTTTTACCTGAAGTGTAATCATCTGAATTGAAAAAGGCTTTTGAGATCAGTATTCTGAGGACCAAAGAAGTCAAGAAAAATACTGAAGATCGTCTGAAAATAAATACACTAAAATGGGGTCAATAAACTTTTTCCGAAAAGGGCCAGAAAGGAACTATGTTGGGGTTTTTAGGCCACATGGTCTTGATTGCAACTATTCAACAGCTGTAGACAATATGTAAATGAATATATGTTCTGATAAAACTTTATTTAGAAAACAAGGTGGCCAACTCTTACACAAAAATATAGATTCTTTGTTAAGACAATGTGCACACCTTTGATGCAAGGTTCACCTGAGAAATATCACTCTAAATGACTATTCCCTCACTTTATTCTCTTAACAGAAAAGAAATTTTTCTATTACCTGCATTTAAAAAATAAAAACCTATGTTTACTGAAGAATGTTGTGTTTTGAAAGAAAAACTGATCTCTATATAATCTCTATAACTAGAGACCTCTATAACCTGTGGGCACAGAGGGGGAGGGTGGGGAGGGAGGGAGCTGGAGGAATATAAGGGAAGAAAGGTGAATTAACACTAATCATGATTTGTAGTCTCAGAACTATTTACAAAAGCTGTTAACATACAGAATATAAGACACATTTGTGCCCTCAAGAAGCCCATGGTTAAAAGAGCAAACTTATTTTTGCCTCTGCACTCTGCATTTCAAAACCTTCAACATTAGGGGCACATGGGATTATAAACACATTTTTTAAAAGATGCTCAAAACCTAGGCTTCAAAATAAAAACATATTTTAATGATGACATACTTTTATAAACAGAAAAATACTTCATCAAATCAATTATATATAGAATTTTATTTTCTATTTGTATTCTTTTTTTTTTTTCCTGTATCAATTCAGCATTCCTATCAGTAACTATCAGGGGATTTGTCAGGACCTTGTTGGAAATGGTGGTGCTGAACTGGAAAAATCCACAGTAGTTCTGATTCCTCTACTCCCTTCCTTTCCTACTCTCCAATCCCCACTCCAAGAAATCCTACCATATATATACCATAATCTTCTCTCAAAACACACAAAGGCAGATTTCTCCTTTGGCAAAGTAGATTCTTGAATCTTAAAATATATTGAAAGTAACAAATCTGTGTGCCTTCCTTCAAGGTAGGCTGTATCATCAAAAGGTTAAGTTTGCTAGGAGAAAAAAAATTCCTAGGTCTGCAAGAATTAAGTAGAAAATCATACCTTTATACCCAGGTCTGTTATTAATTAGAAGAGTGAGGTTATTTCAACTAGGAATAAATTCCTAGCAACATTATTAAGTATTTAAAGTGGGGTAATACACAACACCTAAATTTTTTATTATAGTTTTTGGCCTGCTCCTAAACATTATTTTTTTAATCTGACTGAATTTACAACTAGTTCCTTTTTTAAATTACATACCGCTCCAGAAGATTTCTCCTATTAATTTTTCAGGAGAAAATGTTATTAACCATACCATTTAAAAACAGAAAAATAAATCACAATACATTCACTAGGGCCAAGGAAATCAAAGACTAAAATAGAAGACCCTAAAAAAAATGCACACTACAATTGACAAGCATTATAGACAAGATGAATTTTAAGTTCAACACTTCAAAGTGAATGCTTAGGTGGGATTTTTTTTTTTGCTTGTTTATTTTCTTTTTTACCATGAACATGTAATTTATAATTTTTGAAAGTTTAACAGCTGAAAGACATTTTTCACATATAGGAATAAAAGTACTCCTCATCAGAAACTAAGATTTTTTTATCAGGAAAAAGTATGAGGGACTCCATCAGCTCAGAGACAGTGTATAAATGAATGCATGCAGTTACATTCCAGTAAGACTTTACAAACACAAGCAGTGCTATAGCTTTCAGGCAGTAGCTTGCCAAACTCCTGCTCAAAACAGCCCTGTTTTCAAACTAATATTAGATTATCTAAGATTATAGATACATAAGAGATAAACTATCTATTCCACTCTATCGAGTCTTTTCCACCTGTAGTGAAAAGTGCTACAAGCAACAGAGATCAAAACTGCTGACAGGAAAGGTAAGAAAGGTCAGTGTGTTAACAAAACCTGTCCCTGAAATAATCACTTCACTTAGATCAATCATTCAACTCAGGACAAATGTTCTCCTGGCCTCAAAGACTAGTAGAAGACAGTGCATGAATACAAACAACTACTACAAACAAACAACTACTACTAATCAGGCTGGCTAAGAACCACATCAGGATAGAAATAAACATAAACATCTGCAAAATGTTTCACAGTTTAACATGTCTCCGTGTTTCTGAATAGTCTCATAACAACCCTGTGAAGTGCAAAAAGCACCTGGTGTTTTTCTCATTTTACACAAAGCTCAAAATCAGCAGAGCTACAATATGAACCTCTGATACTACTGCACTACTCTTCAGTGCAGCACTCTGCCAGAGGTTAATGCCAGAGATGGAGGCATTTGGACTAAGCCTCAAAGAATGAGCAGGATTTTGACAGGTGACGAGATCATGGCATTCCAAGGAAACAATATACACAGAAGTCTAAAAGCAGGGAAATATCATGTGTGTGAAGGGAATGCTAGGATGGGTCAAGTAAGGCAGACAAGAGAAATACAGCTATAAAGATGGGCAGAAAGCATAGAGAGAGCTTTAAGTAGCTGACAATGTCTGTACATGACCCTACAGGCAATGAGAAATCAGACAGTTTAGAGATAAAAAGGAAGAACAGAACATAACGAAGCTCTTGCCTGTGTCTGAGCAAAAGAACTGCCTCACATTCAAGGAAGTTAAGTTATGGGGTAGTGTTACAGGGAGATTAGACTTCCATAAGTCCTCTGCAGGACTGGATCGATGGGCCTAACAGAAGGGAAAGCAGTAGATGGCCAATTCTGTAGTTTCAATGTCTGGAGTGATGGTTCCTAACAGGCACCCTACAGTACCCTACCCCCAAAGCTAAAACAGTGTCTAACATGACCTTAAAATTTCCCATATTTTATCCAAAACTTACTGAATCTTCTGGAGGTCTCTGGATTTTCCCCCAATCCACAGAAGGTCCCTTTTCTTGCAAAAATCTATGAAATAGCTTCCGAAATCCATCAAGGTCTTTTTTAGTGTGCTGTGAGAACAGAAGTCATTGTTATAACTACTTAATATTTGATTTTTTTAAAATACACATACATTTAAAATATCTTTCAGTGAAATTCTTATATCTTTAGAATATCGAGTAGAACAGAGAATTTTTACACCCCAATTTAAAACTAAAGAGGAAGAAAAGCTAATAGGAACCATACTTAAAGGAATACAAACAATCTCCCCATCTCCCACCAGCATCACATAATCTGAACACCATCTGGTCCATGGGAATTCCAACTGGTTCTCTACATTTACTCAACAATGTATTTCTCTCCTCGTTTTAACTGAAGATTAATCTTCACCAAAAAAACAAAAAGAAACAAAAAACAGCTAACCTCAATACACTGAGTACATATTAAAATTTGAAAATGAAAAGGATAATCTACTGATTTATAAGTAGAAAAGTAAACATCTACGTTTTCTGGGAAGCCTCTATCATAGCTGTCAGAGTAGCAGACAGTTCTATTCGAATTCGCTCTTTGGAAAAGGCATGTAGAATATAAGGCTGATAAATTAACTTCTCACAATTTTAACTGAACACTTGTATCCATTTCTCCACCCAGTGAAGTCAAAACAGAATAAATTGTAATTTTGTTCTGATTCTTTTAGACTTTAGAAACTTCTAGAATAAAAAAAAGGGCAATGGTTTTATAGTGGGCAAATGTTGAAAATGCTTAATTATTAAGCAATTCTAATTTTTAAAATGTATCATTACACCTTATGCTATTTCAGGCTGGATGATCAGTAGCAGCAATAACAACTCGGCATGTAGATGTATGAAAGCGAAAAATAGTGTATGGTCCTTACCTCAAACTCATGTGATGGTGCTGTGGTGAGTATCTTTTCCAGTTCCTTTTTCACAGATAATTCTAACTCTTGTCGAATGACTTCTTGGAACTGAGAAGCGCCATCTTGAGACATCGCTTTGCTAAGATCTTAAAACAAAAATACAAAACCACAAACTGAAAACTCAGACAGCCATTCAAACAGCTGGTAAGCCACAACTGATTTATTTCTGGTGTGCCAGCAAATGAAAAGGCTCTGTCCTCTGGTCCCATCATCCTGCAGCAGGATTTCAGCAGTCTCAACTAGCTGGGACCAGATAATCAAATAGGCTCAAATCTGACTGTCTGCTACATCTATATGCTTTACTAGTATATTATTACAATACTAAACACTGGGGGGGAGATGGGGGTGGGTGGAAGTAAAAGGATTAATCTTCATTTGAGCATATAGTTCCATCTATACTAATGTTTCCCTCCCAGACATCAAAGCTGGGGGAAAAAAAGAGAACAATTGGAATACTGTTAATAAGGGCATGTTTCACGGTATATGCCCTTATGGAACTGCTGCCTCATAAGAAAACTGAAGGGATTTGGCAACTGAAGCAGAAGACTCCTCTCTCCTCCAGGCCAGACAAAAAAATTAAGAAATTCTTTCCATTTTAGAAAAGGAGCCACACCAGTTCATATTCCTCACGAAAGAAGAACCCCTTGAGAGACAGTGGCAGTTCCAAAGTGCGTCTACTTTCCAGGCACTTTGCATTTTCATTTTAAGGAAAAGAGCACAGGGTCATCTCCCTGCTTCTGGTCCCCAATTTCAGCCAAGACTTTTCAATGCTTATCTGTGTTGGACAAGACTATCAAGACTTCTGGCACAGCTGGGCACCTCTGTGACAGATAAACCTCACTAAAAGTGACAGAAATGCCTGTTAGATGGAAACAAAAATAGAAACATACAGAAAAATAAAGCATCCCAGGCCCAAGTACCTTGGGGGGAAAATGCCAACACAGGTTGTTTTAACACACTTTGTCATCTAGGCAGCAATTACCCTGTCTACTTCTTATAAAATAAAGAACAATCAGATTATTGTTCACCCTCCCTTATCTTCAATACATAACTCAATTTTATAAATGTATTTTTGAAGCTTATGTTCAAACATTTCATTTGATAGGTAATTAGTTCTACAAATGTTGGTTAATTAGCAAAATCACATTTCAATATAGCTAGAAACACTCCCTTATATCATAAATTCCTTCATTTGTTATCTTCATTGTTATGGGTAGAAGGAAACAAAGACAGAATTAAAAGTTATAATCAATATTTTTAAGATGTTTCTGAGGGCAGAAATGAGTCAATTACTTTAAAAATTGGTAAATATATAACTCCTGAGGCAATTTATTTAATGTAGACAGACTCTTCCAAACATCTAAAAATGCTAACAAATGAGACATTTAACACAGCTCTTCAAAAAAAAATTTATAGTTTCCATCATATTGAAATCCAACAGGAAAAAAGAGAATTTGGTGAAAGCACACAATCTAATCTAAACCTAACATAGTTTTCTAACTGTGCTCTTTTTAAAGGTAGTTTATGGATTCCAGTAAAATATCAAAATGACCCAAACTGTGGTTCATAAATAACTTCTTTGTGAGCTAAGAAACAAAAGAAACACTCATGTTCATGTTCCATAAACAACCTGAAGATATAGTTTCAACTAGTAAGTAGCAATTTGATTATAATCTGTGAAAAATGATGACAATGGATGAGCATGTTGGTGTAACTATAACAGGTAATTAAAAATTCCTACAGAACATTTTAAACTAGACATCAAACATACATGCCATCCCTTGGCTAACAGCTTTAATTTAAAATTTGTCACAGGTTAAGTCCCACACCCTGTCACCCCATGTATAACTGTGATAACTCTCCCCCGATCTTTAAGCCAATTCCCATATTAATGTTTAGGAAGTAATCTGGCAGAAAAATATACTAACTCAAACCTCGAACACATGAATTGTTTGATTCTCTGTGACATGGATGGATAAAAATACATCAAGAAATAACTATATAATGACTTTAAAATAAATTTTTTCTTAGAATCAAAAAGATCTGTAAGATTTGCTGCTTTGTTGAAGTTAGATCTTTAATGCCAGCATGCACGGTCACATTCCTACAAAACAGTGATGAAAACATTTAACTTACATTCTGGGCAAATACCAAAAGTGAGATAAAACTAAATGAAACTACAAAGTTTCAGAATAACTACAGTAACTGTCTGAGACATGAGAACAGTCCAAAAAAAGTCCAATCTTTAGACTCCCTCTGCAGAACAATAGCCTATCAATGTACAATTTAAGGTCAAAATGCACAGAGCCCATGTCACTAACCTCCCTACAAAGACAAGCAAAGAAAGACTGCCTGAAAGACTCACATTTAATACTACATGAGATCTTTGCCAGCTGCGGCAGGTCTAACCTTCAAACACAAATTCAAAAAGAACTCAGACAAAGATTCAAACTGAAGTTGTGCAATATTCCTAACCTTTATTCCTCTCATTTGTCTGATACAGCACCAAATGCAAATGAAGAACAATCTGTATTCCTTCTATCCCTCTACAAATTGAACAGCTTTTACAACAAAAGAACGTTGCTTCCAACAAGCTTCTTCCGTCCTTTCCATTGCTGGTTCCTTCCACTTCCCCTGGGCAAAGTGCTACTGTGAAGTTCTGATTTTAAGTGATTAAAGAATAAGGAAGGGTTTTTAAGGAATAAAGAATTTTCAAGAATAACGAAGTATGCTTAATCAAGAAAAGAGTCTATCTTAAGCACCTGCACAGACTAGGAAGCACAGTGCTAGAAACCATTTCCCTTTATGGTGACCTTCTTTATCCATCCTGAATTTTTTAAGAAAAGTCTGGAATTTCTGATAGGAAAAGAAGTACAGAACTTAGAAGCTTTCTTGGACTTAACGTTCTCAAGTTACACTTCTGGCAATGGCAGCTGTGTTTCTAATGGAAGGTCAATTAAAGAATCCATTGAATAATGCAAGATTTCTAACCTCCTAAGATGGTCTGTCCCTCCTTACTTCCTAGCAATAGAGAATTGATTCCCCTCTAATTTACACAGTGTTTTAGGAATCAAACATTTCATTACCTCAGTCATAAATCAAAACATTTTTCGAGATGAGAGGGAGCATTTTAACTACCCTCAACATTTTACAGATGAAGAAACTGAGGCTGAAAAGTTAAATGACTTACCCAAGGTCACAGAAGCAGGCTAATGCTGGAAGCAAAGCCAGTTTATTCTGAGTCCAACTCCACCTCACTGAGGTAGAAATATCCTGCTCATTTTTGCCTCCTATCTGGCTCTCTTTAATCTTTGGCACAAAATCCCCAAATAACACCCTCCTCCAAAAGCATTCTCATCAGAATGTCTTCTTATGCCCAATGGAACAGACAGAAAGCTCCCTACCACATAAAACTGGGTTTATTAGAATTGTCTTAGTTGATTTAATTACAATTTAGTCAATTTGGGATAGAACAAGCAGTAGCTTTTTTTTTTTAAGAAGTTTTTCCCCTATGCCAATTTCCTAACTCCTTCCTAGTCACAAGAAATAAAATTTCAACATCATGGACTTTCCCCTATCCAACTGGAGCCAAAAAAAGGGAGAATGGAGGAGAGGAGGAAGAAAACAATAGAATCAGAAGTAGGAGACATTCAATCTAACAAGTGACTGCTTTCATTTCTTTATTCAGGGTATTTATTTCATTTTATCCTTTTTAGCAACTGAGAAGTATACATAACACCCTTCCCTGACACCCTGACACTGGCACAAATAAAACAACATTCCAGAGTGGAAAGCCAGCCTCACGATGTACAGGCCAGAGAGAACACTGAGTGCAACAAAGACTGGGGGGAGTCCCCCCCAGGCCACCTCCCACCACTCATGAGATCTCATCAGTCCCAACCTTCCTTGGAAACCCAAACTGACAGGTAACCAAAGTCAAAGGATTGGAGATCTCACTTAATCTTAAACCAGGAAATGACTTGTGACCCAATTAAGTATAAAACTCTAAGAGCATAGGGGCAACTGGAAATAACCATGACTAAAGCTGAGGACATATGCTGACCAGATTTATGACAAATTAAGACTAGTCAGCCTCTCTTGGGCTCTTACTGC
Organism: Camelus ferus; assembly: GCF_009834535.1. Classification (NCBI taxonomy): domain Eukaryota; kingdom Metazoa; phylum Chordata; class Mammalia; order Artiodactyla; family Camelidae; genus Camelus; species Camelus ferus. The sequence goes on along the minus strand of NC_045710.1, from coordinate 46,129,521 downwards.
GGTCCTTTAAACTCAGTTATTTGTGAACAGTCCTCCTAGAAAAGCTCTTCTTTGTACTCAACGACCCAATATTACCCTATGTCTAACCATGCCTCAGTTTCCATAACAGAATACTCCATTCTTCTCCTACTCCTTGGTTTCCTAAGATTCTGTCCCCAGACCATTTCCCCCCTCAATTATTCCCTTATCAATCTCCTTACTGGTAACTTCCAAATGTGTGTCTCTCATTCTGATCTTTTTTCCTGAGCACCAGGCTCGTATTCCCTACCACCTTCTAGACCTTTTGCACATGGATACCTAGCTAGGTACCTCAAACTCGACATGCCCAAAACAAAACTCACCATCTAAACTAAATTCATCTCGCTGCCTGCTCCTCCCTTTCCCACCCCCCACAGTATTAACATTCTCCTAGTCACTCCTAGGTGACCTAGAAATCTCAGTCACAGTTGGCTCTTCCCTCCTTTGCCCTCACGTTACATCCACTCCAATACCAAACCTCTTAATTGAATCGCCATTACATTCATTGCTTTCCATTACCACTGCTGCTACCTTAATTTCCCTCTCATTTTCACTCTCCTGGTCATGACGACAACAGCTTTCTAACTAGTTGGCCCACCTCTCACTCTACCTGGTGGTACCAAGCAGAATGGACTGGTTCCCCTAAACTGCAACTCCAATCATATTTCTTCTCTTCCTCATTTGATGGGAAGCAAATACAAATTCCTTAGCCAGGCACATCTTAAAAACCAAGCTTAAGCACTTCTTGAGTAAGCAAAGCTCATGAAAGTGCTAAAGCAGAACGCCTGAAGGTGGCAAGTTCCTACTCTATTTGTGACTTTTCAAAAGTGTTTCTAAACTTAATATGCATACAGATCTTCTCGAGGGCTTGTTTAAAACTCAGATTCCTAGGCAGCTCCTAGAGATTCTGACTCAGTGGGTCCGAAGTGAGAAGAATATGCATTTCTTCTAAGTGAATGCTTCTAGTATTGCCTTGAGTAGCTCTGATATAGATTATACTCCATTTGTCTGAACATGTTAGTAGCAGCCACACACATCATTCTTCTTCCTACCCCTACGCTATTCTGTCACCTATCCTCCACCCAAGCACATGTGCTTCAGAGATGGCATCAGGCCCAGATTAGTCTAAAGCCTTCCCAGGGATTGGTTTAAATGGGAAACAATACGATTCTACCAGTGAGCAACAAGGGTATAGTTTGCCAAAGGACTTTGGAGAAAGGCTTTTGTCACTGAAAAGAGACACATGAGAAGAAATAGTACCTTTTCCCTGGAATATAATGAGTATGTGTCCACCCCTCACCTTCAGTTTCTTCTGCCATCTGGTGACCTTGAAGGAAGCTGACCCAAGATTAAGGCAGCAGAGCAGAAGGAAGAAAAGACTGATGCAGTCTTTGTACTGAATTAATCAACCTTGGAATATCTTACTTCAAGAATCATGTGATACAAGTCCCTCAGTTTTTAAGCTAACTGAGCTGGTATTTTTCTGCTCCATGAAATTAAAAGCATCCTAACTAATAAGACTATTCCAAAACACATTATCTCAAGTGTCATCCAACACTTTTAGAGAAAGGCAGGCAGAAATGAGAAGAAAATAGAAATTAATGGCCCAGTTGTGAATTCCAAAATCATGAGAATCATTCAATACCTTAGCCTCCAAACGCTCAAATTCGAGATTGAATAGCACCTGCTATTGTGGGGGTGGCACTCCTAGTGTTCTAGGTGACAGACATTCAAAGACTTCCTTTCTATCACAAATCTGTTATATGGAAGTTTAAATCACTCCTGCCTCTGTACTATATCAAACACCCTAAAACTTTAATTCTTTGCTTAGATGTCTGTCTGCAACAATTTAAGGGCACAGCCATATAATGTTATTCAACTTTCTTTTTCCAACATCTATCTCAACACCTGGCACAGTACAGGTACCCGACTGATAATGTGTAAATAAACTAGAGATCAAGACTTAACTTCTCATAGTAGTGGTTTGACCGGCCACTAATACATCAATTGTCAGAGTTCAGTCTAAATGTATCTCCTTCTAGAAATCTTTCTAAACTACACAAGGTTGCCCATTACATGCTCACATGGTAGATCCTTGGAACTTCCTTTCATAATACTTTCTAAAATTTATTAAATGTATATCTTACCCAACAATACCCGAGAATATATCATGACTATTTTGCTCATTCCTGTATTCCCAATGTGTTCATAAAACAGAGCTTGAGACACAGTAGATACTCAAGCAATGTTTATTTCATCAATGAGTAAGAGCCTGTTATGACACAGCTACATGCTGGGTATAGATAAAGCAGGTAGAGTTCAGTCTAGTGGAGGTAGTACCTGATAAGGTCAAAGAGTAAGCGTCCAAGAGCCATGACTTCTGGTCATGGAGAAGCAAGGCTAAGAAAACTATGGACTGTGTCTTCAGTACTTGAAGTCTCTAAGGCTTCTTAAATAGAGGCTCATTAATCAGTCAAGTATCAGGGATGTGGTCAAAGAAATTCCAAACTGGTAGGTAGTCTAGGCAAAATGACCTCTAAATTTCCTTTCAATTTGTATTATCCTGTATAAATGTCAGCATAATGTTTCCATTAACTTTTGAGATGAAACAAAACTGGGTAATGTATATATTTAAATTTAGCTTAATTAAGGAAAAATATGGAAAAATAAAGTTGCTGTCATTCAATCAAAGAAAAATCAATTAGTTGCTCTTATACAATTTTATGTGATCTTTCAGTATTAAAGCCAATATTGACTATTCATTATTTTAGATTGTAAACTATAGTATGGCTGTTTACATTTACAGAGACTTTTAAATGACTCAGCCATGAACATCGTAACACCTGCACAGATAACAGCCATATGAATGCTTAATAAATGATTTTTGATTAACAAAAATAAAAAGGTACCAGACTTCTGAGAACTGTTCTAGCACTGAATATGCAGAGCTACTTGAGAATCAAGATTTTTAAATTAGGAGTTTGGGATCAGCAGATACAAACTACTATATATAAAATAAACAACAAAGTCCTACCATATAGCACAGGGAACTATATTCAATATCCTGTAATAAACCATAATGGAAAAGAAAAAAATATTTTTGCTAATCATGTGCTGCTTGCATAAAAAAATGTTTTAACTGTTAGAATTCATACATAAACCAGACTTCTCATTAATTATTAAGACTAACCTTGCTTTCATACAACAAAGTAGCTCTTAAAATTAAAACAAACAGAAAATATTAATTCTAGAAAACAGAACATTCAGGAGATGTATCAACTAGTTAAATAGTATCATTCTGCATTAAGTTTAATGGATAATAAAGAGGCCAAAGGGCCTATCACACCCATTTTTTGAGAGTAGAGAAAAGGAATATAACATAAAATCATCATCAAGGACCAAAACATGATTTGACAGGCCTGCCCTGTAATTTGATATATGTGCACTGAGGTAAAAATTTTGCCCTTGGAAAGGCTTTAAGGTCAGTGAGTCCAATTCTCTTATCTTGGAGATGAAACAGGGGCTAGAGATGCTGACTTGCCTAGCGACACAAGGGCAGTGCCACGCAGGGATCCAAACCTGCTGCCTGGTGCCCTGCTTCTCATTCCTGGAGGAAGTTCTCCCCCTTCTCTGTTACAGTGCATTTACCCAGCTTACCACCTCCCAGCTGTATGCCACCAAATTGGAATGAAAACTGGCCAAAACTGAAACATGTCTATTAAGTGAGGTTATTATGTGAGGTGAAAACTACATATCAGGATAAGCATTCTCTTACGCTCTACAACTTTTCCTTCTATATTGTTTATTTTCTGGGCAATGAAAAATCGAAGAAAGCTTTTATGCACTCTATAAATATTTTATTACCAGGGCTAAGCATTTTACCATTGGCATAAATGAACCCACAATACTTCGTTCTTCTGTTTTCCTGCACTCTTTGGAAGTTTTAAAATTGTATGCAGGGTTATAACATAAACGAAAAATCACATCAGCCTTTCTTTGCCAGGGCAGCAACCAAAGGAAAACACAAACTTAAATTACCTTTGTGGTCAAACCAAAGAGTAAGTGGAACTATTGTTAAAGTGAGTGTCCCTAGAATAGTATTTCTTACAATTTGGTGATTAACAAATGAAAAAGTAGACTAAGCATAATGTGACTATTTCATATACATGAATACAATCAATAGTGGGGTATTTTAAAGATCTAAGTAAAAGTCACAGAAAAACTGGGAACTCTCCTGGTTTACATAAGAAAAATCCAACAAATATCTAGCAATGGCTTGGAAAACAAAACATTTTGTTGTTTATTTATGTTAACTAAGACAACACAGCCAATTTCTCCATGGTTCTCAAAAACAATCCTTAATTGTCAAAATGGTTTGGGGCACAATCGATTTCATTTGGCAAAGACTGAAAGAAATAAACAATGGGACTGTTGGCAGAGGAAAAATATGAGCCCCAGACAATTACTTTGCAACAAACTAAAGGAGATGCCTGCACCACCAGTCAAGAGAATTGGGAAACAGTTTGCAAATGGAGTATTATCCCCTTTCCAACACATAAGCCCAATCAAAAAACACATAAAGTTTAATTTTCTTTAGACAACTTAATAAGTTGTTAATAGAAAGATGCATGCCTGGCATTAGAATTCTAGAGACCTAAGACAATTAAAAGTCACCATGCCCTGGACAATCAAATTACCCAAGACCAAGATGTCCACAATTCAAACACTATTACACCACGTTCAAAATATGATAGTTTAGGGAAAAAAAAAAACAAAAAAACTCAGTCTGTATCAAAAGGAAACCTGTCTTTAAAAGAATTCTGCTTCTAAAGAGATCCCAAGCAAACAAAAGTGTGGTAAGTGAATCGTATCTCCTCATTCACTAAATCCCAAACCCTCAGAGGCTCTCCCCCACAATTTTATTCTAATACTGCTGGATTTTCTCCACTGGCATAAATTCTGGATATCAGAATGAATTATATTACATAAAGTTAATTCAGTCAACTCATTTATTTTTACATATAACCCAGAGTTAGTTTGACTTTCAAATATTTGTTTATATTAACTTTTCAGTAATGATATATTTGACTTTCTGGGAACTCCTAATACCTGCACTTCCACAAAAAGTACCAAATTCAACTTGGTGGAAACTAGAAAACTACAGTATATTTTTATTACTACATAACATTTTTATTACTAGGTTAACTAATGTTCCTCACACAAATTAAGTATCCCATTATTTTAATTAAAGTCACTACAATTCATAAAGTCACTACAATTTTCTATGAAGAAAAATAAATACACAGAATGGTCTCTATGAGGTGATAATACAAGAAAACACCTACAGTCCAAAATTAACATCTAATTTCCTTTTAAAGTTATTTCTCAATTTATCATATTAGAATGGCACTTTTGAGAAGTGTACCAGTTAATATTCCTTATTTCTCTAACATCCCTTGTCAATTTCTTTTTTTCTTGAGTAGGCTTCCAAAAATGAAAATCATCCATTTTACTAGAAGAAAGACCCAGTTAACAAGAACAAAGACAATTTAACCATAGAGGTTACAAGATCCATGTTGGAAAAGTCAAAGTTTTCATCAGTTCAACACTGAATTTCTTTTAATTTTCCATTTATAATTGTGACTCTGAATTTAACTACATCCCTCTCTAGAAATATAATGAATTTACCTACATCTTTAAAAAATGAGGAGTGTGCATTAGTCATTGCTTTGCTACCTCTAGTTCTGCCTCAAATCCATGCCACAATCCCCTGGGCTGAAAACATCCTAATCATTTAAATAATTAACAACAAGCTAAATTTGGTCTTAGGACTTGAGAAGAACCAGGCTTAGGCCTGACCCTCACAACTAGGCCCTAGAATGCATCTCATCCCTGTATTCATCTGAGACCCCTCCAGTTATAATTAGCTCAGCTCATCCTTCCTGGTGAGCTGCCATCTACCAAACAGGAATCACTAAAAAGTCTTAATAAAAGAATCCCAATAGAAACGTTGACAGGCCTCTAATACTTTTTTGAGTGACACAAAGGTACTAAAATGTCTTCTCTTGAAATATAAGTATCTTAATTTAAGAATATTAAGGGACATTTTTATATAATTTAGATAAACAGTTCCAAAAAAAGTTCCTCTAATATTATAGCATAAGCATGTAACAGCCTTAGCTGGCAAGATGACAATAGGCCCAGTGCCATTTATAAATTTCAAATCATGCAGGGAGATTACCCGGTGGCTCAGAACTTTTAAAAAGCAAAATCACAAATGGCATCTATTGACAAACCTGGCAAAAGTCACAGCTGCTGATGACCCCTGGTACCTCCAACTGTGACAAGAGGCCCCTTCTCACTCACCTAGCAGTCTCATTTATTTAGAATAACTAGGCCCCCTGCAACAACCCCTGAGGTGGAGAAAACTAGCAAATGGAGATATAATTCCACAGGCAGGCAGAAGGTGACCTGAGAGCAGAATGCATCAGCTAAGGAATTATGCTATAGTTCCACTAAAGAGCCTTCCTGTAAGAAGGAATCCTAAGTGCCTGAGGAACACAGACTTGGGAGATGCCCAAAAGCTGAACCTCCTTTTGGCCAAAGAATATATACTGAGAACTCTCCTGCCAATCACCATTAAGTATTTTTAGTAACTGAATATTTCTACCTAATAACTTTTGATAATCAAAGTGCTTGAGAATGGAAATGCCCAGCTTTCCTATAAAGCACACTGCCAAGATTTGGAGGAAGAGATTTAAGCCAAGTGTAGCAACACCAGGTTCCAGGACATTCAAAAACATGTGTGCACAACATGCAGGTATAATAACCAGATCTTCTGAACTTCAAGTGCCCACCATAAGAGATGCATGAGAAACCCCAATATAGTGCAACGTATATTTTAAGAGCTAATGATTTTTTTGACCAGACTGAAACAAAATTGTCACCAACTGTATACTCACATCACTGTTCAAGCTTTCCCCCTCCCACTCCAACACTTAAAAAAATATATATTTTTATATATATATATAAATATATCTTATATTTTTATAAGATATCTTAAATATATTTTATATATATATTTATATATATATGTGTGTGTGTATATATATATATATCTCAACTCCCAAGTTGCTAGAGGCCTGAACACCAAACCTGGAAAAGGAAAACAAAGGACCATCATCAGTGCCTTGTTTCTGTTGATGACATGTGGTTATACTTATGATGGCAATGCTATCTGAAAAGCCACCATTTTAAGAAAAATTAAATTTACTGGCCATCTAATATGTGACTAGTACATTCATATAATTCATTTCATTTCAGCCTCTCAAAAACCCTGTGGCATAAATATTAATACTCAATGTTTATTTAAGAAAAAACTGAAGTTCAGAAAAGTTGTGTGTCTAAGACCACCTGTTAATAACAGGATTCAAACCTAGGGCCATCCTTTTATCTTCCTTAACATTTCTGTCAGAGGTGTTATTAATAAACTACAACCAAAAATGTAGGCTAAACTACTAAGCCCACCACTTCAAGACACCGTATTTCCCCCAGGGATATAATATTATCTTTGCCCACAGGGAACTGACAGTCTAGTTGGAGAAAGAAGCCACTGTTTCTGATAAGTTTTTAATGTAAGAGGCAACAAAAGGTACTGGAAAGGACAAAAGCTTAGAACCTTTACTTGTGAATTTCAGCACTTACTAGCTGTGAACTTTGGGTAAGATACTTCAGTTTCCTTACCTGTAAGGTTATGATAAAAATCTACTACCTCTCAGGGCTCCTGTGAAGCTTAATGAGACAATATATGAAAATAGGTAAGGGGCCTAATATTTGTTCAATCTTTCCTTATGAAGTGGCACAAGCTAAGGGACAATGACTGGAAATATCAATAAATGCTACAGCAAAGATCAAACAATTTGATCTGCTACCAAAAAATTCAAAAACAAAATTCCAACTCTTACACTTAAAAACTGATCTGTGGAGACAGCAGAGTTACTAGCCAATGAGGGGTATCACTTATAACAGCAGCAGAGCTAAACATAGAGAGAGTTTACACATGAAGTACAAATTTAAACAATGATAAACAGGCGCAAAATCCTGTTAAAAATTTTTTTCCGGTGAGGGGAGAGCCGTCTTCTTTTCATGCAAAACTGCCAATTTAAAAGGAAAACTACCAGTTAGAGCAAAATTTGATGGCAACTAAATGCGACACTGGATTGAATCATGGAAAAATATTCTGAATAAGTCTGTAGTTAATAGTCATGTACCTACAATAATTTCTTAGTTTTGATATATGTACTTTTTTTCAATAAATCTTAAAGTATTCCAAGATAAAAAGCTTATTTTGTTAAAAGGTGGATGACAAGAGAAAGGAATAACAACATACACAGGTATTGTCATTTGATTTTGAATATCCTGAAAACAGTTAGCCATTAACAGCAAAGAACGTGACATCAGTTAATGCGTATCACCCCTGTAAGCGACGCTAAAGCACAACAACAAGGAACACCTGGAGTTTAACTAATACTATTAACTTTTAAAGAGAAGTGACTTGTCCCCTTTTCTCTAGCATATTCTTGCAATACTGACTTTCTGGTCACTGAATTTTGTTGTTGTAACAAAATCAGCAAACTTCTAACAGTTACCTCTACTTTCTATTCTTGACTAAGACATTTATTCAATCAGAACATAAGAAACATCTCTCACCACATACAAGGCATAACATGAATTTGAAAGTCTAATGACGAGTGACATTTTTGAGCTTATTTCTAAAGGGAGACACAAGTGTCCCATCTGTTTTCATAATAATACACAGTCAAAATTTCTTTATTATACAAAACTCAAAGAAAGTTAATAAAGTGATGTAAAACCTACTGGGGCATTTTTATGCTCAGAGTCAAATGATGGCAATTACTGACAATTTTTTAAAGTACATCTACATTTACTGAGTCACATTAAGTGGTTATGAACTTTATTAGCTGTGTGTTCAGCAAGATGGCTGAAGCTTTCACACTCTGGGGTCTGCAAGAAAAGGGTTTACTTGCATACCAGAAGGCAAGTGTATGCTACAAACTGGTGTCAGAGGTTTAAGGTAGCACCAATTTCAATGTGTACACATACACACACACAACGTTACTGCTTAACTCTGGTGAGAGGAATTCCCTGAACCTGTTTTAACACACGTGTAGAATTTAGAGGGCAATTTTCAAATTTCAAAGAAACCTTAATAATCTTTCCAGATTTCAAAGAAGGAAAAAAAATAAACACAGCAATGCAGCAAAGTCATTTCTCCTGCTGAAATGACCTCCAGCTTCTACAAGCTACTCCCGGTTTCGCAATAAATGAATCTGAGACTCAGACCACGTACACACAAACGGAGAAGCTAAGAACACTAAAGCTTCCCCAACAGTCCTGGCAAAACCCACCTGCCTTTCCTCAGCCCTCTCAGTTCCCCTTCCCGACTGCACCCACAGAGTTACCTGGACCCCGACCAGGAGAGAACAGGGATTAATCAACAGCCAAAATCCTATTTTACCATCATTTACAGCCACTATCCCGGGGAGCCAGAGTGCTACTAACCTGATTTCAGGGAGGCAGAACTATACGCATCAGAGTACAGGGTGATAAATTATACGCATCTGAAACGCCAACCCAGCAGCTCAAATGTCAATTTAACGAAAAGGGTTTCGCAAATAGTATCTCAAATGAACATTTCCACTTCCAAACCACCCACCAACCTCTCTACTGCCAGTACCCAAATTCGGTACTGCTAAAGCAACCCGGGAGATAAGAAGAAGCGTGTCTTACCTTGTACAAATCTGGACATTTTAGGGATTTATTAAAGTACTCTAGCGTTTATATAGATATATTTAAATTTCTAGAGGAGTCACGCTATAAGGCAGGTCTCTCTTCCACCCCTGCTTTAACAACCGACGAGTTCTTTCTCCTCTTCCTAGGTTTGGCCACTTAAGGGAGTATTTATGCAAAGCGACTGAAACTGCCTCAAAGAAAAAAAAAAAAAAAAAAAAAACACCCAGGAAAACCTCCTCCACTGCCAAAAGACAGAAACTTGGTGCGACTGAGTCGGCTTGAAACTCCAGCCTACACGGCACCCCTGACACAAATGAGGGCCAGCTGGAAACTCCCGGAAAAGGTAAAATCACACGAACTTAAATTTCATCAATGAAAGAGGCGGACCTACAGCGGCTACTCCACCGCCCCCGGGTCCCCACGCCCTCCGGGGCTGGACGGCAGCAGGCACTGGCTGGCCGCGCCCCCAGCTCCCCCTCCCCTTGCTGCCGTCCAGCCTCCGGCCGGTTCCCCGGGAAACCCCGGTCACCAGCGGCCCCCGCCCAAACAGGGGTCGGGAGGCGGAGGAAGCCGGCAAGGAGGGACGATGCAACCATTTCTACCAGCCCATAAATATCCCGGGACTAGGAGGCGCTAAGAATTTGGCGCGCGAGCCGGCCATGGGCCTCCAGCCCTGCGCCTCCCCGCAGCAAGCAACCCTGCCGCCGCTCCTTCTCGCGAGGGGCCGAAGCCTCCGGCGCCCCTCCCCCGCAGCGGACACCAGGGCGCCTCTCCGAGGGGAGAACCCGTGTGCGGCCCCGAGTCCGACAGCCAGGAAACCCGGAGGGCCCTTCCCTCCCCTCACAAATTCTAGTCCCTTCTGCTCTGCGCTCTTTCGAACCCCAAATTCGGCCTCCGGGACCACACTGCGGGTGAGGGGAAGGGGCTCTACACGCCTCGGAGAGGAAAACACACCCGCCCAAGGAGTGGTGGGAAGCCCTTCCCGGCCCCTCCCCAAACCGCCACGGAGACCCACCTTCCTCCTTTTCCTTTAGCAGCTGGGAAATTGGGGGCGTTTATGGCGCCCTGGGAAGAAGGCTCGCAGGCTGAGAGAAATGTCACCTCTGAGGCACCCTTCTCTCTCCCCCGCTCCCCTCACACATGCACACCTCGAAACCCCCGCTAGTAGCTGCAGTCCAGCTGCTGACCCCCTCCGTCCACCTGGCTGCGGGATCCCGACACCCAAAGCCCCCGCTTTCTCCTAAACACCTCCCCTCCCCCTCCATTCGGAGCAGCCCCCCTCAATGCGGAAATGTCCCCGCGGCGCAGACAGACAGGCGCAGCCGCCAGTCAGGTGCCGAGGCGGATTCGGGGCCTAGCCAATGAGACGCGCGGAGGTGGCAGGGGCGGAGCGTGTGCGGCTCGAGGGAGCCCGGCGGAGGTGGGCGCTGAGCCCAGCCTCGGAATCCCGCGCGTAGGAGCCCCACCTCTGGCGTCTGGGAAAGGACTGTTTCACCAGTAAGACTCCCAACCTTCCACAGACAAGGGAGAGAACCTGAAGCACGAGTGCTTGTTTTTTCAGTCCTTAAAAAATGTTTCCGCTTACCAGAGACTGAAGTTATCTGTCTGGCGGAGCCAGAGCACTCCCACAGCAACTCTCCCGAGAGCGACCCGGCCATTCTTAGTAGACACAAAGTCTCTTAATACAGCTAGTCTCGGGAGGGTAAAGATGCGTTAAGGAGTAAAGCAGTGGGATGTCTGGGGCACACTAACAGGAGGGGGATTGAGGGCTTCGAAGAAAATGCCAGGTGAAGGCTCTCACACCAGAAGCACCACCCCGGTTCCTATTCCTGTAAAGATTTCCGCTGTGATAGGCGTTTACTTTTCTGATTAAAGTGGAATGTGGCTTAAGTTACCCCTCAAGACATGCTTTAATAGATTTTTGAAGTCCTCATGGTAAGAGGACGTTAAAAGAACGTATTCGATGACTTGGGAACTGCAAGAGAGCCAGCCCAGCGCCCGCTAAATCACACCTGGTATCGCCAACCCCACCTAACCTGTAAGACCCAGTGCGCCTCGCCTGCCTGTGATTGGGTGTGTCTCTGACTTTACAATTCATGACTCAACCTACCTGCATCAGGACAAATAAATTGTCAGCGCTCGCTTTAGGTACCTCCAATAAACCAGCTCATTCTCAAGTTTGAGACTCTGGACAACACTAATCAACCAAGGTAAAGTGAGAATTTTTGAATAACTCATTCTCTAAACAAACTATTTTTTTAGCGCTACATATTCATATGGAAATACTGAAGTAACAGAAAAGGTCAGTGATTCATTTGTCTTATTGGAGAATGACAACCCTTGGTACTATATTTCATATGTGAAATCCAAAAAGATTACACCCCAAAACATCTCAGCTATAAAATGTTTCCCCAAATAAAACCAAAGAAGTGTCTAAAACCCAGATAACTATAGTAACTGCATTTGGAGACTGAAGATCTTAATCAGAATCTCCACATCCTTTGTGTACAGTAGAGAAGTTGTTCTAGAATTAAATAAGGAGTATTTATCCATCAGCATTAATACCAAATTAAAATACTACCAAAAGATTTGAGCCCCACAGGATTGCTTAACCTGCAAATGATAAAGTTGAAGAGCAATGAAGAGTCTTTAATTATATAAAGTTAATTGTAGAAAGAATGATCAGTTATTTTCTGCCTGCACAGGAGACTGAGGTAGAGGAAGTGAGTTTTAATTGCAGCAAGAGCATTTGGTAATACCTAAGACTGACATCTTGATTTATGAGTGAGCAAATATTGAGATATAGTACCAAAGGATGGTGCAATTTGCTGCCTCTAGAAATCTCCAAAAAGCAACTACTGGTCTTTAGTGGTTAAGTCTATATCCATCCAGAGGTTGGCTTTTAGAGAAGTAGCACTGTAGAAGCTTTATTCCCAAATACAATTTCAAGTAGTATGCTGTAAAATGGAATTTCTTCTTTATTTATTTTTTATTGAAGTACAGTCAGTTATAATGTGTCAATTTCTGGCATACAGCACAATATACCAGTCATGCATATATACATACATATACTCATTTTCATATTCTTTTTAATTAAAAGTTATTACAAGATATTGAATATAGTTCCCTGTGCTATGCAGAAGAAATTTGTTTTTTAATCTATTTTTATATATAGTGGCTAACATTTGTAAATCTTAAACTCCCAAATTTATCCCTTCTCATGCACTTTCTCTATAACCATAAAATTGTTTACAAGCCTGTTTCTGTTTTGTAGATGAGTTCATAGTGTCCTTTTTTTTTTTTAAGATTTCACATATGAGCGATACCATATGTATTTTTCTTTCTCTTTCTGGCTTACCGCATTTAGAATGACAATCTCCAGATCCATTCATGTTGCTGCAAATGGCATTATTTTATTCTTTTTTATGGCTGAGTAGTATTCCATTGTATAAATATTACCACAACTTCTTTATCCAGTCGTCTGTCAATGAACATTTAGGTTGCTTCCATGTCTTGACTATTGTAAATAGTGCTGCATATATCTTTTTGAATTAGAGTTCCCTCCAGATATATACCCAGAGGTGGGATTGCTGGATCATATGGTAGGTCTATTTTTAGTCTTTTGAAGAATCTCCATACTGTTTTCCATAATGGCTGCACCAAACTACATTCCCACCAGCAGCGTAGGTGGGTTTGGAATTTCTTTATACAGTGGTTTAAATTTAAATTCTGAACCCCCAAACATTTTGTAAAAAAGCCTCCCACTCTTTCAGAGCCTCTAGAAAGAATCTCGCTTGGCAGATCACATGGAGTGAGGGGGAAAGATCATAGCTATGGAGAAGTTTCAAGTGTGCTTAGAAAGCTGTTGGCCTATTTCTGAAGTATATTTATACATTTTAATATCTGAAAAATATTTTCTGTGTCTTTGTTTAATCCTTTTTTTCATAGCTTACTCCTGTGGAATTTTCCTTCAAGATGCATTATGTTGATACCTGTGTCATTAGAAATCTGTAACGTGGGTGGATAGATTTACAGACTAAACCTTTGCAGAGACTTGGGGGTGGGGAATCTAAAAGAGGATGAAGATGGGGGGCTGGGTAGGAGTGTGTGTACAGGGATGAGTTGGAATGAGATGGATTGTAAACTAAGAAGCCTGGAAGCCAATTTTACACTGCTACTTTATGCTACCAACCAAGGATGATATAAATTCTCCCTATAATTTTCTCATTCCTTTCTACTTCCCAGTAGAAACATGAGAAAATTTAATTTACCCAGTTCTATGTCCTGGGATGTATAACACCCTTGCCATATCTTTTTCTTTTTCTTTAGGTAGGAACATTCTGTCAACACAAGGAAACAGTGACTGCTGCCCTATTTCTAAGCACCCTCTTTGGTGCCTTTTTAGATGTAATGCTTGGCAGTGTCTGGTACACAGCAAGCACTCAATAAGTATATACTGAATGACCTGTTTAGTGCCATTAAATCTTTTTAACTTGCAGGGTTGTATCCTGTTCTCTGCTCTTTGAGAGTAAATAAGATTAAATTTTTTATTTATATTTAGAAGTAAGAAATTTTTAAGTTTTAGTTATTTCCACCTAGAATGCGAACTTGGGCCAAAGTATAAGAGTAATAGCAGCAAATGCGACATCCTGATGACTTTACAGTAAGCTTTGCTAACTACCCATTATGAGCATTATCCAAAAAGAGGTGGTTAGAAATTGCTAAAGTATGAAATAAGTGTACAGATCAGCAATGTGTGTGGTCTTTTATTTCTTTTTTCTTGTCTATCCTACCTACTTTCCCCACACACAAGACAATAAAGCAATTTTGGAGAACATGTCAGAGATGTAAAAATTTCTATGTCATGCCCAAAGTGTTTAGCCAAGAAACCAGGCAACAATTATACACTAAACTGTTGCCCGCATTCAATATTAGCTCCCATCTGTATCCATCTAAATCCTAGGCCACCCACTGAAAGAGAGCAAAGAGGGTACTGTTTCCTAGTCAGAAGTTGCCAGTTATTGGCTAGACCTAACAATAAGGCATTTTACTTGCATCAGAAGGTAACCAAACAGGGTTAACTGGAAAAATATATTAAATAATATCTGTGAAACAGACTCCAAATGAATGAGTAGTCTAAAAAATGAATGGTGTTTCCAAATACTTGAGGAAGAGAAAGACCTCATTCTTTCCTGTTGCCAACACCCTGTTGTTAATGAATCAGGAAGTTTTCCGAAACAAGTTGTGAATTTAAATTATGACATATCCTTCCATTTGTTCATAGTATGATTTTTAAATTACATTTGAAGATTATACAACTTTTATATCACAACAGTAGCAATTATTTTAAATAAGATATTTTTAAAAACAGGGTTATCTCACATTACAGATAATTATCTACAGTGTTGATAAATCAATCTTCCAAGTAGTTCTAAAAGTCATCAGGCTCACAAGAATGCAGTTTAACCAAAGCATGCATTGTCTTGTTCATGTTTATCAATAATTTCCCTCTGGGTTTTCCTTTGAAAGTTGCATGGAAGGCAGTTCTTTACTATGTTGTCTCCTGTTTCTCCTGTTCTGCATGTTGCTCAGAGGAGAGTGTTGATAAGAAATAGTGATGCACATAGAATTGTTGTATTTCACTCATGTGCCAAAGTACATCTGTAGACCCCCCTTAATTATAAAGAGAGAGGAGTCATTTCCTATAGTGAGTAGCCCAGGAATAACCATAAAGAAAAACTCTGTAGTTTCTCAGGGTTTCTAATAAACGTAGATCGTTATGTAATCATAATTTGGAAATACAAAAAAAGAAAAAACCTCATTAAGAAATTACATTATCTCTTACTAAACTCATAAGATAGAATAAACATTATTCTGCTTTTCTAAGGTAATATACACATAGATGATGAGGTTACTTATTCTTGTTGACTTTGAAATCCTCATAGGGAAGAGCTGTGACATAGAAAAGTATTCAGTTTCATCCTGTTTTTCCTTCTTCTTTCAAACATATTAGAGATTCCCTGTCATGCATTCCATTAAATGTCTTTTGATAGTTTTCCAAACATCTCTGCCTCTGGTCTAGCTAACTAAATTTCCTGCCTGTGCTACCACTGGGAAGGAAAGGATAAAGAACTTCTGTTCCCTAACTTAGTTTTAGGGAATTTAAGGATTTCACACCCACCACCCTAACTAAGTATTAAAGAGAAGAACCTCAGGACTATTCTTTGGATGAGGATTAAATATTGGGTAATTATGTCATTAAAATGGGTAATATATTTAGAAAAAAGACCACAGGAAAAAATGAGGCATTTTAATATTAAGTTCTGGTACCATTTTGAGCTTTTAAAATTTTATTTCAATAAGGATGCATGCCTTAAAAAAAAAAAGCTAACAAGTACCAAAATGCCCATAATGCATAGTAGTGCTCTCCCACTCTGACCCTCTTTACTCCAACCCTGTACCCCAGCGGCAACCAGTTTTCTTCTGACAGTTGCCTCAATTATATCTGATAGTTACTTCTAAATGCTTTCTTTCTTTTTTTTTTTTTTTTTTTTTTTTTTACTATTTCTTTGCTTTCTGGATTTTAGGCATATTATGTTTTGACTTCCTGTTATAATAGATGTACACTTTGCTCACTTACACCACCAGCCTTCTTTCCTCCATTGTATTAGCTTCCTAAACTTCGAGCTGTATTTCCCAGCTATTTCCTTATCATGACACAGAAAGAAGATAATATATGTACAGCATCCTGGGGGTAACCTGGAGGGAATTCATAGACATCTATATTGGACGTGGTGAAAAATTGCTTTTTAAATATATATAAAATTATGAAAATAAAAATAAATGCAAAGTAATAAAGGAAATATTAAATATCAAATTTGTATAAAACTCTGAGATAAGGTCTTTTCACATTTTTGAATGAGAAATTTGAATTTGCCTGCATGAACATATCATTTTGATTCAGGTTATAGTCTTGAAATAGCTATACATAGTTTCTGATCAAGACTTTCGACTGATAATCTCTTCAAATTCTTGATATCAAGCTGTATAATTGCCCCCCAAAATATCCAGTTTTTAATCCCTGGGACCTGTAAGTGTTACCCTGTATGATAACAGAGACTTTAAGAATTTTCAAATGGAGAGATTACCCTGGTTTATTTGGGTAGGCCCTAAATGTAATCACAGGTGTCCTTATTAAATGTAGGCAGAGGGAGATTTGAAGACACAAGAAAAAAGTGTTGTGATGATGGAAACAGAGGGAGAAAAGCTGACATGATTCAAGGCTATGAACTAAAGTATGAAGACGGCCTCCAGAAGCTGGAAAAGCCAAGGAAATGATTGTCCCCTAGAGCCTCCAAAGCTAGTGCAGCCCTGCTAACACTGATTTCGGCTCAGAGAAATCCATTTCAGACTTTGGGCTTCCAGAATTGTAAGAAAATAAATATATTGTTATAAACCATCCAGTTTGTGGTCATTTGTTTCCTCAGCAATAGGAAACAAGTACAGTCACCATTCATGAGAAACACTGCACAAATTAGTGATAAAAAAGAAAAAAGAATCATTGAAATCATTTCTTTTGCAACCATTCAGAAAAGTAGAATGGCTGAAATTCTGTTCGAAGACTGTAACAGCCCTTTTTATTGATGAACACAATGACGAAACTTGATGTGATAAGGCAAATGGATTTTAAATCCAACTGAACTTTTTTCTAGCAAGTATTTGAAAATAATGATGAAGCTTTCATTTGTAAAACACACATGCATTGTTGGATCAGTCAGACCAAAACAACTTTGGATGCCATTGAAAGGTCATGTCAGCTGCAAACAATCAGAAGTATCTGATGTCTGTGAAGTCAGAGTTTCAGAGCCATCAGAGTTGCTCTGTCCAGGAGCTCTATGCTGGCTGCAATGTGCTGAGCATAGCCAAGGACGTATTCTACCATCTGGACATCTACTTCAGCAGCCAACTGCTGAGCATACTACTACTCACCTTGGATAAGAAGCCTGGGGAACTACTGGACATGTTTCATCATCCACTTCACCTGTGGAGGAGGCTCTGCTCTTCTTGTGCCATCCTCTGATAAAGCCTGCAAGAAGCTGGAGGCAACCAACCCCGGGGTCCCAACTGCCTGCCCCAGGCCTGAAAGGCTTAATGACATGGTTCACAGCTATAGGCCATCCAAAGCATAGAATTAGAAAATTCTGGTCTATATTACCACTCCCACCACTGCTGGGCAGCACACCAAGAAAATGAAAATTTGAAGCAGAGAGCTGTGCTGGGAGAAAGAGGCCATTCTCAATGATCAGTGACTTTCAAACAATTTTATAGAGAAAACGTTAGAGGTTGGCAAAGCTGCTGAAGTTCTGACTTTGCATGGATCTATATGGTAACAATTTACAACTAAGATTATTTGAATAATAGGAATACATTTATTGAAGAGTATTGTCTGAATTTGAGCATTACAGACAGATTCAGAGACGTTAAGTTGTTTGATATGTAAACCTTTCTAACACAAACCAGCATGGGATGGAGACCAGAAAAAGCCACAAATGGAATAACAGGATAATGAAAAAAAAAGGTTCCAGATAGACCAAAACTTTCCTTAAGCCATGTTAGCTTGAGGGTTTTACCAGTTTCCTAGTGAGAAGGACTAAAATAATACTACTGGTTTGAAATTTTTGTGTGTGTGTATACACACACACATATATGTGTGTTGGTATATGTCCATATATTTATTTATAATTTATATCCTTTTTTATTCCAAAAAAATTTGAGGCCAAGACATGTATGTTCTTGAGTAAGTTCATTGCTTAGTAAACTGGATATAGTATAGTTCATTCTTTTGTGGAAATTCAGTTTTGTCATTCTCATCTAATCTTTTTTGTTGTCTGTAGAAAGTCATGTTAAAGAACTCCTTCAGGTATAATTTTTTTTAATGGCTGTTTCTCAATATAATGAACTCCAATGATAACACTCTAGATTCTAGGATCCAGAGAGATTTAGGAAGTAAGCAGAATTCCTTGTATAGATAGGCGTACTAGATTATATATATTGTACAGAACAGTTGACCCTTGAACAACATGGCGGGGGGGCTAACTCCACCTGTGCAGTGGAAAATCCAGCTACTGGTATCTCTGCCTCAAAATCAAAGGAACTGATAAATAATTCATCCAAGGGCAGGAAGCTGAAACAGTTTAGATAGAATCAGGACTGAAACACTAGTTCTGAGGATTCCACCTATTGTGATCTCTAACTAGACACTTTTCCCCACACTTAGTTAGAGATCTGTAAAATGAAGATACAGGTACTGTATTTATTGAAGAAAAATCACCTATAAGTGGGTCCCACAATTCAAACCCATGTTGTTAAAGGATCCTTGGATGAAAAAGCACTGAAGTCCCTTCAGAAGAATCCCTACAAATATGTACCATCATCCAACGTTTTTTTTGTTTGTTCATTTTAATTTATTAGCATTTTTTTCTGTTTCAGGTTCTCATGACAATATTGGTTTCTAGGGAGGCAGAAGAGTATATTGGAAAAAGCAGATTTTGGAACATAACCTCTTTTTTATTCTGAGTTGTGCCACTTAGAACCTGAAAACCCTGGGTGAATTACTTGGTTAACTCTATAAGCCTTAGTTTCCTTACCTAAAGATGAGAATAACAGCTAATATCCTGTCTTGCCTCCTACAGAGTTATCATGAAGATCATCTCACCCAGTGTTGGGACAGTATGAGTAATGATGATTTCACCTGATGATTTCCTGTATTGCCTTGCTGTAACATTAATCTTGATATTGTTATTACTTATTAAATATATGTTTTACCTCACAGACTGTAAGCTCTTTGAGAGCAAGGACCATCTCTATCTTGGATCCTCAGAACATATCACAGTCTTTGGCACATGAGAGGCACTCAAATTTGTTGAATGAATTATCAAATGAGATATTTATGAATGAGCTTTAAAAGCTATAGAATGTTTTATAGGTGTACATTAGAGTTTTCCCATTATTTCTTCAGGAAACATGTTTTGGATGGCAAATAGTCAACTTATAAACTTACTTTCAGAACACTAAAGGAGGCATTTTGAAACAAGTTTTGTTGTGATAGAGTGTTTGCAAAGATGACCACAATTCTTCCCATCCCTGTGTCCTGTTCATTTGCAATGTGACTTTGTCATTCCTCCCATTAAGAGATGGAGTCTTTTCCCTGATATTGTTGAGTCTGGATTGGTCTGGTGACTTTCTTTGATCAATGCAATGAGGCAGAAATGATGTGTGACATACAAACCGTAGCCTCAAGTAGCTTTTCAGCTTTTAGTCTCCTCTGTTGGAATGCTGCCCTTATACCACTGTATGAAGAAGCCCATTCTAAGTTACTGGAAAATGACAGCCCACATGAAGTAGAAACAAGTTTTTCCAGTTGAGGTCCCCTAGACCAACCAGCATTGTCAGACATGTGTTGGAGCCCACTGTGGGCTCTCTAGCTCAAGTCAGACTGCCTGATGAGTCATACTGGTCACATGAGTGACATAGATGAGACCAGGAGAAGAATTGCCCAGCTGAGCTATATCCAGTACTATGTATTGTTACACAGTACAAGGTAATTGATAGACCCGTAAATGTAGTGTCAAGGAAAAATTAAACCACACTCATTGACTCTGTTTAGCCCCAGAACTGGCCTTAATCTTTGCATACTGGGGTTGTGTTTTTCAGCCCACTTATTTCTTACCTCTAAACTCTTCTCCAAATTTTCAGAAGAGATTTCCTTTGATCACTTTTCTTGTTAAATCAATGTCCCTACACTTTGAGATCTGCTTTTCAGCAGATCCTTTAAGTGGACAAAGATAGGGTTAAAGTTTTAAAATATATTTTTAAACATAATTAAAATATATTGCTTCAAAGATGCACTGTGTATACAAGGATATTTCTTGCAAAGATATAACTCAAATGTACTAATAAGGAAGTAGTTAAAATATAATAAATATATTTTAAATCAGTATCAAAAGATACTGTCAGTCATTAAAAGATGGTAGTATATATAGTAACATGGAAAAATAGTCTTTAAGTGGGGAGAAAAATCAGTTTTTATAAACTTATAAAAAGATTTGCTCGCTTGTTTGTTATTTAAGACAATAAAAATACACAAAATGTTAATGGTTGTTTTGGGTGATGAGGTTATGGACAAATTTTATCTTTTTGATTATTTTCATTTGCTACTACTTCTACTATGAACAGGTATTACTTGTGTAATAAAAATAAAAGCTATGTTTAAAATACAGACCTACCCAACAACAAAGAAAACTCGTATTTCCAGCACCAGTATTAATCAACGTAGTCCTTCATTCATAAATATGGAAAATCAAAAATCATCAGCTATTTAAAGAAAAGCAGCTGCACCAAAGAGAGGAACAATGATAAAACAGAAAATTTAAACATGAAGATTAATTCAAAGAATTAAAAATACTATATACATTTAAAAGACAACGAGCTATATAAAAAAAGGCAGAGTACAAGAAATAATGCTTGGGAATTAAAAATGTGATTGCCAAAATCAAACTATTTGATAGAGGGTTGAAAGGTAAAATCCGAAAAATTCCTAACAATACAGCAAAGAGACATGGAGAATATGAGAGAAAAATTATGACATGCAGTGTATCAATTCAGAAATTTCATTATCCACCTGTGTTCATTTTATTAAACTGTTGGTACTAGTTGTGTCACAAACGTGAAACTTCTTTTTTTTTTCCTAAATACTTCCTTCAAACATGATCTGTCCAATTGCCCTTTTCTGCCTCTTGACGACATACTTTGGGCAGATTCCATAGTTTGTGGGTTACTTTTGGCTTTTAAGATTCTAGTAGTTCAGTGTAAAATGCCGATTTCATATTCTGCTTAAGTTTCACTTTCCCATTCCCCCCTTATTTTTGCTCAGGCTTTACCTGTGGATCCAGGAACCTGCAGTTGGAGAAGAAGCATGGCCTGCATTTTCACTTCTCTTTCCTCTCCTTCTAGTGGTAGTTTCTCAGGAGTTGGGAGACTGGAGCAAAAATGGGGAAGAGTGATAAATATCTCTTTAGTTGACTAAAAGAGTTCTTTTACAGTTCAGGTACAGTTTTTTGTTGGTTGTTCCTCATTCACTTCTATGTGGCAGAGATGCAAATGCTAGGTTTCTAATGCAGCATATATATGATTTGTGGGGCCAGAAGGAGTGCTTTGAGAACTTTCAGCTATGTGGTTCCCTGACCTGGGAGATCTGGTACAAACTTGACTTCTTCTAACCTACCTCAGCTCTTAAAATTGGTAATTCACCCCACAGACGCTTGCTACAAGGATCCCTTTACCTAAATTCTGCTCTCTTAAGTGAGACGTTAGCAAAATGACTTAAACCCTGCTACTTTCCAAGGAGTTATTTGGCCAATGAGAAACTCCTACTTCCTTGCCATACCAAGCGGTCTGATCACACTTCTCTGCTTCCTACTTTCCACCCTGCCGTCTCTCTTATTTCTCCTTTCCCCACTTAAAGTAGTACTGGGCAGATCAATAAGAAGGCTACCTAAAATATATCCAACAGTTGAAGTTGATGTTGCTCCTCCCTTCTTGTGAGAAGTGATTTTCAGTCTTCAGACCATTTCTGTTTTCACTATTTTTCCTCAATCTTCTAGTCATTGACTCTGGGGATAAATGGGGAAGGGGGTTGGGGTTGCCAGCAGCAAACCTCTAATTATTGAAACTTTCTCTTTAAACTGAGAGATACGTAACACCTCTTTGTGCTCAGTTTGACATATCACCAACTCTGGGGCAATGGATAAATCCCACTCAAATCCTACGATTTATCAAAAAGAGGTTCCAGGAAACAGAACAGAAACAATTCAAGGGATGGAAATAAATAGTAAACGATGATGTGAAGAAAAATACATTTTCAGATGAAATGTGTTCATGAAGAACAAAACTGGATGACTTAAACCATTTTCTTTTTTAAATTCTTATGCAATTTCAGAGCACAGTTTCATTCATTTATTCATTCAACAAATATTCATTGAACACCTACATAAACCAGGCACTAGCAGGCTGTAGGCTTATAATAAACTTGATTGAGAAGTTCCTGACCTAATTAGGGGTGGCTGACTATAAACAAGTAAATAAAATAATAATTACTTAAAAATTGCAGATTGAATGAAAAGCCATGAATGAAATAAACTGAGTGCTGTGACCCAGAATAAAAGGGAGCATTAATATGGTGAAGTGGTCAAGAAAAGCCTCTCTGGGAGGTGGCATTTAGGTTGCTATCTGTGGGAGCTCAAATCCAAACCACACTATGCTCTCCAGAAGGGTACCTTTTCCTAATTCACAGAGTCCGTGTATGGGTTAACATGGAGGCTCTGAACATTTTAGCCAAAATCTGAGGGATATAAAGGAGTCAGCCATATAAAGACCTGAGGAGAAAGTGTGTCAGATAGACTGGCAAGTGCAGACGCTCTGAGATAGAAGAGCACTGTGCATTCCAGGAGACGACAGGAGGCTGGAGTGAGGAAACAAATGAGTGAACAGTGGCGAGAGGCAAGAAATGAGTGGAGAAGTAGGAAGGAATCAAGCATGCAGAGCTGGGTGTATAGATTTGGGATTTTATCCTAAATGCTTGAAAAGCCGTTTGGTCATTTAAAGTAGGGAACTGATATGATCTGGTTTACACTTTTTTAAAAGAGGATAGATCTATATTTTGAAGGTAGAAATAACAGGAATTGATGATGAATCGGATGAAGAGGGAGGAGTGATGAGGACTGAATGAAAGGGAAGACTTGAGGATGACAGTTCATCATAGTGCCAGCTATTGAGATATAAAGCCTAAGGGAGATCCAGATTTAGAGAGAGAAATTCATTTTGGAATGCTTAGTTTGAAATAACTATGAGAGAAGAGGGATGTCAAGCTGATAGTTGTGAATTTGGAGCTTAGCAAGGAAGTCTAGCCTACTGATGTAAATTTAAGAATTGTCAGCAGATAGTTTTTAAAGCACAAGAACTGATATAAGATCATATATATAGGGAGAAGACATAGAGAATAGAAAAGTAGATATAGAAACTCCAACATTTAGAGTTCACATAGAAAAAGGGAAAATGTGAAGGAGAGTGAGCAAGAGTAGCCAATTATTTAAGAAAACCAGCATAATGTGTTGTATAAAGCTTAGAGAGGACAGTATCAGAAAAGGTGAATTATGAGAGTTTAATTAAACTGAGCACAGAAAAGAGAGATTAGCCAAATAGAGGTTGTCAGTTACCTTTACAAGTGTGATAGGGAGATTGAAAAAGATTGAAGTTTGCCATTTATCTTATCGGCAGCATTATTAGAAGACAGTAGAGCAATACCTATAAAGTTCTAAGGGAAAATTAATTCTAAACCTAGATTTCTATAGACAGACAAAATATCTAAGGAATAGGACAAATTTGGGACTTTTTCACTTTTTTAACCTCTTATTCACCTTTCCAGGAAAAAAAAAAAAACTGCTTAAGGAAATATTCTAGCAAAATGAAAAGAGAACTCAAGAAAGAAACATGGGAAACCAGTAATAGGATCTGCTCCAGGAGTGCAGTAAAAAGATATTTCAGCACAAGTATTTAGACTTCCTAAGTAATCAATAGTAATAAGAACAGGAAGTTAAAAGGATTTCAGAAGAATATCTTTAAGAAAAAGTAAATTCATTTTATGAAATGGCATGATTTAAAACCTTGATAATTTTAATAAGGTGATATATCTTTTTCCATCATTAACCAAAGAGAGACAGAATCCTTAGTAGTAAGGCAAAAAATTGTGTAAGCTGTGGTCCAAAGAGGAAACAAACTGTTGACATTATTATGAGTAATCAATGATCATATTAAAAAAAAAGAGAGAGAGAATCCATTTGACATTGACATCTAGAATATTCTCCTTCAATAAGTTTAGATGTAGTTACATGGTTTACATTTCCCTTTTTACAAGTACATTCATATATACCATTTGATTCACTAGTAAGATTTACAAACGTTTACTACTGAAAAAACTTCACTTTTCAAAATATATTTAAAGACAAAGTGCAGAAGACTTAATTATTCTAACAGTAAATATTGTCCTAAGTATTGGCAGTGTAAAAGTAGTGGTACAGCCAATGGAAGTTGGGAAATGGAGGGGAGTGAAAGAATGTAAATGTATTAATCTTACATAATGAAGGACTCGAGACGCTTTCTAAAGTGTGGGTGGACACTTTCTAAGGGTAGATCAAGAAACAGAGGTTTAGAGGTTTAAGTATATTCTTTAAAGCAGTAAAGTAACAAATAAAACTTAATGTACTATAATAAAAATTGTAAAGAGAAGTTAGGAGAAGAAAATGGAGACTAATGCAATTAAGCTAAATTCTTATTGTTTATTTACAAAGTGTGGAATCAATTTTAAAATATCAGGAATTGAACCAAAAAGTGGCAGTATATGAATATTTTTTTCAACTATGGAGGTGACTATCAAAAGTACTAAAAATAGTTTGATGTAATTACCTCAGGGCACTGTTTTTCTAACTGTGGGAATGAAATCAGTTTAGTGGCTTACAGCTTACATTAGAAGAAGAGATAAACAAAAGTATGAGTAAGTAAAATTGGTGAAACTTTTTCCAGCTCTGTGTGTGTGTGTGTGTGTGTGTGTGTGTGTGTGTGTGTGTGTAAAATGTGTTTCTTACTTGGATCCTTGTCAACAAACTGCTCTAGGAAGTAGAAGTAGGTTGTGGACAGTGGTTGGACTGCATTGTTATCTTTCATTTTTCTACTCATCTGTTTGAAGTCTTTTTAACTCACACATGAATTATTTGTATCATAACAATTTAAAATATGTATCTGTTTTTAATACATAAAAAATACAAATTCATAAGCTTCTATAACATAAAGTGGTATATTTCCTCACAGAAGCAAATATTAGGCAATTTTCTTGAGAAACAAAATGACAGGCAATTTTACCATCACTTAGCAAGAAAGGAGAGGTTGATAAGTTTTAAAGATTACTTAAGGCTCAAGGGAGGAAAGGCTGGAGCAGCGTCAAGAATTTAAAACATAAGGAGTCCAAGCAATGGATTAAGTAGGAAGAAGATAAAGTAAGAGAAATGAAAATTTAAAAATATTCCCACAATGTAAACAAATGCTAAGGATGACCTTGAATCACCAAAATTTTTACCTTATTGACTCTATGTAATGTTTCATCTATCAGTGAACTTTAATTGCCTACATTTCTATGGTGGCTTTCAGTTTTCCTCAACTTGTCCTTACAGCAAATCTGAGACATTTTTTGAGTATCTTCTTGCCCAGACCCTCCCTTTTCTAAATACTTCTACTCCATCATGGTGAGACTTCTGTGGCCATGGGCAGTTTGTGACCTAGCACCTAACCATACCTAATTGGACCTATTAGAGGCTATTGACCCAAGCTGTACTGGTCACATTTTCTTTCCTAGGAATTTGGAATTAGAACTCAGAAATGCTGATTAATTTGTGTTGATCACTTGTGGAATGTGTGTCATTCTGGGGCAGCTATATTTGTCCCATCAGTATAGATACACAGAAGAGAATTTATCTGGCTATAAAGAAAAAACAAATAAAGCATAGAGGAGAGGCCATTATTCATTAGGTCAACAAACACTTAAGTACTTACTGTTCCAAGTACTATTCTGGGTTCTGGGGATACAGCAGTGAATAAAACTGAGTCTCTGCCCATGTGGCATATTTTCTTGGGGGAGGGAGGAAGATGATTAACAAATATTTAAGAAAACGTCAATTAGTCATTGGTTCTATGAAGAAAAATAAAGGAGGGTAGGAAGAAAGTTTGAAGTGGGGATCAGGGAAAGCCTCTCTGAGGAAGTAATTGAGCAAAGACTTGAACCAGTTGGGAAGCAAGCCAAAAATATATCTGGAGGAATTGCTTTCCAAGCTGCAGTTCCAGAACATGCAAAAACTTTGAGTTGGGAGCATTCTTGGGAAGTTCAGGAGACATAGTGGAGAGAAGAAAAATAAATAAATAAATATACATCTAAAGATAAAGAGGAGATCTTAAAAATACCCAGAGAGAAAGGACAGATTACCCAATTGTTATATAAATAAGTTAAAGATAGCCTCTGTATGTTGGTCCCTGTGTTATTTACTTATTTAAAGGAGACTAGGATTGTTAGATCAAAGCCCGCCAGTGCCAAACTCATATTCTTACACATCTGATTGCTTTAAGTGTCCCCCAAATGGCAGATTCTAGCCACTTAGATTCTGCTTGCTTGGGATCCCCCATGAAACTCTACCTAACATCTTTTAGCTATAAGTAACACAAACCCTGTAGCTATAAAAGACCTCAAACTGCTGTTGTCCTTCAGAGCTCTCTGACCCAGAGATTCCCTACCTTGCTACTGAGGGACATATCCTTGACATGTAGCCCCCTGATTCCTCTCTCCTTGGGAGTTCCACTGCCATTTTTCCCTTGTGAGTGGTGGTCCCATTCTGCTGTCTCTGGAAAGTCTCTTACTGTGAATGACTTCCCCCTTCATGCAGTCCTGTCCAAATGCCACCCAATAAACCTTATTGTGCAATACTGCCATTTCATGATCCTGTCTTTTCCTTGATCTGTCCCCAAATCCTTGAACTCCAACACCAATTGAATAAAATTAGATTGAAACTGATTTCTCAATTGCAACATCATTCAGAAGACAATGGAATAAAATAGTCCAAGTAATAAGAGCAGATAATTGTTAGTTTAAAATTTTATATCCAGCTGAACTGTAACTTGAGAGACAAAAATTGAGAATCCCTAGTAAAGGATATACTTCTTAATTAAATAAATTATACCACAAGGAAGGAAATGAGACAATGGACAATGTGAGCAGGTAAATACTTGGGGAACATCTAAACAAGTATAAATTATATAAAATAATGTAATAATAATGACTCACATGGGAGTACAAAATTAAGATGCAGCTACAATACTGGTAGTAATAACATGTACAATAGGAAAACTATTCTGTGCCCTTGTTTTATTCAAGATCAAGGTAGATACAGGTATCAGTTTTAGATCTTCAGTGTTCATATTAAGGATATCACTAAAGAATATTTGTAGAATGTATTACTTAAAATGCAATAGACAGAAGGGAAAGTAAATAAGGAAAAATTAGTTATAGACAGCAGAAAGAGAACAGAATTTAAGTAAAAATAAAAAATAGTTTCTTTAACTTTTAAAGAGAAACTAAGCAAGAAATAAGGTGGTGGAGATAAATCCAAATATATCAGTAAACACAACGAATATAAATGGACTAAACTCACCAATTGAAAAATAGAGATTGTCAGATTGGATGAAAAAACATATAAAATGCACCTGAATGGAATTTATATGAAACACATTTAACATAAGGATACAGAGATACTTATGTAGGTAAAAGGAAAACCTCTACAGTAAATCAAAAGAAAAAAAGGTAAAGGATTGGAGGGGAATAAGTAAAACTCTCATTATTTGCAGATGACATGATTGTATACCTAGAAAAATCCAAAAGATTCTACTGACAAATCATTACACTGAATCAGAGAATTTGCCAAAGTGTCTGATATAAGATTTACATACAAACTTTAAATGTATTTTATATACAATTAGAAAAAAAATGTTTAAGACATAGTTTTTATAATAGCAAGAAAAAATTATAACATCCTTTAGATATTAATTATGACCTTAATAGACAAAATTATTTTGATTGAAGCATTTGGGTCATAGTAATATGTACATCTTTGGAAAATTCTAAGAAAAACAAAGACTCTTCCACCATATTTAACTCAATAAAGCCAAAGCTGAAGGGTTGAAAAGGAGCAATGATGTTAAGTCAGAAAGAGGGATTAATTTTGTTAGTCAAGTAATAAGGGTATATGGGACTGTAGAAAATAAACTTGTCTAATTATCAAGGTTTTTGGAAGCAATTTTTACAAATATGCAGTATAAACTGCTTTTAAAATTCTGGTAGTTTGTTAACTAGAGAGTCTTGCTAGGATGGGTTACAAAGAAGACAGATCGAAGAAAGCCCAAAAGTCATGAGACACAAGACATTACTATGCATTTTTAGAAGATTTTTCATAGTAAGAGAGACCTAAAAATTGAGTAAATACCAAATGGATTTATGATGAAGAAAGTGGTCTACAGAAGTAATTCTCAAAATTAATTTTAGCATTGGAACTTTTTTCCAAATGAAATCTACAATTTCAATATTTAAATTAGATAAATGTATTTATTAGTACAGATTTATTTTAAAATTTAACTGTATAGCATTTGCTTATTAAAGAGTAGAGGAAGGATGCTAGTTTGTTGAACATGATAAAATTTTAAAATCAAGTGTTGTGGATGACAGTTCCCCAATTTTATCCTCACTAGCTGTTTTAGTTATGCAGGTGTAAGATAAATATTTGCAAGTAGTAATTTCAGGATACTTTTGAATCAAACTGACTTAGAAGCCTGAGAAAGGAGTAGTAGATTTTCAAACATTTTATTTCAAGGTTTAACAACTAAGCATGTCTATTAGTGGAATTAATTATCATAAATATAAAGGTTAGAGAAGAAGGAACTAAAAGTTACAAGGATTGCATAAAATACTTATAATAGGATACAATATTGTGACACCACACTTGTTAGTCTGTTGTTTTTGTTGCATAATTGGCTATTTTGCCTCAAAAGAGAAATTGCCAAACTGATGGATCTGAACATTCAACTGTTTTTGTTTAAATTTTTTTATTGAAGTATAGTTGATTTACAATATTGTGTTTCTGGTGTATAGCAAAGTGATTCAGTTATGTATGTATACTCTTTTTCAGATTCTTTTCCATGTAGGTTACTACAAGATATTGAATATAGTTCCTTGTACCATACAGTAGGTCTTTGTCATTTGTCTGTTTTATATATAGCAGTGTGTATCTGCTAATCCCAAATTCCTAATTTATCCCTCCCCCTTCTTTCCCCTTTGGTAAGAAGTTTGTTTTCTATGTCTGTGAGTCTATTTCTGTTTTGTAAATAAGCTCATTTATATCATTTTTTTTTAGATTCCACATATAAGTGATTTTGTATGATATTTGTCTTTCTCTGTCTGACTTACTTCATTTAATATGATAATCTCTAGGTCCATCCATGTTGTTGCAAATTGCATTATTTCATTGTTTTTATGACTGAGTAATATTCCATTGTATATATATACCACATCTTCCTTATCCATTCATCTTTCAGTGGACATTTAGGTTGCTTCCATGTCTTGGCTATTGTAAATAGTGCTGCTGTGAACGTTGGGGTGCATGTACCTTTCTGAATTAGACTTTTCATCTTTTCCAGTTATATGCCCAGAAGTGGGATTGCTGGATCATATGACAACTCTATTTTTAGTTTTTTAAGGAACCACTGTTCTCTATAGTGACCACAACAAATTACATTCCCACCAACAATATAGAAGGATTGCCTTTTCTCCACACCCTCTCCTAGCATTTAATGTTTGTAGAATTTTTGATAGCCATTCCGACTGGTGTGAGGTGATACTTCATTGTAGTTTTGATTTGCATTTCTCTGATAATTAGCGATGTTGAACATCTTTTCACTGCCTGTTGACCATCCATATATCTTCTTTGGAGAAATATCTAATTAGGTCTTCTGCCCATTTTTTGACTGGATTTTTTTTAAAATATTGAGCTGGATGAGCTGTTTATATATTTTGGAAATTAAGCCCTTGTTGGTCACATCATTTGCAAATATTTTCTCCCATTCCCTAGGTTGTCTTTTCATTTTGCTTATGGTTTCCTTTGCTGTGCAAAAGCTTTTAAGTTTAATTAGGTCCCATTTGTTTATTTTTGTGTTTATTTCCATTACTCTGGGAGATGGATTGAAAAAAATATTGCTGCGATTTATGTCAAAGAGTGTTCTGCCTATATTTTACTCTAGTAGTTTTAGAGTATCCCGTCTTATATTTAGGTCTTTAATCCATTTTAAGTTTATTTTTGTATGTGGTGTTAGAGAGTTTTCTAATTTCATTCTTTTACATATAGCTGTCCAGTTTTCCCAGCACCACTTTTCTCCACTGTATATTCTTGCCTCTTCCTATGGCTACAGATTAATTGACCATAAGTGTGTGGGTATATTTCTGGGCTCTCTGTCCTGTTCCATTGATCTATGTGTCTAGATCAATACTAGACCAATACTAGATCAATACTAGACCAGTACTATACTGTTTTGATTACTGTAGCTTTGTAATATAGTCTGAAGTCAGGGACTGTGATTCCTCCAGTGCTGTTCTTTCTCAAGATTGTTTTAGTTATTCAGGGTCTTTTGTGTTTCCATACAAACTTAAATGTTTTTTGTTCTAATTCTGTGAAAAATTTCATTGGTATTTTGATAAGGATTGCATTGAATCTGTATATTGCCTTGGGTAGTATGATCATTTCAACAATATTGATTCTTCCAATCCAAGAACATTGGTATATCTTTCCATCTGTTGTTGACTTCAATTTCTTTCATCAGCATCTTACAGTTTTTGGAGTACAGGTCTTTTGCCTCCTTAGGTAGGTTTATTCCTAGGTATTTTATTCTTTCTGATGTGAGATAAATGGGATTGTTTCTTTAATTTCTTTTTCTGAAAGTTTGTTATTAGTGTATAGAAATACAACAAATTTCTTTGTCATCTGGTTTTTAATTGAGCATGATGCATGTGTGTCGTGGATTTGTGCTCATTTGTATAACTTTGTCAGCAAATGTGCTATGTCTTTAAATTTTTTTAAATGCAGGACCATAATTTTCAATTAAACTACACTTACAAGAAGTTTAAGTGAGCACACAAACATGTTGATGAGTAAATCACAAGGACTGTTCATAGACATTTCAGTTCTTTCTAGATATTAGTGGAATTTCTCTTCCCAGCACACTTTGGAGTTGGTTGTGGCCTTGAGCCTTGCTTTGCCTAGGGAAATATGAGCAGCAGTAATACATATCACCTCTGGGCAGATGTTTTAAGAGCAACTGCCCCTGCATAGTTCTCTGTGTTTCCTTCCCTCTGCCGCAGTGATCAAAGAAGCACACTATTGAGATGGAGTCTCCATCACCCTGGATTCCTGGGTGATGAACAGAACCCTTTCCTAACCTGCACAGAACAAGTGTAAAATTATAAATATGTCAGCAGAAAGAGGAGAGTAGGACAGGCTTGCTGAAAGAATCTGAGATGTGTGAGAGCAAGATAAGAGAGAACAGCTGATCCCTAGAATTTGTTTGGTTCCAGGTGCTTTCCAGGTCCCATGGTTTCTACATCGAAACCTTGCATTATCCTGTAGAGCTTGCATAGGACTCCCGATACTTCAACAACAACAACAAAAAGTTAAAAAAAAAAATTTATTTCCGCTTAATAAGGTGTCTCCAAAATGCAAATGACACCTTTTATTATGTAACTATTAATATGATTTCCAATCTTTTTCCTTTTAAAAATCAAATTGATTGATTCACAAACCCCAACTCTTTTTTCGACTTCCTTTAATAAAATATCTAATCGTTCTACTCTGTATCCCAGTAACCATACTCCCTCTGCCCATACAAAGATGGTTCAAATTTTTATCTTATGTTAATTATTAAGCTGCTGAACAGGACTTTACTGACTACCAAAGAAATACACCTATCTTTACTCTTGAATTCATATCTAATGTGTGTGTATATGTATGTATTTTTTTCCTGAAATCCTTTGATAGCCTCGATTTTGCACTTTTATTTTGAACTTTAGGCCAATGGATAGGGCTTTTAGTTTTATTTCAGCAGTTGTTCCACTTTGTATAATATAACAATTAAACATAGTTTAGGACTATTGTCAAATCAAACATTTAGAAACAATAATAGACACAGAGTTCTGCCTCTTGAGGGCTGTTGTGACCTAATCCTAACATGACTTTTTGTCCAGGTAGTTCACTATGGTCCTCTTTCTGTCCTATTGACCCATAGTTGTTGCCAGAACATAAACCTGATCTAACTCAGCTGCTTACAAAGCTTCCATGGCTCCCAGCCACCTGCAGGCAAAATCAAAATCCCTTAGAACAGAAAAAAAATGTTTCGGCATCTGGCCCTCCTAACTTTTTACCTTACTTGCACCCCTCTTAAAATGAGTAGCAACACAGAGGTGCCTGTGAGTCTCCACAAATTATTTCCCACGTCAGTGCCTTTGCACTTGCCTGGTTACCCCATTTAGAATATCCTGCCTTTCTCTTCCTTCTTCCTCACCCCAATTCTTAGTAGCCTTCAAAGGCTAACTCAAAGTTCACTTCCTCAGTAACAACTCCAAGTTCAGACTACCTGGTAGTCAGTCACCTCCTCCTCTGGGGACTAGACAGTCACCTCTTCCTCTGGAGACTAGACAGTCATAGTCAAGTAGGGGAGAGAAACATGGAAACAAATAATCAAACACATGGTCAAAAAGACCTTGAACTCCTTAAGGACAAAGACCTCACCATTTTTTCACCTCTGTGTCTCCTGTATCTACCAGTCACATGATAAATAAATGTTGACTTTAACTGAATCATATGGAATGATTTTAATAACTGCATTTCACTTTTAAGAATATCAACTATGTAGATTTTCTCAAGTTATAGGTTCATAATATGACCTTAAAAAACAAATTACAAAATGGTTGCTAAAGTTTTACAAATGTTTATATCATAATTTTTAATAAATTTCAGTTAAATTCATATATTATTATTTTTTAAATTACGTAGTGTTATTTTTTTTTTACTTTAAGGGAGGTCTATATAACTCATAGAACCTATATAAATGTCTCAGGGTAATTTGAAAGTATACAAAGCATAGAAATAATATTGGAATGGATGGTTGAGATACAAATGTTAAAGTATAGGAATGTGCCAAAAAGAAACTCTTGCCTGAAAAGAACACATGTTCTTTGCCAAGAGCAAAACCCTAACATATTTAATGAGGCATTGCAAAATCTGCTCACTCACCCACCCCGCCCACAGGAGACAAAGTTCAGAATGAACCTTGTTTAGAAACTTTGGAACTATGTGTTTAAAGAATGAGAGTGCGATACGCTCTAGCTAGGTAAGTCTCAAACACGGTCACACTTCCATTTCCCAAAGGAAGCTCCCATTTCTGTTGGCTCCTCTGTCTCTCACTTAACTTGTTAACTCTCTTTCACAAGATTTCTCAATTTTAACCTTAGAGCCATGATATTTGAAATTTATAAACATGAAAACAGATATTTAAATGTTCATAATGAAGGTAATCACCTTCCTGATAAACCTGCTTATCCTAAATACTCTGTTATGATGCAGCCATCTTTGCAAACATCCACCTCAAAAAACTTGAAGTCATAACAATAACAGCTAACATTTATTGAGTGCTCTGAATGTCCCAGGTGCGATGCTTTTTTATCTCCTTTAATTCTCACAAGAGTTTCTGGGAAGAAAATGACTGGAACACATGTTCCTGACCTCCCCTGTCCTCCTTTCCTCCCCTAATTCCTTACTGGAGCAACTTAGCAGCTAAGAGCAGCAGGCTCTTGTTGGTAGCGTGTGTTTCTGAGGACATCCATAGGAAAGGGTAGATACCAGACATATGAGGTCTGAAACTAGGGAAAGCCAACTCTCGTCAGGAAAAACAGGGCTGAACAAGTAGACAGAATCATCCTCTTTCCAACTGACTGAGAAAAGTATTTCCCTTGTACTTGGAGAGCCAGAGAGCAAAGTTTAGAATACTGGTTCTCAAAAGGTTGCCCCTGGACTTGTAGCAATATCAACTAGGAACATCGCAGCACTTGTTAGAAATGCAAATTCTCAGGCCTCACTTCAGGCCTATAAATCAGAAACTCTGGGAGTGAGGCCCAGAAAGCTGTGTTTTAATAAGACCTCCAGGAGATTGTGATACATGTTCAAGTTTGAGACCCATGAGACTGTAAGAGCAGATGGCTTAATATCCTCCACCTGCTGGAAACCCTGGTCAGGGAACTCCTGTCTGTTCGTAGAGCACAGGAAATTGCAATGCATTTAATAAACTCAGTAATTTGAGGGAGATTTACTCTGCTAATCAACCAGAAGTGGTGACTCCTCTAGGAATAAATAATCAGATGGAAGATAACTTTAATGTTCATTGCAGTCCTGTTAGCTCCCCAAATAGAAATTGAGGCTTAGAGAGGTTAAATAACTTTCACAGTCACACAACTAACAAGTACCAGAACCAAGATTTGAACACAGGTCCCCTCATTACCTTCCATATGTAAATTCTAACTATATCTATCTCAGATGTGTCTGTAGATCCATATTTTTAAACTTTGTTTTAAATTGTGATATAATGTACATACACTACATACAGAAAAGTATACCAGCAGCCCCTGTACGGCTGTCTCTCTTCCCCCTGGAGGGAACCACTACCTTGACCCTTGTGATAATTTTTTCTTTATTAAACCATGTCTATAAGCATTCTCAAACAACGTAGTTTGGTTTTTACCTGTTTTGAACTTCATACAAAAAGAATCATACTGTTTATATCCTTCTGTGTCCTGCTTCTTTTGCTCAACATCATGTTTGTGACATTCATCCGTGTTTTCATATGTAGCCATAGTTTATTTTCATTGCTACATGATGTTTCATTGAGTGAATAATATTTTGTTTACCCTAGAATCTATCATTTCTTCATTCCCACTGTCACTCTTCTACTTCAGGCATTCATTAAATGATTTTTTATTACTTAAGTTATCCCAGTGGTCCCTAACTGTTCTCCTCATTACCAGGATCTCCCCAGCTGCTGCCAGAGGATTCTTCTGAAAGTCAATATGGATCATGTTCTTCCTGTTAAAAGAAGTTGTAGAAGGAGAGGAAGAAGGAAGACTGTGAGGTAGGAAGCAACACATTTTTATCCAGGGCCTTGGGGACCATTTTAAGGATTTGGGTTTTTATTCTACGGGCAATGAAAAGCCCCATCAGCTGATAGTTTTGACTTTCTAAGCTCAGAGACTCTTACGCCAGAGTCCCTAGAGCATAGGATTAGACCCCTTTGAAAACTACACGTGCCAAGAGTCCAACCAAGTTGGCTAGACCCTCCTTAAGCACTGCCCACAGCCCCTTGGGATCGCTTCAACTGCTGGCTAAGTTCACTCGGCCCTGGTCCCATCCGTTACCAGTTCTTCCATTTCTCTGTAACCGACTGTTAAGTTCTGTAGGGGAGGCAAACTTTTAACTTTACCCTCCTAGGGTTCTTTTTGGCTGGCTGAGAATTAAACTGACATAAGATAGATCAATAGGAGAAAAAGGTACCAATTTATTTAATACAAGTTGTACATGACATGGGAGCCTTCATAAAGAATGAAGACCCAAAGAAATGGCAAAACTTACTTGTTTTTATATTAGGTTGAACAAAAAGAGGCAAATATGGAAAAGTGACTACATGGGGAGGCTAACAGAAGATAAGAATTATTTTTAACAAGGACTGTTTGTATAGAAGTCTCTTGATCTTAACTTCTAGGTCTTGGATGATAAGAATGTTACATTCCTTCTGGTATAGGGAGGACATTTTTCTAATAGGAATTTCATCTCCTGTTTTTAAGAAAAAGAAGGAAAATCAGGGTATCTTCTTCTGATGTTTTCAAGTGCCTTTAATTCAAAATAGTTAATATGCCACAAAAGCACATTTTGGGGGTGGCATGCTCTGAACTCATTTCTTAGCATACCTCACAGGTGAGGCCATAAAAATTAATGTATATATGGATAAAATATCCACATATACCCTGATTTTGGACAATGCAGTAGTGAACTATAATTTGTGCTGAAAAATGGCAAATGAAAGAAAAATGAACTAAGAATCATAAGATTTAACTCAAAGTCTTACCCGAGTGCCTAGCCTAAAGACATTTCAGGTCTTCATAACGAACATCGCTAATTCATACCATTGAGTATAATGAGAATTACAGAATGTTAGACAAGAAAGGGTCTCCATAGCTTTGGACATACTTCTAGACTGTAATTTTAGTGTAGGTGCTGGCAGACTTTTTCTGTAAAGGACTCAACACTATGTTCAGCTTTACAGGCTCTATGGTCTTTGTCACAACTGCTTAGCTCTGACATGCAGGGTGAAAGCAGCCATCGGCGATATGTAAATGGCCGTGTTCCAATAAAATTGTATTGGCAGCAGGTCAGGTTTGGCCCAGAGGCTGTAGTTTGCCATCTCCTGGTTTAGTGCTCATTGTTGTTTGTTTGTTGTTTTGATTTTTATCTCAGTATTTTAAAGTTAAGATCTAATTCATATTGAATACATTGAAGCAGCTCTTAAGTGTACTTTTTGATGAATTTTTGGCAAATGTATTCATTCACATATGTAATCACATCATAATCAAGATCTTGACATTTTTATTCCCCCAGAAAGTGCCTTCATGTCCCTTTCCAATCAATCCCCCCTGACCCCTGAGCATAGTCACTCTTCTAATTTCTATTCTTATAATTTTGCCTGTTCTTGAACTTCATATAAGTAAAATTATACAGTGTCCATATGTCTGACTATATGACTTCTTTTATTCAACTAGTTTGTGAGACTCATCATGTTCCTTATACTTTTTATGGCTGAGTAGTATTCATTGTATGACTATACCACAGTATGTCTTAAGAAATTACCACAATAAAAGCTATTTTTGGCAAACCTACGGCCAACCTAATACTCAATGGTGAAAAGGTGAAAGCATTCCCGCTAAAATCTGGAACAAGACAAGGATGCATATTCTCACCACTTCTATTCAACATAGTATTGGAAGTCCTAGCTGCAGCAATGAGACAAGAAAAAGAAATAAAAGGTATCCAAATTGGAAGGGAAGAGGTAAAATTTGTCATTATATGCAGATAACGTGATACTATATACAGAAGACCCTAAAGATCCCACCAAAACTATTAGAAATAATAAATTTAGCAATGTAGCAGGATACAAGATTAACATACAGAAATCTGTTGCATTTCTTTACACAAATAATGAAATATCAGAAAGGGAAAGTAGAAAAAAATCCCGTTTAAAACTACATTCAAAAGAATAAAATACTTAGGAATAAACCTGATGAAAGAGGTGAAAGACTTATATATATCCTGAGAACTATAAAACATTGATAGAGGAAACTGAAGGTGCTTTAAAGAAATGGGAATATATTCCATGCTCTGGGATGAAATGGGAGAAAATATTTGCAAGCAATGCAATCAACAAGGGATTAATTTCCAAAATATACAAACAGCTCACAGAACTCAATATTCAAAAAAAAAAAAAAAAAAAAAAAGCCAAACAACCCAACCAAAAAATGGGCAGAAGACCTAAATAGACATTGATCCAAAGAAGACATACAGATGGCCAATAGGCAGGTGAAAAGATGCTCAACATTGGTAATTATCAGAGAAATGCAAATCAAAACTACAATGAAGTATCACCTCACATTGATCAGAATTAAAAAGTCTACAAATAATAAATACTGGAGAGGGTGTGGAGAAAACAGAACCCTCCTACACTGCTGGTGGAAATGTAAATTGGCGTGGCCACTATAGAGAACAGTATGAATGTTCTTTAAACAACTAAAAATAGAGTTGCCATGTGATCTAGCAATCCCACTCCTGGTAAGTATCTGGAAAAAAAATGCTAATTGAAAAAGGTACATGCACCCCAGTGTTAATAGCAGCACTACTTACAATAGCCAAGACGTGGAAGCTTCCTAAATGTCTATCAACATATGAATGGATAAAGAAGATTTGATATATATATGTGTGTGCATACATACACAATGGAATACTACTCAGTCATAAAAAAGAATAAAATAATGCTATTTGCAGCAATACGGGTGGACTTAGAGATTATCATCCTAAGTGAAGTAAGTCAGACAGAGAAAGATGACAAATATCATCTGATATTATTTATATGTGAAACTTAAAGTATGATACAAATGAACTTATTTACAAAACAGAAAGACTCACAGACATAGAAAACAAACTTATAGTTACCAAAGGGGATAGAGCGGGCAGGGATAAATTAGGAGTTTGGGATTAGCAGATACAAACTACTATGTATAAAATAGATAAACAACAAGATCCTACTGTATAGCACAGGGAACTCTATTCAGTATATTGTAATAACCTATAATGGAATAGAATATGAAAAAGAATTTATATATGTGTAACTGAATCACTTTGCTACACACCAGAAACTAACACAACATTGTAAATCAACTATACTTCAATTTAAAAAAATAGATGTATGTCTAATAAAAAATAAATGAAATATAAATAAGCCACATTAAAAAAAGATAACCAACAAATTATGAAAAGTGTTCAATATCACTAGTAATCCAATAAATATAAGTTAATGCAAAAAAGAAAAAAAAGAAATTACCACAAACTCCAAGGCTTAAAACAAGAGAAATTTACTCTCTGACAGCTCTGGAAGCCATAAGCCTGAAGTCAAGGTGTTGGCAGGGCTGTGCTCCCTCACTCTGAAGACTCTGAAGGATAATCCTTCCTTGCTTCTTCCAGCTTCTGGTGGCCCCAGGTGTTCCATGGCTTGTGGCAGCCCAACTCCACAATCTCTGACCCTATCTTCACATGGCTTTTTCCTCCATGTTTCTGTGTCTTTCTTCTCTTCTGTTTCTTATATGGGCAGTGTCATTGGATTTAGTGCTCACCCTAATTGAGGATGATCTCATCTCAAGATCCTTAATTATATCTGCAAAGGTCTTTTTTCCAAATAAGGTCACATTCGCAGGCTCCAGGTGGACGTATCTTTTTGGGAGCCACTACTCAACACACTACAATATCATAGTTTATCCAGTCACCTTATAATAGACATCTGAATTAATTTCTTTCTTTTCTTCTTTTTTCTTTCTTTGTTTCTTTTCTTTTCTTTCTTTTTTGGTTACTATGAATAAAGCTGCTGTGAATATTCTTGTACAAGACTTTTTTGGAATATGTTTTCAGATTCCCAGTTTTTGAATTCCAGTTCTAATTATCTTAATATAAGATATGATTAACTTTTCTTTTTAGTGATAATTACCCGTAATAACATTTTAAATTCTGGCAGTAATATCTGTAAGAATTGATCAACCTCCATACATCTGGTCTAAATATGTCATATAACTGAAAGCATAATACTGCCAAGAGACAAGATATGGAATTCTAATAAGTATCTTCATTTTCGTTTCTCAAGATACTATCAAGAAACAAGTTTCAAAAATCAGTCTCAAAACATTGATTTTAACTCCTTAAAATAGCAGCAATACTTTATTAAAGTAGAAAACAAAACCAGAAACACAGCTTGACTCTATCCTGTCACTTTTGTTTTGTTATGATACTTTCCTTAGTGCTTGCAGCCATCACCTAGGCTAAATTTGATACATTTATCTCATTATGGGTGTGACTAACATGGAACACTCCACTGGAATGAATTTAAATGCAGCTGCTTAACAAACAAAGCCATCCATATGGGCTGTTCTACCCTTAGATTCTGATAGGTCCAACCTTATCAGAACTACTGGGACGTCATTCAGAGATTTTCTGCCTGTGTGGCTGGCTGCTTCTCTACAATGAAAGCTTCTTGGACGGGAGGAGCTCTGTGTCATTCGTCTGTGTATCCTCCAACTCCAGGCCCAGCTCAATGCTTTCTTAACCTTCTAAGTGTTTCCTGACTAAATAGTGCCTGTGAATAAGAAATAAGAAGGAAGATGCTGATAACTCTACTCTTCATAGTAGAGTAATTCCAGTAATGCAGAGCAATTCCAGATAATGAAATTTCTTAGAAATTGTTTTAATAAGTGATTCCTTTTTTTTAATCTATTGGAAAGTCTTCAAGAGTATTATTTATTACACTGGTAGTTTCTTATTGAATATTTGCTTCATTTATTCAGCAATTCTAGGAACTGGTGATTGGCTACATTATTCATTTATAAAAGTAATTTAAAATACTACTCAGGCCTTGATGACACTTGGCAAGTGGAACAGAGAAAAGCAGAGAGTTTTCATTATACTTTTGATAAAGCTTAAAAATGGTCCTGTAAAATAGTTTGGAGTTTTAAAAATAGGAACAAAATTATGTAATGTGCTCTGTCACTACAGCCCCAGTCTTTTGCAATGTCTGTAAATCGAAAAAACTTACTTAACTTTTTTGAAAAGTGTAGCTACAACTGCACTGTTTTGGAATATAATTACTTTGAAACATTTGGGTGGATAAATTTGGAATTTTCACTAATCCTAATTTTCCACTTTTACTTTATTCTGCCCCTTTGATTTTCATTTTCATTTTAATAGGCTTATTGCTGAAATCAGATGTGACAAAGTACTCTATTGAAATCATAATTTCTTCACTTTTGACACAATTATCCACAGGATAAGGTTTAACAGAAGAGACAATGAAGACTATGACAACACAGTCAAGTGCAAGACAGTGTAATTTAACAGTGCGTTTTTAAAAGATAATGTAAGTGCTACTTTTAAAACCACAATTTCAAAATCAAATGAGGCATTTTGAAGGCATTTCGTATGT
The DNA here is from genome assembly GCF_009834535.1 of Camelus ferus. Taxonomy (NCBI): domain Eukaryota; kingdom Metazoa; phylum Chordata; class Mammalia; order Artiodactyla; family Camelidae; genus Camelus; species Camelus ferus. Next base: position 46,088,166 of record NC_045710.1, on the reverse strand, counting down.
ATCATTATTTACCAGGTTGTTTTATTAGCCACACTTTTAAACCTGCTCTTCTAGTTTGGGAATATTTTCAACTACAAATTACAGACTAATAGATCTTAAGCAAGAGGGACTTACTTGTCCACCATAACAAGAAGCCCAGAATAGCTGCTTGCTGGCATTGGTTTGGCAGCTTAAGGTAAGGGCTTAGATTGGTAGCTCTGTGATTCCATTTGCCTTCGCTTCATAGTCACAAGATAGAATCAAAAGCTCCAAGAATCACAGCCATTTTCAAAGGCAGGAAGCAGGGGACAATACTGGAGCTTTCTACTTGCTTCTTTTTTACTAGGAAAGACATATCTTTCTCAAATCATCTATCCAATAGTTTCCCCCTTGCATTTCATTGATCATAATGGTGTCACATGACTATCTCTAGCTGTAAAGGAGACGGAGAAAATGAATGTCTACTTCTTCCTCTAATTAGAGGGAGGCAAGGGAGAAGGGGTTGGGAATGACTTTTGGGTTTAACTAATCACATCTTGCATATACTATGTATTTGGTAACCATTTGTTGAGTGAATTAACAAGTGATCCACAATGTTCAACAGAGCCAAAGTTCAGATATATGCCCACCCATTATCTTTCCCATTAAATTTACACATTCCTCATTTGTTTAGAAACATTAGAAGAGGCTATACTACTTATCAGTAAACATTTCTTAAGCACATGGAATGCACTAGTATTTGCTCTGTAACTGGGTAGAAAATTAGGAATTGCTCACATTCATCTATTTACTCAAGAAATATTTACTGCGTGCCTACCTTGTGCCAGACATTATTCTGGAGTTATGAAATATATTTGTGAACAAAACATAAAGTTCTGTCCTTGAGGAAGCCTACATTCTAACAGAGCATATTGACATTTTAACATGATTTTAAGAGGTGAATTGGATTTTCATAAATACACACAATTGCGAAACACATTTCATTCAAAGGGAACAACGTGAGCAAAGACATGGAAATATGAATATATGTGTTCTATTTCGGGAGCATCAAGTAGCTCCATGGAGCATAGAATACATGGTGAGGGATGAAAAGACAGGTTACTGTCAGGTTGTAAAGGGTTATGTGCAGGGCAAAGTGAATTTTGCAAGATCAAAACTAGCATCTCACAGTCAGTACCAAAGCTTACTATCTTCACTTGGAGGTTCTATAGACATCCTGAACTTACCATATACCAAGTGATCTCATTATATTTCTCCTGAAACCTGCTCTTATTCCTATGTTTTCTGACTTGGTTTAGGCCTTCACCATTTCTCTTCTGGGCTGTTGCCTTTATCTCCTGTCTTAGTCTTCCCACTCTTCTAATCCTTCTTTTCAGCTACTTTAGAAGTGATTTTTCCAAAATGTATATAATCTGAGTTCATATTAAATCCACAGATTAGAAAATATTTGTAAATTTGGTGAAGGGGGAGACTGAGGAGGGGGGTTATATTAGTTTTCTATTGCTGTGTAATAAATTACCACAAATTTTAGAGGCTTAAGACAACACGCATTTACCATTTCACTTTCAGGAGTCTGGCACAATTTAGCTGGGTCTTCTGCCTAGAGTCTTATAAGGCTACTAGTGGCAGTAGGGCTGTGTTCTCATCTGAAGGCTTGACTGGGGGAAAAAATCTACTTCTAAGCTTGCTCAGGTTGTGGGCAGAATTCATTTGTTTGTAGTTATACAACTCAGAGTCCCACTTTATCCTGGCTATTGGCTAAAGCCACCCTAATTCCTTACCATGTAGCCTTTCTCAGCATGGCTGCTTACTTCATCAGACCAGCAAGGAGAGCCTCTAGAGTGAGACATTGCTTGCAAGACAGAGCAATGTGATCCTGGGAGTGACAGCCAATCACCTTTGCTATACTCTATTCATTATAAGCAAGTTACAGGGGCATGAACACCAGAGATGTGAACACCAAGAGGTAAAGATCATGGAGAGCCACCTTAACGTCTATTTGTCACAATACTCTCATAGTCTTCTCTGTCCTCAGTATCTGCTCAATGGGCACTGTCTCTGGGAAAGATCTTGAAGCAAAGCTTAGTATCTGCCAAAACAAACAAAAAAACAACCACTCAAAGTGTTTGTTAGTATTTTATGGAAGATAGAGGAACACTGCCTTTGGCTATTTTGCTTGCTTCTCTCACCTCTGTCTCATTTCCCTACAGTTGTCCTAGGGAATTCCTTCTCCTTCTGGAAAGCATAGCTTTCCACTCACAAATGTATGCAGCCAAATCTCTTCAGGGCCTCAGCAAAACAAATTTAATTCATGCTATTTAGAAGGCAGTAAGGGATTAAAATAGAAAACCTTTTTTCCCCTGTTATATCCAAATCTGATCCTGTTTCTCCTTTCTGTAAAAAGCCCTTTAATGGTTCTGTATTGCTGCACAATGAAATATGGAATACGTTTGAATTTCCAAGTATGACAAGTTAGACCCCTCCCTTATCTGGCCTTTGCATGGTTTCTGGGCATTCCCCACTTGCGCTCCAGTGCCCATGTTTCAGGGAACTATTTTATAGGCTGATTTATAATTCAGGAACTTGACTCACATTGTTCGTTCTCCCTACAATGACAGTCTACCTCCTCCCCTTCTGTCACTCCTTCCCCTAAACATCCACTTCAGTATTATTTCCTCTATGAAGCTTTTCTGTATCTCTTTTGCACTCACAGTACCTTGTACAAACAGATATTATTAATGTTTAAAATACTTCCGTAATTTTTTTACATGCCTGTGTTTTTGTTTTTTTTTTTTTTTTTTTTTTATGAAACCGTAAACCTCTTGAGGAGGTTGTCCTATGAGAAGAGAGACATAGGTCACCACAGCAGGAGAGAAGTGATAGCTGGAGTAGATGTTTAAAGGTAATTAACATGTAAGATAGTATTTGAAATTATGAGAGTAGATGGTCATCCAGAAGAGTATAGAAAAGGACAGATCAATGTGGTATAGAACCTCTAATTAAGAAGCTCAATGAAGTGTAAAACCAACTTTGTATTTGCAGTTTCCCTTGGCCTTTTGGTACTATTTTATATATTGCTTTTTTTAAAAAAGAATCAGTTTTTTTCTTTGTTACATTGATTAGCCCAGTGTTGTGGAGTGGTTTGGAGTCTGACTACAGTCTAAATAAGGCATACTATACATAAAAAAATTTTCATTTAAAGAAAAAAATATTTCTTATGAAGGAATTACATTTTTTAAAACATTAAATAAAATATTCTATTTTTCATAATTTGGGCAACTTGAATGATTTTTCAATACCCTCCCAGTTTCATTTCAGTAAATTCCCATTCTAAATAACATTTCTATTAAAGACTGTAACATATAAGCTCACAGTTTTGTGACCTGAGACTATTTTATTGAAATAATGAGTACTGAATGTATTAAAGATTAATGTTCAAAAATAACAGTATAATTTCTTCAGATTTTATATAGTCACTCTTTGTAATAACTTAACGAGGATATTGAACACCTTTGGCTCTATTGCTGCCTTTGTTGGTTTACTTTCTTTCTAACTGATGGCTTCCATATGCTATTTATGAACTTCATCAGTCCAGAGTAGTATTATTTCCTGAGATTTAATTTTTTAATTTTGAAAGCCCTATCATTTAGAATTAAATTTCAAGCAAAACTCATCTTAGTTTTAAAATTCTTTAATGTAGAGCAGTTCTATTTCCAGTATTACTTCCTTCAAAATAAGTTTGTTGTTAAATTACTCACAATTTGACATGTAAGGTAAATTGTGATAAAACTTGGAGAGAGGAAAAATACAGTGGTTTAAAACATTAATTTTTTTGTTAATCTGTTTGACAGAGGTTAGTAAAAGTCTTTTATATATTATTAAGAGTAGACGAGTTCTGTATTAATAATTTACAGTACATTCTTATTAGACTGTTCTCAAATTACTTTGAAATGAAATGGAGGATTTTATGTAAAAAACTTCCTGTGGTTCTGTCCCTCACAAATAGTGGGAATTGGTGTGCTTTCCTTCACTCCTGTTCCCATGTGGCAGGACTTCCCCAGAGTAACGCTCTGACCTCTTACCCTACCTGGTTAGTGGCTGACAACCATGAATCCACAGATTGTAAGTGAGTGAAGTTAATCTATTAAAAAGAACATAAGTACATAAACTTTCAGCCCTGGACCAGACAGAGGCAGTCTCAGTCTCTGTTCAGGGTTTGGTTTGGAGGCAGGAATTAGGGTGGTGTGGGGCAGAATATGTCAAGGAATATTAGCAAGTTTATTTGGCCCCTCAGCCCTAATCCTCATTCCCCAAACAGCCTTATCAATAAAAAAGGTGATATTTTGACCTCTAACTGCCTAACTCCAATTGTAGTCACGAAGCAACCTTCTAGTTCTGAAATTCAGTGACTCTGAATGGAATCTGGTAAGTGTATTCACTGAACATACAGGTTCCCAACAGAAAACAGTATAGTCAAAAGTATATCTACTTCTTGATCAAAATGGGTGGAATTGACACTTTCCTTTCTATAAGAGAGAATAAAACCACTTAAATTTGATATGACTTGGCCAGCTTTCATTTTGCTCCTATTTCCAGAGTCACCTCTGGCAGTGGAAGAGATGCGAAATACAGGTGATTGAAAGAACAATGTGAATTAAGTATAAAAACACAGCATTTAACTGTCAGTGATGTTACGTACATATCTAAAACTAAATACCAAAATTATGTGTATTTGTGTACAATAATTTAAACTCCCAAAGCCTGTCTGAAAATGCCTTACCTGTAGTTGAATACTAAATTTAGTATGTGGTGAGTGAAATTGAGGAAGAGCTCAAGCTGGAGTGGTAACCTACTCAGTCATTTAAAATAGGTGAGCTACTAGGAATTAGCTTACTTTTTTTCCTTATTGTCTACTATAGACTGAATATTTGTGTCCTGCCAAAATTCGTATGTTGAAACCTAATCCTCAAAATGATGATATTTGAAGGTGGAGCCCTTGGCAGCTGATTATGTAATGAAAGTGGAGACCTTGTGAATGGAATTAGTGCCCTTATAAAAGAGACCCCAGACACCTCTCTCCCCACTTCTGCCTTGTGAGGACACAGGAAAAGACTGCCATCTATGAACCAGGAAGCAGAATCTCACTAGACATTGAATCTGCCAGTGCCTTAATCTTGGACTTGTCAGCCTCCAGAACTGTGAGAAATAAATTTCTGTTGATTATAAGCCCAGACTATGATATTTTGTGATAGCAGTCTGAATAAATAAAAAGTTAAGGATTATAGTAGATGGTAAGTTCTGGCGAGTTAATGTCACTCACTACTCAAAGTTACTTAGGCAAAGACCCAAAATTTTCAAATTTTGATTTATGCTAGTTCTAAATTACTTAACAATATAGTATGAAAAGATGAAACTTTTCTGGTTTCCACTATGCCAATTCTGCCAGAAAGAAATACCACACTATTTTTAGCATTTATTCCATATGTTTATTGCTTGCAATAAATTTGCAAATTTATTGCAGGCAATACATCTGATGAACAAATTTATTATTTTTTTCAGTATTAAATTATAAACTCTTTTTCCTTGTATGTTTGAAATTTATAGCATTGTCTGCTCTCAGCATTGGTATCTCTGTCGAGTAATGAATGTCAGAGTGAAAATGTTAGAATCCCATGAGATATATATATATATTATTGTTTCTTATAGAAGCTTAGTGATAAATTTCTAATGATAATTAATGGTAAACATCAATAATTTTAAAAGCAAATGCTGGTGGGCAGCCACTGTCTCTTCTGTCCACTCTTTTGAAGTGTCTGTGTTACTCCATGTATAGATAGCTTTCAAGGTTTGCGCCTTTGAAATGTCAGGGTCTCTAGGAAAGCTATAAAGGATCTAACTACAAACAGAAAACCTTGAGCTTTTTGTGACTATGTGAAAGGGTTCACTTTATGAACAAATTTAAGTATGAAATCTAGTGTTTCAGTTGCTTAAAGTTTGGGTAGAATGCTCTATGCTCATCATAATGTCCTAAGCTACTTCCAATAAGTGGTTAAGAATATCCTAAAGAAATCTAAGAATTAGCATTTTTCAGAACTCTTGTTCCATCTCTTTTAGGTGGAAGGAACAGAATACATTTCCACTTTTTAAAAGCTGTATAGGCTAATGACAATATAAAGAATTTTTCCAATAGACATTTGCTGGACTAGGTGTAATTCAGCAAAATTCTTAGGTGAGAAGCTGTGTATACTATACAATTTTAAAAAATTATCATCTGTAGGAAATGCTCCTACAGGAAACTCAGTCCAATAGTTTCCACAATTTTTTACCTTTAATCAGAGCTACATGAAGTTCAGCAAGGCAGTTCTTTGGGATATTACTCTACTTTAGGATATCTAGAAACCTCATCGTGAGACTAAAATATCGCTGGAGATATGGAGAAAATTGTATAAATGGAGTTTGGTGTTTATGGGTTAAAAGAAATGTTTGAGTAAACTATTTGGGGCTACAGGTGGAACCTCCTTCCCATTAGGCATGCTGAGAATACTAAACCATCTTTAACGATGATGAAAGTTATGCAAGCTTGAGATTAAAGCTGAGTTGTTCAGAACAGAGAAGAGGCAATGTACTTGTTCCTTATTATTTTTGATGGTTTTAAGATATATCCATAAAGTCTGTGATGCCCCTCCCTCAAAAAGGTAGTACTTACCATCTTTCCAATTTCCTCTGCTTGAGTGTGGACTGGACGTCATAATTTGCTTTTTATGAATAGGATATGGCATAAGTGACAATGTATGACTCCTAGGACTAGGTCATAAAAGACATTGTGACTTCCTCCTTGATTTTTCTCTTGGGTCACTTGCTCTGTGGGAAGCTAGCTCCCATGTCAAGAGGAGACTCAGCGTTATTGAAAGGCCCACATGGTGAGGGACTGAGTCTTCTTTTGAGTGAGCCATCTTGGAAGTAGATCATCCAATCAAGTCAAACCTTCATATGACGACAACCTCACTGACAGCTTAACTACAAAGTCATGACAGATCCTCAGCTCAAACCACCTAGTTAAGCCTCTCCTCAATTCCTGACCCACAAAAAATGTTCAGATTGTTGTTTTAATCTGCTGAGTAATTTGTTATGTAGCAATAGGTAACTAATGCACTCTTCCTCTGTTAAATACTTAGCTTTACCTCTAAGTAAGTGTTGAATATATATATTTTTAGATATTGCTTTGAAAAGATGCCAAAAGATACCTGGAGTACACCCCTATTTCAGCCTGAACTATCCCCCCACTTTTTCTAAATTCATATCTGCTAAGGGCAGTAATCCTGCTAATGTCCTTCTGAACTTCTGATCATTAAATTTTGCTTATTTATTCTGTCAGGAAAAAATATAGTTCTCATTACTGTGCTTGATGCTGTGGGAAGATAAAAATATGGGCAAAATACGATCTCTGTCTTTAAAGAATTTACAGGCTGTCTTCATATGTGACACCATAACAGGAGAGAAAGGGCTTGAGAAAGGCTATTTCCATTGAGTAAGAACCAGAAATGCAACAGTAATGACCTCATAACTCATTGGACAAAGTAACATTCTGTCATTCAAATAAAAGGGACATAAGAGCTTGTCAGATGTCTCTCAAATAATTCCCAGACCTCAGTTGGGGTTTCTTAGGATTAAGTTACATTGTATTTAATGTAAATACCATTTGGATACACTCTAAGAGTCTAAAATGTCTTGTTTGGAGCAAGGAATATCCACAAAGACTCTTAGACTTTGGGGTTTTAGGTACCAATACTGTATATAATTTTTAATTATAGAAACATAGGTAACTATTTTTTTAACTGAGAACATAAAAATCAAAGCAAACAAAACTATATCATCATTATTCTACAAAAGAGAACATTTTAATGCTGTTCTCTCCCTGAAATAGAGGAAGGACATAATTTCAGAACGGAGCAGTTCATTAAATTAAATGAGTTTAGCTCACTACATTGCCCTTTTTTTTTTTTAAATTTTGCTCTGGGTCAGTGAAAAGCAGTACTGACCAATACTCTCTGACCTATAATAGGGATTGGTAAACTGCAGGCCCAGGGGCCAAATTTGGCCTTCAGCCTTTAACTGTGGCTCAAGCTAAAAATGGTTTTTACTTTTGTAGATGGTTACAATAAAAAAAGAAGAATGAGACAAAGACTGGTTGCGGTCCACAAGGCCTAAAATATTTACTCTCTTACCCTTACAGAAAAAGATTGCAAACCTCTTATCCAAGTCTGCCTGGAATTAGCTCCCTTTAGAAAAGACTCTGATGCTGCTACAAACCATTGAGATTACTACAGAGTGGTTATCACCAGTGGGCTAGTGTCAAGGAAATATTAGACTTGAGGATTACTTTGGTATATTCCTTAAACTTCCACTGTATCTGAGACCTTGGGCAAGTCACTGAATCTCAGTGAGCCTGTTACCTCATTTATAACTTGATAATGGTTGGTCACTTCCAAATCTAAGAGTCTGTTTCTAAAATGCCACCAGTCTTTTATAGTTTACTTTACTTTAAGTTAAATTTCTCCTCTTTTTTATCTTCACCTATTTTTTTATGCTTTGTTTTTCTTCCAGTTTTATTAAGATGTAATTGACATACAGCACTGTATAAGTTTAAGGTATATAGAATAATGATTTGACTTACATACATCATGAAAATGATTACCTGAGTAAGTTTCTCATGTAGATACAAAATTAAAGAAATAGAAAAAACTTTTTTTCCTTATGATGAGAACTTTTAGGATTTTTACTCTCTTAACTTCCATATATAACACACAGCAATGTTAATTATATATATTATGTTGTACGTTACAACATACTTACTTATCTAATAACTAGAAGTTTGTAACTTTCAACTGCCTTCGTCCAATTCCGCCTATCCCTACCCGCCGTCCCTGGTAACCACAAATCTAATCTTTTTCTGTGAGTTTGTTGGTTGGTTGGTTTTTTAAGTATAATTGATCTACAACATCATGTTAGTTCCTGTTACAAAACATACTGATTCGCTATTTCTATATATTACAAAATGATCACCATGATAAGTCTAGATAAAATCTGTGAGCATACAAAGATATTATAGAATTATTGACTATATTCCCTACACTGTACATGTCATATGCATGATATTTACTTTGCAACTGGAAGTTTGTACCTCTTAATCTCACTCACCTATTTCTCTCCTCCCCACAACTCCCTCCTCTCTGACAGCCACCTGTTTGTTCACTGAATCTATGACTCTGTTTCTGCTTTTTTATGTTTATTCATTTGTTTTATTTTTAGCTTCCACATATAAGTGAAATCATATGATATTTGTCCTTATCTGACTTAATTCACTTAGCATAATAGCCTCTAGGTCCATCCATGTTGTTGCAGATGGCAAGATTTCACTCTTTTTATGCCTGGGTAATATTCCATTGTGTATATATATACCACATCTTCTTTATCCATTTACTGATGGACATTTAGGTTGCTTCCATATCTTGGCTATTGTAAATAATGCTGCAGTGAACATAGGGGTGCATATATCTTTTCAAATTGGTGTTTTTTGTTTTCCTGGGATAAATACCCAAGAGTTGAATTGCTGGATCATATGGTGGTTCTATTTTTAATTTTGGGGGGAAACTTCTGTTACTATTTTCCATAGTGGCTGCACCAATTTACATTCTGACCAACAGTGCATGAGAGTTCCCTTTTCTCCACACCCTCGTCAATGCTAGTTATTTGTTATATTTTGGTAATAGCCATCCTGACAGGTGTGAGGTGAAATCTCACTGTGGTTTTGATTTGCATTTCCCTGATGGGTAGTGATGTTGAGCATCTTTTCATGTGCCTGTTGGCTGTCTGGGTGTCTTCTTTATAAAATTGTCTATTCAGGTCCTCTGCCCAATTTTTAATTGGGCTCTTTTTTTTTTTATGTAGAGTTGTATGAGTTCTTTGTGTATTTTGTGTATTAACCACTTCCTGGATATATCACTTGCAAATGTCTTCTCTCATTCAGTAGATGGCCTTTTTGTTTTGTTGATAGTTTCCTTCACTGTGCTGAAGCTTTTTAGTTTGATGTGTCCTGTTTGTTCATTTTTGCTGTTGATTCATTTCCCTGAAGAGACGTATTCAAAAAAAAATTAGTAAGATTGATGTCAGAGATTATTGCCTATATTTTCTACCAGAACTTTTATGGTTTTAGGTCTTACATTTAAGCATTTAATCCATTTTTAATTTATGTTTGAGCATGATGTGAGAAGGTAATCCAGTTTGATTCTTTTGACTGTAGCTGTCCAGGTTTCCCAACAGCATTTATTAAATAAGCTGTCTCTTTTTCTATTGTATATTTTTGCCTCCTTTGTCGTATTAATTGACTGTGCAAGAGTAGATTCATTTCTCTGCTCTTTATTCTCTTCCATTGATCTACATGTCTGTTTTTGTGCCAGTACCATACTGCTTTGATTACTGTGGCTTTGTAGTATAATTTGAAATCAGAGAGCATGATACCTCCAGCTTTGTTTTTTGTTATAAAGATTGTTTTGGCTATTCGAGGTCTCTTGTGTTTCCATACAAATTTTAGAATAGTTTTTTTTAGTTCTGTAAAAACTGCCATTGTTATTTTGATAAGGATTGCACTGAATCTGTGGGTTGCTTTGAGTACTATGGTCATTTTAACAACATTAATTCTTCTAACTCATGAGCATGGTATATCTTTCCATGTATTTGTGTCATATTCAGTTTCTTTCATCAGTATCTTACAGTTTCTGAGTACAGGTCTTTTATCTCCTTAGTTAAATTTAATCCTAGGTATTTTATTCTTTTTGATGCAGTTGTAAATGGGATTATTTTCTTCACTTCTCTGTCTGATAGTTTATTGTTAATGTATAGAAATGCCACAGATTTCTGTGTATTAATTTTGTATCTTGCAGCTTTACCAAATTCATTGATGAGTTCTAGTAGTTCTTTGGTAACATCTGCAGGATTTTCTGTCTACTGTCATCATCTGCAAATAGTGAGTTTTACTCTTCCTTTCCAAATTGGATTCCTTTTATTTCTTTCTCTTGTCTGATTTCTATGGCTAGGACTTCTAGTATCAAGTGAATAAAAATGGAGAGAGTGGGAATCCTTGTCTTGTTCCTGATCTTCGAGGAAATACTTTTCAGCTTTTCACCATTGAGAATGATGTTAGCTGTAGGCTTGTCATATATGGCCTTAATCATGTTGAGGTATGTTCCCTCTATGCCCACTTCCTGGAGAGTTTTTATTATAAATTGATGTTAAATTTTGTCTGAAGCTTTTTTTTTTTTTTTTTTTTTGCATCTGTTGAGATGATCATATGATTTTCATTCTTCAGTTTGTTAAAGTGGTATATATCACATTGATTGATTTGTAGGTATGGAACCATTCTTGAGTCCCTTGGATAAATTCCACTTGATCATGGTGTATGATCCTTTTACTGTATTACTGAATTTGGTTTGTTAGTGCTTTGTGGAGGATTTTTGCATCTATGTTCTTCAGGGATATTGGCCTATAATTTTCTTTTTTTGTGATATCTTTGTCTGGTTTTGGTATCAGGGTAATGCTGGCCTCAGAGAATGAGTTTGGAAGCATTCCTTTCTCTGAAATTTTTGGGAATATTTTGAAAGAGATGGGTGTTAACTCTTCTCTAAATGTTTGTAGAATTCACCTGTGAAGCCATCTGGTCCTGGACTTTTGTTTGTTGGGAGTTTTTTTTTTTTTTTTTTTTAATTACTAATTCAATTGCATTACTGATAATTAGTCAGGTCATATTTCCTATTTCTTCCTGATTCTGTCTTGGGAGATTGTACATTTCTAGGAATTTGTCCATTTCTTCTAGCTTGTCCATTATATTGGCATATAATTGTTCATAGTAATCTCTTATGATTCTTTGTATTTCTGTGGTGTTTGTTGTAACTTCTTCATTTCTGATTTTATTGATTTGGGTCCTCTCTCTTTTTCTCTTGATGAGTCTGGCAAAAGGTTTATTGAATTTGTTTATCTTTTCAAAAAAACAGCTTAGTTTCATTGATCTTTTCAATTGTTTTTTAGTTTCTATTTCATTTATTTATGCTGTGATCTTTATGATTTCTTTCTTTCTAATAAATTTGGGTTTTGTTTGTTCTCCTGTTTCTAATTCCTTTAGGTGAAAGGTTAAGTTGTTTATTTGAGGTTTTTCCTATTTCCTGAGGTAGGCTTGTATCACTATAAATTTCCCTTTTAGAACTGATTTTGCTGTGTCTCATAGATTTTGGATCATTGTGTTTTTGTTTTCATTTGTCTTCAAATATTTTTTTTAACTTCTTCTTTGATTTCTTCAGTGATCCATTGGTTGTTTAGTGGTATATTGTTTAGCCTCCATATGGTTTTGGTTTTTACAGTTTTTTTTCTTGTAATTTATTTCTAGTCTCAGAGTCTTGTGGTTGGAAAAGATGCTTGATATGATTTCAATTTTCTTAAATTTATTGAGACCTCTTTTGTGGCCTAGCATGTGATCTACCCCAGAGAATATTCCACGTGCAATTAAAAGAATGTGCATTCTGTTGCTTTTGGATTGAATGTTATATATATATCCATTAAGTGTATCTAATGTGTCATTTAAGGACAGTGTTTCCTTATTGACTTTCTGTCTGGATGATCTGCCTATTGATGCAAATTGGGTGTTAAAGTCTCCTACTATTATTGTGTAGCTGTCAATTTCTCCCTTTGTGTCTGTTAATATTTGCATTATATATATAGGTACTCCTATGTTGGGTGCATACATATTTACAAGTGTTATATCTTCTTCTTGGATTGATCCCTTGATCATTATGTAATGTTTCTTTGTCTCTTGTAATTGTCTTAAAGACTATTTTGTCTGATATAATTATTGCTACTCCCACTTTCTTTTTTTCCATTTGCATGGAATTCCTTTTTCCATCCCCCTATTTTTAGTTTGTGTGTGTCTGTAGATCTGAAGTGGTTCTCTTGTAGGCAACATACATATGGGTCTTGTTTTTGTATCTATTCAACCACTTTATGTCTTTTGACTGGAGTATTTAGTCCATTTACATTTAAAGTAATTATTGATAGGTATGTACTTACTGCCATTTTGTTAATTGTTTGGGGACTGTTTTTATAGTTCTTTTCTGTTCCTTTTTTCTTCCTTTTCTCTCTTCCTTTATGATTTAATGACTAAATTTAGTGGATTCCTTTCTCTTTTGTGTGTATGTGTCTATTACAGATTTTTGGTTTGTAGTCACCATGAATTTTGTATATTGTAATATATATGATGATTTTATATACATATATAAAATAAATAGTATATATGATTATTTTAGGTTGCTGATCTCTTAAGTTCAAAACTATTTTAACAACTCTGCATTTTTACTTACCCCACCCATATTTACTGTTTTTGACGTATTTTACATTTTTTTGTTTTGTGTATCCCTTAACTGCTTATTGTGGATATAGATAATTTTACTACTTTTATCTTTTAAACTTCCTACTAGCTTTATAAATGGTCAGTTACTACCTTTCCTGTATAATTACCTTTACCAATGAGATTTTTCCTTTCATAGTTTTCATAATTCTAGTTGTGGCCTTTTTTTTTTTTTAATGGAGGTATTGGAGATTGAACCCAGAACCTCACACTTGGTAAGCATGTGCTCTACCACTAAGCTATACCCTCCCCCGGCCTTTTTTTTTTTTTTTCTTTTAAAGAAGTTCCTTTTAACATTTACTATAAAGCTGAACTCTTTTAGCTTTTGCTTGTCTGTAAAATTTTTGATCTCTCCTTCAAATCTGAGTAAAAGCCTTGCTGGGTAAAGTATTTTCAGTTGTAGATTTTTCCCTTTCATCACTTTAAATATATTGTGCCACTCCCTTCTGGCCTTCTGCAGAGTTTGTGCTAAAAAGTCAGCTGATGGCCTTATGAGAGTTCCTGTGTATGTAACTTGTTGCTTTTCCCTTACTACGTTTAAGATTCTCTTTTTATCTTTAATTTTTGCTATGTTGATTACAATGTGTCTTGGTATGGTTCTCTTTGGATTGATCCTGTTTGGGACTCTCTGTGATTCTTGGACCTGGACAACTTTCCCTTTCCCAGGTTAGGGAAGCTTTTAGCTGTTATGTCTTCACAGATGTTCTCTGCCACTTCCTCTCTTCTCCTTCTGGGTCCCTTATTATGCAAATGTTAGTATGCTTTGATGTTTTCCACAGGTCTCTTAAACTATGCTCATTGAAAAAAATTGTTTTCTTTTTTCTGTTCAGCTTGAGTGATTTCCACTATTCTGTTTTCCAGCTTGCTGATTTGTTCCTCTGTACCATTTAGTGTTGATTCCTTCTATTGTATTTTTTATTTCAGTTATTCTATTCTCAGCTCTGTTTGATTCTCCTTTATATTTTCTAACTCTTGTTAAAGTTCTCACTGTGTTCATCCACTCTTCTCCCAAGATCTTAGAACATCTTTATGATCATTACCTTAAACTCTTTATCAGGTAGATTGTCCATCTCCACCTCACTTAATTCTTGTTCCTTTGTTTGGAACATATTTCTCTTTAACCTCATTTTGCCTAACTTGCTGCTTTTACTTCTATGTTTCTGGTAGGTTAGTTATGTTTCCCAATCTTGGAAAAGTGATCTTTGTAGGAGACAACTTACATGTCCCAGAAGCACACTCCTTCTGGTCACCAGAGCTATATGCTCTAGGGGTACCTCCAATGTGGGTTGAGTGATCCCTTCAGTCATGGCAGGCTGACTACTGTGGGCAGTCTGGTGGGCCTGGCTGGTCCCCAGTTCCTTGACTTCCAGGCTCTGCCTTGTTTGGAGGCTGCCAGCTCCTGTGGGCAGGGCAGGGTCACAATGCTGCTGGGTGCAGAGCTCCCAGGCATCCCAGGGCTAGTGCTGTCACTCTGGTGGGCAGAGCCAGGTCTTGGGGTACCTGACTGTGGGGCATTGGGTCCCTGATCTAGTGTTGGCCTGCTGGTATTAGGGCTGGTTCCTGACATGGCCGGCTGTGGGATCCAGGGTTTCTCAAAGCTGATGTTAGCCTGCTGGTGAGTGGGTCTGGATCCCAGGGCAGCTAGCTGAGGGGGTCTAAGCTGTTTAGAAGCTGGTGTCAGCCTGGTGGTGGGCAGGGTTAGGGCCCAGGGGATCCTAGGGTTATTACTGGCTCACTGGTGGGCAGAGCCAGGTTCTAGGGATCCTAATGTTGGGGTTGGCCTTCTGGTGGAAGGGGCTGGATCCCAGAGTAGTTGACTAAGGGGCCCAAGGTGTCCCAGAGTTGGTGTCAGCCCACTGGTGGGCAGGGCTGGGGTCCATGGGTCCCAGGGCTGGTGCCAGCCTGCTGGTGGGTGGACTGGGTCCTGACACTGTAGTTTGCAGAGCTGTATTGGTTCTGGAGCTGGTGTTGACCTGCTGGTGGGCAGGGCTGGGGCCCAGGACATCCTGGGGCTGGTGCCCTCTTACTGCTGGGCAGAGTCAAATCCTAGAGCTAGTGCTGGCCCACTGATAGGAAAGTCTTGACATCTCTAGCTGCTGTCAGAGGGCTCTGGCTACAGGGTCCAGGAGTCCTTGAGGCTGGTCTCAGAGCTAGTTCTGGCTTATTGGTGGGCAGGGCTGGGTCCTAGGCCCTCTGATGGGTAGGGCCAGGTCCCAGGGCAGCTTATGGGGCTCAGGGGGTTCTAAGGAAATCAACCTGATGATGAGCAGGGGTGGGGCTGTGTCTGAGGCTAGTAATTTAGAGGATTCCAAAATGGCACTTGCTAGCACCAGTGTCCACATGGTAGAATCAGCTCCTGAAAATGGCTGCCACCAGTGTCTGAGTCCTCAGGGTGAATGCTAGTCATCTCTTGCCTCTCTGGGAACTTGTCCAAGAGCAGCAAGTGTGTCTGACCCGGACTCCTTTCAAATGACTGCTTCTGCCCTGGGTCCCAGCACATGTGAGATTTTGTGGGAGCCCTTTAAGAGTGGAATTTCTATTTTCTACCACTCTCTGGCTCTCCTGAAATAAGCCCTGCTGGCCTTTCAAAGCCAAGTGTTCTGGGGGTTCATCTTCCCAGTGCAGAACCCCTGGGCTAGGAACCCAATGTGAGGCTCAGATTCCTCGCTTCTCAGGGGACAACCTCTGCAACTGTCATTATCCTCCTGTTCGTGGGTCACCCACCCCAGGACTCTGGATCTTGACTATACTGCAGCTCCTCCCTTCCTACCCATCTCAGTGTGGTTTCTTCTTTTTATCTTTAATTGAAGATCTTTTCTGCAAGTCTTCAGGTATCTCTCAATTTGCTCTGCAATTTTTATAATTTTGATGTGCCTTTGGGAGAAGGTGAGCTCAAGTTCTACTTACTGTGCCATCTTGAACACTGGAACCTCAGTCACAAGAAAACTATCAGAAGTAATGGGATTACAGGCTTCCTTGGCACATCCAAAGGAGAAAAGATTTCTTCTCTTGAAATAAACAACTGATAAGATATTGAAGTGCCTTCTTAATTAATTTCCTCATGGGCTAGATTTCTTGGACATCTCTGTTCACTTTGACCAAAAATAGCTTTTCAGAAATGCAACTGATTTACGTAATAGGAAAAATTCCAGAAACAAGAAACTATTATTTTCTTTGGCAGACTCTAAAGTGTGAAACATTCTTAGTAGGTATGGTAATTAAGCAAAGGTAATAAGTACACATTTGTTCACTTCTAAGACATTTTATATCATGGATAGATCTTAGGCCTAGGAACACTGATGACCTGCCAAAATTCCGAACAAGTAGTTCTAAGGTTGGTGTCCTTTCAATTGAATAATGTAACCTTTTAGAGATATTGCTACCCTATTTGATCAGAAGAAAGATATCTTAGATTTCAATTCAATAACTAATTATGATAGATGCAATCTAATTACAAGCTAAAATAAAGCTATTTGTTCTTGCTTAATTCTGCTAACCAGAGATTTCTTCTGGAATAAAAGAAACATCTCGACATTAAAATGGCATTTTTATTATTTATCTTTTTTTAAACAAAGAACCTTAACTTTACCTGAAGGGATCAAAAACAGCATACTCATCTAAAGTCAAATATGTTATTAATTAATTAATTTGGTGTCTTTAAAAATTCAATTCTTAAAG
The DNA here is from genome assembly GCF_009834535.1 of Camelus ferus. Taxonomy (NCBI): domain Eukaryota; kingdom Metazoa; phylum Chordata; class Mammalia; order Artiodactyla; family Camelidae; genus Camelus; species Camelus ferus. The sequence continues at coordinate 46,071,059 of NC_045710.1, read as the reverse complement.
AATTTTTCTCTGGCTTTCTGCAAATAGGTAATAGATTATAATATAGAGACAAACCTAGAAGAGCTCAACATAGATTTTAAATATAATTTAAAACCTTATTGTCCTATGACCACTTATTTCTTTGGTAACACTTGGACTTTTCTTTTTTCTTGAAAAAGTATCTGGAATCAACTGGGCTAAAAGAATTTTATGGCTCACCACATTTTGCCCCAAGGTGAGTTGGCAGGGAGCAGGGACTGGCCACTAAGTCTCAGCAGCAAGAGGAGCCTGGTGTTTCCTTGGCAAAATAAATGTGGATCTAATTTCTGGCTCTGAGCAGAGAAGAGAAATAGAACAATGGCCAATAGTGGCCATGTGAAAACTGCTGCTCTCCTCTAAAATGCAGCACAAAAATTACCACTTTCTACATAGAAAGCCTTCCAAGGCTATCCCTTCCTAGTGCTAGCTTGCTCTCTTCACTTAGATTTTCTTTCCCCTACCCTTTCTTTGTATATGTAATTACATCTTTTTTCATTGCTTTGGTATTCTATTAGATTATATAGGTGAGGACAGGACCACATTTTAAAATATATATATATTTTTTACTATCCCTCTTTCTTTATAATCTCCACATCCTAGGAATTTATTGATAGTCTTGAGCAACTTTTTAAAAATTATTCACTGCAAATCTTTTGGGAAAAGCCTCACCAATTAAGACTGATTTTATAATTCAGTCTGAATTAATTATGTTAAATATTTTAAGATTAATACAACTTTATTCCTCTCATGAACATAACATTTATTTATCATGGACATGAATGAGAGAAATCTGCTTTAATGTACATGCAAGAACGATCTGCAATTGACACACGACTTGTTGAATTATAGTTTCTCCTAAAGTGTTTGAGAATAACTCTTCCTTTATTAGTTTAAATGTGAACGCACACAGTCAGCTACTTTACTGAGCTCTTTGAGAACAGAAAGTACTTTACTTACCTTTGTGAACTCAGTGCCGAACAAATCCTGGGACATAGGAGTTGCTCAGTAAATGCTTGTTAAATTAAGTTGAATAAGGAAATGAGTGGCTAGCACTGTAATACTGGGTATGCTATTCATTTGCTAAATCTGTTAAGAAAGAAAACCTTCTTCCTGGTTCCTGGGAGAAATGGCACAGACACTGTATTAGTTTGCTAGGGCTGCTGTAACAAAGTACCACAAACTGAAACAGCAGAACTGTATTGTCTCACAGTTCTGGAGGCCAGAGGTCTGAGATGAAGGTATTCGCAGGGTTGGTTCCTTCTGAAGTCTGTGAGAGAAGGATCATTCCCCTTCTTCTTTATGTCTCTTCACATTATTTTCCCTCTCTGTGTGTCTGTGTCCAAATTTCTTCTTCTCATAGGTGCACCTATGGGTCATATTGGATTAGGACCCATCCTAAGGACTTTGTTTTAATTTGATGAGCTCTGTTAAAAACCCTATCTCCAAATAAGGCATTCTGAAGGACTTAGGGGTTATTAGAACTTCACCATATAAATTTGGGAGGAGAGTTATAATCCAATTAATAGGAAACACTAAAAGTCTAGGGTCTGAAATAATATTTGTGTGGCACTTTTCATTAGTATGAGTTTGGGGTACTGGGAGGGTACCTTAGGAACTGAACTGTCACAAAATTGTTCATTATTGTAGATTGGCCAGACTTAGAATTTCTTTGGTGGTCAGTTCCCTAAAAGACTTAGTGGATCCTGATTTATTTTGGATAGTTCCACAAATCAGTAAATAGAGTCAGAGAGCCCAACTAGACATGGCCTTTGAGTCTGAGAACTTTAGTCTTCTAGCCATAGACATCTCTCTGAGACCTGCCCATCCCCCTGATTTACATTTTGGTGACCTATGCCACCAGTGTAATTGAAAACAATGAATTTAGATAAAGAAGCCCCTTCTGTAATCCTCTATTTGACACAAAAGTAGTTGTTTTTGTCCAAGGTAGATTATTTAACAGTAGAAACTTTGGCAACTAAGTTTATCTCCTACTACTGCCTCCCACGTCCTTCTTTGCTTTCAGCCTAAGCTTCCCTCTTTGTTATAGGTTTTTATTGAAAACCACAAGAAATAGCCAACATAAGGTACCCTACCAGAGGGCATAGCGACTTTTTTCTCAGGCTAGCCTCTCTCTTGGCTGTACTAGATTTATACAATCTATTCTACATGATAATGTCCAGTGGAAGAAGCTGGGCCCAAGTACTGAGTAGATAACCACAATCTTCACTATAAATGTCTAGATAGAAGAGTGCTGATGGTTAAAGCTGGGAAAGATAGCCAGTTGGTGCATCAGATTAGAGGCAAAGGTGGTAGGCAAAAGTGGTAGAAAATTGCATTATTTGGAGTACTTGGAGCTACAAGTAACAGAAACCCAGCTGAAAGTGATGGCTTAAATAGTAGGGAAATTTATTGGTTCCCACAACTGGAAGTTCAGAGGTAGACTGGGCTTCAGGTTTGGCTGAAACTCAGTTCAACAATGTCATTAAAGACCCAGGATAATATAAGTTCTATCCTAAGGTGGTTTCCCTTATGGTCATAAAATAGTAGTAACGATTGAAGCTAAATGCGTCTTTGATTTTAAAAAATGCCATCCCTTCTAATGACTCACTTAAGAGTGAGGAAAGTTTTCCCAGAAGCCTCCAAATAATCTTCTTGGCATGTTTTATTGGCCTAGATACAGTCATGTGCCTATTCCTAAACGAGCCTGTTTCTAAAGGAATGCCATGTGCTAACTGGTTTGAGCACTGGGTCCTAGACCAATTATAGGCAAGAAGGATCAGAATTTAATGACTGAGTCAAAAGCACCTGCCTCAGTTGCCCAGGTCAATTCCTTAAACCAAATGGCTGATGCACAATGTGAGGAGGTGGGATAGATGTTGGAGAGATTACCTCAATGTCCACGTTATAAACGGAAGCCCACATTAAGGGGTAAAAGATAAATGGCAAAGCATGAAACAGCAATTCAAACGGCAATTTGGGCATTGGCTGGAGATTTTTTCTATGATCTGGCTGTTTTGACCATGTAAGAAAAAGACCAATAACCAATATCTGACATTTTTACCTAATATTTCATCTGTATATGTGATTCAGCTGATGCCTTTAATTATAATTCAGTTCCTTAAGTTTTTTTACAATCAGTTCTCAAAAATTAAATTTCCTGCCAGCATCCTAAAAATGGCAATGTGACATATATATGTGTGGAAGTGCTAAGTATTTTACAAAATTAAGAATTTTAAGATTTTGAAATTTAAATTATCGATAACATTTACAAAGTTCAGTGTAGACACAGCTCTACACTAATCCCTGGAAGACTAACCATTTCACATTAAATAAAATTTTTATTGTCATTTTCAGTCAGACCTGTGACTAGCAGGGGTATATGCAGTGTTAAGACCATAGATGTGGGAACGTGTGTAGAGATCCTAGTTTCATTTTCATTTTAATTATCTTTGAAGATGCATAGTTTTGGTTTTTTTTTTTTTAATTAAGAACCTTACAGTAAAAGATATTTTATATTTAAAAGTTTTTTTCTTTATCCTAGCACCTTTGGAATTATTTTGGCATGACATTTACATTACAGAATTAAGAAGAGGGAAGCATACTTCTTGAGTAGCACATGGGCTTCTACCATGGTGGTTCTGCCTTTGTTTTCAGTGTTATTCAAATCCAGGATGTCAGAAGGGCTTGGAGTGATTTTTCTAAAACATAATTCTGATTATGTTGCTCCACTGCTTTAACTCATCAGCAGGTTGGATCCAAAACTCCTTAGTCCAGCTGTGAGGGCCATCAGGAGAGACCCTTACCTTTCCATTTCCCTCTCTGACTCACCTCCCCACTCCCAGTCCATATTCCAACCACAATGATGAACTGATGAACTATTTGCACTTTCCCAAATCCGCCAAACGTTTTTATGCTTCTGCCAGGAGCACCTTTCATCCCCCATTTCTCCTAAGCTGCCCTCTTCTTTAAGATGCTCTTCCAGGATCATCACTTCCAGTTTAGATGCCCCTTCTAGGAATATACACATCACCCTGGGCTGATATCTGTCTTTGTACTATCTACGACATACTGTGTTGAAGGTGTCTATTTGCTTATTCTTTTTCCACGTTAGAGGACCATGCCATCTTCACCTTTGTACCTCCCTCCAGAGCCCAATAAAATATTTGGCAGTTAATAGAGACTTAATAAGCATTTTTTGGCTGAATGAATTTACTTTGTCTTCATTTGCTAGTAATTGCAATAGCTATCATTTGTTAAACAGCTTTTACATGCGCACTGTAGTAGATGCTTTACATTTTTTATCTCATTTAATTTTCACAGTTGTCATGTGAGTAAGACTCACTATCCTCTTTTTAACGGATGAGAAAATGGCTTAGAGAAGTTCAGTAACTTATCTAAAATTAAGTAGCAAAGCTGGGATCAACCTCATGTCTGTCAGTTTCCAAATCTTTGTTTTTTTTCTTTGCTTTTTGCACATTATGGAGATCCTCCCTAATACCTAAGGGTGAGAGGGTGCCAATCTCACTGTTATTCCAAGTAGATACTCAGGCAGTAAGCGATGTTCCAAGATAAGCAGGCATCATTTCCATGTCTTAGAATGATCACCACCTTCAGAAAAGAATCATAGTCAGAAGCTGGAAGTATAGGAAATAGGATTCAGACTTGCAGGAATCAAGATCCAGAGACAGATCGGCTGCCCAGCCAAGTGGACTGGGTCTCAGTGTAAGGCTCCATTCCAGCAAGGAGTTGGAATACTAAGGGAGGAACTTGAAGCCCAGTGATTGAAACGTAGCCAGGTTGAAAGGGTTAGGGACTGACATATGGCCACACAGGGATCATCAGATACCAAGTCTATGACAAGGCTAATTCTGTGTCCCACTTATTGTATATTGAATCTGTTAGTGTATTCCCTATCCTAGACCCAGGAATTGAGCAATGATATGGGGGCATGGGGAGGTTAAATGATGGACTCTGGTCCAGGATTGGCATAGCCTATCTTCCTGGTGAGTCAGGCAATGAGTCAAGAGAAAAAATGTGCTGAGCAGCTTCCAAGGTGAGAATTCCTGTCAAACAATTGCCAAACCAGTGTTTAGAAAGAGAAAGCTAATTTCTAACTTAATCCTTCCTGAATTAAAAAAAAAAAGAAAGGATCCTTAATTACAGTCTGTATTGACTCCTTCATGCATTATTATATGTAAAGGAAAGCTAAAGAATGTATACAAACAAAAACAAAAATGAACAAAAAGAACAACCTTGCTTGTTTCTTCTACTAAAAAATATTTCCCCCTACTAAGAGGTCTCCTTTCTTTTAGAAGTAGCCTAAAAGAGAAATTATTTTTCTTTTGTTGTTAAGTTTTATGTAATATGTTCTCTTTTGAGGGCTTATTTCAAAAGCCCTGTACACTGGTAGGACCTTCCTTTACTTTATCATCAGTCAGGTCTTACCTGGTTCCAAGTCTCTGTTGTACTCTTCTTCCCTACTTGTTCCTAACCATGAGCACAGTTCATCCTACTGTCCAGTCCAGGCCTTGAACAGAAGAGATTTAAGGGACTCTAGCCCAAGGCTATGGGATTCAGCATCAAGTCACCTTGTTACCGAATCAGACTTGGGTCCACTCACCCAATGCCCAACAAAGCCAATCTACTGACACTGAGTTGTGGTAAAGGAAAATACAGCATTTATTCCAGGACACCAAGCAAGGAGAATAGGCAGCTCATGCTCAAAAGACCCAAACTCCCTGAGAGCTTTCAGGGAAGGGTTTTTAAAGGCAATACTAGGGTGAGGGTTGCAGGGTGTGTGAGCAGCTCATGGACTTTCTTCTGATTGGGTAGTGATAAGATAACAGGGTGATGTTTTGGGAATCTTAATCATCAACCTTCTGGTTCCAACCAGTCTGGGGTCTATATATGCTTGTGGTTGGCACGAGGTCACCATCCTCCAGCTGGGTGAGGGTCTTAACTTCTACAGAGCAACTCAAGTATATGAGATAGTTTGTTAGATGTATCCCTTGAGGAACGAGGACTGTTTTGTCGCTGAACTACTGTTTAAGCTGTCATTACTTTTCTTAATAGACTGTTTTTCCTTTGTTTCTGCATTCTCTCACTTCTGTAATTATTAACTTCTTGTGCCTGCTCTTTGGAACTCGGAGAAGGCTTAGGAGACTAAAGCTTTCTTTCTACAAATAAGAAAATGGGGAAAAAAGGAATAAGGGACACAGAGAGGCTCTTGTACCTAGGAAGGCCCCTCGGGGTCCTGTTTGGTTTTAATCTCCCCTTTTCTTTGACGCTCCTCAATCCTGAGGGGAATGGGACAAGACATGAAAGGAAGTAACATTTTGGACAGAGAGGTTACTCATAAACGCAGCAGAGGAACTCAGTTTTAGGGGATTTGGTTTCAACCTTTGTTGCTAGTCCAGCTCTGTTTGCTCAAGTCTGATTATGAGTCTCTGATTCTCCAAGACCTGCCTGGGCTTCATTTTGGCTAACTGAGTTTCTGCCTTGCTTACTTGTGGCTGGTATCTGACTTAATATCTTCAACAACCAGAGTCCTGTTCTGTTATTATCAAGGATGGGAGTCTGTCCCTGAATGCCAGCCAGGTGGCTAAAATTACCTGCTGATGGATCCCTGATCACTGTGCCTACTTGGACTTCCAAACTGCTTTCCTCTGGGTTCCCTATTTCCTCCCTTTTGGATTACCCTACACTGAGTATCAGAACCCAAATGATATCAACAGTTTGAATTTGTCTATTGCTGTACCTTATAGATATCATGCTGCTCAATACCTTCCTCAGCACCTTGAAAGAGGACTGCCTACTCCCAACCTCTCCCACCAAGCTGCACCTCATTTGGTGGGTGGATCTAATGCTAGGTGCTGGTGCCTCAGAAGCAGCTCCATCAGGAAGCAGTTAACCCAACTGTGTGTCTAGATTTTACTTTGTCTTTAGTTAATAGAGCTTCCTGGACTTCTAGCACTTGATGGAAATGAAGCAATCTAGAAATTTTGAGGTTAAACATTAGAGTGGGAATAATTATTAAGTAGGAACATGAATAGAATAGCAATATCAAGTCACAATATGCATTTTATTCAAGTAAAGTATTTTAACTTGGGACTTTACGTGGAAAATTTCAGTCACTTCCGAACATTGATATCTTGGGGCTTGATGTAATCCTGTTCACATATGTTTCACATTACTCAGTTTAAAGGAAGAAGGAGTAACCATTTTCTTCAAATGAGAAACATAACTCAAATGAATAAATTTCCAAACACATGAAAATTAATTTGCATAATCTTTGGAGATAGGAAGAATTTATTTTAATTAATTTCAGCATCCTTCAAGAATGAACACACAAGGAAAAAATACCCTTTCTTGACTGTGAAACAATATGAGAGTATCCAGCTTCATTTTCTCTGCTTTTGCCAGAAAGGCTTCCCACTAGCTGGGTTCAGGTTCTCTAGGGGCAGGTGTGGTACCACCACATCCCAAATTGCTTAAACCCAAGGCTATATATCTAAAGGATCTAAGCACAAGCTGACTTCTTCACTAAACTGAGTGTCTTAAATCTGACATGCCAGGTTCTGAGCCAGACACTGGGCAGAGGTGAATCCATGTTTGGTGTGACCTGAAGCTTATATAATTTGGAAGCCCTCTTTAAAAAAAAAAAAAAACAAACACTAAATTACAAACCACAAATGGATAAGAAAATGAACAGAGAAAAAGAAATCATGACACATTTAAGATTTTAAAAGCTGATAAATTCCACTAAAATGACAAAATCTAGAACAATAATATTTTTAACTCATTGTCTGACAAACCTCTATAATACTTTCTCCCTGTTTTTTGTCTGCATGCTCTTTGATAGTTTCTTCATATAACGGTAATTTTTGTAAATTTTTTTCTATAGAAATAATGGAGAGAGCTCTAGCATGGTTGGTCAAAAATAATTTTTTAAATTGAAAATTAAAAAAAAATTTCTTTCCACCTCATTACTCATTATTAGTAATGTCATGGAAGTTCTTAAGATTTGGGAAAACCTGTAACAAATTTCCCTCATATGTAAGCAGTAAAATTTGAAGCATTTCAAATCTTGTGTAGGTGCTAATTTTAATACTCTGAATTATCACTGATGTCCTCATTGTAGTGGTGTCTTATGAGTTTTATATTATCTTCATTGATTCAATATTTTATATGAGATCAGCAAATATTTTAAATCTTACATCAGTGCGTTTATGTGCTAATAATTTGAGATACATAAAGCACTGTGTGCTCAACTGTGCATATTGTTTGCAGTACTGCTGCAGGTTTACTCCCCATGAACACAGGGATAATAATAAAATCTATTTCACCTGATTCTCATTAAAATGGGTGAAAGTGTATAGTGCATTTATAATTATACAAGTGACATTATCAAGTTCATTCTTACAGAAGAGAACTTCTATTTTGTTTAACATTGATAAGAATTAAATCCTCCACTTGTAACTATACACATCTAATTACTAGAAAAACTCTCCCTAGACTAGCTTCTGTTCCATACATTTCAAATCTAGTTTCTCCTCCACTGCCTGTATACTTCTGTGCTGGCCACTAAGGACCTATTCACATCATGATGCCACCTCTGGCCACTTCATCTTAGGGCCATGACATATATGATGTTATAGATGAATTAGGGGTGTTCCTGGGAGCCATTCCTGCATTGAGATGGCTGGCAAAAACTTAACTATACTCAGAAGTGACTATAAATCACATGAACATTCCCATTAAACCCAAACTAGATGTATCTCCAACTCAAATTTTCCTTAGTTGAATCTCACTTGCAGTCATTCCAGCACTATATATACCACAAGGGAACGTATGAGATGCTCTTCTGGGGATGCTTTTACTTTGGTTGTGATTGCAGGTAGAATGCCTTACTTTTGCAAAGTTTGCGGTAGTATTTGACCATGTGAGCACATTGCTAGAGCTTTTCTAGGCCCCTACAGGTGAAGGGTCCCAAAGCTTAAACTTCATTAGCCTCACAGAGAGTTCCTGCTGTCACTAGAGAAAAAAACTGTAAAACAGACAGTCTCTGCCCCAGTTCTGTCCCATTTTTTTTCTGGAGGTAGGGGATGCATGAGGCAATGAAGACAAGGAAATAGGCTTCCGTATTCTGTGATCTGTCCTCATATTAACCCTGATACAGGACATAGTGTCCCAGTGCCAACTGCTGGGCTCCTGTATCATTCTCAGATGGGTACTTCTCTCCCACCATATCCCCTCTCCTCTGTCTCCACCCCATGCTCTTTGTTTTTGTTTTGTTAGATTTTTTGGTCTTTATTTGTTTATTGTGGTTCTTGTATGAAGATCCTTGTTTAGGGTCTGAGCAGTCAGAATTACAGGCACACCCTACAGACAAACGTGTGTAATAATGAAGTGTGCCAGGAGCAGAAGGCAATATGGTTGGATAAGCAAAGAAAGACATGAGATTTGAAAATGTGAGGGTAGCCAAGGAAGGTAAAATGTGTATGCATCTAATCATTTTTGAAAGCCATCTGCAGAGTTGGTATAAAAGAAAGTAATAACAAAAGGAAAGCAAGATATTTCTTTCCTTTTCTTTTTCTTTTCATTTTAATTAGTTGCACAATTGAATAACTAAGCTGTGGTAGTTTGTTCCTCTTGGTAAAAATAGAAATGTCCTTCTGATAATATTCATGCTGACTATAATGAACAATGACACAAGTGAATAAAATAGGACTATATCTGTATTCAGCATTAGGAAGAAAGGAAGTCCTGAAGAGTTCTGGGAGAAACCCTAAAGATGTACTCCAAGTTGTGGCTGCAAGCAGTTTTCACAGGCCTCCCACCACTAAGTCTGTTAAGTATAGAACCATATGTTTCCTCAAGTGTAAAAATATGAAGTTGGAAAATTTACTAAGAAAAATTCTCCTGTTTCCCATTACATGTGTTGATTAGACTTCTTATTGGAAAGTGCATTGGCAAATGTCCTCCGAGTCACACCCATCAATGACGTATTGCTCATTTTTGTTTTTTGTAATACTTGACTGTACTGGAAAATACTACTTGTTTGTACATGTGTCTTGAAGGGTTGTGTAATTATTCTGGTTATAAAGTGTTGCAACATGCGTCTGCAGACACGCTAGACATCATGAGATCTGTCTAAGGTAAAGAGAAAATTATATTGGCCTCCAATTTTACTAATCAAATTGACTTAGTATTTTGGTTCCATAGTCTAATAATTACTTATATTTCTATCTTTTTAATTGACAGAAGTTGGATTATGGTCAATCCTCAAGGTAAACCTCCAATTTTAAGTAATGCTACTTGGATAAATATGTTATAAATATATCGTTTTAAGAAATCTGTTCTGGAACAGCCAGTGAAAATAGGTCACACATTTGACTCTTCACAATTAAAACTGGTCTTAATTAAAACATGATAGGTGTTTTTAAGTAAGTCAAAATTATTTTGGTCTAAGATAAAGACAAATCCTCTCCAATCAACACATTTTTCATCTTTTTTTTTTTGTCCAGTTGTTTTACCAGTAGAAATAGGTAGAAGAACTTCTTAGTCTATTTTTCTACTCTACTTGCTTAAACACACTTTGCTTGTGATGTGGGAATCCAGGTGACCCTGGGAAAAACTACAAAGTGGGAAACATTTGTTTTGGATGCTGCCTCTTCTGTCCTGAAGTCACCCATGCCCTTAGGGCCCCATCTGAAGTACTCTGGTCTAAATTTTTTCATTCAGTTCCTAGTACCTCATTCTGTAAGATCATGGGTATCATATTTTATTTCCCCTGTTTAAATGTACCTGCTCTGTGTTTTTTCCCTAAGAATCCCTGGATACACTAGTTGATGTAATTTTTTAAAAAGTCACAACAGATATAGGAGAGAGTTAGAGATGATCAAGGGATGTAGGAATCTCCTAGCTATGGTGCCCTTTCTTCATTTGTGTTGTCCTGATCATTCATTCACTTGGCATGTTTCCTGAGCACCTACCACATGCCAGGAACCGTTCTAGGCAGTTTGAATATATCAAGTACCAAGAGATAAAATTCTGTGCTTGTGGTGCTCACATTTGCACAGTTGTGTATTTCTTGGAAGTGTGAATCATGCTCTTTCATATTATAAGTCATAACATCAACGCATGCAATTTGGATTTTTTTCATAGTTTCCTCTGATCATGCTTTATGTCATGTCTGTATTACCTGATGAAACACAATTTACTGTCTTAGATGTGGTCATTGAAGTAACCATTCAGTAACAGACTTGTTACTCACCATAATGAAAACAAAGTGAGAGGCTAACAGGTTAAAGTTCACTGTTTTCATAGAGGTGAGGATGCAGATCAGGATCTAATGAGGCTGTAGTCAACACATATATTTGACACCAGGATCATCATGAGCAAATCCTAGCCATTAAAATTTCCCCAGTACTCTGGAAGGTTTGGATCAAAATGCTTACTTAGGTGTGTCTTTGAAACTGCTTACAGCCATCCTCCTAAGGACACTCCATAGTGGGGCTGATTTTTTAATTCAGATACTCACTTTCTACTTAATTGTTTATCACATAGAGTAACAAAGTGAAATGGGAACATAAAAATTTAGAATAAGGAATTTGTCTGTGGAACACATACACTTAAAAAAATTAGCTAAAGGCAGGTCAGTGATTAGTCTTGTTTTCAAACATGAAGCTATACTAACAAATGTGTACTCTGTTTTTCCTAATAAAAATATACATATTGTTACCATGATCATTCTGTCTTGATGTATTTTTTAAACATCTTTGGCTTGCTACACAATCATATAAAAAGCCAGTGTTAAACAGCTCAAGTTTCTCCCTATGATTTAAATTAAAACTTGTAAGATTCAGATTAAGGGACAGGAAATGGAGCAAAGAAGATACTAGTGGTGCTTTTGCTTCAGTTAAGTTGAAGCGTGCATGCATCTGGAAGATGCCTAATTTTAAGCTTAATTTTTAGAAAAAGGAGGAGAACAGAGGAGCATGACAAACCTTTCCTAAAATATAGCGCTGTAGGAAAAAAAATTATCTGTAGGACTGTTGTATTACGAACTTTATAAATATTAAAATAGAAGAGTAAATGTATATAATGTGATATTTATGGATTCTTAATTTATAAATGTCAATTTAGTGTCCTTTCAAAATACTGACTGAAAAAAAAGAAAGACTCTCTACCCTTCTTTAATAATGAATGAGCTCAGCTCTCCACACCAGAGAAAGGGAGGCAGTGAGTGTGAACTCATGCCAAGTTGTCAGCCTAGGTGTGGACAAAAGAAGCAGAGGGGAAGAGGGAGGAAAGAGGAAAGAATTCGTCCGGTATGGGGAAGAACCTGGGAAGGGAAAAAGAGAGAGTGGGCCTAAGGAACCCATTTTTGCTAGCTTTGACTAGGAAAAATAGCAATTTATTTAAATATTCTTATATTCTTATGGATGAGGAAAAAAAAACAACTCAGTGAAATTGAAGAACAAATCTGACGGAGATTTTTTAATATTTTTAAACGTCTGAAGAGGATAATTCCATTTACTTCACAATAATCACCACTTTTTGAACCTGCATATTCAGAAAGCACAGCCAAACTCTTGTTATATGTTGTCTCCTTCCATCTTCACAACCTTGTGAGGCACCATAGTTATGTTCAAGCTCTATATTAAGAAACTGAGGCTTTCAGAGGTTAAGGTACCCATCCAGTGTCAAGAGTCACACACAAGTTTGCCTGCTTTTAAAGCCTATGCCCTAAACACGTCAGTTCCTTGTATGATTTCAATACTGAGATTTATTTCACATACTGCAATAAAATTGTGTACATGGTTTGGAACTTTCAGTTTATAAGAATACAAGAATCTTAAAATATTTCAGTTTGTTAATAATATTTGTGTTGAGTAATTAGGTCTAAATTTTGAGTTGTTACTTCACTGTCTTCCCTTATTGCAGCAAGATCTTTGTCAGAGCTTCTCTCTAGAAGCTGCATACTTTTTTAAAAAATAGATTTTTTGAAAAGTTCAGAGTTTTAAAAAGTTATCTTTGAAGAGTAATCTTTTACTTTTTTTTTATTTAACAGAAACTGACCAGTTTATCTTTTAATTTATTTTCCCTGCTCTTTATTTTTTTCTTATTTTTTAATCACATGTTTAATTTGCAATCTATACAATTAGTATTACAGACAGAATCAGAACTTTTTGAACCCACGTTTTCTTATGCCCAAATTCTGCTATCAAATGCAGGCACATTTCATTATTTTCAAAAGGAACTTCATATGCCAGCTGACCTGGCATTATTTAATTTCGAGCTAAAGTTTGTCTCTGGGATTTCTCTATCTTCCTTTGAGTGCCCGTCTATCCACTTCAGAGATCCTTTCCTGGGACCTTCGTGCTGACCTTTGGCCACACAGGGCACCTAAGGTGACAACCCACTCTGCCTTGACTCTTCCTCATCTCAGCATCTTCTCTACTTGTTTCATTCACTCAACAAATGTAAGACATGGTCACTGCCCTCAAGGAGTCAGTGTAGAAGGGAGTTAGGTACTAATCCAACAAACAAATCTGCGCAAGCAAAAGCAATACTGCAAATGGTGCTGTAAAATGGCGCTGGCGATTTGATGTTGGGATAGTTAGTCACAGAAGTCAGACCAGACTTCCTTATAAGGAAGTTACCCTTCAACTGCAGCTTGAAGGGTGAATTAACATCTGGAAGAAGGCAAGAAAGAGCTTTGTGGGCTAACTACCCAATTCTCTCTGCATTACCCAGTCATCCTTTTGCACGGGTGCACACTCACACATGCACACGTGCACACAGCATGCCATAGGTTGCCTGTGGATTGACTGCTTTGGGATTCATTGCCAAAGTGGATCAGAGTATGCCATCTTAAAAATATGCTACTTTGGTACAAAGATTATTTTAAGCTGAAGGTGTTTGAGATCAACAAAGGCAGGGGGGAAAAGCCTTCTTGGAGCTTCTCTTATCTTAGTACAACCTTATCTTAGTATAAGCATCAATTTCTGGGAAATAAAGCTGCCATCAATTCCTCCTCAGGGTGGATCTACTCTCAGGAGGAGGAGTACGAATTAAACATTCTCCAAGGGAGTTTTAGGCTTTCAAGGAGCAGGAAAGACAACGTACACCCCTATAAGACAAACATCACAAACTCTTCTATCTCCTGTTTTGTCTCCTAAAAACCTGTTTAACTTTCAAAACAGTCAGTTTTTTTTTTCTCCCTCTCTCCTTCACCTATTAAGATAGTATATAAGCCCTCAATTCTAACCACCCCTGAGTTCCTCATCATAGAGTATTTCTGTGAGTGTGTGTTGCACACCAATAAACTCTGGGTTTTTTCCCTCCTATTAATTTGTCTATTGTCAGTTTAATTTGCAGGGCCCAGGTACTAAACTCAAGAGGGTAGAGGAAGAGATTTTTTCCTTCTCTACAGTGCCCACCTTTGGTCCCTAGAGCTGTGCCTGGGGGAGGGAGGGCAGGGCCCTGGGGCCGACCTGGAGTGTCAGATATGGACACGTAGCAGTTTCACTTACTGGAACTATGGCTACAATAAAAATTCATGTCAGGGACATGCCACTGACTCCAACAAGCTTCCCTAGTCCCCTCAAGTGGAGTCGTTGCTCCCTTCTCTATTCCCATTATATCTTTTACCTACCTCTACTGTTATACTTTCCCCAAAGATTGTTTTGTTCCTATCGTTTACGTATCTGTCTGCGTCCTAAGAAGGCTGTGTTTCTTGAGGACAGAGACTGTCTTTCTTACCTCTGTTTTCCTAGAACCTAGCACATAGTAACTGTGCAGTGCCTAGAGTGAGCACTCAGTAAATAATGCTGAATGAATGAGTGAATGAAATGACAAACTGTCACTGGAGTACCTCTCAAAAATGAATGAAATAAAGAACAGGAGAGTTTTAGTGCTACAGGGAAAGGTAAATGCACTGTCTCCTTGGACACTGTACTTATCTTATCTCTACCTCTTGGGCATGCCTAGGACTAATGGGCATGGTTATACTGCAGCATGATGCCACTAGTAGTAACCCTACCCCTGTTAAATGGAAAATCTTGGATGGGAAGGAAGAGGAGATTGGCTGGATTTTGGCTAATGTGTATGAAGTACCTTGCAGAATGCGTGGCATATAGTGGTTACTTAAATGTAACTTCCTATCCTCCCCTTTTCTTTGCCTTCCCAAGTCACTTCACATCTGTCCCATTCTAACATTCCTAGGCGCACATCTTTGGCATCTGTGACATATGCAGCATGGACAGGCATGTGTGATGGTGATTATGCCCAGCAAATACCTACCTGCACTTTAAGTGTGGAAATGCTGTAGGAAGGAAACAGTGGGTTCTTAGGGTACCCCTCAGGGGTGCAGCTTTGAAGTAATAGTACAGGGGGCAAACAGCACTAATTAAGCTGAAGAGCTTAAAGAGCAATACACTTTTCTCAATCTAATTCTGTAACAGACCTGAGTCTCCAGTTTTTCATTGTTGGCTCAGTAACAGCTGTGAATAGCGATCCCATTTATTTCTGAAGTGGTTTTCTTTGTGGAGGAAAAAATGTAAGATGATTACTCAGCCTGGTTTTCAGATCCCACATGTTTTTTGGTTTTTATTTTGTTCTTTTTTTAGAGCCTAAAGAGCTCCATTACACTGGAGTCTAACTACCTACTTATTTCATTTATCTTTTCTCTTCTGCCTGAAGTTACCACAATAAATGTTGTTCTCCAAACTATGCATATATTATCTATCATTGCTAGGAAACAAAGAAAGACGTGTTGTCTTGAGAAGATTGCTATTGTTGAACAAAGCAGCGGATGTCTTGAATCAGACCTTGTGGGCTGATTAAAACACTGATTCTCCTTCTGAAGTTGCTTTCCATTTGTTCCACTTCAGCCCCTACTTCTGATTAGGCCAAGGATGTCCTTGGGAGTTCTTTGCTTAGAAGGAAAAATGTGTAGCAGGAAAAATTTCTACTTCTCTATAATTGAGGATCTTGATATTCAATTTGGTTCACCAGCAGAGTATCCTGGTGAAGAGCAGAATATCCTTCTATCTGTTCTTTCCAAGTTATATTCTGGCAGCCACAGTCTCCCATGACCCACAAGAGAACACTCTCCACTAGCTTTTTAAAGTGGTGCTTGGACGTTTCTCACAGGGTAGACGGAGAGACACAATATCTGTTTATTAAACCGAAAGGCATTGAGCCAGGCCTCCTATTAGCCAGGTCCTGTACTCGGGATTGGAAAGATCATTGACTGCCGGTCACTCTTTGACCTAACACATTTTCGACTTATGCAAGACAGACGCAAACAACTGTGCATGACTGAAAACCTGAGTGCAGAGCATGGGACTGGAAATAAGACAAAGTTCCCTGGATTGTTTGGCACGTAGAGAACAGCTGTGGAAGTACTGTAGGCAGGTGGGGGAAAGACTGTGAGCAACACAAGGACAGGAACCCTGTGTTTTTCATCTTTGTATACCTAGAACCCTAATGAAGGAAATGAACTGTTAAGAAAATATGTCAAAAATTAGGGCAATGTCTTGATTCTAAGAACAAATTCTTGGAATCTTTTTGAAAAAAGAAATGAAAGGTTAATTCAGACATACAGATCTTATTTACCATGAAACTATACTTAGCTTCAAAGCCCTGTGCTCACACAGTGGATTAGAAGTTGAAGCTGAGTAAAGTTTTTTCAACAGTGTTTTTTTTGTCCATCTGAGAAAGTGATTTAAAAGACTCTCTTGTAAAACTGCCTCCCATTTTTGCCCTCAAGAATAGAAAGCATTTACTATTTATTCCTCACAAGGTACTTAATCAACATCAAGCCCTATTCCACGCCCCAAGGAAATACACACTTGCAGAGACGTCGTCATCCTCAGGCGGGAAGCATGGGTGCCCCTCCCTGCCAGACAAGGGCTGAACAGGCCCGCTCAGCCTCAGCTGCAGTGTGTTGCCTCCGAGGCTCCTGCAAAATCAGAACATGCCAGGACAAGCTTATGCTTTATTTCTCAGAAATTTTATTTTGGTTACTTCCTGACTTAAAGAATATAACTGCGTAAGCACACTAAGATCCTGCCTACTACAGGAATGGAAGTGAGATTCTAACATCTGTTGCTCCCTGAGTTTCCTCCAAAACATGTTTTGTTTATTTGTTCTCAAAATTATGTTTTATGGTTGGAGGCCATAGCAATTCATCCTACCATAAAATGGTGTTTATTTATACAACAGGTTACACATTTTGGAAAACAGTTCTAGTATTTTCTTAATTTCTATTGGTCTTACAAGTTCTTGGGAGGATGCCTGCTTGATCCTAGTGATTTATTTAAGTGTATTTTGTCATTTAGTCCTGAAACCTTCTTATGAATTTTACTATTACGTATCCTAATAGTCTCTCTCTACCCCTTAAAAGGTAGATTCAGTTTAGTTAGAGTTCATAAACCTTCACTGAGATTTACTGTGTGTCCAACATTGGGAGTCAAATAAGGAACAGACATAATCCTCTTCCTTAATGTGATGTTTCTCAACTGGGAGAGAGAGGGATGGAAGTCAGAACCCCCTGAGCTGCAAGAGGGAGGGGAAAATGTATAAAACTTGACATTATATTCAATATTACAATATAATTTTTATTTGTAAAACAAAATATGTTATTTCATACATGAACAATAGAAAGTAAAGCTTGAAAAATGATTTGAGACATAGTAAATGCAAAAGATGCAGAGAGTCTCAGAATTAAGGATGGCTTTGAGGTTTTTAAAAGCTGACAAATGCTGCTCAGGCTAGTGGCAGAGCCTAATGTGTACAGAAAATGTAGAATCACTGCATTGTCCGTTTGAAAATAGTGGCATTTATGCAAAGAGTAACAGAAACACCATAGGGTGCAGAGACTAAGGGCAAGTAGGGAGAGTTAGGAGGATATTACAGAAGTAGGGACATTTTAGCTGACTTTTAAAGAATAGGCAGAAAATCAACAAGTGGAGAAAGGAGAGATGACCTACAGGCAGAGAAAAAGCTGTGTCTAAAGGCTCAGAGACATGAAGGAGAAGGTATACTCAAAAGGTGTAAGAGCTCTTACCCCTTTGGAAGATGTAAGAAGGCACACGCAGGTGGTATAAGTAGCCCAGGATGGATTGGGTAGGGTTGGAGGAAGTAGGATAGAAGGACTGCAAAAGCGTTAAATGGCATACTAGGAGTTCACTTTTTATCCTGAAGACCAGTGGCTCTCAAACTTAGCTCCTCATCAGAATCATTTGTTCAGTTTTTCAGAACAGTTTTATTGAGATATAACTGCATACATTAACCTGCACTTAGAGTATATAACTTGATACATTTTTGACATATGTGTACGCTCATAAAATCATCACCACAGTCAAAATAATGAATATCTCTATCACCCCCAAAAGTTTCCTTGTGCTCCTTTGTGATTCCTCCCTTTCACCCCTTCTTACTTCCTCCATCCCTAGGCAACCACTGATCTGCCTTCTGTCACTGTAGATTAGCTTGTGTTCACTAGAATGGAATCATACAGCAGGTACTTGCTTTTTGTCTAGCTTCTTTTACTCAACATAATTATTTTGAGATAGATTCGTTAATATTGTATATATCAGTGTTTTATTTCTTTTATTGTTGAGTGATATTCCATTGTATGGACATTCAGTAATTTGTCTATTCTCACCTGTAGATGGACTTTTGGGTTGTTTCCAGTTTGGGCTTTTATTAATAAAATGGGTATGAACATTCAACTACAAGTCTTTGTATGAATATGTGGCTTCAATATAGTAGTGTATGTTTAACTTTTTGAGACACTGCCAAACTGTTTTCCAAAATGACTATAATATTTTATATTCCCACCAGCAGCGTATGAGCCTTCCAATTACTCCCCATCCTCACCAGTACTTGGTATGGTGAGTTTTAAAATTTTAGACATTCTAATAGATGTGATTTTAACTTGCAATGTGGTTTTAATTTGCATTTCCCTAATGACTAATGAGGTTGAATATTTTTTCATGTGCTTATTTTACCATTTGTATATCTTCTTTGGTGAAATGGTTATTCAGATCTTCTGTTTATATTTGTATTAGGTTGTTTGTGTTCATAATAATAAGTTTTGAGAGTGATTTATGTGTTCTGAGTACAAGTTCTTTATTTGACGTATGATTTGCAAATATTTTCTCTGTGACTTGTCTTTTCATTCTCTTAACAGTATCTTTCAAAAAGTTCTTAATTTTGATGGAGTCCAGTTGATCAATTATTTCTTTTATGGAGTAAGTTGGGTAGTTTTTGTGCTTGTTCTTAATACTGATTCCTGGGCCTCTCCTCTCAAGACCTTCATTCAGTAAGTCTGAAAAGAGACTTGGACTTCTGAGTATGTACAAAATTTCAAAGGTGATTTTGATGTTCAGCTACTATTGACAATATTGCATAAAACATTAAAGGTGGTGGGATGTTGTATTTATTTTTTGAATGCTTGGGAGTTTGTTTAATTATTTCCTTATAGTTCATCCTGTTTCAGAAAGACTTGAAGATAGTTTACATGGGTCCAAGATAACATAACTTGAAAGTAGATAGAAAGAAATGAAGGTAAGGTGGGACGTAAATTGGAGCCTTTAATGGCAATAAAAATGCAATACTCTATTGATCTGCACATTGCCTCTAACCTTTCCAGCAATTCAATGTGTATAAGGTACAAACAAGCCAATTCTTTAACAGACATTTAGTACTGACTAGACATGAATGCCTCCTGAGGAGCCTTATAAGGACGGAGGACCAGGGCTCTGTACAACAACAGCAAATTTCAAGGGACAGTTTGTTATAGTAGTTCAATATGGGCCAATCCCATTATGATTAGGTGCAATTCAGTAAAAGTCAATCTTTTAGGGAACCATTAAAACAAAGAATAGATATCAGCTCTCTGATGATCTAAATTGTATACAAAAGTATACATTAAACCATACAGACTATAAGGAAGGGTAAATGATCCTTCTTTTAGGCAATGGTCTGTGCTTTCTCTTAGACAAGTTTTTGATAAATATTGTTTGGGGGCTGGGAAGATGAGCCCAGAATTCTGCTCCCTGTTTCTCTATGCTGCTTGTTGAATATAGACCTGCTTGTTAAGGGAGACAGTTGAGTTGGGGGTTAGCATCCCTTCGCAAAGGTTGTTACCTAACAGAGCCATCTCACTTCTGCCAGAATCAAGGGAATCTCATAAGTAAGGCCAAGAACCCATTGGAGGTCTTAAAGCATAGGATTGAATTGGCTTGTATTTTAGAAAGATGATTTTGGTAGCATTGTGGAGAATCGGCATTGAAATGGGCAGAGAAGCTAAGGAGGTAGGAGACTATTGGAATAGTGTATGTAAATGATAGTAAGGAGCTTGCTCTGTGATGATTGTAGTGGAGACTGAAAGGCAGGGTTTCAAGAGTGATTTCAGAGATAGAAACAACAGATGGAGTGATGGTTTGATATGAGCATTGAGGGAGAAGGAGTTGAAGATGAAGCTAAGATTATTCTAAATTGACCAACTGGGGAGGAAATGGGACCATTAACTGCAATTTAGAACAGAGGAGGAAGAATAGGTTGCAGAAAAAATCATGAGTTTGGCATCTGATGTTTGGAGCTTGTGTATTTGAATTATCCAAGTGAAAATAGCAGTAGAATGTTAAAGATAAAGATCTGGAGCTCAAAAGAGGGTTGGCTGGAGATAAAGATTTGAGGATATCAACACACAGGTAAGTGGTGGTTGAAATTTGGGGACTGGATTAGAATACCTGGGGAGATTTTATAGAGGGGGAAGAGAAGAGGTTGGAACACTGAGAATAGGGAGTTTAAAAGTAAGACATTTTCTAAAATACTCTTCAGTAAAGATGAAAAAAAAAAGATTTTCTCTGTGTCTAGTCCTACATTTTACATTTGCTCCTATCATGACCTTGTTCCATTGAGTCTCAGCCTGATTTTGAACATTCTGTGTCATTAAAAAAAAAAAACAAAAACTTTTGTTATTGGGTTTTGCCGCCTTTGAAAGTTATTTCTGTAATATTTTTTTGCCCTGTGTAATTTCTGACCTACCATTTCCTGGACCTTACTGATCTCATCTAAAATTATGTCTGGTTTATTTTGTATTTAGCCATGATATATTTTTATTAGAGTAGGGAGGTCTTTTTAAATTTGAGGTTCAATTTTTCCCAGGCTTCTAATGTGATATTTTATACCGTTGCTAGAATATACAATGACTTATTACATCTGTAGTTCTCCATTCCATTATTTTCTAAACAATACTCATATTTTTATCAAAGTTACCAACACAAAAACAAAATGATATGATTTCTAAGTTTTTTTCTCTTTCATGATAATGTTGAGCTGACTTGTAATTACATTATGATCACCCTTTTGGCACAGTTTGACTTATCTCAAAAATATTTTTGCATCAGCCCTTGAATTTCTCTAAGCCTTCTTATTCAATAGTCATTCATTTGCCTGTATGAGTGAAAAACATATCTCTTTTTCAATACCTCACATAAATATCTCTATGAATTATTTTATTGAAGTATAATAAATATGCAGAAGAGTATAAAATTCTTAAGTGCTCACCTTAATGAATTTTTACACAGTGAACATATCCATGTCATCTCCACTTAGTTCAAGAAATAAAGCACTACTAGCACCTAAGAAATCCCCACATTGTACCCTTTGTAGTTACTCTCTCCACTTTCTGAATTACTCTTCTGACTTCTAACCCAATAAATTAGGTTTGCCTTTTCTGAGTGTCATATTAATGTTATCATACAACATAGTCTTCTTGGTTCTGGCTTCTTTCATTCAACATAATGCTTTGGAGACTCTGTCATTTGTTTTGTTTCTTGGCTTGTTTCCTTTCGTTGTGTCGTACTCCATTGTCTGAATATATCTCAGCTTATTTTTCCATTTTCCTGTTGATGGGCATTTGGATTGTTTCCAGTTTCTGAATATCTCAAATAATGCTGCTGTAAACTTTGTAAATGTCTTTTGGTGCACACATGTACACATTTTATTGGATACATATGCAGGGGTGAAATTTTATAAAGAAATGCAGTACTATTGGTTTCTCTGAAGATTCTTTTGGATTTTAAACATATCCATCATATTGTCTGTGAATAGTGATAGTCTTATTTTTCCTTCATTCTAATACATTCTATTGTATGTTTTTCTTGACTTACTGTTCTGGAGTCAGAAAAATAATGAATAGCAGTGGTAACAGTGGACATCCTTGCCTCATTCCCAATCTCAGGGAAAAGCTTTCAATATCTCAAATTAAGTATGACATTTACTGTAGGTATTTTGTAACTATCCTCTTTCAAGTTAATGAAGTTCCCTTCTAGACCTAATTTGTTAAGAGGTTGTTGTTGTTTTAGTATTATACAATGAATAATTGTTGAATTTTTAAAATTGTTGATGCTGTTTCTGCATCAGGTGAATTTAACACAAAATTGATATCTTGTATTCTGTTTATGTCATGAATTACATTGATTTTCAAAGATGAAACCCACATTGCATTCCTGGAATAAACTCGGTTGTGATATATTATCCTATTATGCATCACTGGATTAAATTTGCTGATACTTTGTTTAGGAATTTTGCATGTGTCATGAAAAAGATTGGCCTGTGATGTTCCTTTCTTGTATTGTCCCTGTGAGGTTTCAGCACCAGACTATTTTGGTCTCATTAAACAAGTTGGCAAGTGCCCCTTTTTAGTCTATTCTCTTGAAGATCTAATTAAGATCGGTATCATTTCTTCTTTAATTGTTTGGTAGAATTCACCAGTAATGTCAACAGGCCTGCATAGGGTTTTGTGTCTGTCAGGGGAAGGTTTTAAATTAGAGATTAAATGTTTAAATAAATATAGAACTATTCATATGTTCTACTTTTTGCGTAGATTTTATGAGTAACGTTTTCTAGGAATTTGCCAGTTCGTTGAAATTTCAAATGAACTAACATAAAGGTGTTCATAATATTTTATTATCTTTTTAATTTCTGTAGGGTATATAGTGATATCTCCTTTTTATTTCTGACAGTAGAGATTCATGCCTTCTTTTTCACTTTTTCCTTGACCAACCTCATCAGTGGTAAATCAATTTTATTACTCTAATGATTTTCAGGTCCCTTTACACTTCTAAAAATTGAGGACCATAAAGAACTTTTGTCTGTGTTGGCTCTATTTATCAGTATTTATCATATTATAAATTTAAGTTGTGAAAATTTAAAAATACGTATTTATTAATTCATTTAAAACCTATTACACTTTAATAAAATAATATTATTTTATAAAAATATCTCAAATTTAAATGAAAATAGCAACATTTGTAAAACACAAATTGATAAGAATGATTGTCCTACACTTCAAATCTCTTTTATATCAGATTTATTAGAACAAAGCTGGATTCTCTTATCTACTTTTATTTTTGATTTGTTGCAATTCTAAATGTCATGTAGCCACTGGAAAACTTTACTATGTACTTGTGAGGGAATAAAGATGAAAAAGGAAAATAACATATAATGATGATGATAATGATTAAAATAAACTTTACCTTGTAGATCCCTTGACCTCAGGGACATCCAATAGTCCTGAGATTACATTTCAAGAACGTCTATGTTAGTCATGGTTGACACACCCTTTCCAGCTCCTTATCCTTCAGATTTCAGCTGGAATGTTGTTTCCTCAGGGAAGCCTTCCCTGTCCTTCAAAACCACATTAGATTCCCTGTTCGATAGTCAGGAATTACATAGTCCTATTTTAAATATCTAGTACCTCCAGCCTGTAAACTTCTTAGGGGCAGGGACTGTATCTGTCTTATTTACCATTATGCCCTCCTTGTCTAACAAATGCCCAACTCTTAGTTCCCCCTAATACATATTTGTTGACTGGATGAGCTGCCTTAGTCTAGATCAAGACTCCTCCTTTTTAGCTAAGCAGCTCTTCCAGTTTTCCACTTTTTACTCACCATGTCCCCCACCCTACCCCACCCCAACATGAGGCCCAAGAGAAATTTGGACTAGAAGAGGAATTTGAATAACAAATATAGCATCAGAAACAGAGAAACCATGCCCTTCTGGTGACTCAACCTTTGTTTCCAGCTCAGACATCTCCAGGATCTTCCCTTAGGACAGTTTTTCTCTCTGAGAGGCCTCTTGGTCCTTCCCCTAAATACATGAGTCCCTTTCCCAGCACACAGTCTCCATCAATGGAGTCAAAGTTGTGAAGAGGCTATTTCTGGACGCTGTTAGTATAGTGTTTGTGGCTTTTTTCACTTTCTAAACTTCGAATCCACACTTTTTTTAATAACCACTTACCAGATCGTCTGATTGCCTGGTTATTGATAATTCAAAATCACTTAAGTCTGAAAACCTTAAATTTCTTCAAAACTCAGTTGACATTTTGGTCTTCTAGAATCTCCCAGGCAGCTCTGTCAGAGGGTATAAGGTCTGTGTAGAGACATAACTGCTGCCCCTCTGGAAGGTAGACCATACCCACATCTTCAGAATCAGAGGTCAGGAAGGCATCACCCTTAGGATCACAGACTGGTCCCTGGCTGGCCCTGCAAACCCTATTATTTAATTACTATTTGTATACTTCGGGGAGAAAATAATTTTCATGTTATTCATCTGTTATAGAGCTGATAGGATTAATACTTATTACTGGAGCCACAGATTAAATAATTCTCAAGGTAACTGCTTAACGGGTACAGGGTTTTCTTTTGGGATGACAAAAATGTTTTGGAATTAGATAGAGGTGATGCTTACACAATGTTGTGAAGGTACTTAAATGTCACTGATTTGTACACTTTGAAATGGCTAATCTTATGTGAATTTTACTTCAATTTTAAAAAATAATAATCCTCAGGGAACATAGAATTTCTCTCACAAGAAAATTCTAGGAATTTCAGCTGGTCATCACTGAGGTCATAGAATTCTCTGGAGACGCGGCCATCTGTGCTTGCCCCTCCCCACCACCCTGCACTCCCCTGTATCATTTGAAGCCAGCTGGATTTAATCTACTACAAAGATTCCATTTTAGAAAACAACCTCTAGCACCAAATTGTTGGCACAGAGCAACAGCCGTAATGGAAGCAAATAAAAATAACTACTGACTGGTCTCAGAATATATCTTTATAAGGATATTTTTCTCTGTAATGTCATTAATCAAAATATTCTTTTGATGTCACACTATAGAATACATGAGATGGATTTTGGTTTCATGAAGTTTTAGTCACACTCAATTAACAATACGTGCAATTTGAATGCATTTCAAGAGCTATACTATTCTTACTGCAAGTGAATTCATTTCCTCAGTCAACAAATAATTTTTGAGGACCTTCTATGTGTCAGTCAGGGTATTAGGTGCTAGTAATACAGAGATGAATAAGGCAAGCCCCCTACACAAAAATTTATGGTCAAATAATCACATTAATTATGTAGATGATTGTGTTTCCAACATAGAAAGCTGTGTCAGAAGGCAAAGGTGAGCTTCAGGGCATCAAGAGCCTGTTTGGCATGATCACTGCTGTGTCCGTGGGAATACGTAATAGGTCTGGCACGCTGAAGAAACTCATCCAATATTTTTTGATAAATGAATGAAGCTTTCCACAATTATATACTATTTTCACTGTTTTATGTGTTTTTTATATAGTCCAGCATGACTCAAACCAGAAATGACTGGTTTATTGGCTATAATATGAAAAAGATAATTAGTGTATTCTTTTTTACCATTCTCAGCATACAAATATCATTTTCATGTCAAACCTTCAGATTATCTGCTTTTAATTCATGTATCCTGCTCCCATAAGTGGGCTGAGGGCCATAGAAAAATGCTTGTGGGAAAAAGACATCCATCCTCCTCTGCAACCTCTTTACTACCCCCTGTCCCCAAATCCTCTCTGTTCTCCAAAGATGCTGACATCCACATCAGCCTCTATTCTCTGCCCCAGGCACTTGGACTTAATGGCTTAGTTTTGGGATGATTGCCCCGATTTGGTTCATGATGCCCCTACTGAAGGCAACTTTCATTTCAACCCTACCCTGAACCTTGGTCAGAAAGAGGTGGAGATCTTGCAATGGTTCTGAAGGACCAGGCTAAGAATTTTACTAATATTCCTATTTATTCAATACATGTATTTTTTAAAAAGGTTAGTATCATAACCCAGGAATTAGCCACTAGGGTCCAGCCCAAAACGAGGTGGGTTAATACCATACATTATAAGACACCTGTCAACAATGGGGACAACACTCCTTTTCTAAGATTCTTTTTTTTTTTTCCTTTTTTCTTTTTCCTTTTCTAAGATTCTTAAACCAGGCCAAACTATCTGATTTATCCCGTCATTACCTGTCCCACCCATCCCACCCTTGGGCTATGTTAGGAAGATACTAGGAGGGAGGGTGTCGGGCTTGTGGGTTATCCTCCCTCAGGGGAGAAGGAGGCGTCTTCTCCCACTCTAAGCCAAGTGGGCAGGGGAGGAGCATGAGAGCCCAGTAGGAAGCCTGAGTAATAAGAGGCTGTGAGACGTAGCACTGAGGGGCCAGGTGGTGGCTGTGGAAGAGGTAGAGCTGGGGTGGGTGACATCTCCCACTTCAGGGATTCCTACAGCTGGTAAGCCTTGCCTCCGAAGAACTCACACATGCACTCCACAAGGAGGGCAGAATTGAGTGACTGTCACACAGAGGGCATCTTCAGAACCACAGTGTTAACTAGGGAGAAGCAATAACCCACCAAGAGAGGAAGAGATCCTTGTCCCAGTCACATGCCTGTCCTGCCCAACACTGCAAAATCCAACTTTGGAAGAGGAAAGGGGGAGACATCTCAGAACCAGGCTTTCTAATAATCAGGGCCCCAGATCAGTTCTGTACTGGGAGAAGGGGAAATGAGATTTCAATTGACAATGAGATTGAAGTCTTTTAATAGACAGAGTTTTAATAATCAAAGTGAGTAGTTATGAAATCTGAAAGCTGAGAATCTAACTTCCCTGTATCTTCTCTAAGTTTTTAGGAGCAGAAAGGGGAGATTCCATAGAGCTCTGTTGAAAGTAAGGATTGAAGAAAAGTAAATTCTTTTCAAGTCTAAATTTTCTAAGTTGAATCCTAAGCAAGCCCTCCTGGAACAGAGTTGTATCAGTTGATACGTAATGATGGAGATCAGCTTCAACTCTGGCTGGCACATCGAGCTCTCAAGCAGGACCACTTTCATGGGTGCAGCCTCACAGGGGCTCTATGCTCAGGGTTTAATGTTCTGTGGTCACAAACTTGAAGTTCTTAGCATTTTCATCTTCAAATTTGTGTTTTGAAAATGCATTCTGGATGGGGCAGTGAAGCATGTGCCCCGGGATTGGAGCTTAGCTCATGCACAGTCCCACCTCCCACCACCTCCATGGATGGGTTCTCCAGTGCCTACTGCCCTGTTCTCTGATTCTCAGAGCCCCATCCAGTCTCCACCTCGCTGCACCACCCAGTAGTGGCTGCTGCCTGTTGCCCTCTGTGGGGACCTGGGTGCGGGCATAGGGAGGTTGGGTGGGGTCAGGCAGGCATGGGATGTGCCATCCCCACCCTGGGCTAATAGCACTATAGCATGTGTCAGGGACTTGGCAGAATGAGCCTGTAGCCTACCCCTGATTCAGGAATCTCATGCATCCAGGTGTCTTCTGTGGCGGGGTGGGCAGTAGGCAGGTGGCAAGGGGAGACTTCCTCACCCCTCACTGGGGAGCAGTGCATTGTTCTAGTGGCTAGTGGGGAGGGGGCAGCAGTTGGTGGGCCACGTGTGCCCCCTTCCACTCCTGGAGAGGTTCTACATTCACCGCATGGATGCCCATGCCTGAGGAAGCGCTACATTAAATAGCAAATCAAAAGAACCACGATGTGCTGAGAGAGAGAAAGTGGAAGAAAGGGAAAAGACTTATATTCAAATCCCTTTAACAATACACGTTTCCTGTTTTTGAACAAAGAGCCCTACAATTTCCGTTTGTCCCAGGCCCTGCAGTTATGTAGCTGCCCCTGCTCTTAAGCCTCATTTCCCCAGGGAAGGACTAATTTCCTATATGTGAGTGTCCTGAACCTGGCTCACATGGCCTGAGGATGTGACAGTGCTTTCCAGCCAGCTTGCTACCTCCGTACAGAAGCAGATACAAGTTCAGAGGCCTGAAGCTTATACAATATCAGGGGCATCCCTTTAAAAATTATGAATACAAAATTGCTACATCCTTTCCTAGGACCCCGGAGGAGGTCTGTGCAAAGGAGGGGTCCTGAAACGTACACCTCATTAGCTTTATGTCACTCCACCTCTGCATTCATAGCATGCCCTCTGCCCACTCATGGGCCTACTTTAAGAATCTAGAGGTTTCTTGAAAATTGCAGAACCTCTGTTGCTTACTCTGAAACCCACAAATCACAAGCTAAGTGGTCATATTTTTTTGATGGGGGAAGAGTGAACTTTTGTTGAGGTCCCCTCAACTGTGGTATCTTTCTTCCACTTTCTTTCACTTGTGGCCTCCCTGGGAGGCCTCTTGTGTGGAACTATTCCTAGAATTTCTTTCTTTATGAAAACTCTTGTAAATTAAATGATGCTGGAATGCTAAATTCTGCTTACATTTACATTCTACAATGTAAAAAGAAGGGAAAAAATTCTCTTCTTTCTTCAGTTATTGCAGTCTCTCCTTAATTGATCTTACCCCTATTTGAGAAGCTAAGTGGTTGTACACAAATTGAAAGCACAGATAAGTGTAATAATTCCTTTAAAAAGTAAGAATACCAATTTTTAAAAATTATACAGAAATATAATGTAACACAAGAATATGTTATACACACACACACACACACACACACTCACATATATATATATATATATATGGAAATTACTGAAAGAAGAACATCTTTATTTTTATAAAATTCTGTTGGAGATTCACTCCCTTCCCCCACACGAGTTCTTTATTCCTATGAACTTTTCACAGAGAGGTAAAATGCAATAAAAATTGCAACTGCTATAATTCAAGGGAGAGGAAAAATTTTGCTACATTGTGGGGGAAATGTTGTTTAAAGACTGAATTATCTATATTAGTCTTATAACCTGACAAAATTCACCAGATAATTGCCTTTCATTTCAGTATGGCACTGATTGTAGCCTAACTGTAATGAAATGGTGGAGCATAGATGATTACAGATTAGTTTGTTGGCTCTATCAATGACAGAATATTCTGGCAAACAATTTACCTACTATTGGGAAATACAATTTATTAGGTTAATTTAAAAAAAAAAGACTTTAACTCAGGTCAGTTGAAATTGCTCTTATTTGTGAAGTTGCTTTGTGAAGGAAGTGTTCTCAATAAATTAAGGAATTTTGTGTTGGTATTAATCAGGATAGAAGGCCTTTTATTATAGTAACAAACAATCCCCTTATCTCAGAGGCTTGCTCACAACAAATATTGACTTCTTGCTCACTCTACGTGCCGAATCCAGGTCAGCAGGAGTGTTCATCATGGTGACTCAGGGACCAAGGTTCTACCTCAACATGTACTTCCCTTAGTAGGAGAGATGAGAAACATGTGAATGATATACTGGCTCTTAAAGAATTTGCCTGGAAGTGACACATTAATAGTTGTATTCTAAAATTTATATGGAAATATCAAAGACAAAATTGGTCAAGTCACTCTTAAAGAAGATGACTAAATTTGGGGTATTTGCTCTGTAGATTTCAAGACATTATAAAGCATCAGTTCTTAACATGGTATATAGTATTAGTGCTGGATAGACAAATATATCAATGGAACAGAAGTAAAGCCCCCAGATAGACACTGGTATATATAGATAATAGATGTATGACAGAAGTGGTGTTGCAGATAATGGGGAAAGGAGGGACTTTTAAACAAATGGTACTAGATTAATATATCCATATGGGAAAAATTATATTGTATCTAACCCACTTTATAATCAAAGTAAATTTCTGGGAGAAGTAAAGAATGAAGAGTCAGAGGCAAAATTAAAGCCTTTGAAAGTAAGGTAGGAAAATATCTTCAAGGCAACAGAGTACAGAAGGATTTCTTAAACAAAGCACAAAATGTCAAACAGAGAAAAAGCTTGAAAAGTTTGAAACTGCATTAAAATTAAAATTTTCTGGTTATCAAAAGACATCATAGAGTGCAAAGGCAAGTGACAACTAGAAGATATTTGTAGTGTGTTACTAAGATCTAATATTTGGAATATCTAAGAGCTGCTACAAATCAGTAAGAAAATGGCAAAATATTCAGTAGATAAAAGGGCAAGAGACTTGACCAAATCGTTCACAAAAGAAGAAGCTTCAATGGCCCACAAACATATGAAAACATGTTCAACCTAATCAGTTATCAAGAAAATGCAGCTACAGTAAGATACCCTTTCATACCCATCAGACTGACAGCAATTTAAAAATAGACAGTTTGATATGTTGATGAGCTTTTGTATTAATGGGAACTCAGCTGTGCTGGCAAGAGTATAAATGGGCACAAAAACTTTGAAAAATAGTTTGACATTACCTCATAAAGGTGAATAGAGGCATACTTTACAACCCAGGAATTCTACTCCTAGTTAGATACTCCAGTAACCTCCTCATGCTCATCAGAAGATACAGAGAATATTTATGGAAGTATTAATAATAGCCTTTATATTAGTCAAGTTTCTCCAGAGAAACAGAACTAATGTTCTGGATGTGTGTGTATGTATGTATGTGTGTATAAAGGGATTTATTTTAAGGAATTGGCTCATGCCATTGTGGAGGCTTGGCAGATCCAAAGTCCGATGGGAGGTTAGCACACTGGAGACCCAGGAAATAACTGCAATTCAAAGGCAGTCTGCGGCAAACCAGGAAGAGCTGATGTTGCAAATGAAGAGCAGTCTGCTGGCAGATTTCCCTCTTTCTCAGAGGAGATCAATCTTTTGTTCTATTCAGGCTTTCAACTGATTGAATGAGACCTACCCACTTTATGGAAGGTAATCTGCTTTACTTAAAAGTCCAAGAATTTAAATTTAAATCTCATCCAAAAATACCCACACAGAATCATCTAAATATTGGCACAGTGGCCAAACTAGAAACAATCTAAATGTCCATCTGTGGTAAATGAAATGAATAAATTGTAGCTTATATATATATATATATATATATATATATATATATATATATATAATTAATACTAAATTAGTGTTGTGGTGAGCAGAATTCTAAATTGGCCCCCTAGTAATCTCTGCCCCTGCTGGTATACTCTGTATAATCTCTAGTTGAATGCAGGCAGAATAAATGACTTGCTTCTAACCAATAGAATATGACAAAGATCATGGGATGTTACTCTCTTGATTAGGTTCTGCTGTATAGCAAAGGTGATGGGGCTATATTCCTCATGACTCTGTGTATGTGTGTGTGTGTTTGTTTCCATATATTTGTGTAAGTACATGTATGTGTATATACATACATACTTATACACATATCTCTCTCTATATAATAATAAATATAATCTCTCTATATTATATATAATCTCTCTACATATGTAACAGACTCCTTTCTCCTGCTGGCCTTGGAGAAGCAAGCTGTCATGAGTTCTAAAGCTGCAAGAAAATGAATTCTGCCAACAACCTGAATGAGCTTAAAAGTAGAGCCCTCCCCAGTTAAGCCTCCAGATGAGAATGCAGTCTAGCTGACACTTCGCAACAACTTTGTAAAACCCTGAGCAAAGGACTGAATTAAGTCACATCTAGACTCTTGACTCTGTGGAAACTGAGACAGTAAACGTATGATGTTTTAAATCATTGAATTTGTGGTAATTTGTTATACAGCATGCAAAACTATTGCAACTACACAGAAATAAAAATCAACAAACTACACCTATCTGTATCAATTTAGCTGAATCTTATAATGTTGAGCAAAAGAAACAAATCATAAAGAATACAGACAATATGACTCTATTTACATGATGTTTCAAAGCAAATAAAACCCAACCAATATGTAATTTAGGAAGGCATGCATAAAGGTTAAAGTTATTTTAAAAAGAATAAAGAAAAAAAAAAAATCACAAGAGTTGGGAGAGTAGGTTACTTCCAGATGAGAGTACAGGACCCACACGGAGCTTCTAAAATATTTGTAATGTTATATTTTATAACAAGCGCTTTATAATTACATATATGTACTTTTTTATATGTATACAATATGTTTAACAATGAAGCTAATATAATATTAAAACAATTTAATTTATAAAATGTACCCCAAAATTCCTGTATTTATGGCCAGTTCCCCTACAACCCTACAACTTAATGCCCTCTCTTTATGGTGGAGTTATTTGAGGTCAGACAAACCTAAATTCAAATCTTAATTCTGTCACTTCTTTGCTGTTTGATCCTTTTTTTTTTTTCTTATTGAATTATAATCAGTTTACAATATTGCATCAATTTCTGGTGTACAGCACAATGTTTCAGTCATCTATATACATACATATATCTCTTTTCATTATAGATTACTACAAGATATTAAGTATAATTCCCTGTGCTGTACACTATAAATTTGTTGTTTATCTATTTTATATACAGCAGTTAGTATCTGCAAATCTCAAACTCCCAATTTATCCCTTCCCAACCCCTTACCCCCCGGTAATTATAAGTTTGTTTTCTATGTGAGTCTGTTTCTGTTTTGTAAATAAGTTCATTTGTGTATTCCTCTTTTTTTTTTTTTTTTTTTTTTGATTCCACGTGCAAGTGATATCATATGGTATTTTTATTCTCTTTCTGGCTTACTTCTGCTGTATGGTCTTAATGCAGAGCTAGAAGTTCAATAGCCAGACTCCAGACTGTTCAGATGAAAGGGCTATAATAAAACAATAATTGAAAAATCACTACCTTGTTTAATGAAAAAAATAAATATAAAATCAGCAATTATGGGTTCTAGCTATACACATAAATACTATGTATATATATTTAATTTAAAAATATTAGTGATCAACCAACAGTGTGGAGAGACTGATACTCATATGGTGCCGGTAGCATTACAAATTGATGCAGTCTTTTAGTGGAGTAGATTTAACCATGTTAGAAATATGAAATGAGATATTAAAATATTGCCATTCTTTGACCTGGATTTCTACATTGGGAAATTTAAGGTTATTTAAGAAAATAATCTCAAAGTCAGAATTGGGCCAGTGTATAATAAGGCAGAAATATTTATGAAAACAAAACATGAAAGAATTCAGATTCCTTATTCATTATAAATTCTCAAAATAGAGCACATTGACAATAATGTGATGAATATATGCCTTATATTGATATATGGATATTTTAAACAATAGCAAATGAACAACCGGAACTAAACATACATTCACATGCTGTCTGTACGATGAAAAGTATCTGCAGAAGCATTGAAAATATCAGAGGTAGTTAAAACAATATAAATAGTTGTGTGAATTTGATAGGAATGTTCAATGAAGTGATTATGATTTTAAAAATAAGTGGGTACATATGCAACCTGAAAGAATATATTTAATGATGGAATTTCAGGCAGTGTTACAGACAGATGGTGAAACTATTTGTGCAGGAGGTGGGGGTGGGTAGGGGAAAGGGGGACCTAAAATTTCACCACATGGAAAGTTTCTATAATCAGAGAGTTTCCTTTGGGTTGTGCAGACTGTGGAGCCAAAAGGGGAGACTTACACAGAAGATTTCTCAGAGGGAAAAAAACTGGAAGGACTATACTTAGAAAAATGTGATTGTAAGTTAATTTCTCTTTAAGATGTAAGCTACTTTCTTTTCCTTCAGTTCTTTTCTTTATTTATTTCTAAAGCAATTTCACCTTAATAATTTACTTCAGTATATGAGAGACTCACAGCTTTCCAGGGTCAGTCTGAATCCTGTGTGCCTTGGTCTGACTAACTCGTTTCATTTCAATATTCAGAAATGTCTGAAAAGTGTAAGAGTGGAAGAACATAATCAACCCTTCATAGAATGGTATTCGGTTGCTTTGATGACGGTGACATAAAGATGATTCTGTTGTGAGTCTTATCTCAAATTAAAGCCAAAAAAAACGAATGAAGTGCCATTCTCAACTACAGGCTCGCATACAAGAAGGCCAGGGAGCAAGAGGAGAGGGCTGCATGGTTATTGCAGCTTTCAAATCAGAGAAGATTAGAAATAAGGAAAAAGTCATTACCTTCTGAATCTGAATCAGTAAAGTACAGGTGTTCTGTATAGAGAGAAGGTGAATGCAGATAAACATGTTATGCTTCTGAGAGCACTATAACTTCAGCAGGGCTGCTTCTCTCTGTTTTTCCAGTTACAAAATAAAATGAGAGATAACTCCCTCTTTCCACCATTCCTCTGTACCCCCACCATTCATACACATGGAACACATTGTGACTATAGATTGATCAATGATTTTTTTTCCCCAATACATTACATAGAGAAGATGTTCCAGCCATCGAGTGGTTTCGTTACAATTTAATCAAGATTACCCTCCATTCCTTATGAGTTATGTGATTTCTACCCAAGTATTTTTCAGAAAGATTTTTAAGTCACAGAGTGATAAAACAGTGAATGCATTTTTAAATTTAATCTTCTATGGTATTAAAATTGTAAGGTGTATAAATATATCACATAGACAATTGGCTTTTGCCTTTAAGCAGCTCATGACTTAAAAAAAAAAGGCTTTTAACATCACAAGGTTTACGACGTAATCTCCCTAATAAGATCACTTGATATCAAGTTGCTCAAATGTGCACATGACCTTTCAAATAGAACTCCATCTCTTAATGCCGTGAGCTGTCATGCAAGTATTCATAACTCTGGATTAAATTTCATATACATTATTTGAAAAGTCTACATACTACCAACAAAATACTTTAAAAAAAAAAAAAAAACTCTATTCTCTTGTTTCCAGATATATCTTGAAATGTTTTTTCTTAAATTGCAGTATCTAGAAATCCCATTAGCATCTAAAGTTTAGATAATGTCACAAACTATTCAAAGGAGTTAGTAAGTCTTTCCAGCAGCTGTTCTTCCATTTCCCCTGGCAGCATCAGGTGGCAGGGACAGGCAGTAACCAAATCCATTTGATGTTAGGTGTGACTCTGAGAGAACGTGGGCGACCTTCTGAAGGAGTGCATCTGATGCTCTGAGGAATGATCAGATATGGGAGCCATATAGCAGGCTGCACATAACATCCTTGCACCAGGCTTCCTTTGTGTACAGCTTCAAATTTTGTTGGAATAACAACTTGCAGGAAGGGAGAACAGCTAAGGGAAAAATAGTCCTAATGTTGGACAGGTCTAAAATTTTGGCTCTTCACAACATCAATCCCTCGAAACCCTACTTACTCATTTGCAACTTGAAAATGCAAACAATACCAATTCCACAGGGTTGTTTGAGGATGAAAAGGATATAAACAACCTATTTAGCTTAAAAACAGAATCTCAAGAAATGTTACTTCCTTCCCTCCCATTTTGCCTGGGTCACATTGGTCTTTCTAAATACATTTTCAGTTCATTTTCAATCATAGCATTCTTAGATTCTTTACAGTCTAGCTAATGAGACACAATTGATAACACTGTGTTCTGTGTTGTTAATGCAAGGGCTGAGTGTAGAGTCTCCTTGGTGCTCCTTGGTATGTTACTAAGACATCCTATGAGGTCATGGTTGTGTCATTGTGCAGAGCATACAATAGACAATCCATCAACATTTTTATGTCATCTTGTATGGGTCTTTTTTGTTAGTTACCACTGCTCTGGGGTTTTGTGTTGATGATCTAAAGATAATCTCATTTGAATTTTTCAAATAAAAAAGGCCTCATAGCAGAAACAGGCTGAATAAAATGGATTGAACAAGACTAGACTTCCAGTGCAACCACCTTCCACAGTGAAAGGATAAGGATCAGGCAGGGTACCATAAACTCTGGTGTGACCATGCCATAATGGTCCTTTGGTCCTATTCCATAATGAAGTAGGAAAGCCAGACCTATTTAACAAAAAACTAGTTCTTCCTATAATGCTCAGCAAGCATCATCTACAAGTTACATGGCACTTTAATTAAGAGGACCACTGAATTGACAAACTGGAGTATAGACATTGAAATAGAAGCTTTTATCCTTCCTTCTTTCATCCCTCCCTCCCTTCCTTTCCTTTCTTTGTTTCTTTCTTCCCATTTTACCTTTTTACGGAAAGAGTAACAGGCTACTGACAAAAACACACATTACAATAAGATGAACTACTAGAGATTGAGGAGACTGACGTCTCTGGATATGCAATCAAGAAATTCCTCTAGGTTTAGCCAAGAGTTAGAAATCAGGACTAAGACCAAGAACATATTATCACAATCTCTAAAATATGCCTGAAATGTGATGAAAAATTTATCTGAAGTTCAGCTATTTCATATCATTCAGTTTACTTTTCTTTTGTTAAATTAAAATTAACTCCAATGATTTTTTAAATTAACCACTAGCTGTTGTATGATCCAGTTTTAATAATATTATCTTTTTATCTTTCTGTTTGTCTCACATTTTATCCATATGTAGGCATAGAGAGACGTCTAGAATAATATTTACCTAAGATTAGGCAATGGTTGTTTTCTCAGTGGTAAGGGGGAGTAATTTTTTGCTTTATTCGTCTTGATTTCCTTAATTGCTTGAATTTTTAAAAATAAGCATGTATTTTTTAAAATCAAATTTATTATTTTTTAAAAATAAAATCATCCAAAACAGTGATTTTCTACTTATCCAGCTTCTAATTAAAAGTGACAAATATGGAATGAGAAGTTACATTGTTAAGCCATTAAATATTAAGAGGGAAAGGGTGTAAATATTGTCATTACCTAGGTTAACAAATAAAATTTAAGATGCGATATATCAAAACTAGAAATCACTCAAAGCAGACAAGCAAAGGAAATAAATAAACATTAAGTATGTGAAATACAGAAGACTTTGATTCTGCTAAGGCCATTTCCTGCTTAATTAGACAAATAAAATGTTTATTTTTATAACACTTGGTTATCAGAGATTCTAGGGAGAAAACCAGGAAAAAAAATGGGGGAAAAAAAAAAGAAGGTCCCAGGGGCTTGAGATTGGCTTTCTAGCTACTCCTGATAGTTCCATAAAAGATGTCTTTATTTGTGCTTTGTCTCAGTGTTTTTGAAGGAGCAGCTTACAGCAGAGTGAGAGGGGTTGCATGTTAGAAACTGATCATTAGAGTCAGCCTTTGGCCAGAAACTGCCAACACTCTTCCCTGTGGATATCCAGAAATCTCTGATTACCTAGAGTGAGGTCTTGAACTTGAGCTTCTTACTGCATTATTGAAATTATGGTTCTAAAAGAACATCAGTTGCAGGAAGAGTTATTACAGACAACAACAGGCAGTCACCAATTGCAAACTACTGTTTGGTTACACCTTTAGATTACAGCTGCAAACACAGATAGTAATCATACCTTCCCATACAGAATATTCTTTGTGACTTAAAAACAAATGGCAGATAATACATGGCAGGAGGAAAATTCACTTAGATAGCAAATTCACTAATTTAAGGTAACCACTTACAACTTAGTTATGAAACCAAATCGTTTATTAAAGACAGATTTATGCCTCAATCTCTTAAAAGTGATAGAGGCTGTACAGTGAATTCAAGATGTAGGAAAATCAAATGAAGACACTGATGACTTAAATCTAGGCAAGCCTATCTTTCTTTGAAGTGTAAGTAAAACTCAAAGTGTTGGTGAGAATGTAGAGAAATTGAAAACTTCATACACTTCTAGTGGGAGTATGAATTGGTACCATCACTTTGGAAAACTGGCAGTATCTCCTAAAGCTAACCATTCACATACCCTATGACTCCACCATTCCACTCCTAGGTATACACTTAACAGAAATGCATATATATGTGCAGCAAAATACATACAAAAATGTTTGTAGCAGCACTTTTTCTAATGGACTGAAAACGTAAATGACCCAAATAAACAGGAGTATGGTTACACAATAGAATACTCTGCATCAATGAGAGTGAACAAACTGGAACTCATAAACATAATGTTGATCAAAAGAAGTCAGACAAAATGTAGCAATACTGTATGAGTCCATGTGTGTAAATTACAAAAAACAGGCAAAACAAATCTATGATGTTAGAAGTCAGGATGGTGGTTACCCTTGGGTTTAAAATTGTGATACAAAAGATTCCTGGGGGCTAGTGATGTTCTATTTCTCGCTCTGGGTGCTGGTTAGATACATGTGTTCAATTTGTGAAAATTCAATGACCTGTACAATTAAGATGTATGTACTATTCTGTTTATCTGTTAAGATAAAAAGTTAAGAAGCAAAAATGTAAAAATATTTATTCTTTATGACAGTTTTAAATTTCCCTCACTTACTACTATATCTATAGCTATGAATATACTTAGTATCTGTTGTTCAGGCAATATTTGGTCTTTGACCAAAGTACAGATTAAAAATTCAAATATACATACACTTGAAAAATCACCATCTATTTTTAAAAGTGACATGATTATAAATATTAGAAAATATGAAAAAATCTTAGAAAGTATTAAAAAGTGACATGATTGAACATAAATAGGAAAAAATTAAATTACTTTCTCATTTGTCATAAGCAGTCTGGCCTTTTTCACTTTCCACTTCTGGATTTAGCTGATATCAAGCAAATCTACGTGTGTGGAAGAAAAGATGATGATAATCCCAAGAGCAATCGAGTGTCAATAGTAGCCATAAGGGAAAATAAGAACCTGAGTAATAGAAACATGACTTACTGAGTGTTTTGTTGTGATATTACAGATAAGCCAAGTATTATAAGTGAAACAAGGTGAATAATACAATCATCTCCATGTATCAGACTGAAAGAGGTTTTCACCTGGCACACAGAGACACACAGAGCTTTTGAATTCAAAAGCCAGGCAGGTAACATGGATGAAGAAAGTAGGTCAGATGAATTAAATACAGTGGGGTCTGGTGATGGGTCTGGGAAAACTACCCAGAAACAGTGGTTCTTAGAGTATGTTCCCAGACCAGAGATGCATCAGGAAAGTAGAAATTCAAATGATCAGACCCCAACCCAAATCTACTGAATCAATTCGAAACCGGAGTTGGAACCCAGCGATCTGAGTTTTAACAAGCTTGATTCTGACCCCACTCATGTATGAGAACTATTAATTTAGATGCACTCTAATTCAAAATTTTATTCTAATTCAAATTTTAAAAAAAATAATGTTATCTTTTAAAAAATTATCTGGCTAGATGTAGCCTCAGGCTACTAATTCATAACTCCTGATAAGAATCATATAAAAAACAAAAACTTGATTTTTTGTATGTCAATTCTGTAATTCCATTTTCTAAGATAAAGAAAGATAGTATGTGGTAATGCTTGAACCTAGGTTTTCTCCTCTCCAGAATTCAGGCCTATCTGGGCATGCCTGGGATCTGTTGGAGGTGGGCCTTCTGGAATTCTGTTTATAAGACAACTCAAGTTGCCTTCAGAAAAGAACTAACCCAGTGGAAGACAGAACCAAGGCACAGAGGTTGCATTAAGGGCAGCAGATGGAGTTGAATACATCTGAGTGAATACATGGTGTCTGCCACTCAGATTGTTTGCAGCCCAGCCTGGTGGACTCACTCATTCTTTCAACAAGTAGCTATTGAACCGTCTGTCCCTGATCTCTGTGACCCCAGCACGGCTGTAATGTAAGATCTAATAAAAGCTAAAGAAGCTGTTTTTGGCTAATCTTAGAACACGGAGAGTGCAGCTTGCCAGTGGTATGAATATTGGTGCCAGCACCCTCAACACTTCTGATGCCCTTGAAGCTGGACGTTAGCCTTGCAAGATCTCCTTGCACACTTGAGCAGCTGCACACGGCGGCAGTGCCTGCGGTGGGCAGCAATGACATAGCTTGGAAGGTTGGCAGCAGCTGCTTTTATTAGTCGAGGAGAATTGTGAACACCACTTGACAGCCTAGGAAACCGTTCTTGGAGCGCACATGAGACATTCCTGGGCGCCCTGATTCCAGGAAGGTAGAGGATGAACCTTCTAGCAGTGGTAAAGAAATGCTGTTTTGTAGCTATGGTTCTTATTCTGTGTAACATAAGTTACACATGGAAGAACACTGAGTCCTTAAGGGAATCCATGACTTCTTTTTTCGTTTTTTGACTTGGCAGTTTTTAAAGAAACTACATGTTGCTTCTTGGGGTAAAAGGTTAAAGTATGTGCTTACAGTGAACATGGTAGACTGAAAGATCAAATCTCAAGCATTTGGTTTCCTTTTTTAAAAATAAAAAGCAGCAAGATTATTATAGGCTTTGGGACATGAAGTCTGAAAAATTACAGCACACATTCCTAATTTTTTTTCCTCTCTCAAAACATCCCTATAAAATGAAACAACATTGCTGATGAGCTGTTTTTTGGCACCAACAAGCAGCTTGTTGCAAAGGAAAAAGAACTTTGGAAACAGCCACTCCTTTCCTGCCAGAATTTTGAGAGATTGATGCCCTTTTCCTTCATTTCTGCAATGCCTATCGGCTGCAGATTTTCAGTTATTTCCTGAAATCCCAAATTGAATTCTATTAAGAACATATTTGTTATCACACACACAAAAATGTTTGGGAGTTTGGAGACCACAAGTCTCTGAAGACTTAAGGAATTCTCCTAAGTAACCAGAATTTTCCAGAAGGAGTCAAGGTAGTTTCTACACTACATTTAACTTGTGTTTTATGATACCTAATGAACAAGGTGTGTGGTATGTTAGTATTCCAACCAGATAGCAATACCTTGCAGATTTCCAACTTTCTGATGGAGCCATATTTTTTTCTTGATTGCTATATATTTTAAACCAGTTTTTAAGCCCAAGCAAACTAAAAGAGTCACTTTGTTTTGATACGTCAGTACTAGCCAACCCAGAGCATCCACAGTGGACTGTGAATTACAGGGTCGGGGCAAAGATCAGGAGATTTGAGTTCTAAGCATCCATGTTTCCCTGGACAAGTCAGTTTCCACTTTGGGGCTCAGTTTCACAACTGGTAAAGTTGGAGGTGGGGCAAACTGGCCCAGATTTCTATGATTATTAGCCCAGAAGTCTGTAACTAGAGTTCTGCATTCTTTAACCTCTGAATTATGGGAACTCTCCCTGGAGAATCCTAATGATGCATTAAATATTTGAAGGAGAAAAATTCACCTTGAGAGGATTTCTTTTTTTTAGAGAGAGCTGGGGCAGTTTTCTGTGTATCTTTGGGTACAAGTAACTGGTATTGTTATCAGTCAACCAAAGGCTTGTTTCTATGTTCACTTAATAGAATTTAGTTTTCTGGAATACAAATTGATAACAGGAACATGAAATATTTATGTTCATTTCCTCCATGCCCCTCCTGACTGTCACCTGACCTCTTCCTCCCAACTCTTTTTACACATGATTTTATACTCGGGTTATCAGATTAATCCTAAGCACAGCTCTTCTCATTTTACTTTCCTGCTCAAAAACCTTAACAGCTCTCTGTTTACTACAATATAAAATACACATTCCTCAGGGCATACAAAGTCCTGTACCATCTGACCCAACGCAGCTTCCCACCCTTGTGGCCCATTACTCATTTTATCACAGCCTTTCAAGTCCTCTGCTCTTTCTTTATATGCCCAGAAATGTTCTGGCTCTGTGCCTTTGTCCCATTGCTTCTGCTTCCTGTTTCCACTTGTTCAGCTTCTACCTATTCTTAAAGTTTAAGGCCAGGGTTCTGCTACCAACTTTTCTTGACCTCTCCAAGCTATAGGCAGTGTCTTTTTTTCTGAACTCCTGTGGCAACTTGTCTGCATCTCTCTCATAGTAGTGATC
Organism: Camelus ferus; assembly: GCF_009834535.1. Lineage (NCBI taxonomy): Eukaryota > Metazoa > Chordata > Mammalia > Artiodactyla > Camelidae > Camelus > Camelus ferus. The sequence goes on along the minus strand of NC_045710.1, from coordinate 46,029,220 downwards.
AACTTCTACTCTATGTTACAGATATTTATGTTCATAGCTTATCTTCCTCACTAGATAATCAGCTTTATGAAGTCAGAAGCAATATCTGTTGCATATTTGTAACCCACAAAGCGGCAGTTTCTCTACAAATGTTTGTTTGATATGTCCATTTATCTATTATCTATCTACCTAGCTACCTATCTGTCCTGTAACTTCTCAGCCTGGTTTCATTGAGGAAAATCAGGAAAAAAGAAAAATGGGAAAGGTACAATAACTTAAACTAAAGGTGGAGCATGTAATTAATATCTAGTTCCATTCCTTCGAGCATTGTGCTGTAGTCAGCTTTCAGAAGTGGTTTGGGTTCCCATGAGTTTGCATACTGTGATGTTCAAATGTTTGTTAAAGCTGATGCAGCTCTGTGAGAAAGATAAACACTAGCTCTGCACGTGCAACAAAGTTTAATCCAGTGAGGCGAAGAACTCACTTGAGGTATTGCTACGTGTGAGGTATTAAGAAAAGTCTTGATAAGATTTTCTCTTTTTTTGAGGGGAAAAGAAGCCAAAAAACAGCCATTCAATGGAAAATGTGCACCTAAATGAGCACAGTTAGATGACTGGCCGTAGGACTTATGATATAGACATACACACACATATGTATTAAACTGGTCATATATTTATGTATAAATATATATAATATAATATTATAACACTATGTATTAATTACATAATATTTGTATATTATATACAATGTAATATATATATGTATATATAAAAAATCACTTTATTCATTTCCATACCTTTTGTGATATTTGCTAACTTTTAGACAAGTTCTTTATCTTAAAATTAATCTTAAAATCTTCATATCACATACTTGAAATATATCTATTTAAATTGTAAATATAATTTTCAAATATCAACAAACATGAAAAAGTTAAAGGAAATAAAAACAAAATTATAAATGTCCATCAACTCATGAATGGGTAAACAATATGTAGTGTATCTATACAGTGGAATACTATTTAGCCACGAAAAGGGATGAAGTCCCGATACATGCTACAACGTGGATGAATCTTGAAAACATTACGTTAAGTGAAAGAAACCAGACACAAAAGGCCATATATTGTATGATTCAGTTTATACGAAACTTCCAGAATAGGACAGAAAAATCCATAGAGATGGAAAGTAGATTCCTGGTTGCCAGTGGCTGGTGGGTGGGGGGAATGGAAGTGATAGCTAATTGATATAGGATTTCTTTTTGAGGTGATGAACATGTTTGGGATTAGATAATGGTGATAGTTACACAACTTTGTGAATATACTAAAAGCCACTAAACTGTACTCTTTAAAAAGGGGTAAATATTATGATACATGAATTATATCTCAATTTTTAAAAATACAAATTAAAGATTCTGAACAGCAAGGAGGTATTCCAGAGGCTTGTTCAGCCAGCACTGAGAGTAAAGAGATGTGGTCATTGAGAAGCACAATCTTCAACACATTCATTTATATATAAAGCAGAAAACAGACTCGCAGACATCGAATACAGACTTGTGGTTGCCAGGGGGAAGGGGGATGGAAGGGATAAACTGGGAGTTCGAGATTTGCAGATACTGACTGGTGTATATAAAATAGATAAATAAGTTTATACTGTATAGCACAGGGAAATATATTCAATATCTTGTAGCAGCTTATGGTGGAAAAAATATGAAAATGAATATATGTATATTCGTGTATGACTAAAGTATTGTGCTATACACCAGAAACTGACACAACATTGTAAACTGACTATACCTCAGTAAAAATATATAATTTTCATAGGACTGAAAATTTGAAAAAAAGGTAATGGTTAATTTATGTTATGTGAATGTTAGTTCAACTTAAAAAAAATTACATTACTTGAGTTAGGAACACAAGGAATCTCCAGTTTGTAAACAGCTTCAATCTTGTCTTTTAAAATGCTGCTAATACTTCTCTTTCATGGACTTGGCTCTTTCACCTTTCTCCCACATGCCATTGAAAACAGCAGCAAAAGATTGGTCTAGGCAACTGTCCAAATGCTTTGTGGAACTCAGCAGTAAGGCCATCAACACTTGGTCACAATTTACTTTTTGGCTCTAATTCCTACTAGTAGGTCGTTTTTGCTCATTTAAGGGTACTCTCCTATTGATGCCCATTCTTTCTCTTTTTTTCCAAGTATCTTTTCTTGATACTGAGGATGTTGCCTTATCATAGTGGTCACCTGTCTCCTGGAGACTTTATAAAGGAAACATTACTTCTGGAGGACTTCATTCATTGTGGAATTACTTGTTCTTGATACAGATCTGACCATTTCTACTCCTTTTATTTTTCTTGGGGAGGGGTAGAAAATCAACCTTTGAAAATAGAAGGAAGAAAATATCCCTTCCTGTGGTTTTTTGGAGCCAGACAGCCTCCGTTCAGATCCTGGTGCTCTCAAAGACTCTAGTTGTGTGATCTTGGGTCTGTCATTTGGGCAAGTCAATTTCCTCATATGGAAACTGAGGACAACAATAGTACTTACCTCCTAAAGTCCTTGTGGTGATTGAACCTGATAGAGCATTTAAACGTCCCTTGGGGGCACACATGTGCCCGTGAATGGGTGTCTGTGTGCACACTTATTCTTTTTCTAGTTCTCCCCTAGTATCAGAAACTACTCCACCTTCTTTTTTAGAAATACTGAGTGACAACTGCTTCTTCTGCTTCCTGCCTGGGGCAGTGGCTCTTTCTCTCATGCCCACTATGCATAGACAAATGTCAGTCAGTGAAGCATCCACGTGGAAAACTGAGCATGGATTATATTTGGTGATTTTCAGCATTATAAGAAAAAAAAACACCAGAGCAAGTATCAGACGCAGGAAGAAAAGGCAAAGCAACCTCTATGTGATAAAACATAATTCCTCTTTGTGATCTTTATTTTTTGGTAGGAAATTTTTTTCACTGCATAAAAATAGCATGGGGAACCTAAATATTGTGCAGAAATTTAGTTATAACTGCTATATCCCTTTAATCTAGGGAATGGGAGGAGGGAAAGCCTTGAACTGTCGATGAAAGTTATTCCACATGTTAAATAAGAAAACAGAAATCTGAGTTGTGCAATATTTCTGATTTGTTTTTAGCATGAAGGGGAAATTGCCTCATGTGTTATCAGGAGGCTACAAGGTTCAGGGAAACAGCTGTGGGTTGGGGATCAGGAGATGTAGGTCCTGGCCCTGCCACAAACTGAGTGACCTTGACAGGCCACTTCTCCTAGTTGGGTCTATTTATTCATCTGGAAAATGCAAGCACAGAATCTAGCCCCTGCCCCCGCTGTCCCCACCTTCTTTAACTCAAGGACTGCTTTTTACAGAACAACTACATTCTACAGGATTTTTAAAAATATTTTATCATTTTGTGTGATATGTTATATGATATATGAAATGGTTTTAGGTTTAAAAAACATTTTAGATTAGTATTTTAATAAAAATATATTAAGATAATTTTAATAAGACCATTAATATATAACCAGAATCCTATATTTCCTTCTATGACATTAGAAAAGAGTGAGTCATATTATCTCCATGATAATGTTTTATTTAGAATACATTTTTTCAAAGAAAAATTTTATTTAGTAAAATAGAGGACTATAATTGATTTTTACTTTGACCCTGATATTGTAGGGAATATTATTAGTTTGGATAATATGGAGTGAACTCTTGGGAGGTATAACTAAATCTTGTTCAAAAGCTGTACAAATTATGTTCATGTATATTTTTACCAAATATAGATTAAACTTTTTTGATAGAAATATATAATTCTTGGTGCTGGTTATAAATAGAGATTGGGTGAATAGTGAGATGGAGAATAGGTTTTTTAACTTCCAAGGTGTTTTCAAGTTTGCGTTCATGAGACTGTCTATTGAAAATTTCCTTGACATCTGCTGGAAGGCCTCCCCTTGGAATTCAGAGATAAGCTGTCCTGAGCGGCACGTGAGGGGGTGCTGAGTGGAAGAATGCCAGTGCTGAAGTCAGAGGGCACACATTCAAGTCTTGACACCCTGATTCCCGGTTCAGTAACTGGTAAATCACTTAACTTTGAACCTCAGTTTCCTCATCCGTAAAATGAGGGTGATTTTATATCTACTTCCTAGGGTTGTTATAAGACTTAAATAAAATAAAGTATAAGACCTTCCTTTGAAACAGTATCACATGAATGTTTGCTGTTATTATATAGCATCTGGCAGGGCCCAGACCAGGGGGAGATGAGTGAGGTGCCAGGGCTCGGCCTTTAAGGAGGCACTTGCTTTCAGGGCTGACCTTGCACTTGCCCCATGCTGAGAGTGAGCCCCTCCTTAAATGTTGAGCCAGGCAGGCTCCCACTCCTCTTGCCCTAGTCCAGGCCTGGGTGTTTGGCCAAGCACAGTTCCTGTGACTAGGGGCTATACAGCTCCAGAAATGGGTCTGGTTTCTGAAAAACTATTTTTGCTGTTGTTTGCTACACTTAACAGTAGGTTAGGAGCAGCTGTTCCTTCTTCCCAAAAGCTGTAACACTGCAGGTTGGATAAAATAATCCTCTAACTTCCTTTTTCCTTTCTTTCTTTCTATTCCCTGGTTATGTTACTCATATGTCTGTACATGGTTAGATGTTATGGGATACATTCATTTTATCTTCAGATATTCTTCTGGAGATAGTGTTACATTATGATGGATTGCTAAATAATACCATGTCTGCATTATTATTTTCTGGAATTTGCAGTACTGAGGGGTCTTTTAACTTGGGCTTCTTTAAGTTGCTTGCTTTCAAGGTAGAAGCAATTTACTTGTCAAGTAAAAAGATGTTGCAAGGTTATCATAAAAATATTCCAGAGGTGACTGGGTATGAAAGTAGTTCTTCTAGGCTCAGAGCCAGTCCTAGAAACAAAAATGCATTGCTTCTCTGCACAAAAAGATTTTTCAAGAGCTGTTCACATGTGTCTGGCTGAGGTGGGCTTTTCCGGGTAACCAGTCAGTGACAAACCTCTCATTGAGTTCTTGAAACAAGGGACGCTACTGTGAATGGTTAATTTTAGAACTTTTAAAAATTGCTTGCTAGGAGAGTTTTAAAATTTGTTGTCCATATTTCCATTTGAGTTTCCTCAAGCTGCTGTTAAAAAGGCTTGATTCACTCTTAAATTTTGCCCCATTATGCCCTATACTTAACTTGCCTTCTAACACTTTGCAGATACACAGACATGATTAATGATATTTTGAAGCTAAATCTGTCAGAGAGGAATTACTATTTTTAAAAAATATGTGGAAATATAGTCAGCTTCAATGATTAGTAAAGTCTGTAGAGGCAGGAGAACTGGAAAATAGAGAGATTCCCCAGGAAATGTGATTTACATTGAAAGAATTGATGAGGTTCTTTCAAAGAGTGCCTTTTTTTTTTTGCCCTTTAGTAGTTAAGAAGGAGAAGAATACCAAGGGGGCGGGGGGTGGGAAGGGAAAGACTGGGATTTCAAAATGTAGAATAGATAAACAAGATTATACAGTATAGCACAGGGAAATATATACAAGATCTTGTGGTAGCTCACAGAGAAAAAAATATGACAATGAATATATGTATGTTCATGTATAACTGAAAAATTATGCTATACATTGGAATTTGATACAACATTGTAAAATGATATAACTCAATAAAAAAAATTTTTAAAAAAGGAGAAGAAGAAAAAAGGCATAAGACCAGTTTTTAAGTATATTAATTTAATGGAAAGTTAGAACTCAGATGAAATGTGGCACTTTTAGCCCATTTTTTCCCCTAGTGTGAAAGGTAAATACATTTTGGGGCAAGAATTTCAGTATAGCAATGAGCAACTATATTAAACAAAATGCATCATTCACATATTTTTTTCTTTATTACTCAGCAGTCTGTATTTTGAGGGTTATAATTTATCTTTCATAGAACTTTCTTAAACTGTGCAGGACATAACAAGCATGTGCTAGGTGTGTTGTTAGTTAAGGATAAAGGAATTTCAAATTGAAACACAGGAAGCAAATGTGCTGAAATACCACACAAATTTACCAGAGGTTTAGCATGGATGTTACCCTAGACGTTGAGGTTATGGGGGATTTTTTCTTCTTTTTTTGTTTTTGAGCTTTGCCGAGCTTTCTTAGTTAGCACATTACTTTTATAATCAAAGGGGGAAAAAAGCAGGGGAAAAATAAGAATGCTTTCATATAAGGATTTATAATCCATGTTGCCTCAGCTTTGCTGGAGGTGTGCTGGGATTTCATTGGTGGGGAGGAACTGGCCCACAGTGCAGCTCACCAGCAATTCAAGTTGGGGGCAGAAGTAACGTAAACTTGGGTACAGTCCAAACTGGCATCATTATGCATTCATTCACCCATAATTCAGCAAGTGTTTATAGAATGTCAACTACCCTGCAAAGCACTATATGAGGGCTGGGCAGCCAATGATGAACTCCAGCATGGAGCTTCTGCTCTAGGAGAATTCTTTAATTAACATTATGGTAAGGACTGCAAAGAAGTAAGATTCTAAGCGAGTTTATAATGCAGAACCTGACCAGGTCAAGGGATAGGGGAGTCAAGGACAGTGGCTGTGAGGAAGTGATACACAGTTTCAGTTCAGAAGGGTGAGCAGGAATTAGCCAAGGAGGGATGGGGAAAAGGAAGCATTCTAGTGGAGGGAATGGTTTGCAGGAAGGCCCAGAGATTAGAAAAGCATGTCAAGATCAAGAAACTGAACCTTTATCATGGCTGGAGCCAGAGGAACGAAGTTGTGAGGGTTTTGTTTTGTTTTGTTTTAAGGTTTATGTTTTTAAAGCAACACTCTGGCTGCTTGTGGATTCTGGACTAGAAGGGACAAAAGGGAACACAGGGAGCCCTACAGAAGGCTGTTTCAGTATTCCAGCTGAGAGAGAACAGTGACCTGGGTGCCAGTTGTGGCATCTGTCTTGGGGCATAGTAGACAAATTCCAGAAATAATAGAAGAAGCAGAATTGGCAAGAGTTGGTTATGGAAGACAGTGTTACCAAACCAAACTTGGGTCTGTTTGCCCACGTATAGTAAAGCCAATCTACTGACACTGGGTTGTAGTGAAGTTTTATTGCAGGGCGCCAAGCAAGGAGTCTAAGGAAGCTGGTGCTTAAAAGGCCTCAACTCCTCAAAGGCTTTCAGGGAAAGGTTTCTAAAGACAGGGTGAGGGAGGGGAGTTTGGGGTGCTGTTCACCTCGTGGACGTTCTTCTGATTGGTTGGTGGTGAGGTAATCAGGTGCCAATATCATCAACCTTCTGGTTTCAAGCGGTCTGGAGTCTACGTGCTTGTGGGCAGTATACAGTTAACTTCTTCCACCTGGTGGGGTTTCAGTATCTGCAAAACAACTAAAGTTGTTGAATATTACATATAGCCCTTGAGGAGGAACTAAATAAAGGTCTTTGACTTTGTTTAATGGCTAAACTCTTATTTTTTTGTCTCTTGCTTGATTGTTTTCCTTTCTGCACTTTCTCACTTCTCAGTTTAAATGTACTTGTTGGTAAACTTTTATAAATATTCCATTGCAAATATGCTCAGAAAGAGTGTATGCTCTCTACCTGTTGGGTGCAGGCCCTCTCCCCCTCCCCCCATCTGTTAAATCGGGCTTGTTCATTGTACTGTACAGGTCTTCTGTGTCTGACTAATTCTTGGTCACTTGGTCTATCAGTTTCTGATAAAGTGATAAAAATTTCTCACTATGATTGTTATGCTGATTATTCTCCATTTGCCCAATGACTTATAGATGCTCATAGAGAAGGAGCTACTAGTATTAAATGATAAATTCCTAAAAAAAAATAATCTATTCTTAGCCCTCTGCCCTACTTTCTGGTGCTTTGGTTTCCAGCTATATTTGGTCAGTGGGTTTGGCCCACCTCCTTGCCCCACCAGGAGTCTGCCATCCCCCAGGGCAGGAACTCGTTCTGGGCAGCCCCTCCACCACAGCTCTGGCTCACACTGGGCTCTCCTAGCACTGTTCCCTCCCCCTTTTTTGTTCCCTTTGTGGCCTCAGGGAATAACGACTTCCACTCCTGTTAGTTCTTTGGTGACTCACCATCCCCTTTTGTTCCTTCAATCCTGTATACACCTCTGGAAACAGTCCATTCATTCAGTTCTCTTCAGTTAAACTTTCCTGAGTATGCCATTTGTTTCCTGTTGAAGATTCTGACTGAATTTTCCATTCTTCTTAAAATTCAGTTTTTGCTTTATTAATTTCAAGGCTGTGTTATCAGGTACACATATGCTTGTGGATGATGTACCTCTTTGGTGGATTGTTCCTTTCATACATTAATGGGTTTTGTTTAAGTATTATTTTGTTTGACCAGATAGCAGCGAGGGTGGCAACTTCCTAGGCAGGTCTCATTCTTTCCCTGTCCCTGCCCTGAATCTTGAGCAGCTCTGCCCACTTTGGACTTGGAGTGACCACTTTGTGTTTCTAATCCATTTCTGGAATGTGGAAATATTTACCATATTTTGATGTACAACACTATGTTCAAAGTATTCTCTTTCTATATTGTGTTACTGCCACGTATTGTTCAAATATGCCTCAAAATATAAATTTATGATGCTATGTGGATTGAAAGTTAAATCCCAGAGTTTGTATTGAGCGGCTACAGTGTACCTTGCCCTAAGGGGCAGAGAACACCCACAAAAATGCATCTTTCTCTTCAAGAAGTTTATAATTTCCAAACTGAAATAAGACCTTATATACATACATGAAACAATTTAAAAATTACAAGACCAGATAATAATACTCAAGTGTCAAAATTTGTGATGTTTTCCCAAGTACAAAAGAAAGGTGAGCTCCACAACAGTTGGAGTGGCTGGAGATGACTGTTTTGTTGCTCTTAGTTTATTTGGAGGGAAAGGGCAGCAAGATGATTATACGTGCATTAATAGCACCCAGGCTGGTACATACATCCAACATATGAAAGAGCATTTTCTTAAGTACTGTGTATTATATAACCAGTCCTCTTCAGGGAGCTCAAGAGAATATTTAAATATGCACCTTCAAAAAGACACAATTCATTTAAACTTTCTCTAATATATTCAGTTAATTGCTAGACCCTCGTCACCTGCTGGGAATGTTATGAGTAGGAGCTGCCACACTGTTTCTATAATTTAGTAATTTAGAAAGCTGAAAGACAGGATGATGACTTCAGTTATGAACAGTTGATTCACATTGATAGTTTTCTCTTTTTTTGGGTGTTTAGCTTATGGTCCTAATGAGATTAGAGCAAAACCAATCATATTTGTTTCCATCAAACTGTATAACAGGCTCTTTAGAAAAGTTTTCAAATGTCCTTCTAATCTTTGGGGCAGCAGTGAAAACCCCATCCCTGGCCCCTTCCCAGGCCAATTCTGCATTCTCTCAGTTGTTGACCCTGTAGAGTGACCTTCCCTTCAGTTTAGGAGCAGTGGACAGTAATCTGAGTGAATTGTTCTGATTCAAGAGATAGTAGATTCAGGTGTGGGGATGGCGTTGCTACTGATCCCATTGACCTCAACCAGCTGGCAGAAATCACACTTTTCTCTATCCCTCTGGTGGCGTTTTCTTAATTATAACTGAATTATAACTCTTGTCCCCTCCAGCCTGTAAATTCCTTGAGAGAAGAAGCCATGCCTGATTCATTTTTAAACCCCTCAAAACTTTAGCAGAGTATTAAAGTTGTGTAGTGAAGCCATTTAGTCAATGTATGTGACTGTGTAAAGGCTAGGTAAGTACATGTATTTCTGGAGCTTGGTCTCTCTCACAATTTTGCAGAATCTTACAGATCTTTGATAAGCTTCTCTGCGAAAATGTTGGCTGGGCAAGTTGAGTTAAAATATAGTAGAAACGTTTATCCTGGTATCTCTAAGTATACATTTAATTGTACAAAAAATTTACAGTGTGACATTGTGTCAACAGTTGCAAATTGACTGTATGTGATCTTAATCAGTGCAGCCTGAAGGATCAGTATAATAATACTTTTGACCTAAGACTTCCTTTTCAGCTTCTCTCACAAAGAGACCTTAGTACACATTTTGATTTGTAATTGGAAATACAACTTTCACTGAAAGTGTCACGTGACATTTGCATTCCTTTTAACTGCTGTATATCTAGAAAACTATACCTTTTGACTCTATCAGTTATTTCTCTTGTGCACAGGAAAAAGGACATTAAAAATAACTAAAAAATTGAAAATGGAGAGGAAAACCTGTCAAGCCCATACAGCATTGTGTCTTCCTCTGCAGCCTCGTCTCTCTCTATCCATGTCACATATTTCTTTTCTGCTTCCAATTGTAATAATAACAATATTATTATAACTGGCACAGAGAGGTTAACTAACCCACCTAAGGATGCATAGCTAATAAAACCCAGAGCCAGGGTTTGAACTCAGGCAGTTTGACCCTAGATTTCATGCTCTTGTCCACCATACCATTTTTGGAATAGTATCAGAAACTTGGAGAGCTCCATAAACATCCGTCTTCTTGCTGTTAGTTTCAGCCCCATTCTTTTGTGAAAGGAACTCCAATACCAGATCCACTGCTAAATTACTCTAGAATAAGGCTTGTTTATATTCTGCTTTCTGGTGACCAACCTAGCAGTCCTTTAGAGTGTGGACATGCCCCTTCAGCAATGGAGAAATGGTCATAGGTACAGTCACAAAACCAATTAGCCAAAATTAGCATCTAAAGGGATTCCCCGTCAGAAAGTATGAAGAATAGCTGTTTTACTTCTATCACCGTTAGTTGCTTTTGGGGAAAAAAAAAGGGGGAGAAGTGACTTATTTTCCTAGGTAAGGCTTTATCTGTATATATTTTTGTTAATCTTATGAAAATACCAGACCACATTCCTGACTTCATCTCTAACCCCAGTTCTTTCACAGCAGAGAGAGTTATCTGTACTAACACAAAGAAGAAAAGGTGGCCATCATCTAAAATGACAAATGACCCAGATATCATTTTTATTTTGACTTTGGAATGTAATCAGAGACTCTACCAACTTGTTGCCAGCAGTCTCAGCCTGACTGACTATAGTTTGTGGCTTCACTGAGTGAAGAGTAGCAGAATGGAACAGGTCAAAGATAATCTGCTTGATACTGAGAACTGAAACTGTACTTATATATTATAAAAGCATATACATTTACTTCTAATAATATGAATACTTTTAATCTGTGATTCTTAAATGAAGCATATTGGTTATATACTAGACATTTTAATTTTCTTTAAATGGGGCTTTGACTATATTTGAATTTCTTCAATAAATATTGACTCCCTACTATGTGTCAGACACTATTCTTGGTGCTTAAGATATATCAGTGGCCAAAGAAAAGCTCCCACCCTGCAGGGACTTTATACTGTAGCTTTAGAGTAACTAATTGGTGATTTTGGTATAGGAACTCACACTGTAACTTTTTCAAGTGAAGGCTGGGTACTTGATATACAAGAGTAACTTATAAATTTTTAGTATATTTCCAAGTGACCAGGCACTTTTCTTCTCAAGAGTTCACTTAAGTAATACATGCAATAGTAAAAAAAAAAAAGAAAAGATAGTATAGTATAGAAAAAAAATAGTGTAGAATGGCCCTGTCTTGGGACAATTTAAACCTAGTCTTAGGAGATCCTGTCATCACCCCAGAGATAGTCAAGAAAATAAGTTAGAACTATGGCTCTAGGTGGGTAAGTATAGCTCAGTGGTAGAGCGCATGCTTAGCATGCACGAGGTCCAGGGTTCAATCCCAGTTACCTCCATTATAAATAAATAAATAAATAATTTTTAAAGACAGAACTATGGCTGTAAACATTTTTACTACTGAGAATTCTTTTTAATTCTGTACCCAGTGTTTTGAAAATTTTAATACTTTAAACAAATCCCATTTATTAAGTAATAATAGTTTTATTAACCATTATATATATATAAATTCTGCTACTTCTGTAAGTACCAAAAGGCCCTGCAACCAGGAGTACAGGAGGGATATAGACCCAAAGGACAGATTGAGCTCTGACTACTCAGTACTTGGAATGGATCGCTATGCCCAGTCTGCTACCCTAGGAGCCCTTGTTTGGGGCTGTTGAGTGTGTGTGTCTGTGTGTGTGTGTCTATGTGTGTGTGTGTGTGTGTGTGCACGCGCACGCGTGTTCATGCACCTGCAGAGATAAGTGGTGGTATTAGAAGTCATGTGGGCTTTTAAGATACCCCTTCATGAGAAGTGCAGTATGGTTGGTGTATTAGTTTCTTAGGGCTGCTATAACAAATGACCACAAACTTGGTTGCTTAAAACAACAAAAATGTATTCTTTCATAGTTCTAGAGGCCAGAAGTCTCAAATCAAGGTGTAGGACGGACTGAGCTCCCTCTAATGGCTTTGGGAGAGAATTCTTGCCTCTTCCAGCTTCTGCTGGCTCCAGGCATTCCTTGGCTTGTGGCTGCATAACCCCAGTCTCTGCCTCGGTCTTCACATGGCCTTCTTCTCCTTTCTGTCTGTGTATTTCCTTCTGCTGTCTCTTACAAAGACAAGTGTCATTGGATTTAGGGCCCACCAGCTAATCTAGGAAGATCCCATCTCAATACTTTTAATTATATCTGCAAAGACCCTTTTTCCAAATAAGGTCACACCCACAGTTCCAGGGATTATTATGTGAACAACTCTTCTAGGGGCTACCATTCAACCCACTACAACTGGGTAGGCCCCAAAAAAGCCATCAATGCCAGAAATTAAAGCTTTAGGTAAAGTTTTTGAATTCTTCCTCCTTTTCCAACACCCCATTCTGTGCCCTTGTCTGAGGTATCTGGTCACTGCCTCAGCTCCCAGTTGAATGTTGCCATTAGACTTAAGCTCTGCTCTTGACTCTGAGATCTGGTTCCTCATTTTGGTTCTCATCTCAGCTTAACCCCTGGAGTAGCACTTGGTATCCCCTTGCCTGAATGACTTCTACTGACTCTGCAGCCCATCCAGGTTTGCACCCTGTGTGCTCAGCATGGCTTACTCCCCCATTGCCCAGTCTTGTTCCCAATAGGACACACCCAGAGTGTGTCAGTTAGCCAAGTCCTTGCTGCAGGAGGACATGACCTCCCAAGGGTCCTCCACATGGCCTGGGTAGAGCTAGAAACCACTGCCTACCCAGAGTTATGCTTATAAAAATTTACAAGCCCAGGATTAACATGAAATGATCCTCCAGCATGGTGACAGAAAGCAGGTATGTGCCCGAGCCTCTGTATTCCATGACTTCCTTTTAGCCTGAAGTTCTTTACACCCAGAAGGACTGGTTCTGAGTGCTTGAGATTTATATTACTCTATTTTGAAAATTAGATTTCAGATATGCTTTGAGATAAACCCATCTTGTTTCTTTTATATCCAAATTCTGCATTTCATTTTTCTTATGGTTCTTTTGCACTCTTGATAATGATGTTCTTTTTTTCCCCCTCCCTTCAAAATGAACCAATTACAATTTTCCATTTGACAATAAATTTCTTCATACTTTATTTCCTGTTTTCCAGGTCATTTGTTTTTCTAAATGACTCAGATCTAACTGAGAATTTGTTAGCAGCTCCAAAGTATGATGCACTATAATTCTCCTTGAAGGTGAAAAGTGAAAAGTGTAGGAGCAAGTCTAGCCTTTAGCCTGAGGCTCTTACACTAGAATCCTAAACACTGTGTGTATCATGTAATTTTGACTGACCTACAGGCTGACATTTTCCCCCACCAAAGATATCCAGAGACTTCACACCTGGCAAATCACCACCAGAACCTCTGTGCCATAAAGACCCATAAAAGTAATAAATGCAACTATTGTGAGAATTACTTGTTATTCACATATTTAAGTTTACAGTCTTGCTTTGCATTATTGCTTTGTAAAGCAATAAGTTTTTATAAGATATCTCACGCCTGAGGAAGTATCACGGTATCAATTTGATTAAAACATCAACTTACTACAAGAATGAGATTACAAGATATTTTTTGCAGACTGCTTACGTGAACATTAGCACAATATACTTATTATGTTAACTGGGCTTCCAAATTTGGGCAACCTACCTAGTTCAGTAGACTGAGCACTAGATTGGCAATAAAGTACTCCTAAATTCTAACTTCAGTTCTACTACTGATTGCCTCTGTGTAGTAAGTAAACCATTTGTTGTTTCTATGCCTTTGACCTTGAGAAATATAAAAGTCGAAAAAGAGTCAGGCATGGCCAGTTGAGTCCTGAATATTTAATTTGAGGAATTCTTGGTAGCAGGGCCAGCTTTTATTGTCTAATACACTACTTATGGGGCAGTGCATCAGTGGCTTCTCCTCCTTGCTCCCCAGCCTCCCACTGGCCCCCCACCACACACTCCAACCTCTCCTAAACAGGGGCTTTTTTGTGGCCAATACAATAGCCACTATCCTGGGAACCAAGTAGGTAAGCAACTGAAATATATTCTGTTAGTTTTTTTTTTTAAAACAACTTTACAGTGGTATGGTTCCTATACAGTAAACTACACATATTTCAAATGTACAATTTGATGAATTTTGATAAATGTATGCACCAAAGAACTCACTACCACAATCAAGATAGCTAGCATTTCCATCCCTCCCCAAGAGGTGCAATTTTTGTATTCCCAATTTATCCCTCGCACCCTCTTTACCCCCTGGTAACAATAAGGTTGTTCTCTATGTGAGTCTGTTTCTGTTTTGTAGATAAGTTCATTTGGATACTTTTTTTTTTTTTGATTCCTCATATAAGCGATATCATATGGCATTTTTCTTTCTCTTTCTAGCTAGATTCTGTTATTTTTGTGTATTTATTCAGATAGCACTTATGCTTCTTTTCTAAAGTTAGGCTGCCCAATTATACAGGTGATTTCAGACTACAATAAAGAGCTTTAAAATGATGATAATAATGCCACAAATGACCAAGTTAAGAACTAATATTCTTTTACCCAGAAAATGAGAAACTTGTGTGCGGTGGAGATGAGTTTATTGCAATCAGCTTCAACTGTTTGAAACATTACTTTTTGGATAATATCTTTGTTCCTTATTCCCACTAAGATTAGGATAAGAAAGTAATCAGGAAGGAATTACATTAGATACAGATAGAAAGGTCTGTTAAGACACCGGTTAGTTGTCTTCTCTAAAGGAGAAAAAAGATCCTGATCTGTTACAGCTTTCGCAGAGTCAGAGAAGTGAATTGTCGCTTCACAGCTCTTCACGCCCATCAGCTTCCTAGAGTTTAAATGCCTCCTGAAGAAACGTGGTAGCCTCCCTTAGTGTCTTATTTCAGTGTCTTTTAACTCTTGTAGCAAGAACATATCAATGCTGAATAGAAGCCCCTCTGTATATTTAGGCTTATTTCCTCTTTCCTTTGGGAAGAGGACAGATGATCTTCACACCATGTGACATCCCTCAAATACTAAATCCCTATGTCATTGTCCTTTTTCCTTCTAGCTCTCACTAGGTCTATTTCCCAAAGACTTAACTATTGTTGTTCCTCTGATTTTATGATGAATGGCAATTTTGACACCCCTGGCCCTGAGAAGCAGAGAATTCTTGGCTTTATCTTTGCACTGAGAATTTAAATGCAATGGAATGTATGAGCAGAAATAGGTCATTTTTCCTCTGCAGATCACCAAGTGCAAGCTTTTCATAAAAAATAGTATATCAATTTTCTATTGAAAATACATTTTTATGAAGCATGAAAAAATTTAATCTCAAGCTCTGTAGCTGTCAGAGAGATGAATGGCTCTTCTATATTTTTTGAAGCAGCTACCAACAAATATGAGGACTAGGTATCATTTTTCTTCTTGGTGAACTGTCAGGCATCTCTTTATGAAACTGGCACATTATAAGTGGCTGAAGTAGCTTCTCATTGTCAGGAGATGGTGCAAACAATTGTTTCTTTACCCATGGCTTATAGTCTTTTTGCCTAGGACTGAAAGATATTCTGAGTTGAATAGTACTTAATGCAGAGAATTGATTAAGTGCTGTTTTACATTTATTTTGAAATTATTTTTATTAGGGTGAAATTCACATAACATAAAATTAGCCATTTTAAAGTGAACAATTCAGTCTCATTTAGTACATTCACAGTACTGTGCAACCACCATCTAATCTATATCAAGTTCCAAAATATTTTTATTGCCCCATTAAAAGGCTCCATACCTTATTACCTCAAGGTTCTAGTAACTATCAGTCTGCTTTCTGTCCTATGAGTTTACCTCTTCTATTTCATATAAATGGATTCATACAATATGTTACTTTTTGTATGTGACTTCTTTCACTTAACACAATGTTTTCAAGGTTCATCCATATGGTATCATTATCAGTACTTCATTCCTTTTTCATGACTAGATAATATTCTATTGTATGTATATACCACATTTGTTTTCCCATTCATCCACTGATGGATTGTTTCCACCTTTTGGTTATTGTGAATACTGCTGCTATGAACATTCATGTACAAGTATTTGTTTGGGTACCTGTTTTCAATTCTTTGGTAATATACCTAGGGGTGGAACAGCTGGGTCAAACAGTGCTTCTTTGTTTAACCTTTGAAGAAACTGCCAAACTGTTTTTCTACATTTATTTCTGAAAGGGAAAGCCCACAGCATTAATGAAATGAATGTGTCTTAGCAGGAGGAACAGAGCCCTCTTGAACCTCTAAAGAGAATTCTCAAAAAATCAAAAGGCACAGAGTCATTGGCAGCAAAGGTGTTCTAGTTGACTGACCACTGCTCCCGCACTCCTGCACAGATAGAACTGAAACAACAACCATTACGGTCTCCATAAAATACCAGGGAAAGAAATCTCAAATCAGCTCCAAACTCCAGCTAAGTTTTTGCCATATGGTTTCCTTGGGATGCTTCAGTCAGTGCAGATGTTTTGCCCGCTAGCCACGTTGCTACTTTAACTAACCTCAAGCCTTATTAAGAGAATTGCTTTTAACAAAGAAGCTCATTCTGATGAGGTCTATTCTGAGAAAAACCTGAAAAACAGTCTAAAGTTCCCAGAAATCAGATTTATGTCCCTTTCTTCCTGTCAGCATAAGGATCCATACTTTGAATGTTGGTAAATTTTAGCAAATTAATTACTACTTAGTTATCACGTAGGAAGACATCTGCACATTTCCCCAAAAACTGTTACCCTGTTGTGGGCTAATTGGTATAAAAATTAATCTAATTTGAAATAGAATGGACTCATAAAAGCCCATGCCTATGTTCGATTTTCTGAATGTCCCCATAGACATCCACTTTGTGACATTGATATTGAAGATCTAGTGGGACACTGAATGATAAACAGCCCACACCTATCCTACAGTGTCAATAGGCCATATATATATGTATGTGTGTGTGTGTGTGTGTGTGTATATATATATATATATATAAAATAACGGAATCACTATGCTGTACCCCAGAAACTAGCACAACATTGTAAATCAACTATACTTAAGTTTTTTTTAAAAAAGGCTGACCTGTTGTTGTAGGAAACAATTCACCATTCCTGTAACCACATGCTTGCTCAAGCTGTGGTAGTCATGATGTGCAACAGAATTACAACCATAACAGAGTTAAGATGGGCTAAATCAGAAACAAAACCCCTACTTTCTTGGAGGTTTCATTCAAGTCAGTATTGTTGAGAGAATGTGCCCAAATAGGGCACCCAGAAAATGAGCTTATCCATTGTGGATCTTGCTATGTTGTAATTCAGAATTACTCTGAGTGGCATGATTGCCAGAGAATGAAACCTCAGCACCCTGGGTAGCCTGAGTCAGAGGAACCACTCCTTGGCTGTAAATCCACTGTGTCTATAATAGTCCAGTCCTGATCCCTAACATTATGCTGCCTGAGTCACATGCTTTTGGAGACTACTTCAAGCTTAAGCAGAAAGGTCAAAAGAGGACAGGCAGCAATGCAGCTTGGGGCTCTGCAGAGGTACTCTTTCATCAGATGTCATAGGAACAGATGAGGGAGATCAGACTACATGGGGTCTCCCTCCCTCACATGAAAAATGACTTCTCCTTGAGGAGAGCTCACAAGTTCCTGAGAAGAGAGGGATGTTTATGCCTGCAGAGAAACAAAATGTCCCTGAGGTGGAATTTTTGAACTTAGTCATACACAATTGGTGGCAGCAGACAGGAAGAGCCTGACATTTCAGCGTGCAACCATGTTTAGGAGGATTTGGTTCATAGAAAAGTTGATGTCAAAACCTGAAGTCTCAATCTCTCTTTATCCCAAGTTCATCTTGAGATACTTGGCTAGCTAAACTCCTAAAGCTCCATTAACATTTTCCAAGGACAGGAGAAAGTATTCTTTATATGAGAGTTGATATTAATTTCTCAGTAATTTATCTTCTTGAGCTGTTACAAAACTTAATATATGAGGCTACTCTTTATATTTTAAAAAATCTTGAGAAATGCATCTGGTCCAAGTTAATAACTCAGAGCAGTATTTTTAGATGATGCCTGGGTACACTGCTTACATAAACCGAGTCCAAGCTTCACATTATGTTAGAGATTGTCAGGTGATGTCCTTTCAGTTGGCACACAGGGCCCTTCCTTCTTGCCAGAGCAGAGGGCAAGTTCTTAGTAAACGTGCAAGGCTCATATGACTAACGAGAGTTGGTTTGGCCCCTAATGAGATTATAAATTCCATTAAACCAAAATAGGAATCAGGCATCACATCAACCTTGTGAAGGCTCCAAAAGCTATTCCTGTCTCCAGTGCAAGGAAAATGAATTACAGAACCTCAATGAAAACAAAATCCATAAATGTCATCTTACCCACCTAATCCTGCTTTCTGACGCCAGCAGAAGTGCAAAGGGACTTTTGTGGAAGGGAGACTTGGTTTCTTCAGTGTCAGTCCTCAGGGATGTATTTTAGCTTCCATCAGTAGACTATCGATCCAGTAGATACAGGGTTTACCTGACGTTATAGTAGCTATTTCTGTAACCCGTGTGTTCCCAGCTTTCCAGTCTATGACTACAATGGAAAGTATCTTTTCATTTTATACCAAAATTATGACAGCATTCTCTCCTACCAGCCTACTTGCTGGAAGTTCACCTCTCTCAAAGTGCTCTCAATAATATCTGAAGCTTTACTTGTACTACTTTATATATAAAGCTCTGAAATAGAGCTTTCCTATGTGTCCCCTCTGGCCTTCTCCATGCTGCTTTGACCTTCAGGAAAGTTCTGCTGTCCTGGGCTTAGTTCTCCCCACTGATGCCCACTGTTGCCCCCACTTCAGCTTCAGGAATGACAAACTTCTTCCTTTGGTCCAAAGAGGACATCCTGATAATGCTTCTCACTTTTCAGTGTGGCTCGAATGTAGATGCAAGGCCTTCCCAAGCTGGGGGTTCCTTACCCCAGGGCCTAAAGTGCTGGTTGTTGTCCCTACTGTTCCTGACAGAATAGAAGGTTGATGTTGCTGCTGCCCTGAGGATAACTCACCACTAGCACGAGCCTGCTCAAAGCCACTCTATACTTCAAAGTCCAGGGCCAAATGGATCCCGAGTCCAGAGAGAGCCGGAAGCCCCTTCTTCCACAGTCCATAGTTTCAATTTATTTCCTACATGGGGATTATCCACTTCTCAAGATGACTAGTGGTGGAAACATCCATTCTCTAAAAGAAAAAGTCTGCATCCACCCAACCATTGAGCCCTTGGCTCTAATAATACAATCTCAAAATGATATAATATTGGCCTATTTCCTAAAGTCAGGGTTGTTTTCTTTTATCCATAGTCACTTTTTTGCATTTGTGTTTTCTCCTTTTACTATTTCTTAGGTACAGGGATCTCTAGGCATAATAATGTGTAGTCAGGGTCCAGGATGGGTCTGGAAGTGGATGGTATTCTCCATGCAGGTAATTGAAGGAAGTTAGTAAAGGCACTATTTACAAGGTATGGGCAGGGTTTACAGGGTTTACAGAAATTAGCGAGGGATTTGTCAGTGTCTGGGGTTAGAAATAATGGGGAGCTGTTACTGCACATAAGTCCAGAGTGGGAAAGAGAGGATGTGTTTCCCAGAACCCAGAGAGTATGGAAAGAGCCGTCTGATGAGAGAGGTAGCCTTCAGCAGACAGATTCAGCCAACCCTGAACACCCTGGGAGAGCAGAAGCTAGAGAGCAAACACCCCAACCTCATTCCCCTCCATCTTCCAATCTCCTGCCGCAGTGCCTCTCACCACCCGGCCTTCACAAGACCCAACCCTGACCAGAGTGCAGGGGAAATGCACTCTGTAATGATGCCATCTGTATTTGTCAGCCTCCCAGGGCCAGAGCAGGGCAGAGAAGGATAAAAATTGGATTTGAAGAGGCTAAAGAAAGTATCAGGAAAAACTATTTCTTGTGAAACTCAGTAGCTGTAATTTTTCTCTAAATCTATTCCTTTAAAGTATCACAAAATGCTCTAATATCAGTGTGAGGAGTCCAGTAGATTCACCTGATCTTTGCCTCAATTTTAAAAGCCTTAACCATGTGCCCTCTAAGTCATTTCTTTTCCAAACTTAATGTCCCTAATGATTTTTGTTGATCACTACTCAGCAGCAACCCTTTCTCTACAAACATTTTATTGTATTGCTCCGCTCCTTCTGAATATCCCTCATGATTTCCTTAAGGTACAGCAATTCAAACTGCATACTTTATTCTAGAAGCATGCATTCTAAGGTAATAATAGGAAATATGCTAATTCAATCATGACAACTTTAAGAGCAATAAAGCGAAAATAAAATTTAGGGGAAAAGAAATTACAGCAGTATTGAAAATTAAGACAATTTAGAGGTTAGTTAGGAATTATTAGGAGTTAGCACAACATGGACCATAAACTGAAATTGTAGCAGGCCTTGGGGTAGAAGTTTCCTTAAGTTTTAATATATTTTCGATGGCTTGAAATTGATCCTGTTGGGGGTAGTATTTTGCACAGCATAATTAAATAACCCTCATGACTAGGAATGAAATGGGCCTGAATCTAGCCCCAAATAAAATTCCCAATGTGATAATAGCAACAAAGCCTGAAAGAGATGGGAGTGAGGATGAAGATGGAGGAGAGAAGAAGCAGCAAAATCTTCCATTCAGTTTGAGAATCAGTAGCTGTTAATTTTTTATGTTAATACAAAAATGTAGGCTTAGATATGTAAGGGCAACCGTTAGCAATATAAAGATAGGAATAAAAACTTTAAAAACACTAGATAGAGGGGAAAAAAAATTTAAAAAACTCTACCATCTAGCTAAAGTCAGGAAAGGAAAACATGCAACAAGAAAATATAATAAATTGGAAACATAAAATATGACAGGCATAGCGCTTTCTTCCTCGTTACCTGTCTAGAATTCATCTTTGACTCCTCTCTCACTCACCCTGTCTGTGTGATTGACTCACTTGGGTTTCCCTCAGAAATACCTCTTGTGTCTGACCCTTTCCACTCCCACGACCACCCCTCTGGCTCCCTTGGGCCTGTACTAATGCAGTTGCTCCAGCACAACAGATCCTGCCTGGCCTCCCTGCAGCACCTAGAACTATCTTCCCTGCTCCCCACTCCTTACCATACCTTTCTTATTTTATTTTCAAGACCTTCTGTAACATGAGCCCAGCTAACCATGTTGCATCAATTGTAAGATGCATTTCTTAAAAAAAATTAAAACATCTCTGAAATCAGAGTGCTCCTTACAATTGATGACAATCATGCTATCTTAGATTTGATGAAATATGGTTCTTTTCTCAGTTCTTGACTTGGCTACAGGACACTTCTGTTTTAGAAAACAGGACTTCTCACTTTGCTGGGCTATGGCTCATTCTTTCACAGCTCCAAACGTTTGTTCAGACATTTCCCATCGTCTGGGTGTCCCTGTCCCCCTGCCTCTCTTCCTGTACGGGACCATCTTTAAGACCCAGCTCAAAGACCATCTCCTCAGAGAATCCTCTGTTCACTACCTCAGCTGGAAACAACATTCCCTTTGAAACTTCTCAGTTTTTTCTAAGTCTAGCAACTCTTATCACACAGTTCCATTTAGTTTAAATACTGGTATAGGTATTGGGCGGTAACACAGGATTCCTCAAGTTCTGCAAACAACTTGAGAAGAGCCCCTAAAATTGTAACATTCTGTGAAAGTGCATTGCTTTGTTTCACTAATGTAGTCCAGGACGTTTCAGTTTCTTCTGAAAATCTGTGAAGTGCTATCATTCCAGAACTCAGTGAGAGCCCTGCTTTGCGCTGCCTTAATCATCAGTGAGCCAGAGAGAGGCCGAAGGCAATGGGATCAGCAAGAGATGCGGGAAGGCACCCAGCCTGAGGGGAGCTGCTGGAAGGGGCTGCTCTATTGGCAGGACACACTAATTGGCCCTGTTCCTGGGAGTAGCCATTGGAAAGGTCAAGCTTTGAAAAGCCATGTTGGGTAGAGCTCCCCTAGCCTCCCATGAGTCACTGTGATGTCTTGGGAGGGTGGGGCTGTGTGGGATACTCATGGTCTTTCCATTTACTCTTCCCTCGGGAAATCCAGACTGGACTGGAAGTCCAGGAACTCTGAGTTACCTCCGTTGGCACGTACAGGGAGACACTGAATGTAACCCAGCCCTGTCAGTGGGTGTGGCCTGGGGAAAAGGGCTACGTCTCCGTCACATCCGTCGTCTATGGCAGATTCTTCTCCATCACAACTAATTTTGAACTCTTCCAAGTATTATGTGTGAATCTTTGCTGCAACACATTCACAGGGCTTTTTCCTGGCAAATTTTTATGGCCACAAGAAGAAAAAAATCTACTCAAATGCCCTTTTACTATTGCTATGACTTTCTGTAGCTAAATTTAAAATGACCTCTGAAATTTCCTTCTGAGTTTTGCTTGTTAAAGCTAATGCCGTTTTCTATAAGGGCCTCCCAGTTACCCAGCTTTCCATGGGTAACCTCTCCAGCTTCAGCCTTCTAACATCTGCTTGGTGCTCTATGTCCCTCACCTCCCAAGCACTGGATTTATGTGCTAATGAGTCTGAAGCTCACTTTTCTCTGAGGCAAAAGGGTCAGCATGATGTGATCTGGACATGTCCTTTGAAGACTGTCCATAGGATGTGGCTGCTCTCCACGGCTTCACACCAGCAGGCCTTGCTTGAAGGACATAATTGTCGAGCTGATTTCACCAAGAGATGATTTTGTCTTAAGAATTTTTTCCACATTAGAAAAGTCAGGAATGTTTATTACAGAAAATGTAGGCAATATAGAAAATTATAAAGAAGGAAATACAAATCACTTAAACTCTGACCTCTCATTATTAACACTATGGCATGTATCCTTACAGTAATTTTTCTTTGCAAATATAATCATATGATTTTTTAGATGTTTGATACACAATTAGAATCAAAATTTTCAAACTGTATTTTTAAACCTAGCTCTTCTCCTTTACTGATAAATGATTAACATTTTCCTTTAGCATTAAGTAATAGTTAACAGTGTGGACTTTGGAGCTAGTCTATCTGGATTTGAATCCTGGCTCTGTCACTTATTAACCATGTGACCCTTAGGCAACTCCTTTAACTGAAAAAGATACTTCAGTTTCCTCATCTTTAAAATGGGGATAATAATGGTTCCAGTTTCATGCAGCTGCTATGAATATTTAAGTGAATCAACATCTGCCAAGTACTTAGAACAGTGCCTGGCAGGTAGTATGGGCTTTATAGGACTGGCTGTGGCTTGAGATTGCTACTACGTTTTCTTCTACAACATCATTTTAAAGACTGGATGGAATTATACTGTTTGGGATGTAGCATAATGTATTTAATCAGGGTCTCATTGTTGGACAGTGTTCTACTTTCTTGGCTTTATGAACAGTTCTGCAAACAGACTTTTTTTTTCATGGCATTTATAACAGGACCGACTATGCACAAGGTAGGGAAGGAATACAGTGATGGGGAAATAGAAGTCCTATGTTTTACCTTCTTGGTTTTGAGTTTGGTTGGAGAGGCAGAAAGAATGTCAGTGCCTCACTTTTGTCTGGAATGCTGCTGCTCAGAGACTATTCAGACTTTTGCACCACCCAGTCAAATATCTAAAGGTCCTTCCTAATTGAATCACCAGTCATCCTATCCTCAGATTCCAATTGGAGAAGGATCCTTGGCCAATCATGTCATATACTTCTAGTTCTTCATGCAACAGCTGTCACTGAATGAGTCAGTTTTGTGGGCTCAGCTCCAAGGAAGACTTGGAGGGTTTTCATTGAACCCAGTGAGTCCCTGGAACATATATCATTTCCGAGCTGGTGAGTATGAAGGTCCTGTTAGAGATGATCCCGCTCTGTCTTAAGGCTGAATTCCTGTCACTGTTCTCCCCAGCACTACTGGGGAGAAAGGGAAGGGATCTTCTACTGAGTTGTAATTTCCTGTCCTTAGTTAAGGGAATGGTTATTCTGGTATAATGGGTCCAGTATCCTCTCTACACATTGAGGGAATTACAG
Organism: Camelus ferus; assembly: GCF_009834535.1. NCBI lineage: Eukaryota > Metazoa > Chordata > Mammalia > Artiodactyla > Camelidae > Camelus > Camelus ferus. Next base: position 46,004,835 of record NC_045710.1, on the reverse strand, counting down.
ACGCAGAGGTATTAAGTGGCTTCATGGAATAACCTTATGCAAAAAGCTGTGCCAATGCAGATAAACACTGCTGATGGGCAGTTCTTGCTGGGGTCACAGTGACTTATAAGATCACCTTCAAGAAGCTGTGCATGGGGAAGTGTGTCAAATGCCTGGTTCTCACTATCTCTGTGTTAAACGTATCACCAACCAAACCACCTGGTTAGTCCTCAGGCTCTCCTAGCCAAAAGTATACTACTTAACATATCTGAAGACTCATGGCTTCTGAATTTCTGCCTTTATTTTCTCCTGGCTCCTCTGGAAGGTATTATTTTCTAGGTTCCCTGGAAGGTTCTGCTCACATGCTACCCTGTGGGGATCTGGATAAATACACTACCTAGAAAATTCATTTAATACATGGAGGCAGGAGAGCTCTTCCCTAACTTCAACTGTGTTCAGTCAGCTGGTGCCAGGGGTCTTTGTTTCTGCCATGGACACCTTCTTAGAATGCAAGGATGAGGCCACCAACCGTAACCTTGCCAGGAACAGTGGTGAACCTGGCGAATCTATTCTACACTGTTAGAAGTCAGCATAGTTATTACTCTTAGTGGAGGGAAAGGGGTCCAAGGGAGTCTTCTAGAGGGCTGGTGACATTCTGGGTTCTGACCTGGGTGCTGGCTACATGGGTGTGTTCATTTTGTGAATGTTCAGTTAACTGTACACTTGTGATAAGTGTACTTTTTTGTATGTATGTTGTACTTCAATAAAAATTTTCAAGTGGAAGATGTTGATAAACTGAATTAAACAAAGGAAGATCCACCTCTGTTAAGACTAGTGGCACTTCCCTAGGGCTACCAGATTTAGCAAATAAAATTAAAAGGATGCTCAGTTAAATTTGTATTTCAGATATACAGCAAATAATTTTTTTAGTATAAGTATGTTACATGCGATATTCAGGACATGTTTATACTACAAAAGTATTCATTGCTTATCTGAAATTCAGATATAACTGATCATCCTCTATTTTATCTGGCAACCCTAATCTTAAGTCTTCTAAATTTGTCTCATCTTTGATTTAATGAGAAAGTGAAAAAAAGGGTATATATTAAATGATAATGTATTTAGGAGATATATATATATATAGTCTTTGAAGGAAATATTAAATTGTAGGAGGCAGAAATGAAAAAATAAGGGCTCTAGTATTTCACTTTCTCCATTCCTCCTTCATACCTCTCTTCTGTTGTTTTTTTGGTTTCTCATTTCCACATTCATATCAATGAAAAGAGGAGAAATAAGTAAGCAAAAGAAATAAGGTAGTGCCAGAATCATTTATGATTTCATTTATTGTTTGAATCTACAAATCATTTGTTGTTTCTGAAAATTTCACTCCTGATTTGTCTGTGTTCTTGTTTCCTATTTTTTACTGAACTGTTTCCTATTTCATTCTTTTTCAGAACTTGTTAACCTTTGCCAGATGGAAGTTGAACTTTTCTCAGTATAATCAGTGTTTTTCCTGCCTTTTCTTATCTAAGATTCATAGGCTAAACTTGAAAAATCTACTTGTTATTGATCTCAGAAAGGTCAGTTTTCCTTTTTCTCTCTTCAACAATGATAACTAATATGTACCTGGTACATTTCAACTACGCTTCTTACACAGTTGGTAGATTTGAACCAAGTTTTCAGAATTACATCTCGCTTCCTTTTCTATACTTTCCACTCTTAAAGGAGAAAAAATTCCAGTACAAATTATTTAATACAACTAGGCTTTGTCAGTAAATGGAATTAGATCCCAAAGGTTTTGTGCTTTGACACGTTTTCGGTTCACAGAGATGGGTAGTAATAAAATGAAATTATATCCTGCTTCCCTAAAGACTTCCAAGTTGTGATTTTGTAACACCGAGAGTGTTACCCACTTTATTTAGAATAAAATTATCAAGTCAAAAATGATTTTATGGGCAGAAGACTTAAACAAACAAATCTTCAATAAAGACATACAAATGGCCAATTGGCACTTGAAAAAATGCTCAATATCACTAATTATCAGAGAAATGCAAATCAAAACTACAGTGAGGTACTACTTCACACTAATGATGGTCAGAATGGCCATCATTAAAAAGTCCACTAATGATAAATGCTGGAGAGGCTGTGGAGAAAAGGGAACCCTCTTACACTGTTAGTGAGAATGAAGTTTGGTGCAGCCATTATGGGAAACAGTATGGGGAGTCCTTAAAAAACTAAAAAATAGACTTACCACATGATCCAGCAATCCCACTCCTGAGCATGTATTCCAGAGGGAATTCTAATTTGAAAAGATACTGCACCCAACTGTCCATAGCAGCACTGTATACAACAGCCAAGACATGGAAACAACCTAAATTTCCATCAACAGATGGCTGGATAAAGAAGTGGTGGTATATTTATACAATGAAGTACTACTCAGCCATAAAAAAGAATAAAATAATGCCATTTGCTGCAAAATGTATGGACCTGCAGATAGTCATTGTAAGTAAACTAAGCCAGAAAGAGAAAGAAAAATACCATATGATATCACTTACATGTAGAATCTAAAAAAAAAAAAAAGACACAAATGAACTTATTTACAAAACATAAACAGACTCACAGACATAGAAGACAAACTTATGGTTACCAGGTGGGGAAAGAGGTGGCAAGGGATAAATTGGGAGTCCCAAATTTGCAGATACTAACTGCTATATATAAAATAGATAAGCAAGTTTATACTGTATAGCACAGAGAACTATATTCAGTATTTTGTAGTAACCTATAATGAAAAAGAATGTGAAAAGGAATATATGTATGTATTTGTATGACTAAAACGTTATGCTATACACCAGAAATAATTGAGGTTTTATAAACTGACTATACTTCAATTTAAAACAATTTTTAAATGATTTTAATCTCATTTCATTTAAATGATCAGTATATCTCCTAACATACTTGAAGGGATGTGAAAGGGGAAAAAAAGGAAGTTGTACCCACCTCAAAGAAAGATCATAAAATGTATCAACAACCCATATTTGGAACCATTGCTCTAAAGGTTGACCTTCTAATCTTTTCAAAAGTTAGTGGGTTTTCTGTAATAAGTTTTCAAGTAAGGTGTATTTCTGATGAGTCACTTCACTAATCATCGATCAAGTCATTTCTAAATGATTCTAGGCAACACTTTTCATTAATTATTTTTCACACAGTTGATTGACTGGCTATCTCATTGTCTTGTTGCTATGGAAACACAAACATTTAAAATTTTATATATATATGTATATCCATTACTCCTGTGTTAATAAGTTTTACTGCGACCAAGTTCCTTTACTGAAAGAGAGAGTGACAGGGGCAGGGGAGGCTGGCGGGCAGAATGATAAAAGCCCAATATGTGCAGAGGAGAATTTAAAAATACACGAAGACAAATGAGTATGAAAGCATCATATGAGGCAAAAAGGTATTAATTTTTATAAAGCAGTATTAGCATAGATACAGAAATGAAGTAGCTCTGTTTTTTCAGGACACTTCATAAGCATTACTGAAAGGTTTATTAATCAATAAGTGCCATAGACAACTGCAGAATGTTTAACAACTGAAATAGTATTTTCAACTCTAATAGTTCCATTGAGAAGGCAGTAGTGATCTTTAGCAGCTAAATAAGCTCCTGGAACGTGCTGGGTTCTTACCAATTACTTACCAATCACTTGCCCCTTTAGTCCCTGACATTGCTTTAACAAAGGTTTCCAAAATCTGTCCCCACCTACTCTTCCAACTTTATCTCCCACAACTCTCGTTTGCCTTGGGTTGTTTCTGAACTGGTCTCTTTATTGGCTCCTAGATAAGTGTCTCTACCCCGGGACTGCCAGAATACCACCTTCCTCACCTCCTCCCTGCCACCCAAAACCTCCCCCACTGTCCAGTCCCAACTCAAAACCCACCACCTTCATTTAATGATATATTCCCACTCTAGTCCACAGCCATCCTCCCTTTTGCCTGCCTGTATTACTAAATCAATGTACTACTAATGTGGTGTTTTATTACATACTAGCTTGCACCATCTTCTGCAGTGTTTGCTTAAAGAGTTATTCCATATTCATGGGTATTTGAACATACTTTGTAAATTTTAAAGTTTCATGACAACATAAATGTTGTCTTCATTACCTAGTTTATAGCTCCCCTGACATGGGGATTGTGCGTACATTTTTGTATGACACCTAGGAGAGCAGTGCATATTCCATGGCCCCTCAATAAATAGTTTCTGATGAATGAATGCATGGAAGACCACTGGAACTGGAGCTAAACCATCACAGCCTGCATTTGCCTCTTGTGGCCTGTATGGATTTGAAGTAGTTATTTAATCTCTGTGCTTCAGTTTCCTTATCTTTAAAATGGGGATAATAATGGTATCTACTTCACAGAGTTGCTTTGAGAATTAAATGAACTCATACATGTAAAGTGCCTAAAACATCATGCGTAGCACATAGCATTTACTCAATAAATATTAACTATTTGAATGAATGAATAAAACAGAATGGATTGCAATTAAAATCCAGAGAAAACAGTGGCTGTTTTCTATTATCCCTGAAACTATGATTATAGAATAACAGGTAGTATGTAAGAAAGTTAAGGGAAGTTAGTATCTCTCTTTAAAATACAAGTCGTGATGTGTATGTACATTTATTCCTGGAGAGATTTTTTTTAGAATGAAGTTTATATTCTATATTACTTACTTTGTATTTTTTAAATAAAAAGTCTTGTAAGACTTACATAAAAAAGATTTTAGTATACTTGTGTTTCTAGACATCACATTACTTTTAGATCTGAGTAAATAATATTGCTGAGTATTTCTGACCTTGGTTTACATTGTTTAGAAGATGATACTTAAAAGCAGCAATTAATTCCAGATGATTTTCCCTTGATATCTGTGTTGGACTACTTTTGTAAGTGTAGGGTTTCATTTTGAAGTAGAAATTGACACCAACAGTTTCATGAGGACTTCTTGAAAAATGTTTGTTTCTAAAATTTTATCAAAACATTTAGCTTGCTTAGGTTAATTTAGCAAGTTAAATGTTTTCTTTTATACTGTTCAAATTTGTTATTCTTGAAAAACAGTTCTCTCTCTCTACACACACACACACACACAATGTAAAAAAGATTCCCAGCACTAATGACGTTTATATGTATATCAACTTTAAATCATTTCAAGTGATTTTTTTGTTGCTCTGTGGAGCCATCTGCTGGTCAATGATGTTATATGTCTGTAAAATTTTTCTTTGAATCAAAGTCAGGGTCTAACAAGATCAGGTACTCTCCATGAGATATAGCCAGGAATTTGTGACCCAAGCAAAACTTGCAGAAAATATCCTTCCAGATATAAATAATGAGATCAATTTGGATATAATATGATGGAGATGGTCACATTTAGAAAATAATCAGATTCTATATTTTGGGGAATTGTTTCATTCATTCAACAAGTTTTTGTAAGCTTCTCCCTGTTAACAGGATAGAAAAATACATGTACATACACACACACACACACACACATATATATATACATGTTGTAGTTTATAATTTTTAAAAAGCTGTATAGATCAATAATTTTCTACTTACTGAAATAAATAATGAAGTAACTTGAAACTTTGTATATATTCTTCTGTATGGCAACTATATTATTTTTATGACTTTTAATTCACATTTCTTTTTCAGCCTCCTACGAGCTCATAGTCTTTTACAGTCTTAACTTGTTCTAATAACCATTATTATTGTTATTACCACTTCTTTTTGATCCTTAAATATCCACAACCTGTTCAGGGAAAGGTCTCTTATATAGTTTCTTTTGTCCTCTAAACATTTCTATCCTTGCATCCTTGATTCCTGGCAACATGATGTTTCAGAACCATCATAATTTTTCCTGCCCCCAAATTATGGAATCACCTATCCTCCGAGAATCTGGGTTTGCTCTAGTGGAGAATAGTATTAGAGATGAAAATCTAGGTGCTAAGGAGGCCCATGTAAGATCTGGTCATGAGCAGAAATGCTTTTGTTGATGTTACTGTTGCTTATGATAGAGCTGAGTTAATAAATACATTTTTTAAGAATATGCGTGCACATTGATTTTTCCCCCCAATTTGATAAACAGTGTTATGTTGTTATACTTTACTCTTTTGTAATGTGCGTGTGGATGGGGGAGGTTTCTACCCATGACACTTCCCTATGCAATTAAGTTTGCCACCTTTGGTAGATGTATATATTAGCTCTCATCTTTTGCCTTCAACATCTCTGCAGTGGGATCATTACAGATCAATTTTTACACATATTCATGATTTTTACCTTAAAACAATCTGCCTAGCATTTTTTAATGTAGAGGGCCAAGTGTATTCCTGAGAGGGAGTTATTGGGATGGTGTGAAAAGAACACAGAACCAGGAGTTAAAATGGGCTTGTCTCGGTTTCCTCATTTGTAAAATTATGATAATTAACCTCTGCAGCTGAGTTTAACAGTTTTAAATATGCTTTTACGATAATTTCCTCTCCAACCTACAGGATACTGTCTTGCAGTTAATTAGAATAACTGATTGTAAGTACTTTGAACAGTGTCGAGTAGGCTGTACAAAGGGACAGATGGTCTAACTCTTGACCACCCTTTGTTAATTGTTCCACTCTGCCAGTCTACCTGATTCCTACTCTTGCCCCCATTCTTGACCTCTTTAAACACTCATCCTGGAGTTTCCACCCTCGTCTGAGTGATGATAGGTACATACAGTGATAGGATGTTGCTCACATCTCTCTGAGGTATTTATTTATTTATTTATTTATTGGGGGGAGGGGTTGATCAGGCTTTTTGAGGTACTGGAGGATTGAACCCAGGACCTCATGCATGCTAGACATGCACTCTACCACTGAGCTATACCCTTCCCCCGACACCTCTCTGAGGTCTTTAAAAAGTCTTGCTAGTCACTTGTAATGATGTTTTATGACTTTTATTCTTGTTTCTGTGTAATATAGTGTGCTAATAAGATCAAGTTGACATCTTGGCAAGGAAGGTTGAATAGAACCTGGCAATTTCTGGAGATCTTCATTTTGTATGACGCTGAATAGCTGAGTTAGTCATTTTGAAGAAGTCAAGGAGTAACAAAATAGTGGGAAAATGTTGGGTTAGGCCTTACTTTATTATAATGTTCATCTATTTTATTGCAAGCATAATATAGTCATGTTTTTCTCAGTTAAAACAGTGAAAGAATCCAAGGACAAAAAAGTGGTGTCTTTGATTTGAAAGTCATTGCTAAATGGACTTGCTAGCAGGATCTCTTGTAGTTTTTGTTGCTTCATACATAAGCAGCTCTTGTGGGTGCTCTCAAACCGGGGTTAGGAAAGTCTTTCCCTCATGACGGCCTCTAGTGAGTGTCTGCAATATGTTTAAATGCTGCTCTTAATGTTTTACGTTGTGGTCTCACATTTAGTCTCCATATTCCCTAAATCAGTGTTCATGACCACAGGGTATCTTTTCATTTATTTGTGTCTTCTTCAGTTTCTTTCATCAACATCTTATAGTTTTCAGTGTACAGCTCTTTTATCTCCTTGGTTAAATTTATTCCTAAGTATTTAATTGCGTTTGATGACATTGTAAAAGGGTTTTTTTTAAATAGTTCACTGTTACTGTATAGTAATAAACTGATTTTTGTATGTTGATTTTGTCTTGAAACTATACTGAATTCATTTACTCTAGCAAGTTTTTGGTGCAGTCTTTAGGATTTTGTATAGATAAGAACACACCATCAGTAAAGAAGACAATGTTGCTTCTTCTTTCCAATTTGAATATGTTTCTTTTTCTTGCCTGATTACTCTGTCTAGGACTTCCAGTACCATGTTGAAAAGGAGTAGTGAGAGTGGGTGCCCTTGTCTTGTTTCTAATCTTAGAGGGAAACTTCCAACCTTCCAGCATCGAATATGATACTAGCTATGGATTTGACTTTTGTGACCTTTATTATGTAGTAGTATGTTCCTTCTATGCCCAGTATGTTGAATGTTTTTATTATGAAAGAACATTGAATTTTGTCAAATGCTTTTTCTGCATCTCTTGAGGTGATCATATGATTTTTTGTCTTTCATTCTACTAATGTGCTGTGTCATATTTATTGATTTTCTATGTTGAATCATCCTTGCATCCCAGGAATAAATCCCACTTAATCAATGTGTATGATCCTTTTAATGTGCTGTTGAATTTGGTTTCTTAGCATTTTGTTGAATATTTTTATATCTACATTCATCAGGGATATTGACCTGTGCTTTCCTTTTTTTTATAGTATTCTTATCTGGCTTTGGTATCAGGGCAATGCTAACCTCATAAGAAGAATTTGGGGATGTTCCCTTTTCTTAAGTTTTTTGGAATAGTTTGAGAAGAATTGTTGTTAATTCTTCTTCAGATATTTGGTAGATTTTGCCTGTGAAGCCGTCTGGTGCTGGCCTTTCCTTTTTTGGAAGGTTTTCTATTATTCCTTCAACCCCCTTATTTATATTGGTCTGTTAAAGATTCCTATTTTTGACTCAGTCTTGATAAGTTGTATGTTTCTAGGGATTTATTGATTTCTTCAGGATTGTACTATCTGTTGGTTATAATTGTTCATAATAGTATCTTATGAGCCTTTGTATTTCTGTGGTATCAGTTTTGACGTCTCCTTATTCATTACTAACTTTGAATCCTTACTCTTTTTTCCTGGTAAGTCTAGTTAAAGGTTTGTCAATTTTAATTATCTTTATCAAAAACCAACTCTTAGCTTTGTTGACCTTTTCTATTATTTTTCTATTCTCTTAGTTTGATCTTTGTTATCTCTTTTCTCTGCTAAACTTGAGCTTTGCTTGTTCTTTTGTTCCTAGTTCCTTGAGGTGTAAAGTTAGGTTGTTTATTTTAGATCTTGCTTCTTCATATAGGTGTTTATCACTACGAACTTCTCTGTAGAACTGCTTTTACGGCATCTCTTAAGTTTTTTATCTCGTGTTTCCATTTTCACTTGTCTCAAGATATTTTTTATTTCTCTTTTGGCTTATTCTTTGACCAATGGTTATTCAGTAGCATATTGTTTAATATCCACATATTTGTGAATTTTCCAGTTTTCTTCTTGTAATTGATTTCTAGTTTCAGGCCCCTGTGGGTAGAAAAGATTCTTGATGTGATTCCAATCCTCTTAAACTTACTAAGGCTTGTTTTGTGGCCTGACTTATGATCTAGTCTGGAGAGTGTTCCATGTGCACTTGAGAAGAATGTGTAGTCTCTTGATTTTGGATGGAATGTTCTGTATATGTCTGTTAAATCCATCTGTTCTATGTTGTTTAAGTCTAGTGTTTCCTTATTTTCTGCCTGTATGATCTATTCATTGTTAAAGTGAGGTATTAAAGTCCCCTACTATTATTGTATTGCTATTTCTCTTTTTAGATCTGTTAATATTTATTTTATATATTAAGGTACTCCCCTATTGAGTGCATAAATATTTACAAATGTTATATTCTTTTGTTGGATTGATCCCATTATCATTAGATAATGACCTTTAAAGTATGAAAATCTACCTCTTTCAGTGGAAGACTAGGAGATGGGCATTTCTGTCTGCTTCATCTGCACTGAGCCCTGGGGCTATTTCCCCAGTTGAGAACCATTTCTTTGCTACCACCCCGCTGAGCACCAAAGCCAGACTATCAAGGGATGTGTCTTCTTGGTGGCTGTCATCAAAACTAAGGTTCCAGATACATGCACAAACTCCTTTCATGGAGACACTGGTGACCTAGGGTGGGGCAGAGGGAGAGTGTGAAGTTGGCACCTGCTGGCCTCCAGGATCTCTGGAGAGGATTGCAATCAACTTTTAGATGTGCATTAAATCAGAAATATGACCCTCAGGCCTCAGTTTTTAAGATAGAAAAATTGACCTCTTTCATACAAAGACTGAACATTTTTGTCTGCTTCCTCTGTGCTGTGCCCTGTGGAGATAGTTGGTTCAGAACTATTTCTGTTTGTTACAGTGAACTCTTTCTCTGTGTCCATAGTCCTGTGGGACACATGAATATAGGTCCCTCTGGCCACCAGAGCTGGGTGATCAAGGTGGGGCTGTCACAAAAACTGGGGTACCAGACATGTGCACAGCCTCCTTTCTGGGAGATACCAGTGACTTGGAGTCAGCAGAGGGACAGTGGGAAGATGACAACTGCTGACCTCCTGGGTCTCTGGAGAGGATTGCTGTCAGTCGCTTGATGTTAAGTTAGAAGCCTGCCCCTCAGGTCTTAGGTTTTAAGATAAGCAAATAGGCCCCTTTCACAGAAAAACTGGTCTTTTCCATCTGCTGCCTCTGCACTGTGTCTTGGAGGGATAGCTACAGTGCATCTACACCAGCCTATTAAGAACTATTTCTTCATTCACTATAGCCTTGTGGTTCTCATCAACACAAGCCCTACTGGCTTTCAGAGTTAGATGTTTTGAGGGCTCCTCTCTCAGGTGGAAGTCTTAAAAGTTGGGGTACCAGACATGGGGCCAACCCCTCCTCTCCTCCTGGAGGTGCTGGGAGTTGTGAGTTCTCTCCCTTGTGTGTTGCCACCATGGGGGTGGGGTTTACAGCAAAACTGTGTCTCAGACTCTACTACCAGTTTCGATGTGGTTTTGTTACCGGGAAAAGGGAAATAAGAATTACCTTGGTTCTTAGTCACCCAAAAAGAAAAAGAATTTTTAACGAGAGACAGTGTAATATAAACAAGATTTTTATTAGTAAAGTAAAAAAGTAGTAAAAGATATTACACTGCCAAGAATTGGGAGTGGGCCAATCCAAGAGAGGAAAAATTGTGCCGCTCCTTTGTTTTTCCATTTTATATCCTGGCTTAGGGACGTTTTTTGTGATTGATTAACACCTCAGGTTCTTTGCGTGATCAGGCTGATTGAAAATTCAGGTTCCTTGTGCTCGGGTTGATTGACAACTCAGGTTCCTTGTGCTCTGGCACGCCCATCCCTTTTTGGACAGTTTCTTTGCACAGAGAAACCTACGGGAGGGGGCTCAAATTGTAATGTTAATTACATTATAATGAGCATTGGATCAAGTTATGCAGGGTCCTTCTCTTATGTGCAGCTGCAGCGTTTTGATTTTAGCTGTCTTCTTTTGCTGGCCCTCATTTAGAGAAAGTAAGTTTCTGGAGCCCCTTATCCTGAGTGCAGACCTGTTATTTTCTAGGTTATTCCTTTCTCTTTCCTCTCCCCTTGCCCAGTGCTCGTTTCTATCTAACTGCCTAACAGTTATTTCTCATTTATCCTTTGTGTAGTAGTTACCTAATTTCTGGATTTCTTTCAGGGTAGAACCAAGGAGGATCCTGCATGTGGTGCCCCAAAATCCTGGGGACCTGGCTGCTCACTCTGCTTCCCCAGCAAGGGCAGCTCTTTCCTGTTGGGTTGTTCCCTCCTGGTACTGAGCAGTACTAGCTGGCGAATGGGATTCTACAGGCAAAATGAAGCTATTTTCCTTCCTTCTCTGTGCACTTATTGTCCCATTTTTGTTCCATGTGTCCCTGAAATTTCTTAAGTGGATTCGTGATCTTTCCCAGAGCTGTTTTCATTCATGAATCGCTATCTAATTGTTGACCTTTGTGAGGGGATAGAGGCCGGGGTGTCTTACACCACCATTTTGGTGACATCATCCAGGCCTTACTTTTAAAGGTGCTTTTCAGTGGAGAAAATTTATTCAGTTGAAGAAAATTGTATAGAGAAAAAAACCCAGTTGCTCAGAATACCCTGGACAGTTAAAGACAACAACAGTTTGATCCATTCAGTAGTGCTCCTCCTATACCCGCCCCTAATACACACCCTATTCATAATACTTGCCCCTTTCTACAAAGTCTTGCAATAGAGATGAACTTGGCCTAGGAGTAGCCAAATCTAGAAAAGAAGAGAGAAGAAAACACAGCTTTGCTGAAAGAATGCTCTCTGCCTGCTGCCTGCAGTCTAAATTACCTGCCAGCTCCACAGTTTGGAACTTTACAGGGGTAAAAAAGCCAATTTCTATGACTGATGCAGAAACTAGTCTAAGGGCAAGAAAGGATTAGCTTTAGCAGGAGACACAATTAGAGCTCTAGGCCAGTCTCATGCATTTTCCTTTAAAGCTTCTCTACCAGAGAGGGGTGAAGAGGGCCAGCCCCCAGAAAAAGATCTGGTTGAAGGTGGAGGCTATTGATTCAGAGTGCCCTAAGTCAGTGGCCATCAAGCTTAGGGCTGAGGGGAAGACCAGAGCACACAGGCCTGCAAGTAAAAGAAATCTTTGGACTTACAAAGATTTTATCGAAATAAGCCTCTGACTATGGTTACACATGGGATTGACAAGAAACCTCCCAAGGTGGTTCATGGAATCTTCAAAGAAATTAAAGGCCTGGCTGGCCAATAACTAGTTACTGACTATCCAGCTCCAAAGGCAATCCTTGGACCCCTGAATCCCCGGCAGTAGGAACTGGGCTACAAATCTATACCAGAGTGAAATGCTCTCCAGTGTCCAAAGGAGATGTGGCCATGGAAGATAAAGAGAAGATTCTCCCAGAGGGCAGAGCTGGGACTGAGAGGCAGATAGTTCAACCACGGAACTGACTCCGCTGTCCCCTTAGAGAGTCCTCACCATTCCTGCCCAACTGGATTATCTGTATGTCATGGACCATTGACAACTCCAGGTTTCATGCTTGTATTGTAATCATCCTGTGTCTTCTCCACCCATTGGAGACTGGGAATGTCAAAGGCAGATTAACTCCTCAGTTCCGGGGGGAGAAACATATGAACTGACAGAGAGGGATGAAAATAACTGCAGCTGAATGCAGGAACTGGATGAAATCTTGGGGAAGGAATCACCCCTCCAAATAAAATATATATTTAATGAAAAGATGAGTATGGGTATTGGGAACCTAAAGAGGTGGACTATAGCAGATTATTTGTCAGGATCAACTATGGAAAACAGAAACTAGCTATTTGAAGCACAGGTGTTTAATATATTTAAGTAGAAAGTTTAAAATTTTTAGGTAGAGGTGAAGGGTAAAGTTTCAGGCTAGGCCTTCAAAAATAACTCCCAGAATAGCTTTGCAAAACTAGCCATTGCTGGAGATGTGACTTCTGCCACCAGCAGGAGACCATCATTGGAACTGTTGGCTTTGGGAGCACATACCTGGGGTCCAGTAGCTGCTACCATCACCACCGCCACTGCCAGCTTCAGATCTATGCTGAACCTGAGATGTGCATGCTGTACAACAGGCCCCCTGTTACCCAGGAGGCTAGCTACTTGCCACTAAAATGCTGTCACAGAAAAAGCTAGTGCTGTGCAGCCTGACTGTGCTTGCTAGCAGAAAGGATCCAAAGGAACAGCAGAATGGCTTTCACCTCACTCGCTTCCACCTCCCAGATATTGCTTAAGTTCATCTAATTAGCAAAAGCTGAATCATACAGAATCCTGGTTGGGAAAAGTTATTTTTTTTTAGCTTTTCCAGCCTCTGCAATACAAAAAGGTATATTAAAAGGAGAGTGGAGTAAATGTTTAGAGAGCCAATTGATCTTCTCCACCATGCAGGTACCGTGGGTTGGCTTACTTCACATTAATTTCCAGCCCCCTTCCCTTTTACCTTCCTCTACAACAGAAGCTGAAAAGATTAAGTGCTCTATCAATTTTCAGTCTTACTTGCAACTGGAGGTGCCCTTGTGAAACAGTTCTGGCCAATAAGATGTAAGCAGAAGTTTGCTAAGTGGATTTGGGAAAATTGCTTTCTCCCTAAAGGGGAACAAAGCAGCTGCTGAAGGCTTTTGACCTTCCCTTTACTTCCTTCCAAAAATGGGAATATGATGCCTGGAGGGACAGCCATCTGCTGACCATAAGACTGAAAGCTAACAAACCAACAGTGATGGAGCAGAGAGAGAAAATGCCTGAGTCCTTGATTACACTGAGCAGCTGCAAATGCCATGGATTGCCTACCTTCTATTTCCTGTTAAATGAGAAAAATAAACTATTTGTTTAAGCTATTATTCGGTTTTCAAATGCTTGCAGCCAAACATTCCTAAATGATACCCAGACTTTCCTGTTGTAGAATGGTTATGAAAATGAAATGGTATACCTTACTTGAGAAGAGCTTTCAAAGTGTTACATGTTATGTAAACAAATATTTTGAAGCATCTTCCAAGGCATAGAGTCAATGAAATGTATACAGTCAATATTCATGTAGATTTACCCACATCTTCCCCTATTGTTTTCCAGTCCTTCTTGCAGGCCTATATTTCCATCTGGGATTATTTTCCTTCTGCTGGAGAACACCCTTTCTTATTTCCTTAGATGACTAATTCTCTCAATTTATTCTTCAACTCTCTTTGGGTATTCTTTACATTTTCCAGCTCTTTGCTAAAGACTTCGCTCTGTGCATCTATACTCCTCTTGAGTTCTGTGAACATCTTTACCATCATTACTTTAAACTGTTTCTCAGATAAATTGCCTCTCTCCTCATCACTTATTTCTTCTTCTGGGATTTTATCTTGTGCCTTGGCCTGGGAGAAATTCCTTTGCCATCTCATATGGTCTATCTTTCTGTGTGTTTGTGGATTCCTTCCACAGGCTTTGGGATTGTTGTTTTCTTATTTCTAGTATCTCCCCCTGGTGGATGAGGCTGAACTAGAGGCTTATGCAGGGTTCCTGGCAGGAGGAGCCAGTGCCTGCCCACTGCTGGGTGAAGCTTGGTCCTGGACCTCTGGTGGGTAGGGACTTTGTGGCTTAGGAAGTCTGCTGATGGGTGGGGCTGTGTTCCCACCCTGTGTGTTGTTTGGCCTGAGGCTTCCCTACGGGCTGCTGGGTGGGGATAGGTCTTGGTGCTAATGATCCAGTCAAGATGTCAGCCTCCAGGAAAGCTCATGTAGATGAACACTCCCAGAATGTCCGCCACCAGCTTTTGTGTTCCCTGGGTGAGCCGCAGCCATCCCCCACGTCCCCAGGAGACCCTGCAAATCCAGCAGGCAGGCCTGGCCCAGGTTCCTAAGAAATCACTGCCTCTGCCCTTGGACCTGGCGCACGCAAGTTTCCGTGTCCACTTCCCAAGCGAGTGGAGTCTCCGTTTCCCCCAGTCCCGTGGGGCTCTCAGAGCCAAGCCCCGCTGGCCTTCAAAACCAGATGCCCTGGGGTCTCCTTTTCTTCCCAATGCCGGAACCCGGGCTGGGGAGCCTGATGTGGGGCTTAGTGCTCTCACTCCTGTGGGAGGGCCTCTGCGACTTAACTGTTCTTCAGCTTGTGGGTCGCCCACCCGGGTGGTATGAGGCCCAATTATATCATGAGTACGTCCCTCCTGCCATCCTGCTGTGGTTCCCTCTTTATCTTTCCAGTTGCAGAAGATCTTTTTTGCTGGGTTCCAGTCTTTTTTTTTTTGATGGTTTTTTAGCATTCAGTTTGGGTTTTGTTGTAGTCATGAGGAGAGGCGAGCTCGTGGTCCTACCACTCTGCCATCTTGACCAGAAATCTAATTCTCTCAATTTTGAGTAGTTTAAAAATATCTTTATTTTATTTCATTTTTGAAGGATGTTTTCATTGGGTATAGAATACTAGGTCGGTAGAAATTTTCTTTTAGCATTTCAAAAATATGACTGCATTTACTCTGACTTTCATTTTTCTGTTGAGAAGCACTGTTTACTCCTATTACTATCCCTTTACGTTGTTCATTCTCTGGTTTCTTAATTTTAAGACTTTTTTTTGTCTTTGATTTTAGTATCTTTTCTGTGATGTGCATAGGTGTGGTTTTCTTTGTATTTTTACTGATTAAGAATTTTTCTTTGTGTTTTTTTCTGTTTGTAGAGCTATTTTAAGTATGATTTTGCTTTTTTTATTTTCAGCTTTATTAAGGTATAATTAACAAATAAAGTTGTAACATATTTAAAATGATGATTTGATATGCATATGCATTGTGCATTTGAACAGCAGTCAGGAAGAAGAGATTTTGGAAGGAGTTAAATAAAGTATACACTCTTTATTTTAGAACCATCCCCCCAACCTGCTCCACTGTTATGCATGCCACCTACCTGGAGTTAAAGCCCAGATGGAAAAAGTGTAATAGAGACACCCAGAAAGCTTTGAAGGAATTCCAGGCAAGGAGACTCTGTAGAACTCTTAGAGAAGCCTGAAGTTTAGTGAATCCAGCCAGGATTCTGAGAAGCTTGCTGCCTGGGTGGTAGATGGGCCAGGCTGAGGGAGGCGTGTAGGCAGATGGACCGAAGGGGTTCTTGGCAGAATACTTCTGGGTGGTTCCAGAAGACACTGAAAGTTCCTGAGCTCCTAATGGAGATGAAAAAGTGATGAGAGAGCCAGAAGACAAAAAGAATCTTGGGATGGGGTTCAAAAGGACTCCTAAGACCAGGGCACGTGGGGACAGGTTGTGCTGTTGTGTTGACAAAGGTTAGCACAGGAACAAGGTGCCCCTGTCCCAGGCCAAGATAGCTGGTAAACTCAGGGTAAATGAGGTCACACACACCCTGGGCAAGAAGTTGGGTAGCCCCAGATCTTAGAGTTGATTGAATATTTACTACATTTTAAACCAAACTGAGTTAAAATAAAGAGGCAGGATTGAACATTTTCTATAATCAAGGGAAATGAGCATCCAAGTGCTAAGTTGAATTCAGTTATAGCACCCTTGTTCGGTAAATTTTATAGCACTGTAATACTCTTTACAGTACATTTTTATCTTGTAGGGAATCACCCCTCTGTAGCTTGGTCAAACTTGGGAACCCGTAAAGCGAACCCAGCCTTACATCCAACAGGAACTATGGAGAAAGGTGAAACCCACTGCAACAGAAACTAGAAAACGGAACAAACCAATTCATGAGAGTAATTATAAAGTAGTTTGGTCAGGTTGTCTCAGATGGGGAAGCTGAGTGCCAGGCCCTTGTGGAGTTTCTATAGGTGGTACAGCTATATGGTGGGAAGTGCTCCCTTATCTTCACAGCAAATTCACTTGGTGAGTAATGGGTTGTGAGAAGCTGTTGTTGAGGGTAGGGAGCTTAGAGATGACTCTTCAGAAGTTCTTTTGAACTTCAGAGGGCCTTTTGTGGAGAGCGTAGCTGACTGACACTTTCCAGCTGCTCCCATTCAGTGACTGGGCACAGTGGGGGAACTCCAATTACGCAATGGGAGATTTCCCTGATGGACAGTTTTGGCCCAGCGACTCCCCATCAATCTGACAAAAAGTTGTTCAGAACTGCTCTGTGTTTGAGGGTCTTTCTACCCTATTTCCTTCCTTCCCTTCTTTCATAGGCGTCAGACCTACACTGGATAGCCTGATGATGGCACTTTCTACTGACTTCTACTTTCTCCCACCTTACTTTTCACAGGCATTTCCCCTATAAGTCTCTTGCATATCTAATCTCAACTTGGCCTCTGCTTAAAAACTCAGTATGGCATAATTGTCCAAGTGGGTGTGGTGCCTTAATATCTCCTCTCCATTCTAACCATCCTCTCCTGAACACACACATCTACATATATACAGTAATCTCTCAGTATCTGCCAGGGATTGGTTCCAAGACCCTCCACAGATACCAAAACCCACAGATGCTCAAGTCCCTTATATAAAATGGTGTAGTATTTGCATATAACCTTACACATCCTCCTGTAAACTTTAAATGTCTTTAAAACTTTAAATCTCTTTCAATCTCTAGATTACTTAAAATACCTAATACAATGTAAATGCTATGTAAATAGTTGTAAATGCAATGTAAATACTATGTAGATAGTTGCCAGCATACGAATTCAAGTTTTGCTTTTTGGAACTTTCTGGAATTTTTTTTCAAAAAAAATTTTTGATTCATGGTTGGTTGAATCTGTGGATGCAGAAACCACAGATACAATGGGCCAACTGTGTACATTTATCAAACACTTATGCTCCAGGTGCTAGGCTAATTAATTCACATTCATTATCTTGTTTAATCCTTACAATTACATTTTGAGGTAAATACTATTATTGGCGATGTTTTAAGAGGAAACAGAAGGGCTGAACAATTCATCCAGTATGACACAACTGGACAGATATACCAGGTTAGAGATGTGACACTCTCTCAGCTGTGCTAAGTGGCCCCTAGTGGCAGCTGCAGGTATCTATCAAGGGCACCAGTAAGAAAGTAGATCTTAAAAATTCTCATTACAAAAAATTGTATAAAAAAAAAAAAGTAACTGTGTTATGGCAGATGTTAACTAGACTTACTATGGTGATCATTTCACAATGTATCCAGATATTGAATCAATACATTGTATACCTGAAACTAGCAAAATGTTTTATGTCAATTATATCTCAGTTTAAAAAAGGAAAAAGGAGCATCCGGACCTGTGGCTAACAACTCTAGGACTCTCCCTAGTTCTTCTGCCTGCCTTCCTCTTGCTCTGGTCTGCTCTCCTCTGTTTCCATCCATTGCCTTCTGCCTGGCCCATTTGGGTGGAACCTTAGCTGGAGTACCTGCCTAGTTTTGATCTTGATTTGGGACTATCCCTGGTCTCCTTGATTTTTATTTTGTTTTGTCCCTGGCCTCCTTTCAATCACGCCTTTACTGTGCAGTTTAGAGCCCAGTTCTGTTTGGACCCTCAGCCCAGCTCGTCTCCTCGGCATTCTGTCTCTCTTCTTCCTCCACCTTTTACGCCCCAAACCCTCTTCATCATTTCTTGTGGCAGCAATTTATTGAAGGAGGGTCATATTGATTAAAAACTGAGGACATCTGGTTATATGCCCCCAAAGAATTGAAAAACAGGTGTTCAAGCAAAAACTTGTACACAAATGGTCATAGCAGCATTACTCATAATAGCCAAAAAGTGGAAACAACCCAAATGTCCATCAACTGATGAATAGATAAACAAAATGTGGCAATACAGTCGAATCTCATTGTTCACAGTGGTTATGTTCTATAAAGTCACCACAAACCCTGAATTAGCAAATACTGAGCCTTTGCTCCTAGAGGAAATACAAGGTTAGTTTCCTTCAAGCCTCTGGTTATAACATTTTTCTCAACTGTCCAATACATGACCTTGTCTTATAGGTGTTTCTGTTTTAAAACACTTAACTGTATATTGTTTATTCATTAATATTGAACTCATGACCAACAGCATGACAGCTCATTCCTGAATTCAGCTTACCTAACACACATATTTTCTCCATAAGTCACTTCACAGCCTTCTTGCACTAAACCCTGGAACACTAGACAGCACTCCAGCACTATACTTGGGGGACTTTTTAAACAGTGAAATCACCAACAAAAAGCCCCAAAATACAAAAAATAGGGTGTGAAAAGCACACATGCAGTATGAGAGCTGAAATGAGAGTGTTTCTTTATTCTACCTCAGCTGGGAACATGCATACCTGGTGACAAAGTCTTCACCACTCTGTGCATGTGTGTGAATGGCCACAAAAGCAGCATGCATATTAATTTTAGGTTACAAATAAATGTTATCAGGTTATCAAATTTGCAAATATGAAATCCACAAATAATGACGGGTAACTGACCATACAATGGAGTATTATTCAGCCATAAAAAGAATAAAGTACATTTGTATGTGATAATGGGGATGAACCTTGAAAACATTTTGTTACCTGAAGAAAGCAGACACAAAAGGCCACATATGTATGATTCATTTATATGAAATATTCAGAATAAGTAAATCCATAAAGACAAAGCATATTAGTGGTTGCCTTGGGCTGGGGAGGAGATGGGAAAGATAAGCGATTGCTTAATGGGTACAGGATTTCCTTTTGGGATGATGAAAATGTTCTGGAACTAGATAGTGGTGATGTTTGCACAACACTGTGAATGTACTAAATATCACTGAAGTTTACAGTTTAAAGTGGTAAATTGTATGTTATGTATATTTTACCACAATTTAAAAAATTAGAAAATCTTAGATTCTCAAAGAAATAAAATAAGCCTTCTTGTTTAGGAGGCTATATAATTGGTAGACTTCTTTAAACAAGAGAAAATACTATGGTTTGCATGTTTCCTATGCTAAGTATTCCTATGCCAGCATCCCTAAATATATGTTCATTATGTTCCCATGCTCTAATGTATGTGGAAATTATAAGCTCATTAAAGTAATTCTCAGAAAAACAACAAAGCTAAGGACATTTCCTTAGACTGAACTCAGTTTTATTTCTTGGTCCAAGATAAGCTGTACAAGTATTGAGCTTTTTCATCACTCTAATGCAAGAATCCAGAATCTTCAGGAATGGCTGTATAAAGGCTTCCTAAATGTCATTCCACATAGGTTTCTTCCATTGGATAGGGCAATTCAAGGTCAAGGCTGCTAGGAAGAAATGGAGAACATGTGCTCCATATCTTGCTTGGTTAGACCCCTATAATGTAGTGATCAAATAAGTTGATGCTGCTATTGACTCCTTTCTAATGGAATTCGAGAAGTAAAACCAAGCCTTTTTCCTGGAAAAATGGATATCCCACCTACCCCCGGAAATGGACTGAGGTGGTGCCCACAAACAAAGCCAGAACTGCTACATTCAAGCATGGGAATGACCTGTCTGGCCACCGAAGCTTTTGTATCACACCCAGAGCACAATGAAGGTTGTCTAAGTATAATTAAACAAACTTTGATTTAGGGCACTGCCTTGTACATGATGAGTAGCGAGAGCTAAGATTTCCTGCTTCTGCTAGTGCTTAGAGATTATGTTAGTCTTGGAAGCAGTCACCAAATTGCAATTAAATGTGTAAGGATTTTATTAGAAAGGACCACCTGTGAAAGAAAACATGGAAGGAGCCCAACAAGGCTGGGAGAGTCACCAATTTATGAAGCAAGTCTGACCCCAGGGGAGGAAGAGAGAGAGAAGGAAGGATGGGTGGAAGCATCTTAGATGCCATAGCTTAGACTAGACTAGAAAGGTTCAGCAAGGTTGTTGGGGAGCCAAAATCATCATCAGAAGATTTCTGTGTCTCGCAGAAGTGAGCCTGCCTTAGTGTCCCTGCTGTACTTTGTCGCTGACTGGGAGCAAGCAACCTGTGGGGAGCCTGGTCTCAGAACAAATGCAATGGTGGATTTCAGAGCACAGGAGCTGGGCCTCCATCCAATCGCACTCCCAGTAGTTGGAGGTCTGGTAGGCACATTCTCATGGCAGTCACAGGGACAGGAGAGGGCTGTGTGAGCACACAGAGGATCCTAACTGCCTTCCTGGGAACTCTGGGTGCTACTTCGATCTCTCTCAAAATCTCAAAGCTGGGCCTGAGTGGGGACAGAATTAATGGTCCCAACTATGCAAAGAGGTGAACTCTTTCACTGCCTTCTCTGCAAAATGCTCTATGCGTAGCAGTGGCAACTATGCTCGTTCATTGGTTACTCAGAAGCAATAACATTTTTTAGGCTTCTTTTTCTCCAGTTGTCTTCTTTTTCCTTTTCCTACTTCTCTCTCTCTGTCTCTGTCTCATTTCATATTTGTGCCTTAGATATGCCCCCATTACCCCAGGTAATAAGATGTCACTGACCCTTGTTATCTACAATATTAACTCAGTTCAGAGGTGAGTGTGATTCAGAAGCCATTTCTGATCAGGTCCCAGACCTCGATGAAGGTTGATAAAGGGCAGATGGGAACACAGTCTCCAGCAACTGGAGGCTCTCATCACTTCTTTCCTCCATCTCATTTGCCCTCATATTCCCTGTTTTTATACTACCTTCCCTCCACCCTTTCCCCTACATACATTCCCCTCTGGACACTCACATTCCTATAATCTTCCTCCTGCTTGTGATTTTCAGTAGGATCTGACCAAAAAGATACCCCTATAGGTTCTCCCGATGGAACCAGATCTGACTTTGGACAGGAGGGAAAAACCCAGAAGCTACCTTTCCCAGTGTAGTCGGTCCTAATGTTCGCAGCTCCCTACACTAGATCCCAGGATCCCACCTTCCCTGGGTCCTAACACTATTTAAGGTTCATGTGAAGTCCCCCTGGTGGGCAGTCACTGGGGTGGGAGAACTGAGGGAAAGGGTCTGTGTGGCCAGAGCCCAAGCAAGTCAGGCAGCACTGGGCATGTAGCGAGGCCAGGTCTGCAGCAGATCTGAGGGGGGAGACTGGTCACATAAAAGCCTGGTATCCTGAAAGAGCTTTCTAAGAGTCAAGATTCATAAAATTATATCAAGTTAGAGCCTCTGAAAAACTATGTTCCTGTGGGTGGTGGCAAAATACTCCAGCCATTACAGATGTGTTCTCTGTGGTTGAATATCAGAGAAATGGGGAGCTTAGAGGATCAGGACTTTGGTACCCATTTGTTATTTTTATCAGTAATACCTAAAAACTGTTACCATGCCCTTTATTAGTTGACCTCATTTAATCCTCACAGCAATCCTAAGAGGGAAGTACCATTAGCATCCCCTTCCTGCAGCTGAAGAATTTGAGGCTTAGAGACATTAAAAGCTTCTTGGAGTTTACATAACTGGTAGGGCAGCAGACCAGGACTCCAACCAGGGGATCCATGTGCTGTCACGCAGGCTGCGTACTCGACAACTCCTGGGATATCTATTCACATAGGCACGCACTGGAGTTGGGCAGTGCAGGAGTCCTGACAAAGCAGAGTGCTTAAGCACACCACTGGGCTTTTGAGTAAATGTGAGTAACGAGGGAAGAGCTTTTTAAGTATATGTAATTAAAAATTAAACCTTGTAGAAGAATCAGATTGCTTAGATTTCATTTAAGCAGGTAGCCATATTGTGTTTAGATTTTTTATTACTTCACGCTCTGCAGGCTTTAGCTGCTGTTTGTGTCCTGCCAGACTTCATGGTTTTATCTTCTTGAGTTCCAAAGGGAAGGGGTAGAGGCCATAGAAGTCAAAATTGAACCTTTCCCCCAATAGTCTGCCTGGGTGTGGCTGTTGGGACACTGGTATAGACAGTCATTTCAGACAAGAACAAATGCGTGGCTGACCTATGCATCCTGAGGAAGTTTACTTAACAACTGCCAAGTTTTGAGCGTCTGAGATCACTAGGATCTGGCTGAAGGGATGCTGGCAGCAGTTTCCATTGCCTGTGCTTTCCCTCCTGGGAAAGGAGAATTATTACAGAGAGCCATTAGTGTCCTCACAAATACACCAGCAATAATTTATGGTGATAGATCAAAATCAGATTTAGATCTAATGCCTGTCTATTAGAATCTCCTACAAAATAAGTAAAGATGCATACCTAGGAAAGAAGCAGTAATTAGGAAGAGAAACGTGGGAAGCAGGGAGTCCAGAGTGTGTGAATATCTGCTGGGAGCCCTAAGAAATATGCAAGAAGGGACTGGATTTCCAGCTGTAAAGTGTGGGGCTCGACGTACTTTACTTGACTACTAAAGGAAGAAAGCTTGGGGAACTTGAAGACACTAGATGTCACTAGCTGGAATGTAGAGGGTGTAGCAAAATATTAGCTACAGCTTTTCTCCCTGGGTTATATCACGTGACCCTCTCCTTATACATTTTCCCTGCTCCTCCCCATTTTCCACCTTATCCTACAAAAGATACCCACAGAGGAAAAATAAGTTTAATGCAGCTCTGGAAAAAGAAAGAAAGAGAAGAAAAAAGAGACAAAGAGAGCAAGAAAACGGGGAAAACACTAGAAAGTTTCTGAACTGCTTTGGATGTGCATAGTCTAACCACTCCTCGAAAAGCAGGAAGGAAAAAAAACAACCAAACCCACAAGCAGTTAGCCATTTTCATTAAAATGTTAGAAAAACAGCATTTCAGTGTTCCATCTACTGAGCCAGAAGTTGCTGGATTATTTGTTCAGGCTTTTCCAGTCACTTTGTTTGCAACATGAAGTGCTCACCTATCCCGACCCCTCTGCCAGCCCTGTCCTGCCCAAGGAACCAAGTCCATCGACAAGTCCATCGCCAAGTCCATCGCCAAATCCATGGGCATGAGTAAGTGGGTGTTTGAACGTCACTGGCCAAATTCTGAGACGCTACAGTGTCAGTGAGAGACCAAAAGGTACATTTGCTCAGGAGTCCACACATTTTCTTAATAGCCTTATTGAGGCATAATTGATGTGCAATAAGCTGCACTTATTTAAAGTGTGCAATTTGTTAAGCTTTCACAGATGTGTACACCCCCCTGAAATCACCACTATAATCAAGATAGGGGCCCACCATTTTAATAAACACTTATGGCTGTTTCCACAAGACAGATATCTTTTGAGTCAAGTATGTCATCAAATAAAATAAACTTCCTAAAATCCTCTAACAAAAAGCATCTGCATTGTGACTACCTATGCCCCCGTTTTTGTGGATTTGTTGGGCTTCATCAGTGGGAAATTTGAAAGGATTCCAAGGCTGATCTCCTTGATTCTCCAGAGGAGAACGTCTGGAACATGGAAGGTGTGGACTATTTGTGTGCGGTAGGACTCACGGTGAGGTTCCTACACACTCAGCATGGGCTCTCACAATGTTAAGCAGTTGAAAGTGGTGGAGTAGAAACAGAAGGAAGTGGAAAATACCCAGGGCTAAGCAACTTGGCTGCAGCAGGAACTTCAAAAGGCCCCGGCAGCCAGGTGGTCACACTCTGGGAGAATCAATCATTAGCACACGGGACTAAACTATTTCCAGCCTGAAGGCAGGAGCATAAAACTCAGTCCTGTTGGATCACGTAAGAAATGAATTCACTGAAACAGTAGGGAAGTTTGAAAAGGAATAAAGCATTTCTTTCAAACTAGAGTTTTAAACATACATAGGAAACCTATTCCATGTTCTCAGTCAAACATCTTGGCTTTCAGAGTTTCTCTGTTTCTGAAATATAGCAACTGGCCCGAGCAAAGAGAAATGAAAACACAGCAGGCACTGAAATCAGCCTTCTATATCCTACTCCTTCCTGCTGTACAGCTCAAAAACTCTATCTGAATTTGCAGTTATTTGAGCTCTTGCATTTTAGAAGAGAATCTCCAGACAGAGGAAGAAAGGCATTTCATTTTCAAGGAACGAAAGTGTCTGAAGTGTTCTCTTACTCACTTGAGTAACATTAACAATCCTGAGGGGTATATGGAAAGGCCCTTAGTGATCTAAAATTATGTCTTCATTTTGAACACAGAAACATCAGCGTAAATATCCTACCCTGAATTTCTCACAGTAACAATCACTATGGCAACACCACCACACATTATACAAATGTCTGCCCAAAACCAGTTGTTGACTTTAAATCACAATTTCTAAAGATCTGGCTACACACATAGGAAATAACACCATCAAACTGTAAAATTTCTACTTATACCATTGGGTGCTTGGTAAAGCCTACACAGGGTATAGAGATGTATGGAGATGGTTCCTCCATGTATAGAGATGGCTGTACATTTCCTATTATATCAAACATATAGAGAATTGTCTACCCGTGTTCCCTCCATGTCCTCTTCTAAGCATCTTTCCCATGTCAACTTCTTTATAATCTGTGTCTGCCAGCATTATGCTATTGAAATTGTCCTAGCCAATCTCAGGAAACTCCTAGTTGCCAAATCCGATAGTTCATTTGCAGCCTTCATCCTTCTTGACGTTTCCACAGCATTTGTGTATTTGACCACTATTGTGAGTTGAATTATGTCCCCCAGTTTCACATGGCGAAGTTTTAACCCCAAGTATCTCAGCATGTGATCTGATTTGGAAGAAGGGGCACTGCAGATGTAAATTAGTTACAATGACATCATACTGGAGTAGGTTGGTGGCATCATCGTAAAAAGGGGAAATTTGAAGACAGATATAAACAGAGGGAAGTCTGTATGAAGAGAAAGAGGGAGAATGCCATGTGAAGGCAGAAATCAGGGTGGTGCCAAGAAATGCCAAAGATGGCTGGCAAAGTACTAGAAGCTCAGGGAGAAGCATGAAATGGGTCCTTCCCTCACAGCCCTAGAAGGAACCAGCCCTGCCGACGCCTTTGTCACAGATGCCCGATTTCCAGAAGTGTGAGACAGTCAATGTCTGTTGTTTAAGCTACCCAGTGTGCAGTACTTTGTTACAGCAGCCCCCAGACACTTATACAACTACTTTTCTTACCCTAGGACTTCTGATAGAGAGTGTATTCTCTTTGAGGTCCGTCCAGCTCTATGATCATCTATTTCTTCTCAATCCATTTCACTTCCTCTGTCTACTCCCTCCATGACTGTGTTTCCTAGAATTCCACCTTCGTCCTCTCCATAGAGAGGCAGTATAATGTATTTTGCAGTCAGCCCTCCTTGCTGGGTGACCTCGGGCAATGTGTCTGATCACTCTGTTGGGTCAGTTTCCCCACCTGCAAACTAGTAGTTTCTACTTGAGGCAACTAAGAATGACTATCCATTTCCCAAACATATGTGCTCCTTATTAAAAAAAAAAAGTTGTTAATTAAGAGTTGTTCTAAGGAGTGAATTGTTTTGAAGATGTAAAGTGCTGAACATAAAAGTGCTCAGTAAACATTTACTGTAATTGTTATCTTCTCTCCTTACTTCCATATCTCTTTCATCTTCTCAGCTTCTATTCTTGCAGTGGACATTTGTTACTCCTTTTGGCCACAATGCACATTGAACCTTCTTTCCCCGCCTTAAAAAGCCCTGCTTCCTACTGTCCAGGCCATACTGATTGTCACATTTCCAGCCTCCCCTGCAGCTAAGACATAGGCATTTCCGGTGCCTATGGCATAGGTTGGTGGTACCAGCTGCAAAGGCAGGGCCCATCCCTACACTGTGAGTTGGGAATTGTTTCTTGTCATATAGTCTCTAAGTTTGGCTCTCTTGTTTTCCTGGAGATTCTGTAAGTTACCTATTATCTCTAATAAATTATTTCCTGCTTAAACTAACTGGGGTTGGTTTCTGTTGTAACAACAGAACCTTGGTGGCTGCAACTTTAGTTTTAAAGACCACTTGGATGCTGATGATCGTCAAACCTGGAACTTCAGCCTCTACTTTTCACTTGGAATTCTATCTGGACCTCTCCACCTCTGTGTTCTAAAAATGACCTGAGACAAACATGTGCATAACGAAATGGAATGATTTAATGGTCTCAAGTCTCCCTAAACTATATTTTCTCAGTTTAATGGAATTACCAGATACTTAAATGCCCTTCAGTAGAGCTTGAGTTAGGTGTGGGATGGGTGTCGATATAGGAGGGCAAATGCCCAACTTCCCAAACTAGGAAAAAAAAATTGTTTCTATTGAAAACATGAAAAAAAATTAAGTACATGAAATCAACACCAATTATCCAATGAAAATATTCCAGTTCTAGTTGTTTCATAGTAGTATAAGTCACAAATATTTTGATCAAACTATAAGGTAAGAGCCCATTATGACAGAATCCAATGAATCTATAACCTCCCTCCAAACGTTTTAGTTATACAACACCTAACTTAGAAATCTGAGACACTCTGAGTCCAACCAGATTGTGAAAACACCACCTACAGAATCTTAAAACCGCCTAAATTCACCCTTCTGTCCTTTCTCCATTTCTGTTGTTATGGTTTAACCCTCTCTCCTCTGTAACATGCACTTGCCACTTTATGGGGGATTCTGTTTCTGCTCCCTCCCTCCCCACTCAGTCTGGGTCAGGCTGGGAGCCAATCCACACCAGAGTTCACTATTGCTCTCTCTTCCTTCTCTCCCTTCCAGGGATCTGTATCTAATCTTAACGGAGAGGAGGAGTACATTGTGTAATTTATTTTATAAGATCATGTAGTTTCCAAATATTTGTTTCAAGTCTGAACCAGAGTTCTTGAAAACCTTGTCATCTTTGTTCTCTGATTCCCTGATAATAAAATTTTCCCAGATAATAGTGATCCCGTGTGTAGCTGTCAAGTCTGGTGGAGTGCAGAGGGCAGGGCACAGGAAACCTATCAGTTAATACTTAAAAATATTATCTCACTACACACAAGATGCTCTCCTGAATCTTGCATCTACAGAAGTTCAATGTGTGAGAGGAGCTCAGGAAAGCAGCCAAAGGATCACTGAGCTGTACGCCAGGAATGACCAAATGGAAGCACGTATGACGTGGAGTAGTGAGGCTGTTCCCCTTGGGGTATCTAGTGGCCCATGAGCCTTTGGTCTCTTGACCACAGTGGCGTCTGTGGGCAAAGGTTTGAGAGGCCACTTGGAGGGGTGCAGAGAGCGCTGTTTTTGGACTCATGAAGGGAGCTAACACTTACTGGATACCTCCTCCTCCATGAGTATTTTTACATTTCTGCACTATCTGGGCTTTGTGAACAAAGAGCGCCAGCAAACTTGGTTAAAGGCTGATTTGATGGCAAATGTGCCTAGGAAGTTAGAGATAAAGTATTTTTCTGGAGTGATTTTGAGACTTATTTTCCCTGGAGCCATTTGCTCCTCCCCTGGAAACATTTATTTACATTCCAGAGTAAAGACAAGGTATATACCTATCTATCCATCTCTTGACAGAACAATGGGCAGATGTACCAGCAGCCTTATATAAGCTCCAAGTTTCATAATTTTGGGTTTCTTCCCTGGGGTGTAACCCTCTTGCTCATGCATTGTAGCATTAGGCTCTTACTATGTTGCCCTGTGGAGTTTGGACCTGGGGAACCCGTTCTAAGATGCAGTGTAAGGGATGAATGGTCTGTTCTCTGATCCAGAGATCTCATATTTCTTGTCAGAATATGAACGAATACATATATACACACATGCACAGATACACACATACACAGACCATGTGGCAAACCTAGCACTATCTAATTAAATCCTCAACAACAACAAAAAGGTCAAGTGGTATGAACTATTATTACCATAGATGAGGAAACTAATGTTTAATAAAGTAGCTATTTGCCTGAAGTCAATCTGATGGGTGGCAGAGCTGGGTTCAAATCCAATTAACAGTCTTCAAGGAAGGAAATCCTGCCAACAACCACTTGAGCTAGACCAGGAGGAAGTGAGCTAGTCTCCAATGTGGCCTCAGACCAGGGGCTGAGGATGGAGGTGGCCATTATGGGACACTGTGGAAGTTTATGGGTCTGTAGTTAGCAGAATCTGGTATTAGAGTCTTGTGACTGCTCTCACAAACTACTGCACACTGAATGATTTAAAATGACAGAAGTTTATCCTCTCACAGTTCTGTAAGCCAGAAGTCCAAAATTAAAGTGTCCTCTTTCCCCAGGCTCTAGGGGAGAATCCATACTTTGCCTCTTCCAGCCTCTGGTGGCTGCAGGTGTTCCTTCATTTGTGACCACAACACTCCAACCTCTGTCTCCATGGTCACATTGCCTCTTCTTCTCTGTGTGTCTGTCTCCCCTGTGTTTTTCAATCTAATCTCCCTTTCTCTTATAAGGATACATGTGATTATGTTTAGGGCCC
Organism: Camelus ferus; assembly: GCF_009834535.1. Classification (NCBI taxonomy): domain Eukaryota; kingdom Metazoa; phylum Chordata; class Mammalia; order Artiodactyla; family Camelidae; genus Camelus; species Camelus ferus. The sequence continues at coordinate 45,975,593 of NC_045710.1, read as the reverse complement.
ACCTAGGTAATCCAGGAGAAGCTCTTCTTCTCAAGATCCTTAACTTAAAATTACGTCTGTAAAGACCTTTTTTCCATAAGGTGACATTCAAGGGTTCCAGAGATTAGTATGTGTCTTTTTAGGGGTCACCATGCAGCCCACTCTATCTAGTTTTATTCATTTTTTTCTCTTGAGCATTGTAATTTCTTTCTGTCATCCTGAGCTTTTCAGTCAAGTGTGGTCAGATTTAGTCTTATTTTGGCTGAGAAATTCATTACTTGAGATGAAGTTGTAAGCAGCAGTCCAGCTGAATGTGGAAATCAGCGAGAGGAGGCCTGGAGAGAGGGAAGCAGTGAGCCAGAGTGGGCCAATTGAATGAGATGATCAATAAAAAGCAGTCCAGACTCATGGACTCTATCAGCATTTCCCAGGAGTTCCCAGGAACACTCAGATCAGAGAACCCAATAAACCATGGGACTTTCTGCCATCACACAGGATTGGGAGGGGTGGTGCAAATTATTGTTATTTGGGCATTTAAAGGAATTGTAGCTAAGCCCTGACTTCGGAAACTATCAGGATGCGTGTGTTTCCAGAGTGTCTTGATTTTATAATAAACAAGGATAAGCATTATTTTTGAAGTCTTCTTTTGATTGAAATACTCAATTCAGTCAAAATACTCAATTCTATTTTGAATGGTTCCTTCTTTTCTGTTCTCTGTTGTCCATCCTAGGAAGGCACTTTCTCTCACTACTAGATCCAAGTGATCTTTCTGCATAGTCAGTACATAGAGCAGATTGCTCCATCACAGAAATGGAGCAGAAAAGCACATGGCTGCAAAACAGCTGGCACATCCCAGGAAGGACTTTCTTAAACCACCTACTCTTTTTCTAAAAATGCATTTTGACATTGCAGAGATTATCCAGGGCAGAGATCATCTGGACCTTGGACACTCCTTGCACTATTGCAGGGTATATATGAAGAAACTCTATCCAAGCCATTTAAACCACTGAGATTTTTTTTTTAACCAAGAGTTAATCAGAGTTATAATGTGAAGCAATTGCTCTATTCAATGCAATGGAAATATAGAACACTATTCAGACCAATAGAGAACAATGAGTATATATATTTTTTTCCATAAATAGAATTGATATTTTATTTATTTATTTTTTAACATTTTAAAAATTGAATTATAGTCATTTTACAATGTTGTGTCAAATTAACAATGAGTATATTTATATTATTTCTGATAATTCTTTTAAAGTTCTTGACTACTAACTTCTTCATCTGCCATTTCTGGGTCTTTTTCTATTAACCAATTTTTTTCTGGGTTATGGGTCACATTTTCCTGTGTAATTGAATATCTAATAATTTTTTGAATATTGAACTTAAATTTCACACTACTGAGTGCTGGATATTGTTTTATTCCTGTAAAGAGTGTTTGACTTTGTTCTGGTAGGAAGTTATTTGTAGATTAGCTTGATCTTTTCCAACCTTGCTTTGAAGGTTTTCTTAGGACATGTCTAAGGTTACTGTAGGTTGACTTTAGCCCCCAAACTAAGGTTTGAGCAATCTGAGGTCTCTACTAAACTCCCCATGTATTCAGCAAGGTCTTTCCACTTTGACTGGTAGGAACCTGATTCAGTCTCGGTGTGAGCTTTGGGGAACTGTTTGGCTATTTACTAATCTGTTCTCCAGGTCTGTAATTTTATCATTTCAAGAACCTTATATAAGTGGAATCATACAGTATGTAAACTTTTAGGATCAGTGTTTTTTTCACTCAACATAATTTTCTGGAGGGGGAAGGGTATATATAGCTCAAGTGGTAGAGCACATGCTCAGCACCCAGGAGGTCCTGTTCAATCCTCATTACCTCATCCAAGTGGAAATAAATGAATAAACCTAATTACCTCCCCCCTATTAAACAAACAATACAAGCAAAAAAAAAAAAAACATAATTCTCTGCAGGTTTATCCAGGTTGTTGCAGTAGTTTATTCCTTTTTATTGTTGAGTACATTATGTGGTATAGATGTCCTCTTGTATGTCTAACTGTTTACCCAGTGAAGAACATCTAGGTTTTTTCCAGTTTGGGTCCATTATGAATAAAGCTGCCAAAAACATTTATGTGCAGGTTTCTATGTGAACATTAAATCTTGATTTCCTTGGGATAAATGCCCATGAGTGCAATTTCTGGATGATATGGTAATCATGTTTAGTTTTTCAGGAAACTACCAAAATGTTTTCCATAATGGCTGTATCATTTTACATTCCCACCAGCGATGTCTAAGTGATCTAGTTTCTCTGCATTCTTGCCAGCATTTGGCCTTGTCACTATCTTACTTTGGATCTGACTTAAATCTTCTGTTTTAGCTAGCTTTCTCTGATATCCCTCTGGCAAAGGAAGAGGGGAATACTGCCTCATTATTGTTAGCTGAGGGTAGATATCTAGGTCCTCTCTCTCTCAGCCTAGGTTGGCACCCAGTCAGGGTGTGAGGAAGACTCCTCAGTCCTGCTGGGGGGAGAGTAGAGTTCCAGCTCCCTACTAAGCCTCCACTGAAATTCCCCTGGCTGGGAGGGGTAGGAGTTCCTCATTATTGCCTCTACTGGTACCAACAGGGGACTGGACTTCTTATTCCTGATCGTCCACTAACCCTCCTCGGAAACCACCATAACATGGAGGTGGAGGAGGGGTGCCTCATTACTGCTTGATGGGGTGGAAGTCCAGACTCCCCATGTAGTCCCCACTGATATCATGGAGATGGCCTAAACTCCCTGTGGGGATGAAAGTCCTGGAATTCTACTTAACCTTTTTTGATACCACCCCAGTGGTGGGGTTGGGATATTTCTTTATAGCGTGGCCTGGGTGGAACTCTAGGCTCCCGACTTGGCATTTGCTGGTGTGGGTGGTTGTGGCCCACAGTTCTTTTCCATGGTGTTTGGCTGGAGTAGAATAGTTCTTGCCTGGAAGTCTTTTCTCTTGCCAGGCTGCCCCTTTTCCAGTCCTGTGGCTAGAGAGAGCAGGCTTATTTAGGAGCTTTATTCATCTGTACTTGTTGATATTTCCAGGTGATTGGCTTCTGGAGTACATAAGACAAAAAGAAAATTCAGGGAACTCACCACCATGTTATTCTTTGGGGTCCTGAAGTCCCTATCCAGTCTGCCTTCTCTCAACTTTTCAGAGCCTTCTTTTATTTACTTTGTATATAATTTCCAGGGCTTTAAGTTATACTTAGAGGAATAAATAGAGAAAATAACATCTATTTCACTTTTCTGGAAGCAGAAGTCCTGAGGGGTTTTTAAATTTTTTGAGTCCAATAGTTGAGTCCAAATGTGGGCCCACTGGGTTAGGAAGCAGTGAGACCTGTTCTGGCTCTGAGATGCAGTGTCCTGTATTTCGGTCCTGGGTCTGGGCTCTTTAGGAGAGACCTTAGATGCCATCAGTTTTCTTCAACTTAACCTAATTGATTGCTAAACCAGTTGCCATAGGATGTGCCCTCCTCCCAGACTCCTGTGATTTTTTGCTAAAATGGTGGGCAGCTTTTGCAAATGGCTTTGTTACCAACTTCCTTAGGCCACATACCAAGGTGTTAAATTGGGAGCTGGTCCTCTATATGGAAAAACTGAGTTCCTGTAAACCAGATGAAGCCTAAACTTATAGCTCTGAATTCCCTAATAGAACAGAAGCTTAGCAGAAATATTTTGAATCTTAGGCTGAAATCTCTCTCCCTATTTTAACATCCTCCTGTCTTGGTTTTTCCTCCGTTGACATTTACGCCTTTTAGATTTTTAAAGATGAGCTCTGTTGTTGTGTCTGCTTATAAAGTCATAAACAGAACTGTCAGAAGCTATGTTCAGTAACAGAATTTCAGGTTTAATATTAATATGTATATATGGGGGAGGAAAATTTTCCTCTACTCTCTTAGGTTCTCTGGCTTGTTCTGTGAAATAAATTGACGACAGGCATGTTAACAGGAAAAAAGGCATATAAGATTTATTTGATATTACAAGTGTTAAATGACCCTGAGGGCTTCACAGAGAGAAGAGAAAACCTCCCAAAGAAACAGTTCAGCTTAGGGACATTTGTATCATTTGGACAAAGGAGGATAAATTTAAAGAGAAGTGACAAGATAAAAGAAAGGAACTTTGAGCTTCTAGGGGCAGGAACGCAAATATACGGGGGAACTAATGGTAGATAAGGGCTAGTTAGTAAGGTTTGTGTGTGTAGACTCTTTTTTGGGTGCCATCTTGTCTTTGTGATAAGGTTGTTATTTCCCTCCTGATACAGGAAGTGGTGGTGAGGGCAGGGGGCACCCTCACAAGGGGAATTTATGATCTGTTTTCAGGGGGACAGCAGAGAGCCCATCCTGTGTCTGCTTTTTCTCAGTTGCCTTCAACTCAAAATAATCCTTATGCCAGAGTGGCCTGTTTTGGGTTGGCATATTCTGGCCTCCTCCATTTATTATTACCCTCTTTTACTGAGTAGATATAATTAATGATATGATACTCATTTTGTTTTGAGAGTTAAAGGAATGGAAAATAATAGCATTTTTTTTCTACTGAGAGGGAAAAAACTCAGTACGTTTTGTTGGTGTGAAATAGAAAGATCATCCTATTTGATAGTGCAAGAAGCTGGTATTAGACTATATAACATTACAGTTATGATTTTCAGTATTATTAAATTACTTAGAAGTTTCTCTATGCCTCTCTAGTCTAGTCATTGACTGGAATATAAAAATTGTCAGTTATAGGCTCCTGGAATATCATGACTATAGTGACTCTAGACCATGACAATCTTAGGAAAGTTAAGAATAAATGAGCTTTGTGTTTGAACTATAGATTGTCAGTTAGAAATCCTGTTCTTGGGAAACTGAGAAAATTCGGTATTTGAGACAAGTGTTAGAAAACAAACTGGGCTAATCAAGATCAAAGCAGGAAAATTATCCTTTTATAGACATACTCAGATGTGTCATTTAACTAAGTCCTGAACTTTTCATGTGAACCAGTTGCCTTGTGCTTATTTTAAAATCAACAATAATTACTGAAAGTCCACTAGGTGAAAATCATGGTGTTAGGCTGTTAGAGAATATAAGATGTAGATCCTGCCCTTCAGGTGCTTACAATCTAGTGAAATAGGACGTAGATCCATGGAAAAGTAAATAATAATAGCAGTTTAGGTTCAAAGGGAGGTGATGCTGCGAAGGCAAATATGTTAATTGTACTGAAAAGCTCTATGGAAGTTTGAAGAGGAAGAATCACTTGAGATTGGAGCCTTATAGACAATGGCAGTTAAGCCAAGTCTTGAAGGATAGGAGGGTTGTGGATAGATGGAGGTGAAGGAGGATGGGCATCTCAAGCCTTGAAATTCCTTTTGTTAGTCTTTTTAAAGGAAGCTGTTTGGATAATATCCGCGGATGATCCGAGTTACCCATGACCCAGCATACTGATACTAGCTTAAAACTCTTTTCTGTCCTTCATTCTTTTGTCTTGTTCCCCAGATGGTCAGCAGACTAACAGGGGTTGGAGAAGGAGGCAATAGTCAAGAAATGAAACAGGAAGATCAGAGAATAAAGAAAATCCTCCTGGAAACCTGATAGTGGTTGTGTTTAATTTTACATCTTAACATGGGTCAGTGTTAAAATAGACTCTCCTCACAACAGACAGTTTACAACCAATTTCAAACCAAACAATTATCCCTTTTCTACAAAGAGTAACACCTTTTAAAAAGAGCTGTGGTGCCTATGCTTGGAAAAGTGAACCAAGGGCATGCAGAATTGTGTCAGCTAGAGCCCAGAGATTGTAGTAAACAGATTGAGAAAACAAGACAAAAAGGCCTGACACCTGGGCAATTAAATTCTTAACAATAAATTAGTGATTATATTTAACTGTACTGAATGTGTTGGGGAACACAATGAAGAATATTTCTACCTAAGTTGCAGATTGTACTCCTTAAGCTATTAAATTAAAAAATGCAGTCCCCACCCCCCCGGAAATAAAGCATCCTCCTCCCCTTACCAGTTCCACTCCATGCTTCCTGAGTTTTCATTCTAAGCACTTGCTTGAGCATTTTGGAGAATCTTCTTCTCACCAGGACCTTGGTATCTAAGCAGAAAAGAAAATTGTTTCCATTTCCAACTCAAAGGTGGTTGTATTTACATAAGCTCCTCTTTCATTTAAATCTGTCTTAATCCTTAAGGATTTAGTAGTTGAAATGCAAAATGCATTTTTTTATACTAAACGAGAAAAACCATAAGAGAAAACAAACAGTACAGAGGAAGAATTTTAACAAATCACCTTTTTAAAAATTTTCATGTTTTGTCTAAAAGCAGTAGGGTTTCTAAGATATTTGTTTTTATTTTCCCAGTAAAAGGTTGAAATAAAAATATATGTGTAAATATACATATAAAATGAAAGAATGAGGTCATAATTTCATTTGAAAGTACAGTGTAATCATTTTAATGTTACTTTCAAACCCATCTCTAAGTTCAAGATAATTCTGAAAAATTTTAAGCTTGATTGCTGAGTTGATGGGCAGCTGGTCTACATTATTACTCCAACAAATGCATTAAACTGTGGTTAATTACTAGCTCTTGGGGGGTGCAAAAGAATGGCCAATGTAGGTTTTTTCCCCCTAAAGTAATATGCAAGAATTTATTCTGTGTTTAAATGGCTTAGTTGAGAGTTCTTATAAATTTCTCCCCTGGTGAGGTGCTAATTGCTGGAGCTCAGTTCTGCCCCAGAGAACCTGCCAGCAGAACAGAGACGAAACAGAACCTCCTGGTTTGCATCCATTTCTGAACTTACTTGTTTTTTTTTCATTTAATCCAGCCCTGTCTTTCCTTGGATATGTTAGAGAAAGGCATTTTGTTTTTTATAAACAAACCAAAAAATACTTAAACTAAGATTCTTGTCATTAGATCAGTTCTTAAAAAGAAAAATGCAAAGGGATTTTACTATGTAATCTCAAAGATTTCTTCCAGTTGTAAAATCCTTCCATTGACTGTAATTTTACTTAGTTCTTTTTCATTATCACTTAATATCCTTATTTGCATATATCTTTTCATTATAATAATTTTTCTTCTTTGCATGAGATGCTGTGTTTAAGTAATTCTGCCATATTTGAACTGTAAGTACTAGAGGAAGGTAGTAGAATCGTATGTCGTCTTTCCATTCAAGATAAGCAGAACTGTCTACTAATCAAAATTCTTGGCAATACAGTTGCCAAAATATCGGCCCCCATCCCTGATGAGCCAAATAACTCAGAGACCTGGGTCTTAGAGCTTAGAAGAAAAGAGGCAGCTTTATTACTTTGCCGGGCAAAGGGGACTCATAGTAGTCTAGTGCCTTCAAAGCTGTGAACCCACCTTGGGGACGGGGTGGGGTGGGTATATAGCCATAGCTCAAACAGTAAAGCATCAAGATCACAATCAACAGAATCATTTTCTCATCAGAAGACTTAGAGTGGCATCATGATGCCTCCAGGAGACCAATTCTGTAGAGACTAGCTGTCACTTTTTTGATCTCTTTATCTCGTAAGCACTCAAGGTGTGGTCTCCTTGGTGTTTAGCCTACTTTGTAAGGTTACAAAGTTCTGTGACTTTCTCCCTGGAGAACAACTCAGAAACCAAGTATGATTATAGCTTTTGATTACTCTAATAAAGTAGAAACAGTAAAATCAATAGCTTTAGTTTTAACAGTGGACCTGGAACTGTGAGTAGCAACTGGTCAGTCAGGTCAATTGACCATTTTAAGGGCAAGCATAGGAATAAGCATAATGGATATGTTTCTTGTCTTGTTAAGGTTGTTTAAAGCCATAAAGATCATAAAGATCACAGGTTCTTATTACCAAAAAGGTGCCTAAGTAGACTTTGTTCCTGATCGACACTCCTTGAGAAATATTGTGGCTGGTTTAATCAAGGTCTTGTTAAAAAAAAAGAGTTTAGAAGAAAGCCAATTAAAATGGTATTAAATATACATATTAGTAAAGGACCCAGAAAGTTGCTGCCTTTAAAACAAATCAGATTAAACAGTGTTAAAAAAAAATCCCTGTGCTTTAAGAATTTGTTCCATATAAGCACTTGCACATGTGTGAAATAACCTACTTACAAAAATTGTACAGCATCTTTACAGTAGTAAAAGATTGAAAAGAACCTACAAGTCCATTGACAGGTGACTAAGTACACAAATTTTACTATATCCATTCAGCTGATCAAATGAGTGAGTTTGCTCTATAGGTATCAACAAAGCTTTCAGAGATATTACTGAGGGAAAAAAGCAAAATGTGGAACCATGTATTTAGTATATCATGATTTATGTACAAATAGGGGAAGATTACACACACCCACCCACATACATATTTGGGTTATGCATCAAATATTTCCATATTCTCTATAAGGAGACAAAAATGAGGTTTAAGTGGGTGGGAATTAGGTGAGTAAAGGAAATTTCTTTTCACTGTATAGGCCTTCACTTTGAAAATTAAAAAAAAATAAATAAATACATGTCTCTATATTCTTTTCTTTTCCTGGAAGGATTAGGAAAAAAAAAAAAGAACAACAAACCTCACCCTTTTTCCAAGAGAGTTTATCCTTGAGAGAAGGGTCTTTAGGTTTTAACACCTGGTCTCACTGATTTTCTAACATATATATGTTATTTTTATGTAAAATATGGTTTAACTAGCAGGAGAATCATAGGGTTTATTTTTTTCTCTCTTTATGCTTTCTTATAATTAATAACCCAATACATTTTATTTTCTTTTAAAAAACTATTGCTGGCCATCTTTCCCTGCTGTTTAGAAAACACGAGCATAAGGATCTTTAGAAGCCAATTCTCTCCTAAGGTTTATTTTATTCAGATTGTAACTTTTGGTGAAAGTTTTTGAACCCAACTTTGCTGGTTTAAAATGTATTGTCGTTTGCCCTGTAATTCCCCCATGTGAATTACCTCAAGTTCTGGTAAAATGCTTATGAAAGGCATGGGCTTTTCACAAATTATCACACTTCTTACGAGTACAATTTCCTGGGCCTGGGCTCTGTCCATGAAGAGAGGAAGCAATAAAATGCTATTTTCTTAGTTAAGGTAACGGAAGTGACTGGCACAAAGAATAATCCATTTCACAAGGTGAATATATATTCAGCACCAAGCCATGCTTCAAAAGCAGTTAGTGAGAAATTGTTTCTACAGAAAGTTCTCTCAATCTACCAGATCTCTCCCAAGTGTGCTACCATTTCATTCATGCTTATGTGATCTCTGACTTTAAGGAGTTGGGTGAGGTTAGTTTACAGAATTAAATTACAGACCAGCTTATTAGAAATGGATAAAAGAGGTGAACACATTATTGAGTAAATTTGATTTTATTTATGTCTCATCTTCCGGCTGTGCCTTCTAGCTCGTGTAACTTTTGTACCCACACACTTTCTTCTTGTAACATTTTAACTCTACTTGAAATTACTTTGTCTTTGTGCTTCCAACTAATTGCTCTTTTAAAGATATGTCTGACTCAGTTGTTTTCCTCTTTTCTGACTTCTATCTAAAGTCAAAAGAAGGTAATGACAGAGAAAGATGACACGGAGAAGCAGGAGCATGTTCTTTCTTCCTCCCCGGCCTTCTAGTCCTCCTGCTAGAACCCTTTATTGGTCAGATTTTTCATAAGGAGCAGCTGGTAAAGAAATGTTGTTGGCAGAGTCCCAGTCCCAGTGTCACAAGCAGAGTGCTGAAAACTGTGTTTGGAACTTCAGAGAATAATTTAATAACTGGTACACATTCATACTTCCTTTATATAAAATTTTAAAAATTCTATGAAAATGTTTATATATCAAATTAATTGCAATTTTAAAAGCACTTTTTACTTTTTTCTTTCTTTCCTGCCTATGAAACATGAGATAATGACACAGGTAATTTAAAATAACAAATCCAGCCAAGTATTTGGGTACCCACGAAGAGCATCATATTAGGCCGTGAGAGATTTAGGATATCGAGTGTCTTTTATGTACAGCATTCATAACTACAAGGATGAAAAGATAGATGTCTCCTGTCTTCATGGATTTTTGGAAAAAAAGGCTAGTTTTTTTTAATAACACTATGTTTCTAGTAATCAGCTTAGGCTGAGAATATTCCTATTAGCATACATTTCTGTGGCATTCACCTGCTATGAAATGTAAATAATTCCTTGTCTGCTATAGAGGAATACCACAAGGGAAGATGTATTACCTTTTTCTTCTGTCATGAAAATGATTATTCTCACTTCATCCAATGGCATTAAACTGTTAACAGAGTATTACCTGCAGCCTATTGAACAGCTCATGTTAAAATTATCCACAAAGCATAAATTAGGATTTAAAAATTAGGATAAGTGTTTAGTTGTCTGATGTAGATAATATTTAAAAATATATTCTGGAGTGGATTGATTCATTATCACAGGGTGGACTTTCCTATTCTATACAAATACAAGAGAATTATGTTTTACCTTGTATCATTTTCCGTCTTTACTGCCTTTCTTTTTCTTTTATTTAAACCATAACCCCTTAGGCAAGCTGGGAAACATGCAAGTTTGTATTCTGAATAGAAACACAATGTTAGCTGGAAATTAGAGTCTGAGTCATCTTCATTTGAATACATATTTATTTTTGAATACGGCACTAACAGCATGATGATAAACTGTCACAAATTTGTACCAAGAAGCACACATCTTTAAACTGTATTGTTTTCCACAAGTAATTTAGGTGTAACATTATTATTTGGTACTAGAGTCAAAGACGACATTTAGATTCTTCAGCTTTGGGGCATTTAGTAACATTGAAATGATTGTCTAGTCAGGCAGAGGAAAGAAATTCAAATGCAGTTTCTTTTTCTTCTGCCAGTTCCTTTGCAGTAAGATCCATCTTCTCGCGGGAGAAATCATTAATAGGGAGACCTTCAACAACCTTCCAGGTCTTATCCTGTTTGAAAATAATTGCAAATAAGAGATTTACGATTAAACTAGAATTGATGTTCCAGCAAGCAACAACTCAGTTTGAACTTAAATCTAGAGAAGTATCTGTTTTAAAATCTGATTGTAAAGAAGCAAACCAAAATCCAGATCTTAATTGACAGATAATTCTGATAAAAACTCAACACTTGAATTTAAAACTCATTGATCTAGAAAAAAAATCTTGCAGTGAGGCTTTACTTAGCAAACATGAAAAACTACTGACTTTAGTATGGTTATAATACAGAGCAACAATACTGAGAACCATTGATTCATTTAGAAGTAAGATAACACTTGGAGGTCTCTAATGTTAGAGGTATAATTATAAAATGTGGGAAGAGTTGAAACTTGCTTTCCAGGTCAATTTCAATCTTTCAGTTGTGCTTCACACGATTTTAAACCTGAGAAAAATGTTCAGCTTAGGAAAGGAACAACTTTCTAGACTAAATTATACCATTAGTAATAAAAACATACAACTTACTTACCCAGTAGGGCTCAGAGGAAAATCTCCCCAAAAACCTTACCTTGATTGTAACAGGGAATGAGTAGAGCAGATCATCGGGGACCCCGTAGGAGTTGCCATCAGAGATAACGCCCATGGACACAAATTCTCCCTGAAAATGACACTCGATGTCTTATGTTCTCATGGTGCTCAGGGACTAGTTTACATAACCAACTGACACATGAACTCACAAAATCACACCCCGTGACACATTCTTACTAAGTTCATTACTGTTTAAGGAACCATTACCAGGCACTTCTACGACAGGGCAACTTTCATGGTGGTGATCTCATTCCATTTATCCAATCCACATGTGAAGCAGGCCAGAGAAACATAACCCTCATTTTGTAAATGAGGAAGCTATGGCCCAATATAGGTTTTAAGAAGAAAAAAAAAGTCACCTCTAACCATGTGTGCTAGGTGCCTTCCACAAATCATCTCATTACCCCCACAGCTTTGTGAGGTAGACACTATGTAGAAGATGACCAAACAGCTCAGAAAGGTTAAGCAGCTTTCCCAAGGTTACTCAGCTTGTAGGCAGCTGAGCTGGGGTATGAACCTAACCGGCCTGACTGTAAGGAAGGCTATGTTCTTTTTCCATTATAGCACCAGACGACGAAAGTAAAAGAGTGGCTCATGTGAATCACTGAGTCCTTACCTCCGGGGTTCCAAACCAGATGTCTCTCACATGGTCACAGATGGCTTTTGCAGCAGACATCGCACTGGACAGTTTTCGAGCCTTGATGACAGCAGCCCCACGCTGTTGCACAGTCTGGGTGGGGCAGGCAGAGACAGCAGGGTTACTTGACCATGACAGCAGATTTTTCATTAAGTTCATTCAGGCTGATCCTGGGTGAAAGGCTGCAACCGTAGCTCAATGTGTCCCCTCCGAAACCACGCAACTACCCTATGCTGGCTTTACTAACCTTTTTCAGTTTTAAGCACCAGTCTTTCTGAAAAGGGAAAACTACAAATCTGCACAGAAAGTTTATGATGCTTCCTACAAAGAAATGGGTCTCTATAAGACAAATGGATGACTAGAGGGTATCTAGTTTTTTCCCACTTTAACAATCAATCTTGACTGTGATGCGACAGATCAGATCAGATCATGACTGGCTTAGTATGACCCCCAAAGAAAGTATGTACTCCTCAGAGCAACTGTGAAAGCGGCTGTCCTTGAGTTTCCTCCCACCATCCCTTGGAGAGACACGCAGGTCACTAATATGGTGTGTCTCTCAAGAGATCTTTCTGCGTGGCTGTGAAGAGAGCTCCCAGATTTTTCTCACCGTGATGAATTCTCCCTTGAGCCAGCTGTCATCTTTCACAGCTTCATAAACGCCAACTTCCTTTCCTTGCAGTTTCACCTTGGCATGGTTGACATCTGGATACTGAGTTGAGGAATGGTTTCCCCAGATGATGACATTCTTTACATCATCAGAAGTCACACCCAGTTTAAGAGCAATCTAGTACAACAGAAAACGAATATCTTCCTTAGACAAATGCTTTTTAGTTCAAATTGTAACCTATTTGACAAATGCCCTTCAGATACAAAGCCTTGGGGGTGGGTATAGCTCAGTGGCAGAGCGCATGCTTTAGCATGCACAAGTCCTGGGTTCAATTCCCAGTATCTCCATTAAAAAATAAATAAATAGACCTAATTACCCCCTGCAAAATAATAAATAAAACAAATTAAAAAAAGACATAAAGCCTCTGAAACTTCAAGAGAACACAAGAGTTATATTGATTTGTTTAAAAAAAAATCCACAAATTTTATTTCTTGGTAATTTCTCCAGTTTATTACTATAAACAAACTCTGAGCCTGAAACATTACAGGGTACAATATTTAAATAAAATGTTTAAGACTAAAGAGCATTCCATAGTTTGTGAATAACTTATTAGTATAGTGAGTGTATCAAATATAAGATGCCAAACAAGAGTTCCATACTGCTTGAATATGTAAATGTGATTAATACTTGGTTAATACGTGGGGATGTCTCCTCAGCACTTCTGAGCAATCACGTATTTAGGTACTTTCTCCATATTCAGGTGAAACTTTTAATATATACCATATATACATTTTCAAATAATCCTAAATATGAAATTTTGAAGTTGGAAGTGACTCATATTACCAAGTATGACTGTCCTCATTGTAGAGGTTATGAAACTGAAGGGAAGAGTTTAAATATAACATACAAATAATACTAAAATTATAACAGACGTAACAATCTCTGGCTGTAGGTTCAGAAAGCACTTTAGGATCCTGCATGCCTTATAGTCACATGAACATTGATTATGTTATATAGATAGGATAGTAGTCACTGAAAGGGCTAGAAAGGTATGTTTTTAAAGATTTAAATAAAATTAGCTTGCTTATTTTGTTATTTGCTTGATAAGGTAATACGTAGAAAAGAATTATGGTTAGTTGTATGTGTTTGGGCATACCTCCCTTACTGCACTTTGCAGATTTTGCGGGTTTTTGTTTTTTGTTTTTTTTTTTTTCAAATTGACGGTTTTTGGCAACACTGAGTTGAGCAAGTCTATGGGCACCATTTTTCCAACAGCATTTGGTCACTTCATGTCTCTGTGTCACAATCTGGTAATTTTCGCAATATTTCAAACTTTTTTTTATTGAAGTGTAGTCAGTTTACAGTGTTGTGTCAATTTCTGGGGTATGGTATAATGCTTCAGTCATACATATACATACATATATTCCTTTTTATATTCTTTTTCATTATAGGTTACCACAAGATATTGAATATAATTCCCTCTGCTACACAGGAGAAGCTTGTTATATACTGGTTTTGTGAGGATTTTCCTTGTAGTAACAATTGTAAGAGATAATCTGAAAAGTTCAGTTGGTATTCTGTGAGAATTGTTGCATGTGCAGATGTGGTTTTTGATATATTTGTGGGAGAGGGTGAGCTCCCTGTCCTCCTGCACCAGCTGAAGCGCCCTCAAGTTTTTTCACTATTATTGTATTTGTAATGGTGATCTGTGATCAGTGACTCTTGACTGTTACTATTATAATTGTTTCTGGGTGCCACGAACTGTGCCCACATATAACAGCAAACTTAATTGATAAATGTTGTATGTATTCTGACTTCTGGTCCCTGGTCTTTCTCTCCTTTGGGTCTCTGTATTCCCTAAGACAAAAAATTGAATTTAGACCAATTAATAACTCTACCGTGGCCTCTAGGTAATCAGGTGAAAGGAAGAGTGGCATGTCTCTCACTTTAAATCAAATGCTAGAAATAATGAAGTTTAGTGAGGAAGGAATGTCAAAAGCAAGATAGGCTGAAAGCTAGGCCAAACAGTTAGCCAAGCTGTGAATGCAAAGGAAAGGTTCTTTAAACAAATTAAAAGTGCTACTCCAGTGAACACACGAATGATAAGAAAGCAAAATAGCTTTGTTTCTGACATGGAGAAAGTTTTAGTGGTCTGGACAGAGGATCAAACTAGCCATAACATTCCCTTAAGCCAAAGCCTAATCCAGAGCAAGACCCTAACTCTCTTTAATTCTAGGGGGCCTGAGAGAGGTGAGGAAGCTGCATAAGACAAGTGTGAGGGTAGCAGAGGTTGTTCATGAGGTGCAAGGAAAGCAGTCATTTCCAGAACATAAAAGTGCACGGTGAAGCAGCAAGTGCTGGTGTAGAAGCTGCAGCAAGTTATCCGGAAGATCTAGCTCAGATCATTAATGTAGGTGGCTCCACTAAACAACAGATTTTCAGTGTAGACAAAACAGCCATCTATTGGAAGAAGATGCCATCTAGGGCTTACAAAGCTACAGAGGGGAAGTCAATATCTGGCTTCAAAGTCTCAAAGAGCTGGCCGACTCTCTTGTTAGAGGCTAACGTAGCTGGTAACTTTCAGCTGAAGTCAGTGCCCACTTACCATTCTGAGAATCCTAGGTCCCTTAAGAATTCTGCTAAATGTACTTTGCCTGAGCTCTATCAATGGCACAACCAAGTCTGAGTAACAGCACATCTGTTGACCACATGGTTTACTGAATATTTTAAGCCCACTATTGAGATCTACTGCTCAGAAACAAAGATACCTTTCAAAATATTACTGCTCATTGACAATGCACCTGGTCACTCAAGAGCTTTGATGGAGCAAGTACAACAATTTTAGTGTTGTTTTATACCTGCTAACACAACGTCCATTCTGTAGCTCATGGATCGGATCAAGACGTCACTTTGACTTTCAAGTCTTATGATTTAGGAAATACATTTCATAAGACTATAGCTGCCACAGACAGTGATTCTCCTGATGGATCTGGGCAAAGTCAATTGAAAGCCTTCTGGAAAGAATTCACCATTTAAGATCCCATTAAGAACATTTGTGATTCATGGGTGGGGGTCAAAATATTAACATTAGCAGGAGTTTGGAAGAAGGTGATTCCACCCTTTCTCAGTGGAGAAAGTATATACAGATATGGTGGAAATAGCAAGAGAACTAGAATTAGAAGTGGAGCCCGAAGATGTGACAGAGTTGCTGCAATTGCATGATAAAACTTTAATGCATGGGGAGTTGCTTCTTATGATGAGCAAAGAAAGTAGTTTCCTGAGATGGAATCTATTCCCAGTGAAGATGTCATGAAGGCTGTTGAAAGGACAATAACGTATTTAGAATATTACATAAAATTAGTTGATAAAGCAGCGGCAGGGTTAGAAAGGATTCCAATTTTGAAAGAAGTTCTATGGTGGGTAAGTGCTATCAAACAGCATTGCATGTGACAGAGAAACTGTTCATGAAAGGAAGAGTCAATTGATGCGGCAAACTTCAATGTTGTGTCATTTTAAGAAACTGCGCCAGCCATCCCAACCTTCAGCAACCACCACTCTGATCAGTCCGCAGCCACCAACAACGAGGCAAGACCCTCTACCAGCAAAAAGAGTATGACTTGCGGAAGGCTCCAATAAGGGTTACCTTTTTTTTTTTAGCAAAAGCATTTTCAAATTAAGGTATGTATTTTTTAGACATAATGCTATTGCATACTTAATAGCTACAGTATAGTGTAAACATAATTTTTATATGCTCTTAGAAACCAAAAAATTCATGTGACTCGCATTATTGCTATATTTGCTTTACTGTGGTAGTCTGCAACAGAACTCACAATAACTCTAACATTATGTCTGTAATTTGTTCCTAATTAGACAGTAGAATTTATAATGATCTCGGAGAAAAGGTTCTGGAAAAAATGTTTTTAATGTGTTAGGGAGACCTTGTGGGTGATTTTTTCTTTCCTTTTATATTACAATAAGGATGGGAGAAAAAGTTGTGCCAGAATCCACAGCTTTTGCACACATAAATAAAAGCAGTGCTGCATCAAAGCCCTGTTTGAGCATTCACCATATAACAAAGGAAATACACTCTGATATTTTAAAGAAATTTTAAAAACAAGGATACTAATAACCCAAACTGGAAATAACTCAAAAGTCCTTCAAGAATGGGTAAACCATATGGCTGTTAGCATAACTGATGCCATCTTGGGCCCTTACAGATTCTCTTATCCTTTCTCTCACCCTGTCCAGGACTATACTGTATAGTCAGTCATTTCTCTGTCATCAAAGGCTTTGTAGTTAATAGATACTGTTTAATAACCATTAGGACTGTGTAGCCTCTGTGTTCTGTCAGTCCCCAAACAATGATGAAAACCTCTGACGTCCCAGCACCCATGAGACTAGTTACCCATTCATAAATCTTAACTTAGAAATGCAAGTCCTGTTTCAAAGCACCTATCCCGATACCCTAGGTTAACTATAAAACTGTCCCCACGGCCCCTCTGCGGTGCAGAGTGCAGCTGTAAATGCTTCTCGATCACTGTCCTCCAGATCCCACCCTATGAGTAGTTACTCTAAAAGTAAACTGATCCATTGATTATACGGAGCTGCCTGTCTCATTTTTCGGTCTCAAGATGCCTTCTCAGTTCGGTGGGCACTTTTCATTCCCTCTGTCCTCCAATACAAACTCTGGTACATTCATACAGTTAACCAAGTGGAGTAACAATAAAAAGGAATGAACTACTGATACATGCAGCAACATGGATGGACATTAAAGGCATTACACTGAGTGGAAAAAAAAAAACAGTATCAAAAGGTTACTTACTGCATGATCCCATTTTTACAACATTGTCAAAATGACAAAAGTACAGAGCTGGAGAACAGATAAATGGTTGTCAGGGTTTAGGAAAGGAGAGGGACTGTGTAACTGTAACAAGGCATCATGAAGGATTTCTTCTGTGGGTGATAGAACAGTTCTGTATCTTGCCTATGGTGGTTATAGTAATCTATATATATGATAAAATATCACAGAATTATTCATAAAGATGTGCAAAAACTGCACAAATTTGAGTAAATCTAGTTAACAGTGTTGTGTATAGTTTAATCAATTTCCTGGTTTTGACAATGCTCTGTAATTATGGAAGATGTCACCACTAGGGGACGTGGGTGATGGGTACATGAGATTCTCTGTACTTTTTAATGCAACTTCTGAGTCTATAATTATTCCAAAATAAAAAGTTAAAAGTAAACAAAACAACCACCAACCAACCAAAAAGATGAAAAAGGCCATCACCTAAAATGTCTGCAATGCCTTGAGTCATCTTCATGCTAATTTATTCAGTCAAGTAAGAAGCAAACTGATCCTTTTAGTAAGTTGAGACTCATTTCTTATATCTTAAAATAGATTTAAAAAATAACTTAATATTATTTATTTTTGACATTTAAAGTCTCTTCTGATCTAAACCTTGGTTCATCTAGAATTCTGCAAGTATTAGGACTATTAACTACCATATCAGCCTTCACAAATTAGATGGATAGTTGGTTTCTGGGTACCCAGCTACTGATCATCAGCTTGGTGGTGGGGTACAGTGGTGTGTTGTGCAGTGAGCACCATTTTCTGTGTGTGCCATGGCCTGAAAGGACTTGGGAAGAATGGCCCTTACTTATATTTAACTTGCATCGCTGAGAAAAAGGAAAACTTATACTGGGGCAAGTGACCTATGATGTATCAAGAACTCAGAACCCATAACTCTGCTGAATGTCAGCTTGGACTGCTCCAAAGCACAGTGAAGACAAACTGCCTGCAGCCTCTCTTCCCTACAGGAGACTCCCTTTACTTCCTTCATCCTGTGGCCCACCACCTCCTCTTGTTCTTTTGATCTCTTTAGTGAACCTACTTCTGCCTGGATGGCAAAAATCAGTACTCTGCACCCAGCAGATGTAGTTTCTAAATATCAGTCATGTCAGAGCTAAACTGCCACGTATCCAGGACAGAAGTTCCTTGCTCTTTCAGACACTTTCATATCTGTCATACAGATCTGTTAAACAGCTTTTGATTCATTCTCCTAGTAGTTTTCTTCTCCCTGATACCACATAACTGGTTTCATTGCCAAATTACCTTGTCAGCAGCTCAGGTTGGCAAATACATAGGGGAATTCTGCAGGTGATAAACAGTCACTAGGTAGCTAGGGCCTCTGATTCCAAAACAAATTATGTAAGACTTGTACCCATTCACGTAAGAAAAATTAATCTTTGGGTTTGTTATTTTTCTCACTGGATTAATAGCCACCACAGGAGGAAGAAACTGCTTCTTAAAAAAACTCCTAAAAGCTCTCACTGGGCCAGAGCGGCATGCTAGAACAGGTGATGTGGCTCCTTTCCCCTTTCTCCTCACTCAGTGCTTTCACCCTGCAAGGAAAGCTGTGTCAGGCACTAGGACAAAAATGTCACTTAGCTGTACTTCTGGAAGCAGAATCTTCCAATGCCCACCTGCACCAAGGCCTCAGGTGAACCAGCAAAGATGAAGTTCACTGGTGTTGTCGTCACTTTATCTCCTTCTCCCTGCTGCAACTAAGTGGGTCACCATCTGGCAACCCAGAGTCTTCAAATGCAACACCTATGGTACCATCTTTTCCTTTAAAACTGCTCTACTGTACCCAGATCTCCTGCCTCCAGTCATTCAAACAAACACACATTCCTTTCCAGCCACCAGATGCTGGCTAAGAAAAGAAAAAGACCCAGCCTACAGCCCAAAGCCTCTTAGGAAATAACCGCAATTTAAGCTTGTTATCCAATGACCTTCTAAATTAATTGGAATATTCAGATTTCTGAGGTGTGACTCTTCTCAAATCTTGGTTATATTCCTCTTAGTAATAATAATTAATAAATAATAAATAATTATAGCAGCCAACTTTTACCGTGTGACAGGCACCAGGATAAAGGCTTAATACAGATCTTATCTCATTTAATTCACATAACTACCTTCTGAGGTAGGTACAATTATTATCCCGTTTTATAGCTTGAATATATTTTCTCAGGGTCACAGAGCTAGTGAACGGATGTAGGTCACTTGATCCCATTATATAAGAACACACAGAAAGGTCTGGGGTCAGGCAAGTCTAGGTGGCTCCATCATTTACTAGCTGTGTGACTTTGACCAGGTTCCCTGACCTTTCTGGGCTTCAGGTTTCTCACCTGTAAAACAGGGATAACAGATGACCATATGAGATATCGTTACTATGAGTCATAAATGGCAAATTACATATAAAGCATTCAGGTTAGTTAGAAACTTAACAAATATAAATTATTTTCTCCTTCACTAGGTCCTCCACAGCTGAAAGATGATCAATTCTTAGCTTAAAGCAGTGGTTTTGTTAGTGAGACAATAATAAGGAAGGGATGGGGTTAAACCGGAGCATGTCATATCCTGCAGAAGTAGAATACCAGGCAATAAGAGAAACTGTAACATGCACTGGACGAGCGTAAGAACCAGAGCATGAATTTCAGAACGCTTCTGTGTTCTAAGGAGATTGATGGCTTCCTAGGTCTTCATGTGGAAACAAAGAATAAGTCTCAGTAATTAACGATTTTAAAAAGAACAAAGAATGCAGGAACAAACAACTGTAATCAGGCAAAAGAACTATAGCAAAGGTAACAACTCAGGTATAAAGACTCCCCACTCTGTTCTGTTTCAAAGGTAAAGATCAACCTGAAGCACATTTTTGAGCTGTTTTCCAGGACCCAAAACCCCTCGAGCGATCAGCCACAGGAATACCTGAAGCCTAAGGAATGATGATGTTGACCTTTGCTAACTGTCGTAACTTCACTCAAGTAGGTGCCTGGATTTTGTCAATCTGCAGTGACCTTTGCCTCGTTTTAATGCTAAAATCTCTACCTCAAGGGCTCGGATTTCTGCCAGTTTTGAACATGCAACACATGTTTGAACATGTGGTTGCACTGCGCAAGCGCACCTAGAACTCCACCTTTCCCTGGAAGGTTACACTTGTCCTTTCATGAATATGCAGGACCCTTACCTTCAAACTCCCCTGATCTTGCTGTTCAGGGAGACAGTGCTTTGAGAGCTATCTCCCTGTCCCCTTACTTGTCACAAATATAAATGCTTCTGCTTTGATGGAAAGTGCTAGGTGTGTTCACTGGCTATGCACCCCAAGTGATGGACCCATTGAGTCCAGTAACAGTTTTTTAACTTAGATCTTAAACCATCTTTTGGTAAAACTAGTTTTCTTGAAACTAAACAAAGCTGTCTTCTCTAGAAAAAAAGAACTAAATGCATAGACCTACCTAAGCAGATGAGCTGGGGATGAGGAAGGATGGCAAGAAAAGTGCTAGGAAAAGAAAAGGGTTATGTCTAAGAATTAGAACTTTGTCTTGACCTCTAAGGGCACTTGGATTGTCTAGGTCTGAGAAAGCCTAGGAAACTAGCACAGATGAATGGCATGGCCTCTAATTTTTAAAAATTGTTTAAAATTTTAATTTGTTAATACCCTGGTCACTCACCCCTTGGTATATTTATCTAAGGCTCTGAGGGGCAAGGAAATAGGGCGACAATTAAAATTTAGCTGCTAAGTAGTAAAGAGTAGGAACTTTTGTGGAAACATGCAGAATATTAGAACTATATAAAAATAAAAATTAAATATAAATGTAAAATTAAAAATCAAACTTGATTGCTCAGCTGTAGGGAAAAGGAAGCAGAACCACAAGAACACACAAAGCTCATGTCTTCCTTTTTATAATCTCATACATATCCAACATTTTGTATATACTATCATGTGAACTATGTATACTAATGACAAATTTTAAAGCTCTATATGAAGAAGACATTAGCAATTACATGTTATTACAGTTAGGAAATGAAATATAGTTGAGAAAATTAAGTACTAAAAGTTCAGCTGCCTTGAGAGATTAGATTTAAAGATGCCCTAACAAATTAGAATAGGTTTGTACTAAACCAAAACAACAAGGTAAAAGCACAAAGATTCAGCTGCTTTAAAAGTGAGAGAAAAAGGTTTTAAAGTTGAACATTCATAAGATTTGAAAAGGCATCCTTCTTACCTGCGCTTTAGCTCGGTTGTGATCCAAACGAGTCAAGCAACTGAAGTTCTCCTTGGGGATGGATGGAGCTGACTTGGCGGCAGTCAGGCAGTTGGTATTGGCTGGGTTTCCCACCACAATAACCTAAGATGTACGGAAGGCACCTCAGAGCTACAGACCATATACCAATTAACTAAACCAACTTAGCACATAACTGACAAATGTGTAATATGTAGCTTTTGTATCCAGCTTATGTGAGGTAAACATGCATAGTTATCATTATAGTTTCTAGTAGATTTCTACCCTTCCTTCTAATGACTTTTCCCCCTTGGTAGTATTTGGTGTAACTACTGGGGACATTTACTAAAACCGACATGATGTACGCAAGTCATTTTTTTTGTGCCAAAACAGAGATAGCATTTATCTACCTGCTACCAAAAAACTGATAACCTCAGGCTCTATTTCAGAGTTTCATTTAATCATAAAATTTCCTTCTTTGAAAAGTAGTCCAAGAAAGAAATTCTACCTGAGAAGTTTACTTTAGGGCAGTGATTTGCCCTTATGAATTAAAAGTGTTTCTCAATCTTGCCTAATCCTAAGAATTAACTAGAACAGCTGCCAAACTGCCAGGTGCCACCACTTCACACCTATTGCACCAAGAGGAGAAAGCGCTTCAGGCTCTCTGTCTCTCTTTAGTCAGGGAGGTATAGGGTGCAGTGAATTACCAGCGTATAGAGAAATACATGATATTTTAAAAATCTTTAATAAAATGATTTTTAAAACTTACTGTGAAATTATATCAAACTTACAGAAAAGCTATAAGCATATTACAAAGACTAACTCCTACATTCCCTGTATCTAGATTCTCCAATTTGCCTCATCTCTCTCCCTTTCTACACACACACACACACACACACACACACACACACACACACACACACACACACACACACACAGCCCTTAGTCTTTTTTTGGCTTATCTGAGAGCAAGCTGCAAATATGATACTCCAATGTCCCTAAATACTCCAGTATAGTGTATATTACCCCGAAAAAAGACACTTTGGGCTGAGAGGCAGTCACTGTGCAAGTAACACTACAATTCCATGCAACCTTGTAATTTTTTAGTAAGAGGTCTGGAGATTTCTCCTCAATTCATTCTATTATTTTCTGTTAATGATTACAGAGAACAAAAGTTAACTATTTGAAATAAAGTCCACAGAAAGCAAAACTTCAGGTGTCTATGAATTATTATAACAGATAGAACATTATAACTGGCAACTTAAAAACATCTTATAAAATTTTCTTTTACCTTTCTTCGAAGTCAGGATTGGGAAGGAGAAGTATATCAAAATCAGTAAAACCTCTAACTAGCAAGCCTTTTTGCTGTGACAGTTAAGTTCTAGGTAGCTGATACTTAATTGGTAAAAGGAGGCTTTAATGTAATACTAAGACAAATTTAGAAACCAAAATAAATAGCTTGAACACAAAGAGACAGAACAGGAAGTCATGCTAACTCAGCTCTTCAAGAGATGAGCATTCAAAATTCTTCTGAACTGAGAAAATCTGGGCATTCAGAAGCCACCACCTCCTATCACTGAGAAGAAACACAGTGTACAGCCATCTCCCTTCACACAAATCCAAATGTCTGAACAAATAGTCCCACACTGCTAAAGGCACCAGAAAGTTCTGTGCTTGTCTATAGGTTTACCAGCTAATATTAAATTTCCATGTCATAGTAATAGGCAAAATATTTTTGAGTTCCTCTGAATACAGATTTCTAAACTATATGAAAAAAACCCAGAAAGGGAGGGCTAGTCAAGCAAAACTCTGTATCTTTATTTACTGACAACTGCACAGAACTGGAAAAACAAGGCAAATAATTTTGTTTTCACTTAATTGTTGAAAGCAGAAGTTTCAAATGCTGATGATGAAAAACCCTATAAAGTACTATACCAGTCACCTTAACTGACTTCTTGGCATACTTATCCAAGGCTGCACCCTGGCATCTGAAGATTTTCACATTTGCTTTGAGTAAATCTTTCCTCTCCATGCCATCCCTTCTTGGCATGGAGCCCACAAGAATGGCCACATCCAGGTCTTTGAAGGCAATCTCTTCTTTGTCTGTTGCAATGACATCTGTGAACATGGCAATAAACATGTAGAGCTACTTAAACACCAAAGTCAGAGGTTTTCTTTTCCATACTGAATCTGCCCAGTAACTCTTTCACTTTGTAGCAAATGTTTACTTTTACAAATCACACTGATCAAAGTTTTAATTGCCCAAGAAAAGAAAGGCAATATATTAATTCAACAACCACAACATCAACAGAGTTGTCAATATATTTATTTTGCTTTTGTTATTTCAATAATTCTTCTCCACTTCAAAATTCTATAGCTTTTATCTTTTATAACAATGCAAAGTACTAACATGATAACTTTCAAGGCAACATTAATTATTCACACAAGTTACCACAGATAACACAAAAGAGAAACTAATTCACCTAACCTTTAAGTTATAATTACTTTAAGTTCTAAGGTATCAATAACAAACTAAAATAATGTTTATTAAGGAGTTTTGTGACAGGAAGAACACTGAGATTTGTCAAATTTAATTTTAATATTTTACAGATGAAGATCATGAGGCTTAAAGAGATTAACTACCTGCCTAACAAAAAGGAGTGGAGCTGTAATTCCAGTCCAGGTTGGTCCAGAGTTCACCCACTATGCTGCAGTGTCAGTCCAATAAACATACACAACTTGTTTCTTGATTAAAGAACATATAGTTGACCCTTGAACAACACAGGTTTGAACTGTGCAGGTCCACTTATACGTGGATTTTTTCTTTTTTGGTGGGGGCAGGTAAGTAGGTTTGTTTGTTTATTCTTAAAGGAAGTACTGGGGATTGAACCCAGGACCTCATGCATGGTAAGCATGTGCTCTACCACTTGAGCTGTAACCTCCACCCATGTGTGGATTTTTTTTTTCAATAGTAAATATTATATTACTATACAATCTGAGGTTGGTTGAATTGTGGATACAGAGGAATCTTGTACCTGGAGAACCAACTATAAAGTATACTTTGATTTTCTACCCCAGGAAGGTTGGTGCCCATAAGCCCTGAGTTGTTGAAGTGTCAGTTGTATATCACTGCTCTCTTTTGGTGACAGTATTAAAAAGGCCATGACCAGTGCTACAGACTGAATGTTTGTGTCCCCACAAAATTCACATGTTGAAAACTAACTCCTAACATGATGGTATTAGGAGATGGGGTCTTTGGGAAGTGATTGAGTCATGAGCAGGGAGCCAAATGGACTAAGACAACCAGGATTCAGTGTTGTCATCGGTAAATTTTTAGATCAGTGAACTTGTATCAGCCAGGCTGCTGCAACTCTCCAAGTTAGTGTATGTAAGAGCACCAATTAGAGAAAAAAATTATCCATCTTCTTCTCAGCCATACATCCTTATCTGCCCAACCATCTCTTCCCGTCATAGTCACAGCTGACAAGGACAAGCTGACTGTAACTTGCACCCATTAGTGAGAGCAGAGAGAACTCAGCAGAGAAAGGAATAAAAATGGAAAAAACCAACAGAGGAAAACACTGGGTGAGGAAAGGGAGCCAGTAGAACCGCCTGGCCAGGGTAATGCATTCCCTTGCACAGTTATGCAACCAAATGATTCAGATGGCAGACTGCTCCTTCTAGTAGATGTTTACTGAACAGATAAATGAATTCTGAGCATGGTTTCTCTTGGGCATGTACATATTTTTGCTTTGTGCAAACTTGGAAGTATTATTATTAATCCGTACCCCCCCCCAAAAAAGATCATGATGAAGGTATAGCTAAAGAAAAATATTAAAATTAGTTTACAACTTCATTAAATGAACCTTTCAATCAAATTTAAGACTTCTGTCTTAAATAGTGTTAATAGTTCAGAGATTCTCAAAGGCTCTTAGCAGAACTCTGTAAGGTTTCTCGAACTATGTAGTATACGATTAGAACAATTTACATTAAATCTCAACCTGATGATATGGGGTGGAACTATACATTGGGACCAAGAAATTTCCAGCCCCCAGGCAGCATATGGCTCTGGAATATGTCATTTAGAGCTGAAAAAGTTCTCCATTACAGAATGGTACTATTACTATTTAAATAGACTTTAAATAATAACACAGTGTAGACAATTTCAGGTGGATAACCCTTGTGCAATATTATATTTAATTAGTAAAATAAACTACACCTGGACATATTGGGAAAAAATAGTCTTTTACTTTACACTGATTGTTTCTCACTTTTACCCTTATTTATTCTTGGTATACATGTTACCAAACAGTTGTTCAAAAAACAAAAACAAGATGCTTTTATGAAATGATTTCTAATCGAGAGGCTAGTTAACAAAAATCTAAAAATCTGTTTTTTGGAAGAATGAAATATTGTAAAATCCCCTTCTCCTCCACTCCCCAGCTCACCTTTTAGCAGGGGAAGGGCACAGTCCTGCAGCTCCATCAGGACACCATCCAGGACACCCATCATGGGAGTGATATCCAACAGCACAAGAATTATAGGCTGCGAAGTAAATAGCAAGGACAACATCTGTCAGTGTGGGTGATGTCATTTAGTCACAGAAAAAGTCCTTTCACAAAATTTTTGCTAATTGGTGTGTATATATGTATAATTCTGGCTAATTAGTCATAATTATTTTAGGAAGTCAGGAATGCAATAGTAAGCTGCTTTCAGAAAAAGGAATGCTATAAAACCAGCAATGGCGGCTAACAGACACAGTAAGAGGAATCACCAGATCTGAATTTTAAAGGAGTACATGGAAGAAATATCAAGATAAACTGATATGCCACAGCTTGCTTTTATTGATAGCTGTATATTTAATTTCAGTTTATAGAAAGCAAAGTACAGTATCTGGCATGAGGAAAGAACTCGATACCCATGGGCGAAGAGAATGGATAAATGAGTACTTTAAAAGTGCTGATTCAGCAACTTTCTCTCTCAATGACTCTCAACAGTTACTGTCAGGATACCTACTGGATGCACCAAGTCAACTGAACAGTATGTGGAACAGTTCTAATTTGCAAAGTGTTTTCATTGCCTGGAGGGGTGCATATAGATAAGTTACCAGATTCTACTTATCGTCCTGTGCTTAGGGCATTTGTTGGGATTACCCATTCCTTCACCATTTAAAAATTTCTTTGCAACTAAATACAGGGTTTTATTGAAAACATTCTTACTTAGACAAAATTTAAAGACTCTTGCTCCTACCTGGTCTTTACCAAAGACAGATCCATTTCCAATACCGTACAGCAGTGAATATGCAATTTGACCAGCTGCTCCAGTCACAAGGACCCGGATTGGTTCAGACTGTAATGAAAAAGACCCATGAACGTCTTATTAAAAAGTGCTATTTGTCCCTAAAGATATTCAGGATTTCCTCTATAATATGACAACCACATACTTTAAAAGTTGATTAAAATCTTAAAGTCTCTTCACATCTGGCTTAGTAGAAGATTAATTTATCTCAGACTTGTCCCAGTAAATACAGCATGCACAAAGCAAGTAAGCAACTTCTGGGACATGTATCCTTTGGCTGCATATTTATGTGGTCTTATTTAACTCTCCCAGCCATCCTAGATTTACGAACAAAATCGTATCCATCTTTTTTATATTTTACCACTGAAATAGGCTTAATGGTGTTGATGTGCATTATATGATGGTACAAACCCTGGCGGCCACTAGAAACTTACGAATCCTCTTATGCAAATCCCTCCACTCCCTTCTGCTCAAAAGAATCCTGCACACCAGGAAGTGGAGTAACAGTGGTTAACATTTCCCATTTAGGAGCCAGAAAGTTTTAATAAAAACTACTAATCATGATTCAACTTAACTACTTGGAGGAAGAAAACTAAGCCTGTATTTTTCATTTAAGGAGAAAGAAAAATTTAAAAAATGACAATATCTGGATTATAGTAATTTTAGCATTAAACAATGGCAACATGTAGTAACATCTGACAGCCTGATTCCAAGGGAAAATTAATTTTAAAGGTGAGGAAGGGGAAGAAGTACATAGAACATACTAGTTATAATACAGGGAAGTCACCTTATAGATCTCAACAGACCCTGAACAAAATGTAGATATTTGGACCAAAAAACCCCCAAACAAAACTAATTCAAAGTGAAGACCTGATGACCCTGAGTCATTAAAAGAAAAAAAAAGTTAAATTAAGGTCAGAGAATTAAAAAGAATTGTTTATATTAAAAAGAGCTGAACAAAAACGTTTGGAAACTCAGTAAGTTTAATTAGATGGAAAAACTCAGGGGAATTGTTCCTTTCTCTGACAATGCTGGGTAAATGTACTTGCACTCTGTCACCTCTGTTGTTACCCACACAAGAGCTGTAGCCCACTGAACTGGCTGGCGATAGAAGCATTTGATTTCTTTATATTTAGAAGTCCCTCTTTGAGAGGGGTTGTGCTTCTAGGACAGGAGACTATGACCGCGAAAGGTCCTTCTAACTTTCACACCCTAACCTCTGGAGGTCAGCAGCACTTAGCAATTTGGTAGGCACGGAACTCAGAGGGGAAAAAAAAATCTCAGGAAAGAAGTGTCAATTGTTGTAGAGAAATGAATCTGAACACAGCAGACTGTGTATGCATTTCTTCCTCAGAGATGTGACCACGGCAAGAGTGGGAAAAAAGGGAAAAGTAAGAGTTATTCCTGACCTTCTGGGTTTCTTCCCCATACTCTTCACCAATTTACCCCCATGCTTTCATTTCTCTAAATATGCAGAATGATTAATTCCACAAACAATCCAATTTTAATACAGTATATATTAATGTTCCCAAATAGACTTTAGGTTTATAAAGAACACTAAAACTTATTATATATAGTTATCTTCTATCGCATGGCCTTTATCTGTTTTAAATTCTGTCATTTTCCCCTCTTCCCTTGAAGTATAGGAGGAAAAGGAAAGAGGGGAAGAAATGATTCCTCCTTCCTCTTTAGAATGCAAGCTCTTCAAGGACAGGGGCTTTGTCTATTTTATTTACTGTTGTATCCCAACTGCCTAGGACAATGTCTGGCATGTAGTTGGAGCTCAAATATTTGCTGAAGGAATAGCTGGATCTTGTAAAATGACTATCAAAACCTTGGAAATGTAAAAGAACTGTTTGGAAGCAAACTTAACATGCTTTTAAAAATTATTTTATTCACATATACTTGCACTGAGAAGCCTGGAAACTTAATGACCACAACAGCTCCAGCTATAGTTGGCAAAATTATTTATGTCATTAGTCCTAATGAAAGTCTTCCTTTGTTATGCACCTTGTGCTATTATAGGCCAGAGAGTCCATTTAGTGAACCACATGCAGGAAACAAGAGGATAAGCCAATTTTTTTTTTTTTTTTTTTTTAAACAGGGGCTAGAGAGGCAGTACAGTGTGGCCTCTAGAGCCAGACTTTCTGGTTCAAACCTTGATTCCACAACTCATAGCTGTATGTTCTTGGGCCAGTTACTGTATTGTTTCTCCACAATAAAATGGAGATAACAGCAGCTACCTAACAAACACAGAGGTTGTAAGGACTGAGAGTTAACATTAATGCAGTAAGAACAGTATGTAGCAAGCACTCTAATTATAGGTCTCTCTCACCACAGATTTTTCCTCTAAGGACTCTTGTAGCCTGTGTCTGTTACCCTCCAGTAGACTGTGAAACCTTCATGCGAGCATTCTCCCTTTGATTCAAATTTGCACTCCCATACAGTGTTCAACAAGTACTTGTTGAATGAATGAAAGTAAGGGTTAAGAAAAATATAACACATGCTACTTCACTGAAAGCAAGCTAGGATAAGAAATGAGTGGGAAAGTGAATATTACTATCTGTAAAGCTGAACCTCCCAGAATATCAGGTAAATGGTTAGAATCGTGTAGTCGATTGTAGGCATTAATTTTAGCTACTAAAAAAATGTGTTCAAAGTATCACACCCTAGTGAAGGGGTTGTGGGCAACTAGCGAACAGCTGCTAATTCCACCCCAGCAGTTCCCTTCTTCTGTATCACTAAGTAAATTATCTTCATAGGTAGGTAATTCCATCTTGTTAACAGTAGTATGAAGCCTACTTAACGTCTGAATGTTTGATGATGAAACAGGAAAGAAAGCAGGTATTTGGTTCTTTCTGCCCTTTGCAACATTGCAGTGAAAAGCAGGAGGGTGGGAGATTCCCACTGACTTCTCACAATGTTACAGTGTGAGGGTAGGTTACTATTCTTTGCTTAGATATCTGGGCAGTCTGCCAAGATCCGAAGGAATGCCTTTGCTCTTGGCAGGGCACTAATAATGACCTTCTGTCCGATGCAGGCTGCCTTGCGCATGTGCTCAAGTCTCAGTTGTAAAGCCTGAATTTATGTGTTCTTTCTGTTATTCTACAGGAAGACCCAAGTATTCCTTTTTTCCTTTCTAATTTATATATATATTTCTATAATATAAAAGACAAACAGTATCATTCAGATTCCTTCATACAGTTTATTCTTGCTGTCACACTCTATGGACACAAGCAAAGAATTTGCTTCTTCAAAAAAACTGTTCTGAATAGTTTACAAAAGATGACTCTTTTCTCAGTGATTGTTCACACTCTCCTGAGGAGGCAAGGAGATTGAGTCATATGAGAATTTGCTGTCAGTTTCAGCAAAGTGACAGGAGGATTCTTCTCATGGACATCTATGTTAGCTGGCGCTTGAGTGACCTTCCAGAGGTTAAGGCCTGGCTTGATAGATTGTGTAGGAAAGCAACACAAGAATGTGGGGGCAAGGATCCTTCTATGACCTTGGGAAAATCATTTGACCTCACCAGGGTACGTTTTAAGATTAGAGGAAACAATTTCCAAATTCCCTTCCAATTCTAAAATCCCAGTATTCTGAATTGCAAGGAATAAAGCTATCAAGTAATATACATGCAGATACATACTTCAGTTTGTATTTGCAGTATGAGCTTGTATCTTCATCCAGAACCTCAGGAACTAAAAATACATTTTCAGAATAACTTGGTATGTGTCTGTATGACACAATACGGTAAAATGGAAAGAGTGTGAGATCTCTGGGGGCAAACTATTGCGTGACCTTGAGCAAATCACATTCTCTTTGGGTTTCGATAAACTCAATTTTAAGATCTGAAGGGGGCAGATTTGTCAAGATGACCTTTAAAAGGTATCATCCAGTTTTAAAATTATAAAGTCTGAGGTTCTCTAATAAAAACACCTCCGCTTTCTTGCTACGATTAGGTCAGAAACCACTGAAACATCATTTAAATGACTAATTATATTATCTGACTAAGTAGCAAACCTAGGTTTAACACTTTCTGAGAATTAGTAGCTGTCCCCATTGGCTCCCTTATAAAGGTAGAGGAAGTAATCCCTTTGCCTTGAAAACACACCTTTTCAGGTTCTGGACAATTTCCAATTCCTTCAAATATTTCCCCACACTCCCCACCCATTTTTACTATTTTGAGATAACGAGGGAAATATAGTCTCAAGTACTGAAGCAATTTCTCTCGGTCTGATGTCAAATGTCACCTTCCAACAGCATGCAGATTATTCCTACGTCAGAGTCCCCTCACCAACCCCCCCTCTTCTCCCTTTCAGCAGAGACAAGATGTGGAGCTCTTGATATCCAATCTTCATGACAAGATGGTTACATTGTAACATTTAAAAGTAGTGGTTCTAGAATTCATAACATACAGATTAGCAAAGAACATTGCACTAATTATTTGGCTAGGGATGCCGTCACTGCATCATGTCCTGCCATTACAAAAGGAGATCTGCCATTACAAAAGGAGATCTATGAACAGGTTTTAAAGAACATTTTGTGAAATTAGATATGGCGGAAACACTTCTCCCGAAAACGTAGATCGTAATCCGAAGCATCTGGCAAGCATTACCCTTGCAGTGAGGGCCTTCTGCTTTCAAGGGCTTTGTGACAAAAGCTCTTAAAAACACTGTGGGCTTAAGAGGAGAAAAAGAGGTTAGGATCCAACACCGTCTCCCATATCAAACCTTATCCTCCTTATCAAACCCCATATCGTGCTTTGGAGAAAACCTGCAGCTTCTTATTTTGTACCCCCAACATGCAGCAGGATTGAGAACGCATCTCTCCAAGGACAGCGATTTCTCTAGAGTCTTTCTAAAAGCCCCCAGCTGGAAATCAATCCCTTCCCAATTACTGGGTCACTGCGACAGTCCCCACAAGATGAGTCGGAGCTTTCCAAAGGGCGTGAAGGACAATGCCTTGCAACCTCCTCCCAATAATCATTCAAGCGCAAGACGCTCCACACATGGGTGCGAAGGCCGAGGGTGGGCAGGATGCAGGGGGCTCACACTCACCATGACTGGAAACTGCACGGATACTTCCAGCACCTGCAAAATGAGCCTCGAGGAGTCGGGTCACCTCTATCGCGGAACCGACTCAAAAAGGGCGAGCGGTGTTAGAAAGAAAAGGCTAGACTACTGACCGCCGAGCCCTCTGGGAACTGTAGTTTCTGCTGCCCTGGGTTGGGCGCAATCTCCAATGAATTTCCTTAACGTGTTGAACTACACTTCCCGACATCAGAGGGTCTTCTCACGCCCTTCTCCCTGCGCTCTTCTTCGGTTGCAAAGTAGTCCCCGAGAGCGGGCCGCTGTGATTGGAGGACGGCGACGAGCGGATGATTTCGGCTAAGGAGGAAAGGACCTGCCGGATGGCGGCCAGCAATTGGCGGGAGGGGAGGCGCGTGTTAACTTAAGGGAGGAGAGAGAAACCTCTCAGCTACATCACCCACCCTGGCGCTTCTGAGACGTTATCCTCACCCAAGGGTAAACGTGGGAGGTAAAAAGACCTTCCGCTGCGTAAAGCCGGCTCGACCCGGAAACAGAATCTTTTTAAAAACTATTCACACTCTCCGGGGGCGGGAGGAATTGACGTGTCGGGAAGACCCGGCGGCTTCGCAGGTTGCTAAGCGACGAGGCGGGCGAGCTCGAGCACAACTTGGACGCTGAGGAGTACCTGAGGCACCCGTGGCGCAGCACCTCGGAGACCGAAGGGGCTGAGCGAGCGCTCCGTGCGCTCCCGGGTCCTTCTTCCCTAGCCCGGGGACCCGCGCCCCGGTTGTGTCCGGTGACAAGGTGCGGGGTTTGCGAGGACGCCCACTCTGAGGCGGCCGGGGGCCACGCGTCTTCCCCACTCCGGAGGCAGGTGAGTCCCCGCAAGCAAGGGGGTCTTTTAATTTTAGGGTTGGGAATGCGGTTGTGCGCCGTCTCGCGTTGCCTTTATCGACCCCGGTGCTGATCTACTGCGCGGGTTCCCTCAAACTCTCTGGTCCCTTTCTGCGCACAGACTATTAGGGCAACAGCGATCTTTTGGAGGGCGTAGTGCCCTGAAGTTCGCGCCACATCCCCGCTGTAAGAGGCAGCTCTTTTCAAGTTAAGTGAAAAGTTTTGAGCTCCTGCTTTGTGAGAAGTGAGCCCCTCCCTTACTGGAGTTCACAGTTAAACTTTTTCTCTAGGTCCTCCGTGGATGTTGACACTTTTGTCCGTTCTCTTTTGGAAACTGGACGCCCTATAGACCATCTTGACCTTTAAATTGTGCCAAACTTGCATTTCTAAGGAAAGCGTGGCAACTGAATGGGAGACACCTGTTGGTTCAGGCAGTCTCAGCTGGTAACACTTAACGAGGTTTTCGCGTAAAATTAGTATGGCCAAGAAAATTGTGCTGACTGAAACTTTGTTTCCTGTGGATATTAAAAGGAAGATATGCTCTGGAATAGCACGTGTGTAGTGAGATGAATGATCTATATTAGATAACGTTGGTGTAACTTCTGTTTTTTCTGTATCACTGGTAGTTGAATGTCGAGTGGTATCTTTCAGTTTTTCTCTCTTCAGTTTTGGGAGGGGGTTACTGTTGTGGAAAAGAAGTACAACTTACTTTCCAACCTGATCTGTCAATAGCATTTACCATACCTGACTGTCTCCTTGAATAACTGTTTACTTGGCTCTCAGACAACATAACTTCCCTGGTTTTCCTCTGTGTCACTGGTTGCCCCTTCTCAGTGTTCTTTGCAAGCTCTTTTTCACCGCTGACCTTGTAACATTGGAGTGCCTGTATTCTTCTATCTGCATTTAATCCCTAAGTGATCTAATTCATGAGTTGCATGGTTTGAAATGCCACTTCTATGTAAAAAAAAAAAAAAAAACAAAACAAAAAAACCTCCTAAATTTGTGTCTACTCCTAAATTCCAGACTCATGTGTCTAACTACTTATTATTTCCACTTGAGTTTCCGATATGCATCATTTCCACTATTTTACAGCGTCTTCTACTGAGCAATTGTATGTAAAAAGTAAAGCACCACACCTTTTGGTACAGATATATGACCTGTAATTTCCCCAGTTGTAAGATGTTGATTGTGGATGGGATTATGAGATTTCAAATGGTACAGTAGTGAAGAGTGGGTTAGATGAAGACTGGTTACTGGCCAGGAGAACATAGGGCAAAGATTTTAGGATGTGGCACTCTGTTAGGCTCTGGGGATTCAGAAGTTAATAATACACAATTGCCACTTTTTAGAGTCCCTAGGTTAGCAGGGAACACAGGTAGGTAAATCCATAATGACAACATGGCGGGACTTCATTAGTAATAGGTAAGAGTAATTCTGAGCTGCCATGGCTTCACAAAGGAGGTGCTGTCTGGATATGGACAAATGGATGTTTCTGCCTAGCAGCTAAGGTAGGAGGTAGGGTGTTAGGTTGTCAGCACGATAGCTTGCAAACATAAATGCTTTAAGCTCCTGATTTTTTTTTTTAACTAAGGCTTTAGAATTGTCTAAGACTGTAGCCACTACTCATGTGTGGCTGTTAAATTTAAATTAATTACAATTAAATTAGCGCACGAGAGTTCCCTTTTCTCCACATCCTCACCAACACTTGTTTTCTTGATAATAGCCATTCCAACAGGTGTGAGGTGGTATCTCATTATGGTTTTAATTTGCATTTCTTTGATGATTAGTGAAGTTGAGCATCTTTTCATGTGTCATTTGGCCATATGTATGTCTTTGGAAAAATTTCTCTTCAGGTTCTCTGCCTGCTTTTTAATTGATTTTTTTTTTTTTGAATGTTGAGTTATATGAGTTCTTTGTATATTTTGGATGTTAACCCCTTATTAGATATATTGTTTGCAAATATCTCCCATTCAGGAGGCAGCCTGTTGTTTTATTGGCTTCCTTCGCTATGCGAAAGCTTTTTAGTTTAATGTGGTCTCATTTGTTTATTTTTGCTTTTGTTTCCCTTGCGTGAGGAGACTTATCTAAAAATAATTGCTAAGCACTGTTGATAGGATTGTAAATTGGTGCAGCCACTGTGGAACAATATGGAGATTCCTCAAAAATTAAAAATAGAACTAAAATATGATCCAGCAATTTCAGTTCTGAGTATTTACTGAAGAAAACAAAAACACCAATTCAAAAAATATATACCTTCCAAAGGTCATTGCAGGATATATATTACAATAGCCAAGATAGAAAAGCAAAACCTAAGCATCCATTGATAGACTAATGGATAAGAAGATGTGGTATATATACAGTGAATATTACTCAGCTATTAAAACAAATCTTGCCATTTGCCACAATATGGATAGATCTAGAGAGTATTATGCTAAGTGAAATAAGTCAGAGAAAGACAAATACCACATGTTTTCACTTATATGTTGAATCTAAAAAACAAAACAGACGAAATGAAATGAAACAGACTTACAGAGAACAGCTGGTTGCTAGAAGGGAGGGGAGGTATTGGGGTGGGCAAAACAGGTATAGGGATTAAGAGGTACAGTCCTCCAGTTATATAATAAATAAGTCCCGGGGATTTAATATTCAACACTAGGAATATGATAATATAGTAATAACTTTGTATGGGGACAGGTGGTTACTAGACTTGTGGTGATCATTTCATAATGTATGCAAATATCAAATCATTATGTAGTATACCTGAAACTAATATAATGTTGTATGTCAACTCTATTTCAATAAAAAATTAATTAAAAATACTATTTCTCAGTCACACTAGTTATGTTTCAATTACTCAGTAGCCACATGTGAGAGAAGAGCAAACATGTTCATTATCACAGAAAGTTCTGTAGCACGGCTGCCAGAATGTAGGGGAAGCAAGGCATCATCCAGAGCAGGAGCAGCTGCAGCATATCTTTGTGGGGGCATTTCTTTTGCCTTGGGTACCCCATGGAGTTCCTAGTTGTTTGTCCTGTCCAAGGCAAGAAAGAAACCCAATTCTTATGTTAACCACTGCTGATTTATTTTGGAAAAACTCACATTGACAGTTTGGGTGTGCAAAGTTTACACACACTGCATCATCCTAGATCTTGAATGAGACTTAGCATCAGCAAGCCCACGTCCTCAGGAGGGGTTGGAAAAGCAGAGTCATTGCCTGAGTGACACCGAACAACATCTGTCTTCTGCTGTCCACTATTCTGGAATACCTGAATCCCTACCACCTTCTAAGCAGATAGAGGAGCATGTGCCACTTGTTGAGGCTAGCATGGCAGGTTTAGACTCTACCAATAAGGGGGGGTTAGGAGAGAAAGGAGCCCAGGTGGGGTGTCTGTATAATACATTTTAATGTGTGCAACAGGTTCATATATGTGCTTTTTATAAATCGTCGTAATATATGTTTTACTTGGATATATTTGCTCTCTATGACCTTATCTCTGTGAAAAGTTCTTCCTGTTAAATGTCTGGTTGGCTTTATACTTTATAATATTTTCAGTTTGGATTGAAGAAACATGCTTTTTCTAAGTCAAATTTTATGATTCTTGCCATTCCTAAGAAAGGAGGAAGCGAGATGTCACTGAAGAATAGCCTAAAGGTGCTTTAAATGTATTGGTGGGTGGAGAGAATAGGTAATAATTACCCATTAATTAATAATAATTTTATTATTTGTTCAACTCACTACTCAGCTTACCAAAGATTATAAACCCCTTCCTGGAGATAGTGTGTTGATACACAAACTCACTTCCGTGTGTATAGATATATTTTGCGATTATAAAAAGAATGTCATGAGTTATTAAATACTAATAATAATAATGAATCAATTAATGTTTTCTCTTGTCCCCTACTAACTAGAGATAATGAAAACTTATTTTATGTCACTGCTAATGGCTTTACATGTAAAAAATACTACTATATCTGCACATATTTACATTTTCTCATAAATGTGCCCAAAGACATATAATTATGCCTATTGTTTAAAAAAACTTAAGACATATGAAAAGACTCTGAAATGGGTCAATTTATGATTTATAAGAGGTGAGGAAGAGTGTTAAGAGGTAGACCTCGGATAATAAGTAGAAGTATGGGGCAGGGACAGGAGAAAAATGGGATAGGGAAAAAAAGACAGCAATTGAGTACGAAGAACGAACGTACTGAAGTGAAGAGGAGGGGAAAAAAAACTTCACCATTTATTTGCATTATACACCTTATGCTTTAGCCAGCCTACCTGCTATTGCTCAAGCATGTCCTTCAGTTTTCTGCTGCCATATTTGATGTATGCTTTTTCACACCTGGAATCTCATCCTCCATTTTGCCTGTTAAAATCTCTCGAAATGTTTTGACCTTTATGAAGCACTTCTTTTTCTTCCCTTTTAAAAACTTTTACAGAAATTTCAAACAAAGAAAACGGTGAGATAGTATAATTTTCTCAGTCCATTATCCAGCTTCAACAGTTATTAACATTTTGGCAATTTTTAAAAATACATCTCCCTGCTTCCCTCCTCCAACATTTTCAAACATACAGAAGAGCTGTACAGTGAACTCTTTAGTCTGAGTGCAGTCAGGAGACACAACTATACTGGTTATTGGAAAATGTATTTTGATGAATTGTTAACTAGAACAGGGAGAGGTGGTTAACTATTAAAAGAGGTAAAGAAGCTCTGAGTCTAAGGGTCCCCAAAGCAGCAAGTGTGAAAGAGCAGCTACTATTACTAGGACAAGGGAGAAAGACTGAGAGGGCCCTTCTTCCCAAAGCGTGGATACAGGCCTTTACAGAAAGGGCACGCCTACCATGGCTGCATGGCCCAAGGCCGCAGCTGGAACCTGTCTCGTCAGTACTCTTGGACATTCATGCTAATTAATAATAATAATAAATAATGGAGAACCTGAATCTGGAAGGAAGTCTGTGTCCACTGCAATCATCTTATAGGTTCCCTCTATTGCCTTCTCTAAAGCTTGCAAAAGAGAAATGTTTAGAGGGCCTAGCTCCATTGTCATAAAGCAGGGCAAAGAAAGGTGGATTTGATGTTGAGCGATAATAAGTTGGTAACTGACACACCTGTAGTAGCTACCACCTAATTTCTACAATTGTTAAGCAGTTTGATTTATTTACTTAATCATGAAATCTTTTTTGATGCCTCAGCCTGATCACTCTTTGTTTTAAATTTTGAAATTAAAAATCATCTGCAAAACTGATCTGTGGTGGGGAAAAAAAAATCACTAACAGTGGTTCCCTGCAGAGGTGGGAGTTGGGGTGGGGATTGACTGGAAATGAGCATGCGGGAACTTCAGGTAATTTTTTGAAGAGCAATGTTAAAGTTTGTTTAAAAATTCAATATTTGTAATACATTGGAAATGACAGTCTTTACAACTGTGTAAATATGATTTTAGATGTTAATTTAAAAACGTATGTAGGAATATGTTTTTTTTTAAAATATGAGCAAGAAGGTTTTCATTTTCTAACCATGGCAAAAAGACCTTGGACAAGTCACAACCTTTGAAACGGAGTTTCTTAAACTGTAAAATCAGGATAATATTCACTCTATTTAGGATTAAATGTCACTTATGGCTCTAAGTGTAGTACACTTTTTATCATTACAATTCTTAGTATACACTTTATTAAAGCAAATGTTACAAATTTAGATACTTACTAAAAATTAAAAGTAAAAATTTAATGGAAATGTATCTCTTAATAAATGGAACTGTTTCTTCCCTGATTAGTTTATATATCTGTGGATGAATAGTATTCATGGTCAGAATGAGATTGGATTTATTTTCAAATTTATTCCTGTTTTCCAGAATTACAGATGTAAGTGCTTAGAAACCATATTCACATAAATAAGACGAGAGTTCTTTTAACTCCTTCCATATTGTTTGCAAAACAAAATCACATGGTAGTCTATTAAGAGAAGTTGTTTTCAATTATGTGTTAACCAGTGACTCATTCAGGCTATTTTGCAATTTGGCTGGAAGCATACAAGTGAAAACCACCTGACTTGTAAAAGGATTTACCACCCTTTAGTCTTTCAAAGCTTTACTAAAATTATATAGTCCCTCTTTCACTTACAGTTACCTTAATTAATTCAATGTGCTCTGAAAATGTTAGGAAAAATTGAAATATTTCAGTATCCCTGTCCCAAAACAGCATTTTGTTTGTGTTTTTTTTGTTGTTTTTAACACCTATATTGTGGTATGATTCCTGTACAGTAAACTACACATATTTCAGATGTACAATTTGAATTTTGATAGATGTAGACACCAGTGAAACCACCACCCCAGTCAAGACAGGTAACTTTTCCATCACTCCCCAAGAGGTGCAAATTTCGAATTCCCAATTTATCCCTTCCCCGCCCTTTACCCTCCAAAACAGTATTTTAAATTAAATGCTTTCATCTTATGTGCTTTAAATATTTTTTTGTCAAAACCTTGAGGTGACTTATTTGCTCATTGAATTTTCAGTTTTGGATAAAATATTGCCATAGCCTAATTGTGAAACCAATCACTCAAGATTTACTGACTTTCCAGAAAAACTGTGACTTCA
The DNA here is from genome assembly GCF_009834535.1 of Camelus ferus. Taxonomy (NCBI): domain Eukaryota; kingdom Metazoa; phylum Chordata; class Mammalia; order Artiodactyla; family Camelidae; genus Camelus; species Camelus ferus. Next base: position 45,935,982 of record NC_045710.1, on the reverse strand, counting down.
TTTTTTAGATTAAATTAATGCATTAACATTCAATTTTGAGGCATATTATAAAAACCACTGTAAAATAAATTATGGAATGCATTTGAAGGAAATTGAGAAGGAAAAGCCGGGCTGGGCTAACAAGCTAACTTGTAAATCCAGGCTCAACAAGTGTCAGTAATGTGATCTGTTCCTAACAGATAAGTTCCAGTGTACTGATTCCTTGGTTTTGCTGTTCGAGCCTTATTGGCTAATAGCCCCATACTTGTAATTAACCCTATAAAACCCCATGCACACGTCTTGGAGGTGCTCAGAGCTTCGGAGCAAAAGCCCCTCTGAGCCCGCCGGCGTAATAAATCTGAATACTCCAGCCCTCCGAGTGGTGCTTGTTTCTTAGCTGGCCTGTCGTTTCCATAACAAGATTGTTAAAACAAAGTTAAGATTAAAATGATGCAGTGATAATAAAATAATCAGTGTTTAAAATAACTTATGAAATCATGATAATGGTATTTCTCATTGCTTAGTTTATAATAAAGTGATATAAAATGGACCTAAAATGATAAGTGATTTATGAAATAAGGAGTATGATGAAAGATATTCCTTCAGCAGACTGTTTACACTTCACAATCAGACTTTTTCTATGTATTTAATGAAGAAAGAGTTTTGCTAAAAGTGGGTTGGTCTGGCAGTTAGCAGACAATTTTACATTTTGTTAAAAGAAAGTAGAAGATAACATTTTCTAAGATTAAGAGTGACTGTAATTGGAATAAATATTTCATTATGTAATTTGCTTTAAAAAAAAAAAATGTGGCTTGCATTAAATTCCTGCTAAACATTGGACCTAGGGTGCCTGGATGGCTCTCATAGGATAGCATTCAGCATGCTCCTTGCCCTCCCCGATTCCTGCCTCTCTTTCTGAGAAGCAAAGCAGATCTCCTTTTCTTTCTTATATAGAGTATGTGTGCATTGTTCTCAAAACCTAGCTTCTCAGAATCATACCTTTCACCTTGAACACTTGTTAAAAATTTCTCTCATGATCTTACTAAATGAATTCTTCTACTACCTACTAGACGAGAAAGGTTTTCCCTTGTTGTTGGTATTAAAAGTCTCACGTTTTTTGCCCTTTATTTACAGTGAATTTTCGGAAGAAGAGCTTTCATAACCAGAGTTCTCATTGCAGTCCTTTAGCAGGATAGGACATTCCCATACTCCAGGAAGGCTATAAACGTGTGTGCCCCCATCCCCTCCCAATCCAAATGCACACAATCAGAGTCACCTATCTGGTAGTTCACAGGCCTTGTTTTCTTTAAAGTTAGTTCCCCTTGTAAATCAGATTAAGGAATGCATTAGCACTGATTAGTTTATAAGTTACATTTTGTAGGTAATACAGTACATTGTAAGAGAGGATTTTTGGTCAGGTGAGAGTATTGGCATGTTTCCAATTATACTAATGATAAGGTTATCTGTCCTCTCTACCTTCTTGGAGAATCATCTCGGGTAATAACTAGTGTAAAGTAGCACAATATGTCATTGCAATTTCATTGCGAGTTTGAATCTCCAAGTGGTTCTGAATTCGTTGTAAACATTCATTTTGTGAAGGCAACAAACATAGAACATTAAGCTGTTACACTGGTTTTGGAGATGTTCTTAACTTATTTTTCCCAGCTCAGCATTTTTTAGGGTAATGTTTGATGCAAATTACAGGAGATACTTGAAATACCATTCTAACAACATCCAACAGAGCTATTAAAGAAGCATTAAGTTTCAAATCCCTAAAAATTGAATGTTGACTCTTGATAGTCTAGGTATTTTGGAGTTTATAAGATTTTATGCTTTTACATTAAATTTTTAATATGAAATTATTTAACCTCATGTTAATTTTATCAATAGCATATACAAATTGTATACATCTATTTAAAAAGTCATTCATTTAAGTGTTTTCTTTATGAAATACAGTTTAAGGCTTTTTATGTAACGGTTTTGTAATAATCTGATTCCCTTTCATGGGAACTAATGGAGTAATATTTGGAAATGTGCCCTTGCTGTTGGTTTAGGTATCTGCACATTTAGAAATATATGCTTTACGTAACATCCGTGTAATTAATAAACAGCATGTTAGATAATAGTGTCGTTAAAAACAGGATCATTTAAAAGCTAAGATTAAGATACGAAATAAACCAGAGATTGAATTATTACAACTTTTTTACTGTGGTAAAATACACATAACATAAAATTTACCATCTTAACCATTTTTAAGTGGTAGTTCAGTGGTATTAAATATCTTCATACTGTTGTGCAGTCATCACCATCATTCATCCCTGTAACACTTTTCATCTTGTAAAACTGAAATTCTGTACCTATTGAACAGTAACTTAACATTCTTCCTGCCACCCTCTGCCCCAACCCAGCCCCTGGCAACCAACATCACAATTTCTGTCTTTGATTTTGACTATTCTTAGTACCTCATATAAGTGGAATCTACAGTATTTGTATTTTTGTGACTGGTTTATTTCACTCAGCACAATGTCTTCAGGTTTCATCCATGTTGTAACACATTGCAGAATTAACTAACTTTTTAAGGCAGAATTATATTCCATTTTATGTATATACCATATCTCACATTTTGCTTAGCCATTAATCAGTTGATGGACACTTGGATTACTTCCACGTTTTAGCTATTGCAAATAATGCAGCTGTGAACATGGATGTACGAATATCTCTTTGAGAACCTGCTTTTAATTCTTTTAGCTATGTACTCAGAAGTGGAATTCCTGAATCATATGATAATTCCATTTTTAATTTTCAGAGAAACTGCTATACTGCCTATAGCAGCTGCACCATTTTATATTCCCACTATCGTTGCACAGGGTTCTGATTTTTCAACATCCTGGCCAATACTTACCATTTTGTGTGTGGGTTTTTTTTTTTTTTTTTTTTTTTATATATATAGTAGCCATTCTAATTTGGCTACCATTTGGTATTGGTAGTTTTGATTAGCATTTCTTTAATGATTAGTCATTTGAACGTCTTTTCATGCACTTATTGTCCATTTATATATCTTTAGAGAAATGTCTCCCAAAGTCCTTTGCCCATTTATGAATCTGGTGGTTTATTTTTTTGTTGTTGAATTTTAGAAGTTCTCTATATATTCTGATACTAATCCCTTATCAGATATATGATTTGCAAATGTTTTCTCCAGTTGTGTGAGTTGCCTTTTTACTCTGGATTTGTGGGTAGTGTGCTTTTTGTTTAATGAGTTGTATTTTAAATAACTGTTTCAGGTAATTGTGGATTTAATTTTTGATACTATATTAAAACTACCCAAGTGGTAGTTTCTCAAAGGTTATTTGCAAAATGTAACCTGAAACAATATCATTGCATATTTCCTATTCTGTTACATTAAAATCCATGGGCCTATCCTGCACATGGAATGGATCTCCTACTAATCCATGATTTTTAGGTAATGTATTGCTTCACATAGTGTCCTTTGATGCATAAGATTTTAAAATTTTCATGAAGTCTAATTTGTCTATCTTTTCTTTTGTTACCTGTGCCTTTGGTGTCAAATCATTGCCAAATCCAATGTTGTGACACTTTTGTCCTATGTTTTCTTCTAAGAGTTTTTATTATTTTAGGTCTTAGATTTAGGTTCTTGATCCATTTTGAGTTTATATATATATATATATATATATATATATATATATATATATTATACATATGTGTTTAAAATTTTGTTGTTGTTTTTGGGGGGAGGAGGTAATTAGGTTTGTTTATTTATTTATATATTTTAATGGAAGTACTGGGAAATGAACCCAGGCATGCACTCTACCACTAAGCTATACCCTCCCCACCTGTATATGGTTTTAAGTAAGGGTCCACCTTCATTCTTTTGCATGTGGATATCTTGTTTTTCCAGCACCGTTTGTTGAAAAGACTGCCCTTTTCCCCACTGAATGGTCCTGACACACTTGTCAAAAATCATTTGACCATGTATGTGAAGGTTTATTTCTGGGATTTCTATCCTATTCCATTAGTATGTATACCTGTTTTTATGCCAGTTCTGCATTCTTTAAATTACTGTAGCTTTCTAGTAAGTTTTGAAATTAAGAACTATGAACCCTTCAGTTTTGTTCTTTTTTCAGTTATTTTGGCTAGTTGGGGTCCCTAGGGACTCCATATGAATTTTTGGATGAGTTTGTCTATTTCTGCAAAATATATCATTGGGATTTTGATAGGGATTGTCTTAAATCTGTAGATTGCTTTGGATGGAATTGATGTTTTAACTATATTAAATCTTCCAATCCATGATCATGAGCTGTGTTTTCATTTATTTGTCTTTAATTTCTTTCAGCTTTGTTTTTTCATTGAACACATCTTTCACCTCCTTGGTTAAGTTAATCCTAAGTATTTTATTCTTTTTTGATACTATTGTAAATGGGACTGATTTTGTGATTTCCTTTACAGATTGTTCATTATTGGAGTATAGAAGCACAACTAGTTTTTGTCTGTTGGCTTCGTATCCTACTACTTCACTGAATTCATTTATTAGTTCTGACAGCTTTTTTTTGGTGATGTCTTTAGGGTTTGTACATATAAGATCATACTTGCAAACCAGTTGTTTTACTTCATCCTTTCCAATTTGGATGCCTTTTCTTTCTTTTTCGTACCTAATTGCTCTGGCTAGAACTTACATTACTGTGTTGAATAGACATGGTGAAAGTGGGCATGCTTGCTTTGTCCCCCACCTTAGAGGAGAAGCTTTTTTGTCTTGCTCCATTTAGTATGACGTTTAATGTGGGTTTTTCACATATGGCTTTTATTATGTTGAGATAGTTTCCTTCTATTCTACTTTGTCAAGTGTTTTTTTAATTATGAAAGGGTGTTGAAATTTGTCAGATGCTTTTTCTGCATCAATTGAGATGATCATGAGCTGTTTTTCTTCATTTTGTTGATGTGCATTACAGGAATAAGTCCTACTTGGTCATGGTGTTATCCTTGTAATGTGCTGCTGAATTATGTTTGCTAGTATTTTTTGAGGGTTTTTGCGTCAACGTTCGTAGTAGCTTTTGGTCTGTAGTTGTCTTGTAGTGTCTTTGTCTGGCTTTGGTTGTCAGGGTCATGCTAGCCTCATATCATGAGTTAAAGAAGTGTTCCTTATCTTCAGTTTTTGGAAACAGCTTGAGAAGGATTGATATTAGTTCTTTAAATGTTTGGTAGAATTCACCTTTGAAGCTGCCAGGTAATTTTTTAATGAATGCTAGATGTTGTGAACATTACCTTATGAGTGTTGGGTATTCTTATTTTTATATAAATATTTTTGAACTTTATTCTGTGGTACAATTAAGTTACCTGAAATAGTTTGATTCTTTCAGGACTTGCTTTTAAGCATTTCCCCCATCTTGCACCATTACTCTCTAAACAGAGCTTCATACGCCTACCAGTGTGGTTTTTAGTTTCTACTTTCTTTTTGGCAAAAGAATTGCAAATGGTAGGTCCCCAAGTTACCTATACCAAGTCCTGTTTAATTTGGCTACAAATTGTAAGTTCCCATGATCTCCTCTCCCTTGGATTTAGTTATTTTCTAGAACAGCTCACAGAACTCAGGGAAACACCTACTTAAGTGTACCAGTTTTATTATATAGTAAAGGATATAATAAAAGGCACAGATGGATAACCAGAAAAAGAGATGCACAGGGCAAGGTCTGGGAGGGTCCTGAATTCAGGAGCTTGTTTCTGTGGAGTTGGGGAGCATCACCTTCTTGGTACCTGGATGTCTTCACCTGCGCAAATTGAAAGCTCTCCAAATCCCGTAATATTGGGATTTTTATGGAGGCTTCATCATGTAGGTATGATCAGTTATTAACTCCATTTGCAGCTCCTGTCCCTTCTTTAGATAGTAGGGAGTGGTGATGAAAATTTCAGGCTTCTAGTCATAGCTTAGTCTCTCTGGTGACCAACACCAATCCAGGAGCCATCCAGAAGCCTAGCCAGAGTTGCCTCATTAGAGCAAGAGACACTGCTCTCACCCAGAAAATTCCAAGGGATTTTGGAACCCTGTATCAGGAACTGGTGTCAGAGACCAAATATTTGAACAAAAGATGCTCCTTGTGCCCTTATCACTTACGAGAATTATAAGAGTTTTAGGAGCTTTGTGCTGGGAACTGGGGTCAAAGACTAAATGTGAGAACAAAAGATTATCCTAACACGCTTATTTACAAGTGTTTTAGAGCCCTGTGTCAGGAACTAGGGCAGAGACCCGTATATGTATTTCTTACTATTTCACAACTGCCCTCTATTATATTCTCATGTTCACGTTCTGGCAGTTGTTTCAAGAATATAACATTTTTTCTCCAAAACAAGACCATTCATTAAATTTTAGACATCATGTCTCTTGAATCTCCTTTAATCTGGGAGAATTCATTTGCCCTCTTTGTCTTTCATGACATTGACTATTTTGAAGAGTATAGTCTAGTAACTTTGTAGAATGCTCCTCATTTTGGGTTTGTTTGAAGTTTCTCTTAATTAAATTCAGCTTATACATTTCTGTAGGGAAGACTACATGAATGATTTTGTGGACTTCTCAGGGCATTTCCATCAGTTTGTCATATTTTTGGTGATGTTAATTGTAATCATTTGATTATATTATTGTTCACCAGATTTCTCCACCATAAAATTACTGTGTTTTACCTTTGTAATTAATAAGTGTGGGGACATACTGAGATTATGTTAATATCCCATTTCTCATCAAACTTTAACCCATAGTTTTAACGCTGACTCATTTTTGCCTGTTAGTGATTACTATGACCATAAAATACTTTTCAAAGTCTGTTATTTCTTCAGCATCTATTAGATAGCATTTTACTGTAAGTTTAAGTTTTCCCTTATCTACCTACCTGTGTCCATCTATCTATTTCTCTCTCTCTCTCTCTCTCATCTGTTTCTTGCTACCAGTACTTCTGACACAGATGTGTGGGTTTTCTACACCAATTACCCATTTCTCTGCAGATACTAGCTGGGTGTCCTACAGCTCAGTTCAATTCTAATACTACCTATACTTAGCAAATTCCACAAGACTGCCCCCACTTCAGAGCCACTGAAAGTCCAGACCTTCTGTACTTCTGACCAACTGGGTATAAATCAGAGGTTTCTGCAACCCCTCCTCAGGTTCAGTAATTTGCTAGAAGAGCTCAAAGAACTCAGAAAAAACAGTTTACGTGTTATTACTGATTTATTATAAAGGATATATCTCTGGAACAACCAAATGGAAGAGATGCATAGGGCAAGATATGGGGGAAGGGTTACAGAACTTTCATGCCTTCTCTGGACATGTCACTCTTCTCCCACCTTGGTGTGTTGAAAAATCTGAAAGATCTCCGAATCCTGCAGTTCAGGAATTTATCTGGAGGTTTCATTATGTGAACATGATTGATTTAACCATTGGCCATTGTTGTTTAACCCAGTCTCCAGTCCCTCTCCTCCCTGGAAATCCTAGGGTAGAGCTGAAAGTTCCAACCCTCCAACGTGCCTTGGTCTTTCTGGCAACCAGCATCCATCCTGAAGCTATCTAGGAGGACCTCAGCCAAGAGTTATTAGTATACCAGAGGCACTCTTAACACTCAGGAAGCACCAAGGGTTTTAGAAGCTTTTGTGCTAAGAACCAGGAATGAAGACTAAATATTTATTTCTTATCATTTCACAACATCATTCTGTGTAATTGTCTAATCATATATAGCGTATGGATTCTTACTTTTTTCAGTGGTTTACATGACTACATTAAGAGTTTATTTTTCTTCAAATAAATGGTGATGACTTTTTTCTAATTTGTCATGATTTAATAAGAGGAAATCAGCTAAAATAAAAACAAGTTCTTTTATTTAGTACTCTTAGTTTTTTAGAAATAGAGACCACCTCAGTTGTTTTGTAGTTGGAAGTTATACTGTTAAGGATGCATGTAACAATAAAAATACAAATCTTAGCCACTTGGCAACATCTTAGGGGAACCCAGGAAAAGCCAAACTGTGAGATTCCAATCCCTTTCTCCTTCCTCTGAGCAGGAATGTATAGGACATTTATATGAGCCTCATTGAGAATACAAGTGTTAGGCCATTTTAGAATCTCAGAAAGTTACGGATTCTTGGTTATCTATCCATCCATCTAACTTTAGAAGTTCACAGATCCTCCAATAACCTGACTTCTTTTTAAATCTTTCAGCTTTTCTTTCTGTTCCTGTCTGTTGTATCCATGGTTCTTGAGACAGACAGACAGACAGACAGACACACACACACACACACACACACACACACAGGGTTAGCATTGACGTGGGAGGGCATAATCATTGTTTGGGCAGAGCTTCCCCTACAAGCTCCCCCCACCAACTCCCCCCAACCCCCACCAGTTTGTTGACCAGTCTCCAGACTGTCAGATGCCCATTCCCAGCCCGCTCAGGTGTATATATAGGGAACAATTGGAGAGGAGTCATGATTTTCAAAACACACGTTGCTCTTTTCCGTGGAATATCCTGTGGCTAGTTCCCCTTGAAGTACGGTTGGTGGAAAGGGCAGTTTCCTTGAGTGCTCCTGTGGATGTAGTTGGCAATATGTATCTGCATCCTGGTTCTTTATTCTGCCAAAATAGAGGCCTACTCTGTAGGCAGTATAAGCAAAGTGATTTATTTTCTGAGTTCTTTTCAGAATATTAAAATTGTGATATTTATTTAAATTTATTTTAAATCATGATAATGCTGAAATTTAATACCTTGTATTGTTCACTAAAAATATTGTGAAACCATGACTTAATTAAGTCTACCTTATTAATTTGGCCTGATTAAGAGGTACAAATATAACTCAATATATTTTTTACTTTTCTGTTCTTACAGCATCATCATTTAGTGTTTTCCTTAAAAGAGCTATTCAGCACTTCTATGAATATCTGTGTAGACTAGGCTGCAGTTAACATTTTCCAGAAGACAAAACTAGACTCCCACAATGCATAATTTGCTTTGAAAATTTTGTGCATTGAGTCTCACTTTCTCCTGTGTTCTTGTTATTTAACATGACTGAAATATTAATAGCTAATTGTTTAAAGTGCAGTATTTCAGTTGATTCTATGTATAATTAAAAAATTTAAATACATTAACATTTCACAACAGTCTGTGATTGGGATTAGACTGTTTGTGTTGGCTGTTCAAATACTCAGCATAATATTTGATATTTGGATAAAATGCTCTTTTTCATATCAAGCATATTTGTTTAGAATTGTAGCGGGAATATTCTAGGGAGTTTGGAAAATTTGTGTTTAACATAAAATTATTTGATTATTTTCAGATATTAAAAAGACAACAGTTTAGGGGACTCTCACAATCTTATATAACTGTTAGATTTTTCAGATTTGCATCCTCTAATGATACGTTTCTTTTTCTGTCATACATAAAACATTTGCTCTCTAGGTCATGCTTGAAATGGGATAAAGGGAGGGAAAACTATGAGATGAAATACCCTCTTAGTTCTTTTCTGGAAAACATAAAACTATCCTATTTCCTTTAAGCAGCCTCTCTCAAACGATCAAATTTATTTCACAAGAAGAAATGCATCTTTATTTTAAAGTACAATACTTTCCTTGTACATTGTGTGAATTAAGTGTGTTGACATTTAAAAAGCTGTCTGACTAAACCAACTATTTACAACAAGCCCAGGCCAGCCACTTTGGGAAGGGCATATAGACTTACTGAAGTTAAAACTACTACAAGGCAAGATTATTCTAGAGACATGAAGTCTGGGTTTTGGCTTCAGGAAATACTACTTTGGAAATTACTCTCTAGGTAGGATTAAATATAAAAGTGAAATATACATCTTAAATGAATTAAGTTGCAAACTAAATAGAATTCATTGCCAAGGGATTTTTTAAAAAGCATTTTAGTTGCTATTATTTGAAAGCAACTTTTAAGAATGTTGAAACTGAGTTGTGAAACTGTCATATAGTGAAGGTTTTAAAAAAAAGAACATGATCTTATCTGGTTGTGAAAAATCTGATTTTATTATTATTATAAGGAGATTATGAGAGAGCTATTAACTAGTGAATATTTAACCTATATCTAATTGAAAAGATAAAATTCGTTGTATGCCTGTTTAAAAAAAAAAAAAACTCTTGATGCCAAATTATGAATTGTGCTCCTCATTGTAATAAACAACTAGGTGAAGAGTTAAAGTACATGAGTCTAGCATTTCTCTAAAGACACACAGATGGCCAAGAGGCACATGAAAAGATGCTCAACATCACTAATTATTAGAGAATGCAAAGCAAAACTATAATGAGGAATCACCTTAGATCAGTCAGAATGACCATCATCAAAAGTCTGCAAATAATAAATGCTGGAGAAAAGGGAACCCTCCTATAATGTTGGTGGGAATGTAAATTGATGCAGCCACTATGGAGAACAATATGGACGTTCCTTGAAAAACTAAAAATGACTTACCATATGATCCAGGAATCCCACTCAAATCATGTATCTGGGGAAAGCTAATTCAAAAAGATACTATGCACCCCAGTGTTCATAGCAGCACTATTTACAGTAGCCAAGACATGGAAGCAACCTAAATGTCCATTGACAGATGAATGGATAAAGAAGCTCTGTGTGTGTGTGTGTGTGTGTGTGTGTGTGTGTGTGTGTGTGTGTGTGTGTGTGTGTGTGTGATGGAATATTACTCAGCCATAAAAATGCCATTTGTAGCAATATGAATGGACCTAGAGATTATCATACTAAGTGAAGAAAATGGAGAAAGATAAATATATGATACTACTTGTATGTAGAATCATAAAAAATGATACACAAAAACTTATTTACAAAACAGAAGTAGATTTATAGACAGAGAACAAACTTATGGTTGCCAAAGGGGAAATGTTCAGGAGGAATAAATTAGGAGTTTAGACTTAGCAGATACACAACTATTTTATTTAAAATAGATAAACAACAAGGTCCTACTTATAGCAGAGAACTATATTCAACATCTTATAATACACTGTAATGGAAAAGAATCTAAAAAAGAAAATGTATGTATAACTGAATCACTTTACTGTACACCAGAAACTAACACAACATTGTAAATGAACTGTATACTTCAATTAAAAAAAAATTGCCTGGAAGATCTCTAGCAATTTTGTGAAACTAGCATCCCAGCCCTAGACCACTTATCTATGAATCTTGTTTTCAAGTAAGAAAAAGAAACAACTGCCTTGTATTAAACAAAAAAATAAGGGAGTCTAGAATTCATAGTTATTTTCTGGGTTCTTATTCTAAGTGATGGAGGTGATCATTCATTTACTCTTAGGACAGTCTCATTTTTTATACTCTCTATAGCATATAATATATACATCTTTACATATACTACATGCTGTGTACCATATATATATAGTGGTGTACATATATATATAGTGCATATTATAGTGTATGTACTTATATGGTGTGTGTATATATATACATAGAGACATACTGTCTATAGTAGAGAACAATACATTTCTAGACTACATTATGTAATATAGAGAAATAACTGTATCAGTGATCTTAAGTCTTTTTAGTTACAGCAGTTACCTTCTAAACAGCCCTCCTTTGCTGTATTTTTTAAAGTTGTGTTATAGAATTATTGGTAGCAGTTGTGTATGTTTATCTTTTCATTTTAGCTCTCTACTAAGCAGACTAGTGTTAAAGGATACATTGTGAAAGAGATAATCATGACTTTTATGAAAATAGAAGATGAACATGTGTCAAAGATTCTTTTAAGTTCATTAGTTAACGATATTATGATATTGGTCCCAGTTTGAAACACCACATATTTACAGTCAAATAAAGAATGCTGAAATGAATTTACAAGTGAGTACAGAACAGATAAAACTGATCAGTATCCACTGGACAATAAGCAGAACCAATTTCATTTCTATGGACAGGAATCATTTCTATTATCTATGTCAGTTTCCTAAAGTTAACTTCTCTCTGTACAGTGTTATAAAAAAGCCTAGTCAATGACAAAATGGCTGAACTAGCTAAGGCACCCATTAAGTTTCAGTCTTTTACAATTTTCCCCTGCTATTCAGTACTGGTTCCATCTCTTATACTTTATGTTAACTTAATTTTAGTAGTCACAAGAGAGAAATTGTTTCATGTCCACCCAGTTATTTTAGCTTAGCTGTGTAAATTCTTTGAGGGCAGGCACCCCAAAATACATGAAACTGTACATCAATAAAATGATGTTCTGAGTGCAAATGCAAAAGTTGAATGGTTAAAACTTGTGTTCTGGTTTAGAAAGTAGAAGAAAAGAAGGTTTTTATAAATCTAATCTTATTAGTTACTTGAAGGAATCTAGCAATGAGTACTTTTGAAAAGCAAGAGCCCTCTTCTAATGGAATTAATTCCTCCTTGCTTTACTTATTTCATAAATGAGAGCTGTGTATCTGATTATAAGATGGATATAATTTTAACCCTAAAATAATTAGAAGCATTGAACCATAAAAGAAGCAAGCATGACATACTACTTTTATGAAATCCTCATACTGTATGATTTTGCTCTGTTGTTTTCTCCCTTGCCAATCATTTATACTTTCTATTTTATAATTCATAATAATATAGTAGAACTAACTTACAGTTGCATATGTTTCTCATTCTGGGGGAATACCAAGTATGGTGAGAAAGGCTCTACCTCTCTACCCCTGGGAGTTAGACTATGAGCCAGTCAAATAGTCCTTCCCAGCACACCAACTCTTAAGGGAGTGATGGATGTTAGCTAGATTTGATGACTCAAGAGTGGTTGAGAGTTTGGCAGTATAGGGGTGAGAGAGGGGATCAGTGTTCTGTGGGTTCCAAGGGCCATGGGACCTGAGTATATGGCTTAGGATTTTCATCATACCTTGTCTCCTTTGGTTTTCTCTGGAACCTGTTTCTCTAGGCTTCCATTGATTTTGGAATCTACTTGATTTTCTTGCAAAAGCTTCTTTACTGCTTATATTAACTGGCATTTGTTTCCTTTGTTTATTAAGTAAACAAACAAAAAAGCAAACTAAAGCTCTCACTAGAAGAAACAACCAAGTTATCAAGTTTACATAGGAAAAAGCAAAGTGTATTTATTTTATGTTTACATAGGACAAAGCCAAGTGTATACATTTTAAGTGGAAAAAATAGAAACAATGCTGATATAATTTAGGTTGCTGAATTATAACCTAATAGACCACATGAATCAATTTATGGAATAATAGCAATAACTATGAATATATCATTTTGAAGTATTGTAATTGGTCTTTTACCTTATGGTCACATGTCCAAGAATGCCTTTTGAATGTTTAAACTTCTCTGGCATCTTAAAATATGAGCAGTTTCTAGTAATAGTGGAGTAGCTCGTATTGAACTAATCCTTCTGCAGAAAACCATTATAAATTCTGGACAAAATACAAAACCCCCACAGCTCTCTGAAGGCACTGGAGAATGACCACAGTAGGCAAAAATTGAAGAAGAGTTAACACGTGGAAAGGGAGAATAACACTGTTTAAATGAAAATGAGATTTTGTTGCCAGCAGACCTGCACTACAAGAAATGCTAAAGGAAGTTCTTCAGGCTGAAGGGAAATGATACCAGATGGAAACTTGGATCTTCCAGAGGAATGAAGAGCACCAGAAGTGGGAAATATATCAGTAGATACATTTATTTTTCCCAATTTCTTTAAAACACGTATGACTGTTTAAGACTAAAAACTCTAATATGGTATTGTGATGCTTATAGCATATGTAAATGTAATACACAATGATTTAAGCATCATGTTAAGAAACAGCATTTATAAATTTCCTGCATTTTGCGTTATGTGATACAATATTAACTCTAGGTAGACCATGGAAAACTAAGGACGTGTGTTATTCGTAGAGCAACCATTAAAAATAATGCAAAGAAGTACTGCTAAAATACGAGGTCAGCAGTTTTCAATATGCTGGCATGCAGCTGAATCCAAATTTCAAAGAAGAGTTACAAATTTACTTAACTCATTAGATATTCAAACATGAGATAATTTTTAAATGGTAGAGTAGAAAATACCAGCAGCCTGTAAAAGTACTGAAATAATGCAAAAACTGGTAAATAGTAATTATTATAGCTAAAAATTATTGAGTGCTATGTGTTACACTCTTTACATGTACTACCCATTTATTCATTATAACAGCTTTATTCATAACAACAATAAGGTAGTTGCAATTATTCATTTTACCATGAGGAAAGTGAGGTATGGTGGTGTTAAGTAAGTTTCCTAAGTTTTTATAGCTAGTAAGTAGCAGAGCCATGATTTGAATCCAGGATGCCTGATTTTAGTGCTTGTTGGAAAATGAAATCAATTAAGCCTCTAAAGTATGGTATATGAACAAAATTAAATCAAAGATAAAGTATTTGTTAAAAATATGAAATACGAGAAACCATCAATTTCCATTTCTGGTGTCCTTGGAATTCTGTTTTCCTCATACGTAATAGATACACTTCACTTTTCTCCTTTATAAACCTGTTAATGATCATCTACTGAGATGTGTTTCCCTGCCAATCCCTGATGCAGTTAATGCCTATCCTAGATTCTCCATCCTTTGTCTTAATTTTGTCCATTAGCCCTTCTTTTACTCTCAGGGCTCCTCTTTCAATGTATCTAACTGAAAAACAAGACCTGTTGGGGAAGAGAGAAAAATCAGGTTACTGTTTGGTAGGGAAGAACATAAACGTTTTTAAATATCTTCTGTGTGTCAGGTTCATAAAAATGCTCCACATTTTCATCCTCTGCCATTTCTGTTGGGCGATACACAGTATAGTTACGTTTTCCAACTTTCTATTTTGTTAAATAGCAAAGAACCTTTATTCCAAGCAAAATTTTTCATTTATTGCAATGTAGAAAACAAAAGTGATATTTTATTTACACAGATGTTTTTGTAAGTTCACATTTGTAATGTTTGCCTCAAGTCAGTGAGGTTAATCATGTTTTGCTAAAATATGAAGAGGGGCAGCATTTATTTTACATCTTAAGGGATCTGTCTGCAGGATAGAAAAGATACTGAATATAGACTACTTGGGGAGGCTGTAAAAAGTTGTAGAGCTGTCAGGTGCTGGTGGCAGTGGAGATGGAGAGAAATATTTAGGATATAGACTAGATAGGACTAGGTGGTGGTTGAATATATATCCCTGTGAGTGGTGAAAGAGAGGTGTAAAAAATAACTCAGGTTTTTGGTTTATCACCCTCTTTTGCTAATTTTTAAATTGTGTTTGTAGTTTTTATTCAACATGTCTAGTTTTGCAGGTTTTCTGTTGAGTTGTATAACCTATAGTAGAATTTAGTGCTTTTTAAAAATAGGTGCTTAACTAATGTGGGAATCCTGGTTAGAGACATTGATTTTCTGTTTACTTTTAGAGATCGCTGAGTAGTAGAGTTGTTAATCTATTATGTCTTTGAAATTTAAAATGAGCAAGGCATTAACTTGTTAGATACAGTGAATGATCCAGAAATGAATTGAATGTAGAAAGCGTGCTAAACCACCAAAACTTTAATTTTCTTATTGGCTTCTAGATATTTTACTATAATTCATATCCTGTGAGGTTTGAATATTAAAAAATTTTTCTGAGGTTTTTGAAATATACTATGTATTTTCAAGGTTTATGTCTTCTAGCCTATGTTTTATTGGGTTCTGACCAATGGTCATCCATACATTTATTCAAATACTTATTGAACCTAATTGTATTTTCACTTATGTATTTTAATGACAAGTTCATAGGTTTCTGTTTATTAAGAAAATACAGTACTAACTTTTTTGGTGGGATCTTGAAACAATCTTCTACAAGTTTTGAGGGTTGCAGTTTTTAATTCTAATATTCTGGGATTTGATAATCATTCCATACTCAGCCTGTTCATGGACTTCAGGCCTTAGGATAAATGCTATCCCATTTTGCTTTTGTCATTCTAGACAGAAGTACTCTGTCTTTTTGGTCTGTATTTATATAAATACACTATACTCTTGATTGTTTTTCCTGCTCTTAAGGAGGACCTTGACGAAGTCTGTTATTTCCTTTTGCTTTAATAGATATTTAATGGTCATGGTGGCTTCAACCAATTCTATATGTCTTGGCTGAAAATACATACCTAACACTGGGCTTAGAAACAGTTCTTAAAACCAGTATTTATTATTTCCCTTTGGATAGTTCTTATCCATTGATAAAGCTTAGAAATGAAATTATAACCAGTTTGTAACTACCTACTAGGTGTGTTATATAAAACTTAAAAGACTTCCTAAACTTTCTTTTGTTCCTTGATCAGGCTATTTTTTAAAATGTGTGTTTCCTAGTATCCTACTTTTTAAAACATTTTATTTTTCCTTTTACTTTTCTAGAGGTAAAAGTAAGATTCATAGCCATATTACTTTCAGAATCACTGAATCTAATGTCTTGCCACCTTCAACATTCTGTGTCCCACTAGAAGCTTTCTAATCTTTAGTTACTTCTCCAAAAAAAAAAAAAATGTTTAATGGATTCTTCTGAATCATGACTGTTAACTCAGTTCTTTAGAATCATAGGATGCCTTTCATTGAACTTTTAGATTTAAAAAATGATCAGTTAGTTCATCATGCCCTTGCTTGCTTGTACTTGATTTTCTACCAAAACAATTATTATATTTGTTTGCTTTCCAAGTTCTTTTATGGAAAAGAAAATCATCTCTAACTTTAGGGGGTACAAGTTGTTGTGTAGGTTATGGGCTTCTGAATTTTCCAACTACTATTCCTTCCTAAATGACTGTAACTAAATTTGAGATTTTATGTAAGTTGAGAGTGTTGCCAGAGCCTTAAAAGTACGGTTTTAAGCTTTAATAACATCAGAAGTATAAATGCTACAGACATAGAAAAAAAATCTTTTGAAAGTTTAACCATTTAAATTTGTTGTACGCTCAGATATTTTTGTGAATTTTGAACAAAAAAGTTTTAATTTTTTTTTGTTTCAATCCTTTCGATTCAAGATGGCAAGCATTGAAAAAGGCAAGCATTGAAGGAAAAGTTAATGGTGCCCTTTTGGCTGAAATCAAGTTCATGGTGACAGTAAAAAGAAAATTCACTTCCTGTTATAAGGAGGAGGCTCCCCATAGACATTTAATTTACAACTGAATGAAAAAGTTAAGGACCCTGGGCTTAAATTATGACAAGCCTAGATCTGGAAGATGCCAGCAGGGCAGAGACTGTGGGTGACACTAAGAAGGCCTTGGCACAGAGCCCCTAGAGCATGCACTGCACGTCTACTGAATAAAATATTCCAAAACCCACAGGCTACAGAATTCTAACAGTGAAACTCGAAAGCATGCCTACATGTTCAAATGCTACAGAATGATTACTGTGCTAAGTTAGACTTCTGTCAACTAATGAAATGAAAAATTGAAAATTCCAATTATATTCTTGACAGGTTGATCTTTTCTGATGAAACACCTTTCTACTTAAGTGGTATTATCAATCACACACTACTTTCTGTGTTTGGTGTACAGAAAAGCCTCAGAAAGTTTGACAACACAACAATTCTCAAAAGTTAACATTTGGTGTGCTGTTAGGAAGTCTTGCATTATTGGCCCTTCTTTTTTTATTGAGATATAATCCACATACCATAAATTCACCTGTTTAAAGTGTACAATTCAGTGGTTTTTAGTATACTTAGAAAGTTTGCAGCTATCACCACTGTCTAATTCAGAACATTTTTATTACCCCAAAAAGAAATCCCATATGCATTAGCAGTCACTCCTCATTTCTCCCTCCTGCCAGCCCTTGACAAACTAATCTCCTTTTTGTTTCTATGGGTTTGTCCAGTCTGTATGTTTCATATAAAGGGAATTATACAATATGTGGCTTTTTGTGTCTTTTGACCCTTTCTTTTTGAAGACTCTATAATCAGATAAAAAATCTTAGCAAAGCTTTAGAATTTATTCATTTCCACATTGCAGTGGCTACTCTATTAAAAAGCACCGCTTTTCAAAAAGTACCTGCTATTATGTGCTGTGTGTGTGATAATTTTTGCATGATGTTTTCTCAGACTAGTGTATCAGTAGAGGGGGGTCATCTTGCTTGCCCTCTTCCAACACCTGTTACTTCTCCATTAGACTTTTTTGTGAGGTCATGTCAAAGCTTTTATATGTGCATCGAAACTTTTTTCTTTGGGTAATCTTGAGACTAGATTTACAAATACAGTTCTTTAGTCACTGAACCAGCTATGGGCTATATTTATGTATGTATATATGTGTGTTTGTGTTTATACTGACAATTATTTTCTAGCTCTGACCCCTGAAAGCACCTAGAAGCAGTGAGTCTAGTAGTAGTGACAGTTGTGCCCAGATCTTGGTTTCTGAATGTCGTTCTCCACTAAAAGGAATAAGGACTCTTTAGGGAAATGGCTTGTGCTGGAAAGCAATGGAGTGTTGGAAGAATGATAAAACCATGTCAAAAGTACACACAAGCCAATCTGAAGGAGCTCTGTTCATCAAATCAGTAACAATTTAACCATCAAAATAAATACTGATAGATTGAACTGATTGAATAAATTGAAATCCATGAGTGTATACTGATATAAATAAATGAGTAAATAAGTAGGGTTGAATAGAAGGCCCTACCCTCCAGTAGAATACCAGCTAATAAATCTAAATAAGTGTTGGAATTAGGAAAAAACCTCTGATTGCCTGCATGGTAACATTGGTTTAGGCAAAATCATCAATGGTTACTGTAACTAGTGAGTGAAAGTTTGATGAGGAGCATGATTTTTGCATAGTTTCAAACTATTTTCCTATAAAATACTTACTGATTACTTTTCAGTAAGTACAAAATACTTATTAACTTTACTGAGGGACATCATGCCAAATATCACCTTAACCAAATGTTAGAATTGACCAGCCTCAGTATGAGGACAAGTCAACATTGTATGCCTCCTGAACAAAGTAAACCTAGAAGAGCATATCATCAACTTTATGGTATAAAAAAATGCATGGGCCACATCTAATCACAAAGGAACATCAGATTCAAACTGAGGGACATTCTGTAAAGTAATCAGCATTTTTGCTTTAGAAATGTTGAGGGCAGGAAAGATAAGAAAGACTGAGGAAGTTTTCAAATTGAAGGGGCAGAGAGGTGTGACAGCGAAATACGAAGAAGAATCTGTGTTGGATCCTGGACATGATTGGAACACTTGGTGGAATTTGAATTGTGTCTCTGGTTTAAATGCTAGAATTGTGTTGATGTTAATTTGATTTTGGTGATTGTACTGTGGTTATGTAGAATAGTATCATAAGCTTTAGGGAGTATTGACTGAAATATTCAAGGGTAATGGGACATCATGTCTGCAAATTAATTTTAAAAGTTCAGAAAAAATTGTGTGTGAGAATAAGTTTTATGAGATAAAGTGTTAATAATTGGGAAACATGGATCAAGGGTATATAGGTGTTCCTTGTACTATTATTACAACTTTTCTAATTTGTTTCACAAATTAGTACGGTGTTTTTAAAATGTCCTTTTCTACAGGTGAATATACTATGACCCAACTCATATTGAATACTCTTATTTACCAAAAAAGAAAGTTTTTTTAAAAATGATCAGATTGATGTAAGGATGAATTTGAATATTTATATAAAATAGATGAATGGAAAATTATGCCTTGAATATATCAAGGTTGACATGGGACTTTTGAGGGTTTTTTTTAATCTTAAAAAAAAAACACCCTTTACTCCAAAGTGCATAAATCATTTCTAAACAGAGATGCTCTAAGGGAAAAATAGCATCTTAGAGGACAGAATACCGCAGGC
Source organism: Camelus ferus (assembly GCF_009834535.1). Lineage (NCBI taxonomy): Eukaryota > Metazoa > Chordata > Mammalia > Artiodactyla > Camelidae > Camelus > Camelus ferus. Next base: position 45,916,189 of record NC_045710.1, on the reverse strand, counting down.
ACTCATCCCCTGACCTCATCAAATGACAAACCTTGAAACAATTTGAAGGCTGCAAAAATAACTGACTCTGACATGTACCAAGATGGGGAGATACCTCCCGCAACCTTGAAATAAATGCTTAGTTTTTAAAGAGAATAAAATAAGAAGTAGTCTTGTATTTCATAAATAGAACAGTTGAAGAGTTCACATTTTTCATGTGATTTTGTTGTTACTTGGGAGAAACTGGTAAAGTTAAATAAAACTTATTTTTATATCAGTTCTTTCCCTGTCTGGTGCTGAGGGGAACCAAAAGCTTTTAAAATGTTTGTTTCTTCCTCCCACTGTCAGTGAAATGTTGAATTTCATTTCACATCCCTTAGTTTGGTGTTCATAGTCTTCTATTGTTTGATGGTAACCTATCCTTCTAACTTTGTTTAATTTACTACACCATAGAAATCATCTTCATAACACACTGTACTTTACGTGAAAAAAACTTTGTTTCTAATTATATGTGATTCTCTCACCTGTATTCTTTTCTGAGTATATGCTTCTCATCTGACAAAATACATTGTGGGTTCCGTTTCCTTCTGGAAGCTCTTTCTAATCACCCTTGATACATGGTGATTTTTCTATATAGCATATCTTACAGCTTGTTTGTTGAAGCCTTTTTCTTTGACATTTAATCATACATTTCCTATTAAATCTTCTGCACTTTCGTTTGTTTGTTTGTGTCTGTGCTTTTTGTCTTCTCAACTAATTTGGTAAGCACCCAAAGAGACATACTATATATATATATATATATATATATATATATATATATATATATATATATATATATATATAATCTCAATCTTCCTGAGAGCATCTAGGTGGTTTGTTTTAGTTGAATTATATTTTAAAACACAGTTATCCTTTAAGCACTTATTACCTAATATGGGCATACATCTTTTAAAATTGGCATTTTATTGTTTCCTGGAATCTGTTTAAAGTTAAAATGATTTTTAAAAAATGAATTAGAGTAGGTATTTTTTTTCTGGAAATAACAGCATAAAAGAGAATATACAGAGAAAATTACCTTTTATAAAGGAAATTATGCATTTCTTAACATTCTGTTCAATTTAAGAATACCCAAATACTCATAGATTAAATATGATACCAGTGAAAGAAATTCTTATTATTTTCTTTGGTTAATATAATACAGGACTTGCCTTTTTAATAAAATATAGAATATAAAATATTTTAAAGAAAGCAAAAAGGTACTCATGCTTAGGTGGTTGTACTGTGGTTTATTTAGCCACTTCCTTGTTGATGAACATTTGGGTTGTTTCTGTTATTTTGCTGTTACAAATAGGACTGAATTTCATTGTGCATACGTCTTTTTTGTGTTGTTGGCATTTTAAGAAGAAGGACTGCCAAGTCCAAAGGTAAATGCACATTTCATACCATAATCTTTAGGGTGTAGTTTGAGAAAGCCCCTTGGGTGAATCTGAATCCCTCTCTTCCTTCTCGGTTGATAATCACTCTAGTTATTAGAACTCTTTGTGGAAGGCATGGACTCATTTGCACCCTCAATAGATAGGAATCCTGCCACTAAGGTGCTATTCCTTTTTCTCACTTGATTGCTTGAACTGGCTGTCTAAGATGTAGGTGGGTCTTTATTTGAACAGGGCTCTTCTGAAATGGAAAACAATTAAAAGATGAAATCAGTCTTTAGAACCAGGTAATTCTGAAGTCTAAAGACCTCTCAGGAAAACATGAAATGTCTGGCAGACCAGGGTTTCAGGGCTCATAAGTGGCAGTCCTGCTGCTGCTGGCAATAGGAATATTTCATGTGTTATCTTGAAAAGTGGTTTTATATGGCTCAAGTAAGAAAAGAGAAGAGGGTTCATTAGCTTTAGGAACAAGGAGATAGTGTGACCCTAGAGAAAGCAGTTTCCATAGAAGGTGAAGATAGTGGCCAGAGGGCAGAAGTTGAGTGTGAGTATGAAATGGGGAATGTGGAGAAAACTCTTTCAAGGATCAGTTTTAAAAACGGAGAATAGTGATAACTGGGAGCAGAGAAAGGTTTTTGTTTTTCTACTTAAGATGGAAGTCATTTAAACATAGTAAGTTCTGGAGGGAAAGTGTGAAGTGAAGAGAGAAAGGACTCATACATGAGAGTAAAGGAGAAACCAGTTTAACTATGGCAGAACCAAGTTTTATAGAAGACAAAGAGGGAGACAGAGTGTTTATAAATGCATTTGAAGGTGTTTAGGACAGAACAGGGATTCAGAGGGTGCTGCAGAAAGGTCTGGCACGGAGGATAATAGTGGGAAATAGCGCAGGAAAGAAGAACTGATCGTCACGGCGTATTAGCAGCCATATTTCGATCTCTCCCCTCCTAGCATTTGGAACAGCAAATCAGAACCTTGGGTAGAAGCAGCTTCCATTATGCGGGTGTTCCAATGTCTGTCTTTCTAATTCCAAACTGTTTATGAGAATGTGTAGTTTTAAAACGTCTTTTATGCTAATGACCTAGTGATTTTTTCCAGTTTCCATTAAAATATAAAGTACTTTGTTGACTTTCTCTATGGTATTTTTCTGAATTCATTAATTTTTTGCTATTTTTGTTTTTTTCTTCTAATTTGAATGTACTTTGCAGCGCTTTAAATGTTCTTGTTAATTTATTTTTAACAAATAAAAATTGTATATATTTAAAGTATACAATATAATGTTTTGAGATATGTATACAGTATGAAATGATTACCACAATCAAACTAATCGATGTATCTATCTCCCATGGTTACCTTTTGTTTTTTTTTTTTTTTTTTTTTGGTGGTGGTGTTAACACTTGAGATCTTGAGATCTATTCTCTTAGCAGATTTCAAGTATACAATATATTATTAACCATAGTCACCATGCTGCACATTGGGTCTCTAGAACTTATTCATCTTGTAACTGAAAGTTTGTATACTTTGATTAATCTCTCTCCTTTTCCCCACCCCCTAGTTTCTGCCATTCCACTTACTGTTTATGAGTTTGACCTCTATTTATTTATTTTACATTTCACGTATAAGTGAGGTCATGTGATATATTGTCTTTTTGTGTTGGCTTATTTCACTTAGCATAATGTCCTCCAGGTTTATCCATGTCACAAATGGCAGGCTTTCCTTCTTTTTAAAGGCTGAATAATAAGCCATTGTGTGGATATGCACGCACACATGCACACACACATATATATCCCACATTTTTATTGTTTCTTTATCTTGGCTACTGTGAATAGTGCTGATTTGAAGCCCTTTTTATTTTTATCTTTGTTAGGTGGACACTTAGCACAAATGGCATTTTCATCATTGTTTATTTCAAAATACTTTACATTTTTTTCCATTGACTTTTTCTTTCATGGTTATTTAGAAGTGTGTTTCTTGATATCTAACATATGGAGATTTATTTTAATTCTATTTTTGTTGTTGATTTCTAGCTTAATTATTCAGAGAATGTATTCTGTATGTTCTAAATCCCTTGTGCCTGAAGAATTGTTTTCGCTTATTTGATTTTTTTAATTTCCAGGTAGAATTTGAAAAGAGTGTATATTTTACAACAACTTTTGACTTTAGTGCTCTCTGTATGCCCTTTGGGATAAGTTTATTAATGTTTTTTAAAAAATCTTTTATATCTATTCCAATTTTTTTCCTGATTGTTCAATTAAGAAATAATTTGACCTTTTAGTCCTGTTAATTTTTGTTTTATTATTTTGAGGTTGTATTATTGGATGCATACTCATTACAAATTATTTTTTTCATGGTGAACTGTACCTCTATCATTTGAATTGATCCTCTATCTCTAGAGTTGCTTGAAATGCTTTTTATCTTAGTCTTTTTGTTGATTAATATTAATATTGCACCAGGCATCTTTTACTTGGTATTTTCATGATAAATCTTTTTTCCTTCTTATTTTGAATTTTTGTGTATCCTTATATGTATTGCTTTTAAATATCACATGTTTGTTTTTTTATCCAGTCTGACAATCTTTTAGCTGGAGCATTTAATCCATTTACATTTGATATAAATATAAGTATATTTTTCAGATTAATAGTTACCATCTTATTTTGTGATTTTTATTGGTTCTTCTTAGTTTATTTCTTTTCCCTCCTTTCTTGCCACCTTTGATGTTGATTAAGGTTTTAAAAGATAGACTTTATTTTCTAGAGCAGTTTTAGGTTCACAGAAAAGTTGAGCAGAAAGTACAGAAAGTTCTCATATATCCATTCCTCTGTCCCTCAACTGTCCCACACAAAGCTTCCTTGACCAGAATAGTACATTGGTTACAACTGATGAACCTACATTGAAACATCATCACCCCAGGCCATAGTTTACATTAGGATTTACTCTTGGTGTTAGACAGTCTCTCAGTTTTGACAAATGTGTAATGATACCTATCCACTATTGTAGTATCATGTAGAATAGTTTCGCTACCCTAAAAGTCCTCTGCTTTGCCTGTTCATTCCTCTTTCCCCCTACTCCTCCAACCCTTGGCAACTGCTGATCTTCTTTTTTTGTGTGTGTGTGATTTTTTTTTTAAATTGCATTATAGTCAGTTTATAATGTGTCAATTTTTGGTGTACAGCACAATTTTTCAGTCATACATGAATATACGTATATTCATTTTCATAGTCTTTTTCACCATGAGCTAATACAAGATCTTGAATATATTTCCCTGTGCTATACAGTATAAACTTGTTTATCTATTCTATATATACCTATCAGTATCTACAAATCTCGAACTCTCAGCCTGTCCCTTCCCACCCCCCTCCCCCTGGCAATCACAAGTTTGTATTTTATGTCTGTGAATCTGTTTCTGTTTTTTATTTAAGTTCTTTTTTTTTAAGATTCCATGTATGAGTGATATCGTATGGTATTTTTCTTTCTCTTTCTGACTTACTTCACTTAGAATGACATTCTCCAGGGACATCCATGTTGCTGCAAATGGCATTATGTTGTCATTTTTATGGCTGAATAGTATTCCATCGTATAAATGTATCACAACTTCTTTATCCAGTCATCTTTCAATGGACGTTTAGGTTGTTTCCATGTCTTGGCTATTGTAAATTGTAAATAGCTGCTATGAACATTTGGGGTGCAGGTGTCTTTTTGAATTAGGGTTCCTTCTGGATATATGCCTAGGAGTGGGATTACTGGGTCATATGGTAAGCCAATTTTTAGTCTTTTGAGGAATCTCCATACTGTTTTCTACAGTGGCTGCACCAAACTGCATTCCCACCAACAGAGGGAGGGTTCCCTTTTCTCCACAGCCTCTCTAGCATTTATCATTTGTGGACTTTTGAATGATGTGTGTCTGATAATTATAACATGTTAGCTCTTTGAATTTGTTTCTGTTTTCTATTGCTTTTTCTGGTTGTTGCTCATGATGCCATGTTTCATTATGCCATTTTAATTTCAAAAATTAATTTTGGGAAGTCTTTGGGGTCTAGAATGAAGTATATATTCATTCCTCCAAGAGGAATTGTCTTTGCTTCTGCTACTGAAGTCATTTACCAGTTTGGAATCACTTTGGGTGAGCTACAGTTTCTCAGGAACCGGATCCTTTGCCTTTCCCTTCGCCTACCCCCTTCAGTACCAAGGCAGTTTTCTTGGAAGTTCTCTAGAGGTAAGAGAAATTGGGTGGGTTTATTTCTTGGCTTTTCTGTTGAGTATGTAGCACTTAAGGGTTCAAGATTTACTGTGGGGATGGTTGTCTATTAGACTCCCTGCCTTGGGCAGGCCTAGACTGTCTTTTTCCCTCTTGAATTTAAACACTGTATTACTTTTTGGCTCTGAGTTCATGTTCAAGGCTCTGGATTATCTATTACCACATCACTTATCCATAAAAATCTTCTATTTAGCATTTTCCACTTTTATTTTATTCTGTGGGAAGAACAGGAACAAATGTCACCCTCATCTCTTCTTTTTGCTTGGCTAATTATGGGCCAAGCCTTTCACAACATGCTCTCTCATTTTTGTGCTTCACTGGATATAGTATCCCACAAGGTTTTAGTAGCTTATTATGCCTTGAGGTTCTAGGTTAGGCTTAGAATCCTGAGAGCTACTGGTTTCAGAATCTTAGGAAACTTTATTATCAGAATTTGGCCTCCAGGATCATTGGAACTCTGGACCAGTATAGCGGAAAGATTTTAGTAAGTTTATTTCAGTCTGAAAAAGTTTTCAAACCATAGCCACATTTGAGCCCTTCATAGAGCCTAGTTCTCATGACAAGTAATAATAATCTTATCAATATGTTGGAAACAACCAGAGGAGCTGGAGGAGCAAACTTGTGCAGACTGTTGTCCCTTTTTTTGGCCATGGAGGTGTCATATGCTTGCATACTTTGAGCTTCTAGGGAATATAAGGTGTTCCCATAAACATTTGAATGTTTCTAGGTTGATCTAAACTCTACTTGATATTGTGGGATTGTTCTTATGTTCAGGTTTTGACAAATTAGATAAATGATATCTGTCAGCTATGGGGAAAGTAAAAAACAAAAATGAAATTTCAAAGATGAAAAAAGAAAGGTGGGTTATCTTAGATGGACTTGAGATAAGAAAATGTGTGGTTGGGAAATAGACATTATTCAAAGATTGGATTGTGTACCTCTGCTGTTCAAGTGGAGAACCTGGACTAATTTTCAATTTGGAGTGAAGCCCTCCATTTTCATCTCTCTCCTCCCCACCCCCCACACATTCACACTATCTACTATTCTAAGCCAAAGTGTATTTAGCGCTGTCCTGGCTTTTGATACTGGAGGTTCACAAGTTGGAAAACTGGTATACTTATCAGCCAGGGAATTCTGTAATCTCCAACCATGTGCTTTGCTGCTAGAAAGGAATAGGCTTGGTTCTCCCAAGTGTGCATACTAGATCTAATATCTTTGGTAGGGCCTTAGAGGACCTTTCTGTTCCACCTGGGTTTGCCTTTCTCTCCCTCCAGTTGCCTAGGAATGCTTGATTTCAATTACATGAAGGCAACGTGGATTATAGTAATTCATGTGAAAAATTTATCACTTATGTTTGATTACCATGTAGAACAGTAATGATGACTTCTAATCATCTTGACATTATTAAATGGTTAATATTGTAAATTTAGTACAGTTATGGTATTTTATCACTCATGGATACACATTTAAAGAAGTTGTTGCTCAACGCTATAAAAGGAACATTAATTTTTAAAAATTTAATAATTATTTTCTGAGGAAACTACAGTCTTATGTCTTCCTTATTCACAGCGAAATAGTATTTAAAGTGTGGTTCTGGGTGGAGAGCAGGAACAGAAGCCCCTGTTGCTCTCAGGAAGCCAGAGGAGTGGAGAGAAGAAAGGAAGATGTATCATTCATTGCCTTTGCCTCGAAGAGGCCACTCATCATTCTCATTTTCTCTGTTAATTTTGGCATTGAAACACATTCTAGATTTTAAATTGTAAGTTTTTATTGAAATAATATGGATCAGTTTGAGCACATTTGAAATACGTATTTTCCAAGCTGAGAGCTGAAGTCAGGGCACATTTAGAACATTTAAATAGATCTCTATTTACTATGTCTGCGAGTCTGTTTCTGTTTTGTAGATGAGTTCAACTGGTTACGGGGAGAAAGGAGGTGGGAAGTGATAAATTTGAGAGTTTGACATTTGCAAATGATTACCACTATATATAAAAATAGATAAAAACCAAATTTCTTCTGTATAGCACAGGGAACTATATTCAATATCTTGTAATAACCTTTAATGAAAAAGAATATGAAAGTGAATATATGTATGTATGCATGACTGGGACATTATGCTATACATCAGAAACTGACACATTGACTATACTTCAATTAAAATCACTATTAAAATCTAAAATATTACTTCATATCAAACTATTAAACTTTTATAAGTCAAACAATGATAAGTTAAAGTTTGAATGGTTGTAGTATGATGGTGTAATGAGGGTGATGGTAGTGGTTTTTGTTTTAAATACCAAGAAAGCTTTACTAAATTTGTATGATTATCACCTATTAAACACTAGGTGGTGCAGTTGTGTAAGGACCATATAATGAGGTATGCTGAGGGGGGTTTTTTTTTGTTATTTTTATGGGAGGCAGGAGGATGAAATTAAAATTCTGACTTGAGGAAACTCTTTGGAAATGAGAGTTCTCAAAATATTGAAATGGATGAATCTTGCTCTTTTATTAATTGTCCTGGGATTCAAAAGGGAGCCTGCTTGTGATTTAGACAACAAAGTTCTCAAAGTATTTGTACACTGTTTATATTGCGTTTTAAGCTCAACTACAGAAGGGAAAGAAACCCACAGTAAACAGAAAAAACTAATCCAACTTGGCTTTCTATAAATATTTAAATATTGAACTGTTCTATGACTGCAATTAGACAGGCTTACCCTCTACTATTTAAAATCATTCTAAAATGCTGTAGGATTTGAACAATTATGTGTAGTATTATATTTCATCATATCAAGTGATTGTTGATCAGTTAAAACTAGAAAAGTAGCTTTCTTCTTGGCATGTTTTGTCTTTCATCCACTTTTCAAAAAAAATTGTAGTCAGTTACAGTGTGTCAATTTCTGGTGTTCAGCACAATGTCCCCGTCATGCATATACATACATATATTTGTTTTCATATTCTTTTTTATTAAAGATTATTACAAGATATTGAATATAGTTCCCTGTGCTATACAGAAGAAACTTTTGTTTTAAACATATTTTATATATAGTTGCTAACATTTGCAAATCTCAAACTCCCAAATTTATCTCTTCCCATCCCCTTTACCCCTATAACCATAAGATTGTTTACTATGTCTGTGAGCCTTTTATCCACTTTCAAAAAAACCCTTGCATTCCTGTGTAAGTTCAGGTCATTAAATTATCAAATTGAAGCTGTGGTTTCTGAAATGAAAAATAATTGTTGACTTACTTGTATGTTAAAGAGAAGATTTCTATACAGATAATTATTTAAAGCCTTAAGTCTTAATTCTGAAAGTTTTTTTTTCCCTTTTTAATTTCTTTTCCAATTTGAGATACAGTTCTTTTAGAAATTAAAAAAAAGTCATTTGTGCTTTCCAGCAATTTAGTGAATAATGTTGTTTCAGTTACATTCGTATTTAAACGTCTTTCGATATCTTGGAATCACACAGTGAAACTATTTTACTATTTTAAAACACTGATAATCACAGAAAAATCAGAATCAATTTAAGTATTTCAGTAGGCTGTCATAACTGATAGCATTAAACAAACTATATGTGCATTTTTATGTGATGTTTTTCTGTGAATCCTATATCCTCTATCAGACATAGTTATATAGAACTAATTGTACATTTCACTAATGTAATGGAACAACATACTTTAAGTTATTTAAAAATTTATTTTCCACATACAAACAACTAAACAAAAATTAGAAGATTTTTAGAAAGTTAGATTTATGTTTCATGAAATTCTTTCCCTGTGACGTTTATATTGTTTCTCAAGTCTACCACTTTTAGTATTTTTCTTTTGAATCTTTGATATTTCTATTTGGAGATAATACTGTTTCATTACATATGAATAAATTATATATTATACATTCATTTCAGAATATGTTCAAGCTTCTTTATGTTGTATAATACCAGGTAGGTTGTTATCAGTAATCAGCAGAGAAGGTTTGAAAGCAAGTCATTTTCTTTCTGTTTGTGCAACAGGAATATATGTGGCACAAACTCACAGATGCGTACACTTCATAGATAGTTGGGGATTATTGTAAATCCAAGCAGTTGGGCCATGGCTTATTTGATGATACATATTTTTTATTTTAAGTCTATTTTCAGTCCGCTTTGACACTTTTGGAATGTAATGTAATTAATATTTTATTTAAACAATATAGATTTAGTTGTTGATTAACACAAACCAGTTTTAGATAGCAAGTTATGGAAACAATTTGTGGAATTGAAAAATCACTGTTTTATAGTAGTTAGCAGCCTTTAGAAAATGACTTGCTGCTCTTGGAGATATATTCGTTATTGCAATGGTCACTATTTAATGGCACCCATGTTAGTTAGCTACATTAGCCAGGGGGCTGAATAGCCATGAAAATGGGAGTAACCTCTGACCTCAGAAATCGTTCTTTTAAAAGAGGATTGAAACATTGGTGATAGGAAATTTGAATTGCTTCCGCAGCTGCAGTGTTTGTTCTGTGAATATTTAATTTAGTTTAGAGCTATACTTGTTCTTCCCAATCTGTCAGTCTTTCAGAAGCATCAGATTTACTTCAGGAATTAAAAAAAAAACAACTTCCTTACCAGGCCTGTATTATTGAACGTGGTATTCAGGCTTCAAACAGTTTGATTTAGGTAATACATATAGTCTTAAGAATGGGAATCCTCACATTTGACATGCTCTGTTAAGTATATAGCTCATCAGACCCCGTCCAAGATATTGCTGTGCAGCCACTTATTTTGGATAATCCTTTTAATGACTGGAACTCAACTTCTTAGCTATCTAGAAGGCTCTTAGAGTGTGGAGATATATGCACGGATGCCGGGGTATGTATCTTTATTATTGATGTATAAATATGTGTATTTTTATATTCACACACACAAACATTATATAAGTCTGTTAAGGTTTTATAAATAATTTGGACTTTGTATTATATGTGTACTTTTTTTAAAGATATTTATTTAGATATTTGAAAGATAACTGTGCAGGCCTTATGTTTGATGCATGGGAACTTACACATGGACTACTCATTAGGGTAATGGGACTGTTATGGCTAATTCTCATGTGCTGATCAAAAATTTAGCCCGAAGAGAGTTGAAAGTGATGTTAAAAAAAAAAAATCAAGTTAGTAAGTTAGTATGTGGTTTCATTAGTTTGAAATTATTAACTAGTATAGCTTTTACCCCACACTTCTCCCCTTACTTTTAAGCATTTAATAATGCGTTTGTCAGAGAATGAGGGAGAAGGAAAGGGCAGAAACCCAATCAGTCGCTGCTTTAATACCAACTGAGGCAACACGGAAACATTTACTATGTATTTTAATATTTGCTTCCTCTATTTTTCATAATGCTAAGATGATTTTGGAAAAAAACAAGAAACATTATGGTAAAAAAAACAGTATGAAAGTAATTTTTCTCGTGAAAGAAATAAGTTTTTTCAACACTATACTATGTAGAATAGTATGAAGTTAAAAAACTATGTATGATTGTAACTTACTCTTATTACACACTGTATTGAATTATAAATCCTGACAGTAAGAACTGTTCACATACAGTTTGGAAAAATCAAAGTATTACTGAAACTCATTTGAGTTAAAGCTTATTAAGCCAAAATGGAATCAATTAAAAATTGAAATACAGAATTTAACCATGTTTTAATTGGGAAAATATGTACTAGATGTAGTTCTAGCTTACTGCTTTTCTGCATTTCATACTGAACATAAGCAATCTTGTATAGTGACATGATTACTAGAATATATAATACAGAACACACTCTCACACATTTTGTGGTTTACCATTAGCATTTCTTTATGTCTGAAGGGTTAGGGCTGCGTCTTGCAAGCACCAAGTTCATTCCTTAGCCAAACCGTAAGAGGGGGCTTCCATACCGACAGGCTGCTCTTTCTACTCTCTTTGCTTGAACAGTGTACATAATTATTTGCTCTGAATTATTATTTTATATAATGAATTTTTTGAATTCCATACCTTCGTTTAATTTATCAATTTGTTTGCACTGGCTGTTAATACTGACTTTATAAGTTTAAATAACCTACTCATAAAAGAAAAAGAAATATTTTGATGTTCTAGAAGAATGTTAACAGAGGCCAAAATGTCTGTCTCATTATAAAAATAATTAGTAAATTAAGTACTATTTCTTAATATTAGAAAACTTGTTTCTGTCTCAAATAGTGCAGACCATCTGCAAGTCATCTTTAAATCATGATTCAGAAAACAATTTCTATATGGTTCTTTAAAGTCTAGTTTTTAAAAATTTAATTGCTTTTCAAAGTCATTACAAAGCTCCTAGAACATAACCTTTTAATAAAATATCTTGCTTCTATTTAGAATACCAATGAGAATGATGAAATTGGACTATTTAAGAAATAAAGGATACAAAACATGTCCTGAATCACTTAAGAAATGCTTTACTTTTATCTACCTATTCATTTTATCTATAAATTAATTGATACTTATCAGAATTTTTGTTTCAGATTTTGGCATTTGCCTACAGATAATTGTTCAACTACTACAAAGAAAGGTATCACTAAAAAAATATGATAATACTCAGAGTAATCAGAGTTTAACCAGAATTTTTTTTTGACCGCCGCTTGTGGAGCAGACCTCATTCAGCATACTGTTTATTCTGTGTGTTACAGAAGCTTTGGTAGTGCTAAAGAATTCAATCGGAATTCACCTTGTAATATCTGTATAATTTTTACTTCAAATGAAAAGAGGGGCTTTAGTTGTCAAAAAATTAGCCAGATTGCAGTGAGATAATACAGTTTTATAAATAGGTATAAATTGTGGGTTTATTATAGAGGAAAATACAAATTAATTTTTAAAAATTAATAATTTAATTGCATATATTTAGGAAATGTTTTACATTTGATCAAATGCAGTTTTTGCTAAAATAGGTTTCCTTGAAATATTTTAGCACCAGATGTTCAAACAATATTCTTTAATAGTTTACTAAAAGCTGTAGGAGATTTGGATTCAAGAATTGCAAAGGAGAAAATTGGGAAAAGTCTGAGAAAGACACCAGCCCATGAATTCTGACTAGCACTGTATTGTTTTGGAAATATCTTCACTAACCACAGATAGTGGTTGCATCTCCTCGCCTCATGTGATTTTTCAGAAAAAAAAAAAAAAGTAACTGATTTCTGTAGATAAATAATTTACTTATCTTAAATGTTCCTTCATTAGAATTGATAGGATTCTGACTCTGAGAACCATTAGACAGTGAAATTCTATCAGGCTAGTTCATCTTTTCTGCTAGCTTTATTACTTTAAAAAATGTAAACCTTCATAATTGCTGAGTTTCTGTCAGTTTGAAAATACATGTCAAAATAATATATACTTTAAAAATATTTTTCTTGAATGAGTGTTTTTGAAGGAGGTGTTGACACTAGTGACTTTTATTCATATTGAGCTATAAAGAAAATGTACAGAATGATGTACTGTATTTAAAGCAGACTTGTGTTAGTAATATATGCTAAAATTGTTGGGGTATGAAAGTCATCTTCTTGGCTGGACAGCTTTGCTTGTATGAATTTCTTTCCCTTTGAATACCCAAAGCAATTTGTCAAAAGCATTTTTTTTCTTTTGAAATCCTGGTTTAAAATATTTTAAAATGATAAAAGCTCTAAACTCAGATTACAGCATCTTAATTCTGTAGGATAGTCACCTTTCTTTTACTTTTCTATACCAGCATATTAATGAATCAGTTCATATGTAATGAGTCAATTTTTGTTTTAATATCTTAGTTGAGATTCTATAAATCTGATTTTGTAATTTCACATGTTATATTAAATAATGTTGCTAACAATAATTTATAAATACTTAGTCATATATAATTGAGGGATTGACTGTAGATTACTTGTTTAAGACAGGGGCCTGGACTGTATGACTCTTGAGATTCCTTTCTAGCATTTTGAACTGTACTTTTATAATTGAGATCATGTTCTTTGAAATTTAAGCCTATTATGACCTATCTGAAATTTTAAAAAAAAGTTGTTTTTTTTTTTTCTTGGCCTAGTATAGGGTGATTATAAATTTGCCGTTGGGAGACTTGATGTTCTTTTTTAGCAGAGTTTAGGCAGTCATTCATTTATTTGACAACAAATATTTATAAAAACATCTAACATGTTCTGTAAGAGTGAGTAAGTTACCTATCATTGCTTAAGTTGCTTAAATTCTGGTGGGGAAAACAGATAAGTAAATGGATAATGAAAATTTAAATACATAAGTTGATGAGTGCTGTAATTAGGGAAAGAAGAAGTACTCTGAAAGTACCTGTGATGGAATTAGGTTTCGCCATCTAAGCAAATCTTAGTGGGGCCTAGTGTTGGGGAAAGCTTCCTGGAGAAAGTTTTGGCTAACTTGAGGCCTGGCATGTGTAAGGTTAGCCGGGCAAAATGTTGGAAGGGAGGGGGAAGTGGGGATAGTTAAGTGTGTTTCACAGCAAAAAGGAGCTAGAGAAGTTGGTATGACTTACAGGATTCCAGGACTTCAGTGTTCAGATATGAAGCTAGAGCCACGAGTATGGACCATGACATGGTCTGTGTATCATTGGAATTTCATCCTTAGCGCAATGCAAAGTCATTAGGGCTTTTCATATGATTGTTGTTACTGTTGGTAAGATTGCACTGGCAGCAGTGTGGAGAATGGGTTGGAAGGAGTCAGATTAGAGGCAGGGATACAAAGTGAGGACTTACTGAGTAATTGTTTGAGATGTGTTGGAGTCATAAACTTCTTTGGTGGCAATAGAGTTGGAGAGAACTAGATGAATTTATGAAATATTTAACTTGTAATAGCAACAGAGTTGGTGATTATCAGAATGTAAAGGCTTATGGAAGAAAGGCTTGTGCAGTAAAGGTGACCAAGTTTCTGATTTAGGTAACTAGGTGGATGTTGCTTCCATTCAGTGTGATTGGAAACATGGAAGAAGTCTGAAAGGGACGAATATGACTTTAGTTATTGAAATGGTGAACTTAAAGTTGATGTGGAATATTGTGTGGAGATGGCCAGTAAAAGTTGACTATATTAACCAGATGTTCAGGAGAGGAATGAGGACTAGTGACTAAGAGTCATCAGCATATATGTAGTAAGTGGAGTAGATATGATGTTTTTAAGAGAGGGTAGAAAGAGAATAAAGGAGGATCCTGAATAGGACCCTGGAGGACCCAACGTTTAAGAGATGGTCAGAGGAAGAAGAGCCAGTGAAAAATATTGAGAAGAAGATCCTGGAGAAAGATAGGAGGAAAATGACAAGTGCAGTGTCACTGAAACCAAAGGATTGAAGTCATTTTAAAAAGTATCAGGCAGTTAGAATAGAAACAGAGTAGAAAATGTACGCTATGTGAGAGATACAGATTAAGTGCTGAGTGATTTCAGATGAAGAAAAGGTTTCTGACTAGGCATCAGGAATGCTTCATGGAGAGGTATCATCTGAAAAGCACATTAAAGAAGCTACTGAATGAGAAGAAATATATTCCAGGTAAATGAGGCAGCATCAGAAAAGGTAGGAAAGTATAAGGCTATAGAGGTAACAAGTTGTATGCCAGCTAGCGACAGTTTTAGGTCTTGTGTTAGAGATAGGACTAGAAAGGTGGAGGGAAGTAATTATGAAGGCCTTGATTGCCATCCTAAAGGTCTGTGCTCTTGGCAATAGGAAGCCATAGGCAGACTAAATAGAGGGATGATTTCAGTTCTTTTAAGGCTGAATAATATTCCATTGTATACATATACCACATCTTGTTTATCCATTCATCAGCAGTATATTCTTTGGGAATGTGTATATAGGTAGTAATCTATTTTGAAAAAGGAAAGATAAGGAGAAACCCAAAATTCACGGTCTAGTCATCTCTGAAGGAGGAGGTGGGAAGGATGCAATTTGGAAGAAGACATTAGGATTTTAAAGTACTGGCATTGTTCTGTTTCAAGAAACAGATTGATGATGGGTACGAGATACTCATTTTACTATTCATTTATAGTGTTTTATACTTTAGTATGTATGATATATCTCACAATTACAAAATTCAAATGATAATGCCATTAGTTTAATTTTCAGTGTCTTGCAAATAGATGAATGATATGATACTTGTTTTTTGAGATGAATCTATCACTCAGTTGAGTTAGGGCAAAGAGAGGTTCTTTGAAGAGATTATTGACATAGCCCAGGAAAGAAGTGGAGTGCCTGAACCGAATCAAACCATAGTGTGGGAGAGGACAGAAAATTAATATAAATCAGGCAGAAGAATCAACAGTGTTTGCCAGCTGGTGGAAGGGACAGGATAAAGAGGAGGTGTTCATTTCTAGTTTGCTTTCTCTCCTTTTCCTCAAAGTGATTATATCCAAAGCCACTCATGTTAAGTCTCCTGCTCTTCTCCCTACCTCACTGAGCAGAAGATGTCTCTGCAGTTTTCATTATAAAAAACTAAGACATTAAGCTTCACTGTCTCACTTTTTTCCTTTCCTACTGCACATCAAGAACCATGAAGAATCTGAGATTTTACCCTACTTGCAAATTAAAAATGTTAGCCTGCCAGTTTCATGGATGCTGATAGAAATTCTGAGACTCCTGGGTCAGAGGTGAAGGACAGTTTATTCAGGGTAATAGAGTAATTGAAGTATCAGCATTTTTGCACTCGTTTCCTGAGCCCCAGTTCTGTTAGTGTGACATAGAGAGGGCCACATAACACCTGCACATGCAATGGGCTGCATTACAGGAGAGGAACCCTGAGCTTAGGGGACCCAAACCTTTTATAATGGGCAGTAAGCTTGCCTGCTTTTTGTCCCAGGAGAGACATTATCTCTATTTTCCAGTGCTGTCTGCAATCCTTGAGAAGATAGTCTAGGATGAAGGGCATTCAGTCCCTCTCTTGAGGAAACATGAGAGACCTGTAGAGAATTGTCTCCCAACATTCAAAATATATCTTAATTTTTATCCTTCTTTCATTGCCATCTATCTCAGAAACAAGTTATTTCTTTTCGTGGCTAACTCTACAACTTTGATGTTGATGCTCTTGCCTTTTCTGAGCAATGACCTTGTGTCATTGGTTATGTTGTCTTTGCCAAATGTTCATTCATCAATTACTTATTGAATACTTATGATACAGCGGGGAATACTACAGAGCAGCTTTATGGAGCTAGCTGAGGTGATCAGACAAGTAAGCAAAGAAATAGCCAAGATAATCTTAGCATAGGATAAGCTCAATAAAGTTAAAACCAAAACAGAATGATGTGACAGAAACTAGAATGGAGCTTTTTTTTTTTTTTTTTTTTAGTTGTCATTGTTGTAGAAGGCTTTTAGGAAGAAGTGTCATTTGCGCAAAGATCTGACTCATGCAGATCATCAGATTTCCACGTTAAAAAGAACAGCAAATATAAGAACTCTGAAGTAAGAATAAGTTTGATACTTTTTGAGGGACAAATGGAAAGCCCATGTTTCTGGAGTGTATCAAGCAGAGGAAGGAAGTGGTGAGTGGTAAATTTAGAGAGGTAAGATCATGGCAAGAGGTTTGAGTTTTACTCTGGTATTTTTAACCTTTGTTACTCAACTACATTTTTCCTATTAATTCATAGATATTCTAGGGCCTTTTCCCTTTCTAAATCACTTTTCATATGGATGCCACTACTTCTTTTTCTTTTCCAAATTCCTTAAAATGGGAGGAATTAGTAGATAAGATGGTGGCCTAGAGTGGTAATAACTAATATGGAAAGAACTAGAACGGTTGGGATATATTTTAGAAGAAACAGAGCTGAGAAGGGAAAAGAGGACATGGCATTGGTGACTGATAATGAGTAAGACTTGCAAGAGTGGGTTTTTTTGTTTGGTTTTCTTTTTCCCTTTCTTTTCTTTATCCTCTCCCCCTCACACTCTTTCCATTCCTGTCCCCTTCTCTCTTTCAGTAAAACTGAGCGTTCTGTTTAGTCAGAGTGTTCCCTACTCCATGTTGTGGGGAAGGTGAAAAGAGTTGGTGATAAGAAGATTGGAAAGGTTGCTCATGTTCATAATGAATTACTCATATTTAATAAAAGAATATCAGAACGTAAAAAAAATTCAGTATCTTTACAGTTTCTGTGCATCAGATGTTTGAGGGTGGCATAACTATGCCCCCTTGATCCGGATCTCATGAGGTTGCCGTCATCTGATAGCTGGCCTGGAGCCGGTGGGTCTAAGCCCCAGGTAGCTCATTCACGTGATTGGCAAGGAGATACTCTTTGTTGGTGAGAGGCCTACCCTTCTTCCCTCAACGTGGTCTTCTCCATAGGCTATTTGAGCCTCTTTGCAACATGGTGGCCAGTCACGCCCTCTCATTCTGGCCTGGGAGTGAAAGGTGTCTGTGAAGGAAGTCTTGAGCTCATAAAGGGCTGTAGCAGCTGGAACTTTGGATGGAGTAGTCAGAACTTTAATAAATTGTTTTAAATACCTTTCAATGAAAGAAGCATGTAGTGACAAAAGATGGGTTTTGGAATTAGACAAATTTGTATTAAAAGTATTACTCCATCACTTTTCTACTTTATAAAATAGAGAAATATTACCTCATATGGTTGTTGTAAAGTCCAAATGAGAAAATGAATATAAAGCACTCAGCATACAGTAGGTGCCCTCTAATTAGCTGAGAAGGGAGCTTTCTTCTTGATCAAACATAAAATGAGTAACACCAAAACCTTGGCGATTTTCCAAACTTGGTGAGGTTTAGAAGTGAGTAAATTGAATTTCTCAAGGCACATTGCACGTATTTCCTTATTGGCATAATTAGTGATTTAAATATTAGAGATTAACAACACCCAACACAAATGTAGTTTGCGGAAAGGGACCATTGCTCTGTAACATTATTAAACCTTTTATTGAGTATTTTTTAAGGGAAGGTACTTTTGAGTGTGCTACATACTGAATGATTTGTTACAAAGTCACACCATAAAACTTGTGTTTAAAATAACTAAATCATGTCCAAACATCAATATCCTAAATTAGGTGCCTTACATAAATGTAAGTTGGAACACTCATGAAAAGAAGATGTATAGTTACCAGTGTTCCTGTCAAATCCACCATGTATTTATATGTATTGTTATAAATAAAAAATACATTGCAGTTAAAATATGTATATCTGAATTTTCTTTAATTGAAAATAACTGACCTATAATATTTAGAAACTTCTGAAAAAATAGCAAACCCTGCTTTGAATACCTAGATACCTTGCTGACTGGCACTATCTGTGACAAATCCTGGACTGTACTGTTTACAGACACCTGAGTTGGTACCAAAACCACTTATTGACACTGTACTCTTCGCAGCCCTGGCCCCAATCCCTCTAGATAGGACATGGGAAGAGAGGTTGCAAATATAGGAGTGATAAGAATAATTGATAGTTTATGTCTCTTATATATTAAAAAATAAACTCTCCCTCCATGTTGAGATTCCTCTAGCTATACCATCCTCTCTCACAGTCCACATCTGTAACTTCAACTACGTAATTGGCTTCTAAACCCATATTTTTGATCTAGATCTCACTCCTGAGCTCTGTATCTGTATTTGGGTATTTAATGTCTACCTAAAGCTTAACTTAGCCTGCCACTCCACAGAATATGCATCTCTTAAATAATAAATGCTAACTGTGGGCAGCCCCGCTATTTTGCATGTATGTTTATTTTTTTAATTTTTATTTTTCCTTTTTCAGCTTTATCAGGTAGAACTATTACAGTTTGACTGCACATGTACATTATATTGCATGTAAATACATATGTATAATATACTACCCATATTTTTTTTAGTTTACATATGTGTACTGATCATTGTTTCTAAGAACAGAATAGAGCTTTAACTTTTTAAACTTACATAGTTATCAAAGGAATAAAGCCAACCACAAAATACGATCAACAAAATGAGGAAATCCAGTTGTAAAGGATAGTCAAATGTGCTTACGCATTCAAGAAATCAGTCATCTAAGTTATAAATAATAAGTATTATTTGTGTCTTTATAATTTTTTTTTTAGATTTCACATGTAAGTGATATCATATGGCATTTTTCTTTTTCTTTCTGGCTCACTTCACTTAGAATGACGATATTCAGGTCTACCTATGTTGCTGCATATGGCATTATTTTATTTTTTATGGCTGAGTAATATTCCAGTGTATATGTGTACCACATTATCTTTATCCAGTCATCTGTTGATGGACATTTGGGTTATTTCCATGTCTTGGCTACTGTAAATAGTGCTGCTGTGAACATTGGGGTGCATGTGTCTTTTTGAATTTTATTTTTCTCTGGGTATATGCCTAGGAGTGGTATTGCTGGATCATATGGTAACCCTGTTTTTAGTTTTTTAAGGAACCTCCATACTGTCCTCCAGAGTGGCTGCACTAATCTACACTCCACCAACAGTGTAGGAGGGTTCCCTTTTCTCCACACCCTTTCCAGCTTCTATCATTTGTAGACTTTGTAATGATAGCCATTCTGGCTGCTGTGAGGTGATCTCATTGTAGTTTTGATCTGCATTTCTCTGACAATTAGTGATGCTGAGCATTTTTTCATTTGCCTATTGGCCATTTGTATGTCTTCATTGGAGAATTGTTTGTTTAGGTCTTCTGCCCATTTTTGGATTGGGTTGCTTTGTTTTTTGATATTAAGAAGCATGAGCTGTTTTTATATTTTGGAAATTAGTCCCTCATCAGCTGCATCATTTGCCAATATTTTCTCCCATTCTGTAGGTTGTCTTTTCATTTTGTTTATGGTATCCTTAGCTGTGCAAAATATTTTGCATGTATTTTTAAATGCCTGGTGACATATAGAATGTTGCAGAGTCAAAGTGGTAAATTATCTAAGAAAAATCCTAATTGTATTTCTAACAGAAAATATTCTTTCATGGAAAGTGCCTGTTGAAGTAATATGATTAGCCCTGTCAGTGGTGTAACCATGTGGTTCTCCATTAATCTGAAGGAGAATAAAGGGTGCTCACATTAAACGTATTAGCACAGGAGTGAGTGAAGCCCCTTAGATGAGGCATTTACTCATTGTTCACTGCTGCCTCCATCTACAAATACATTTTGAATAATCTTGGCGAGGAGGAGGGAAACTTTTTATTTAAATCAAAATAAATCACATACACAGTATAAAAAATTTAGTTTTTAACCTATTAACATCTTACTTTGGAAGAGGAGAACTTAACCCCTCCTCAGTACTTATCCCCTCCCATAAACACTTCCCCTCTCTCTTCCAACATATGGTATACCACAATTTTTGGTTAATCAGAATTGTGCATTTAAATTATTCTGTGTAAATAATGAAAGCCCAGACATGTAGCTAGCATATTATGATTAATAATTGCCTTACTTTTTAAAACTTGCTTATTTTTTATTGACCTATTATTTCTTCATTACCAATTTCACCAGCAGAAGTGCAAATCTTCTTTTAGTAAGTTTAAATGATCAGGTAATCTATTACTTTCAACTCTATTTTTTCTTGGCAGTATCCTTCATGGAGTTCTCCGCTCTCCTGCTTCAGTCTGTATGAGGTAACAGTTATACTTGTAGGATTTATCTTCGTTGTTATTCTGGAAATCTCTCTTTTTCTTATGTTTTATCTTTTATTTGTTGGATCACATTATCATCCTCTTTCTTTGTTTATTCCATCCTTTGGCATGATGCACCCTTCAGTAACTTCCTGAAAAACAATGTATGGTAATTAGATTTTGAGATGTTGCCTCTTTCAATGTCTTTACTTCTAACCTCACATTGAAGTGACAGTTTGGCTACATATAGGTAGAAAATAATTTTCTTTCAGAAACTGAAAGCATTACTCCCTTGCCATTTAACTTCAAATGTTGCTACTGACAATTCTGATACCTTTTATCCTTTATAAGTGACCTGTTTTTGTTGTTTTTTCTTCTATGAGAATTTTTAGGGTTTTTGTTTATCCCCAGTGTTTTGAGGTTTCATAATGATGTACCTAGAGATTGAGTCTTTTATATGTTCATTGTGTTGGGCACTTGGTGATTTCTTTCAACCTGAAAATTCATATACTTCAGTTACGGGAAATTTTCTGGTAGGAAAGGAATTATTTCTTCCTTTCCATTGTCTTTTTTCTCTTTCTTAGTATGTGACTAAGGATCAATCTGGCTGATCCTACAGATTCCTTCTGTGTGTGTGTGTGTCTGTGTGTGTAAGCATGCTATTCTTTTTTCCTCCAGGGGGATTTCCTGAATGGTATCTTCCAAGTCTTCTTTTGAATTACTTATTTTGACTATCATATTTTTGTTTCCAAGAATTCCTTTTCTCCTTTTTTTCCAGAACAGCTCTCTTACTCTTAGTGATGTTTTATTTCTTAAGTTGCTCTGCTACAACCTTTTAAAAGAGTCAATTTCCAGTTTTCTTTAATGTTGGGAAGGGATAATTGGCCAGCTGTGCTGGCAGAGAAGAGCACCTAGAAGTGTAAGTATTATTTACATAGAATTCCAAACACTTATCTTGTTTTCAATCCTAAGTACAGGCATTGCATCAAAAGTACTTGGTGCCTCTAGCTTCTGAGCCATTCTAAGGTTCTTATGCTAGTGATCCTTGGCTCTCAGTCATCCACCCTCTGTAAGTACTCACTTTTCCATTTTCCTGAATCTGTTGTCAGTTCTTGTGCCCATCTGCTTTTCACTCTCCAAAATTTTGTTGATACCTATTTTATTACCTTGCCTCTGATTCCCTTTGCCTTGTGAGTTTGTCTTTTTTATTGCTTTATTGTCATTTTCATGTGGATTTGGAAAGGAGTGAAGGTGATTACATGTGCTCAGTCCCCCATCTTTACTCGGATCGTCCTCTGTGCAGGATTTTGTGTATGTTGTCAGCTCATTTGGAGCTGGTTATGCTACCGGAAGAAACCAATCAGGCATTGACATAAACAGTGTTTCCTTAATTCTAATATACCATTGATTATAAAATGCTATTGATTTAATATCAAGTTCTGATAAAAATAACACTATATATATATCTACTGAAGTATAGTTGATTTACAATACTACATTAATCTCAGATGTACAACATAGTGATTTAGTATTTTTATAGATGATACTCCATTGAAGGTTATTGCAAAATAATGGCTATATTTTGCTATGCTGGTCAACATATCCTTGTTGTTTATTATTTTAGACATAGTAGTTTGTATCTCTTTATCTTCTACCCCTCTCTTGCCCCTTCCCATATGCTTTCCCCACTGGTAACCACTAGTTTGTTGTCTATATCTGAGTCTGTTTCTATTTTGTTATAGTCATTTTTTTAGATTCTACATATAAATGATAATATAGAGTATTTGCCTTTCTCTGATTTATTTCACTAGGCATAGTATTCTCTAGGTCCATCTATTTGTTGTGCATTTAGAATTGCATTCTTTTTTATAGCTGTAGTAGTTCATTGCATGTATGCACATACACACGGATATACACACTACATCATCTTTATTCTTTTGTTGACAAACACTGAAGTTGCTTTTATATCTTGGCTATTGTAAATAATGCTATTATGATCATTGGGGTACATATATCTTTTTGAATTAGTGTTCTCATTTTTCTTTGGAGATATACCCAGGAATGGAATTGTTGGATCATATGGTAGTCTATTTTTATTTTTTTAAGGAACCTCATTGCTGCTTTCCATAGTGACAGCACCAATTTACATTCTACCAATAGTATATTAGGGTTCTCTTTTATCTATATCCTCGCCAGCATTTGTTACTTGTAGACTTTTTGATGATAGCCATTCTGACAGGTGTGAGTTGATGTCTCATTGTGGTTTTGATTTGCGTTTCTCTGATGATTAGCCATGTTAAGCATCTTTTCATATTCCTGTTGGCCATCTGTATGTCTTCTTTGGGAAAATATCCTCTTCAGTTCTTCTGGCATTTTTTAATCAGGTTGGTTGGGGGTTTTTTGATGTTAAGTTGTATGGGTTGTTTTTATAGTTTGGATATTAACCTCTTATCAATCAATCATTTGTAAATATTTTCCCCATTCTGCAGGTTGTCTTTTTGTATTGCTACTAGTTTCCTTTGCTGTGTAAAAGCTTTTAAGTTTAATTAGGTCCCATTTGTTTGTTTTTGCTTTTGTTTCCTTTGCCTTGGAGACAGATCCAAAATATTTGTACAGTTTATATCAAAAGGTGTTCTATGTTTTCTTCTAGGAGCTTTATGGTTTTTAGCTTTACATATAGGTCTGTAATCCATTTTCAGTTTATTTTTATGATAAAAGTATTAACATTTATGATGTGAGAAAGTGTTCTAATTTCATTCTTTTACAAGTAGCTGTCCAGTTCCCTCACCACCACTTACTGAAGAGACTGTTTCATCCCATTGTGTAGTCTTGCCTCCTTTGTCATAGATCAGTTGACTGTAAGTGGTTGGATTTATTCCTGGGCTCTTTATTCTGTTGTCCTATGTGTCTCTTTCTGTGCCAATAATGTACTGTTGTTATTGCTGTAACTTTGTAGTATAGTCTGGTCAGGAAGTGTGATATCTCCAGCTTTTTTTTTTTTTTTTTTAATCAAGATTCCTTTGGTTTTTCAAGGCCTTATGTGATTCCATATAAATTTTAGGATTATTTTTTCTACTTTTGTGGAAAATGTCATGGGTATTTTGATAGGGATTGCATTAAATGTGTTGATTGCTTTGGGTAGTATGGGATTTTAACAGTATAAAATTATTCTAATCCATGAACATGGGGTATCTTTCCATTTCTTTGTTTCTTCTTCAATTTACTTCTTCAGTATTTTATAATTTTCAGAGTATAGATCTTTCACCTCCTTGGCTAAGTTTATTCCTAGGTATTTTATTCTTTTTGATGCTATTATAAATGGTATTGTTTTCTTGCTTTCTTGTTTTGATAGTTCATTATTAGTGTACAGAAAGGCACAGATTTCTGTATATTAATCTTGTGTCCTACAACTTTACTGAGTTCATTTATTAGTCATGATAGATTGTTGGTGGAGACTTCAGGGTTTTTATATATATTATCATATCATCTGCAAATAGTAACGGTTTTACTTCTTTTCTTCCACTTTGGATGCCTTTTATTTCTTTTCCTTGTCCGATTGGTGTGGCTAGGATTTCCAGTACTGTGTTAAATATTTCTAGAAACATAAAACTTCCAAGACTGAATAAGGAAAAAACAATCTTAACAGACTGAACACTAGTAGTGAAATCAAATTTTTAATTTAAAAAAAATTCCCAGCAAACAAAATTCCCAGGCCTGACAGCTTCACAGGGGACTTCTACCAAACACACAAAAAAGAGCTAATATTTGTCTTTCTCTAACTATACCAGAAAACTGAAGAGAAGGGAACACTCCCAAATTCATTCTACGAGACCACTATTACCCTGATATCAAAACTAGACATACACTCCAAAATGACAGACTAGTATCACTGATGAACACAGATGCAAAAATCTTCAATAAAGTATTAACAAACAGAATCTAACAATATGTAAAAAACATTATAAACCATGATCAAGTGAGTTTTAATCCAGAGTAGTAAGGATGTCAATATCTGCAAAAATCAATGTGATACACCATGTTAACAAAATGAATGATGAAAATCACATGATCTTCCCAAAAGATACAGAGAAAGCATTTGACAAAATCTGACATCCATTCATGATAAGGACTCTCATCAAAGTTGGTATAGAGGGAACATATCTCAACATAATAAAAGCTATAAGACCATTGTTTCCTTATTGATTTTCTGTCTGGGTGATCTATCCATTGATGTCAGTGGAGTGTTATCCCAAAGTCACCCACTATTATTATTTTCAATTTCTCCTGTTATGTCTGATATTTGCTGTATGTATTTAAATACTTTTGAATTTGATTCCCATATGTTAATGAGTGTTATATCCTCTTCTTGTATTGATGTATTGATTCTTTTGTCATTTTATAATGCCTTTCTCTGTGTTTTCCTATCAAATGTTTTAAAGTCTATTTGGTCTGATACGAGTATTGTTACCCCTGGTTTCTTGTCATGTCCATTTGCATGGTATATCTTTTTAGATCACCTAGCTTTCAATCTGTGTGTGTCTTTAGCTCTGACATCTCTTGTAAGCAGCATATAGATGGGTCTTGTTTCTTTATTCAGTCAGCCAGTATGTTTCTTCTTTTGATTGGAACATTTAGTCCGTTGACATATACAGTGATTATCGATAGCTATGTTCCTACTGCCATTTTGCTACTTTTTTGCAGGGTTATTTTTGTAGTTCTTCTCTGTTCTTTTCCTATTCTTTCAGTTTCTTCCCTTGTGGTTTGGTGATTTTCTTTAGTGGTGTGTTTGTGTTTCTTCCTCTCGTTTTTGTGTATCTATTGTAGGTTTTTAATTTGTGGTTACCTTGAATTCCTGTATGTTGACCTATATCTACTTGTTTTAAACTGGTATTCATTTAAGCTCAAGAATATTCTAAAAACCTACTTTTTTTTTTAACTTTTCTCCCCCACACTTTGTGTTTTTGATGTTATATTTTGTATCTTCATATATATACCTTCAGTATTTGTTGTAGTTATTGTTGATTTTATAATTCTTGGTCTTGTAATCTTCATACTAGCTTACTTAAGTGTATATATACTTATATACTATCTAACTATATACTTTCCCTCACTTGAGTTTTTTCCTTTCCTATAGATACTTCTTGTTGTAGCCTTTTCTTTTCCACTTTAACATTTCTTTTAGGGTACGTTTAGTATTGATGAACTGTTTAGTTTTTGCTTGTCTGAGAACTTCTTTGGCTTTCTTCAATTCTAAATGATAATCTTGCTAAGTAGATTATCTTAGGTTGCAGGTTTTTCCCTTTCAGACCTCTAAATATATCATGGTATATACCAAGCAAAGTTTCTGCAGAAAAAGCAGCTAAAACCAAAAAGCCTTATCAAGGTTCTCTTGTATATGACTGTTTTTCTCTTGCTACCTTCAGAATTCTCTCTTTATTTTTACCTTTTGCCATTTTATTTATGATATATCTTGGTGTGAGTCTGTTTGGGTTCATTTTGTTTCCTGTGCTTCCTGTACCCAGGTATCTGTTTCCTTTTTCAGATTCAGAACGTTTTTAGCCATAATTTCATCAAATACCTCTTCAACTCCTTTCTCTCTGTTATCTCCTTCTGGGACTCCTATAATGTTGATGTGTGTATGCTTGATATTGTAGCAGAGGTCCCTTAAACTCTTCTAATTTTTTTGTTGTCATTTTTGCTGTTGTAATTGGCTGATTTCCATTATTCTATCTTCCAGGTCCCTTAGTGCATTCTTGTGTATCACCTAGTCTGCTGTTGATTCATCTAGTATGTTTTTCATTTTAGTTACTGTGTTTATCAGTTCTGTTTTTTAAATTATCTGTTTCCTTGTTAAAAATTTTGTGTTTTTAATTTTTCCTAATTCAGATAGCATTCTTATTGCTAATGATTTGAGTTCTTTGGCAGATTGTTTATTTCTTTCTCATTATTTTCTTAGGGGTTTTCTCTTGCTCTTTTAGTTGAAACCAGTCTCTCTCCTCATACTGTTTAATTTTTTCTGTTTCTGTGAATTTGGGTGAAACTACTATTTATTGCAGTCTTGAAGTCTTATGTGGGAGCAACCTTACATAGTCTGTGTGTGCCTACTGGCCTTGGTGGGAAAGTTGAATTTGATGTGTGCACAAATTTTGTATTTACCCATGGTGTAGTGATAGCTGTCACCTTGGTAGAAGATGGGGCTGGAGATGGAGTGGCTAGAGTCTGAGCCAGGTGTGGTCTGGATCTTATCCTCTGCTCAGTGGCCAACACCACCCTATTGGGGGCAGGGTCAGGTCCCAAGTTGCTGGAGTTGAATCCCTGAGGTTTGGGTTGAGCTGGCTCCTTTCCCTCTCAAGTGTGTGCTCTTTCCTATCCCAGCACCGGCATCCTCGCCCCAGAGTGGTGATAGCTTAAGAGGAGCAGGTATAGGTACTTGGTGAGGGTCTGGGCAGTCTGCTGGTGCCCTGCCCTAGTCAATGTACTGCATGACTTTTGATGCTTTGCCTCTGTAAGTGCCAATAATGGCTGCTCCTGCCTTGTTTAGATGCCTGTGAGTCCAGACTGGCACAGTCCCTGTAACTGAGCTCTCCCCTCTGCCATGGCAGCCCTCGCTGTAGTGTAGAGCTGCCCTGCACATCAGGCAGGGGAGGTGTGGGTCCTCAGTGTGGGCCTGGGCCTGGGCTGTGACAGCCCCAGATGCAGTCAGGCTCTGGAATCGCTTCTGATGCACACACTGCCTCTGTAAGCCAGTAATTGCTGCCCCTATCCCATTCAGATGCTGAGCACTCCCTTCAGCCATGGCAGCCCTCACTCCAGTGTGGAGCTGTGTCGCTAATCAAGCAGTGGGTAGTGGGCCCTTGGCTCAGGCTGGGTTGTGCGCTGGAGTGGTTGTGGGAAACTGGCCAGAATCTTGTACAGTTCAGTCTACTTTTTCTGCATTGTTTTGAGAGTAAGCAAGTCTGTTTGTTCTCTTTCTGAGCACAGTGTAGATTTCTTACAGCCCTTCTGTTAGTCCCAGCAACTCTCCAGTCAGCCAAGGAGATCCATCTTCCTGGTGTCACATTCTTGGGCTGAGGTGCCCAATATGTGGCTTGAACCACTCATTCCCCAGGGAGGATCTGTGCCCTTGCACTCCTTACTCTTCTGTATTCCCTCCCAAGGGCACAGGTCATGACCTTATCACTCCTCTTCCCTTCTTAGTTGATTTAGTGTGGATCTTTCTTACAGCCTTGGTTATACAAAAGTCTTCCTGCCAGTCTCCAGTTAGTTTTCAGTGAGAATTGCTACACATGTAGATGTATTTTTGATATGTTTGTGGGGGGAGGTGATTTCTGAATCTTCCCACTCTGCCATCTTGATCTTTCCTCCTAGCAAGAATGTTTTGTTAGAGAAATGTCAAAGCAACACCATATTAAATATATACAGTGATTACAAGGTACATACTGTTTCAGAAACCATCAAATATGAGTTATGGTGACCTTGGATTGAGGAAGTATAGTATGTTCATGTGACTGGATCATATGCTAGGTATTCATTTTCTCTGAAGAGGTCTCATTCTGAGAATGGATATATACTTTATATTTTTGTGATTGAGATTGTGTTAGATGCTGGAAATAATAACTCTCTTTTCTGTACTTTCTTTCGTTCTGTTTTATTTGACATACTATGATGTAATTGTATTCATTGTTTATATCCTCCCACCACCGCACCCCCCACTAAGTTATGTCCTCCTCAAGTGCAAGTACTTAGTGGGTTTTTTTTTTCCCCAATATCCCGAAAGCCAAGTACAGTCCCTGGCCCCCTGGTTGGCCCTTAGTAGATACTTCATAACTATGGGTTGAACCAAACTAAAAATAAGAAGATGAAATGAAATTATAAATGCTAAAATAATAAAAAATATTTTTTCCTTGGGTATTATTGAAAACAGACTCTATGGATATTGAAAATTAAGGAAAATGAAACTGACATTTATTGACTAATTATCTGCCACACATTTTCAAATATCCCATTTACTCCTTGGTAACTTAATATAGTATAGTTTGAAAAGCATAGGAGACTTCATTAATCTATGATTTGTTTGAGTTTTAGGGCAAAGCATGATCGTAATCTAGAATCTTTCTTGTTTTGTTTTTATACTACTGATTTTTAAATATCAGGTATAATTTCCTATTGCACTACGGAATTATTAACGTTTAAGCCCTGATGATGTATGCCTGTGTTAAATATATTAAGGTGAAACTGATCCCTTCTCAGGGGACCTTGCTGGTTATTCAAGACTTTCATTTCAGTAAGAAAAAGCTGTTCTTTCCTGAGTCCATTCAACCACTGAAACAAAATACTGAAAGCATTATATAAATAATAGTGCTGTGACAAACCTTTGGTAAAGGTGAAAATAACCAGTCAGGGAAGAAAGAGTATGAAGGAAGGTCCAATCACAATATGAAAGGATTCACCACAGAATTCTTATAAACTGTGAGCATTTTAGAGCTTGTTTACATTTTATTAAGAACTCATCATAGAGACCATAGGCCTGAGAACTTAGAGTCACTATCAAATAAGGGAAGTTAAAATAGAAATAAAGCTTTCTCTGATATAATACAGTAACTTAAAAAGATGTTATTTTATTTAACAGTCATCCACAAAACATTAATATTTTATGTTGGAGCTTAATTTTGTGTTATCTGTGAACTTTGCTAAGCAAATAGTGTGAGGATTCTTTAGTGCCTAAGAAATACCTATTGTAATCATGTTTTAGATACATCAGTTTACTTACAAACTGTTGATACATTAATTTAAAAAATCCTTAAGTAGTCATTCAAGTAACTTCCTCTGTGGACTTTCTTAAGCACAATAAATTAGAGTAAATTTGGCCAGAGAATAGGTTTCATCTATATGTATATCTTTCGCCATGGATTAATTATATAAGTCTAAATTGACACCTGTCTCAGGTGCTTAAGCAGAAGCTTAACTGAAAGGCTCGTTTAGCACAGCGTTAGGCAGAGGGAGGTAGAGTAGGAGCACCACACAGATATCCTGGGCAGGAATGTAGTCCTGTTACCCTAGCAAACTGACCAAACTTGTGCAAATTACTTTACTTCCCTGTATCTCAGTTTCCATATCTGTAAATTAAGAGGTTTAGAGTCCATCAGACTTGATTGGGGGGAGGGGTTGTGCAAATGGACTACTGGGAAAAACTGCTGTTTCCTGCTCAGAAAAATACTTTTATGCACAAACACATACAGAGCATATGCACACAAATATACACACAATTTAGTACCTAGTATCAGAGGGTTATTGTGAGAATTAAATGAAATAGTGAATATAAAGAGCATTTAGTAGGTATTTTAAAGTGTTATCACCCCTTTATTTCCGTGCAATGGAAGGGTTTTCTGGCTTCTAATTTTTGATAAAAGCCATAGAAAAGAAGTTTTTCAAGTCTCTTTTGGGGGGAAAAAGATTTAGAAGTGTACAACTATCAAGTTGCATGTGATATATTCCACATTTTATAAGTCCATTTCTTTCGTCAGTTACTAGTGTTTGTTTTTTTGGAGGAGGGGGAGGCAATCTGTCATCAGTGTTGACAAGTGAAATCTGACAAGGTTGAGGTGATATAGCTGCGGGCCACCTGAAAATTTTTCACCATCTCTCTTATTTGAAGTCTGTCTGTCTTTTTTCATTCTTGCTCACTTAGCAATAATCTTTGATTTATGCACTCTTTAAAACAGTAACTCTAAATTGACAAATTATTTCAGCAGTTAGCATTGGTTTAGATAAAAGCATTTCAGTGTTCTTAGTGTCTTTAACTCATCTCTTTAGGAATTATTCTTGAAATTCAGTTTATTTTCTCTTCAAAGTTGCATTCCTTGCTGTCTATTCACATGTAGCATAAAGCTATATTTATGGAATGACAATCTAGAATTAATTATCATGATCACATTGCTAACATTTCTATTTTCCTTGTCTTTTCATTGTTGTGATTGA
Source organism: Camelus ferus (assembly GCF_009834535.1). NCBI lineage: Eukaryota > Metazoa > Chordata > Mammalia > Artiodactyla > Camelidae > Camelus > Camelus ferus. The sequence continues at coordinate 45,885,012 of NC_045710.1, read as the reverse complement.
GATACATCCTAAAAAGAATGAACTTCATATTTTTAAAGATCAAAGGTGGGTACATGTGTTTGAGGTCGTGGTGAGCAAAGATTATTGTATGGTTGTTATTATTTGTTTATGCAAGCCTACTTTTCCCCCTAAAATGCCTGATATAAGCCATTGCAGTTATTTTGTGAGGTGTTGGAAAAAATGCACTTCAACTAAATACAAGTCTCTTTGGAATAATGGAAAATTGTGTGCAGCAAAATATTTGAAATGAGCATCAGCAAACAAGATGTTTGTATTAACAGGAACCTAGAAAATGGCTATGCTGATCTTTAAATATTAGTGAAATTTAATTTGCTGCATGTAATGAGTAGAAAGAAGAAGAGGACGCAGACCACCATGAAGAAGCCATTGATAAATTGTCCAAATGTCAAAACTGCTTACAATACGGAAAATGTTAAATTGACAAGATCTATTTACCTAACTGAATTAAACAGTTTAAACAATACTCTAGAGAAATAGTCTCCAAATTTAAGTATATTAGGAGATTTTTAAAAGATTTTTGCCATAATTTATTTTGGGAAAGTGAGGGGATTCCTACTATTGTTTCTAAGCATAGAATTTCTTCTAACCTCTTTAAGAAAGAATGATGCACAAGTTCTCTTGAAATGTAGGAATCTGTTGCCTTTTGCTTCATCTAGAAAGAGCATCATCTGACCAGTTGTTAGTATCTATAAAGAACCACCCTGGCCACGATGCTTTTGCACAGCACTAACTGAATTGAGTTCAAAGAGCTTTCTGTGAGGTTATGCCCAATTTTAAAAAATATGAATTGAATGTTCTTTTATCTTCTTCATTTGTAAAGTTGAAAAAGTTTTAAAAAGAATTAAATATGTCCAATGTATATAAGAAAGGATTTATATTAATACACAAAGAATGGGATAGAGAACTCCTTAGAAAGATGGGCGAAAGCTAGGAACAGGTAACTTATAGAAGACACAAAATTCTTAAAAAATATATGAAATGATGTTTAATCTCTTTAATTAACAGGAAAATGAAACTTAAAACTACAAACATCCATTTTTTTTTACCTACCAGATTGGCAAAAATTAAAAACTTTGATAATGTCCCGTGTCATTGAGGACATACTGGAAAAGGGCAGTCATATTATTGGTGGAAATGTAAATTGGTACAATCATCTTGGGGACCAGTTTGGCAGTACCTATCAAAATGTAAGGTGTGCATGTATATTTTCTTAGTATCATTGTAAGATGAGAAAAGAAAAACTCTTGTTCATTGAAGAAATAGGTAAATTATGATCAGAATCCAATGGAACATCTGGCAGCTGTTAAAAAAAATGAAATAAATCTGTACGTGCTAACAGAAAATATCCATGCTGTGCTGTTCACTGAAAGAAGAAAGCAGATTGTATGTTTAGTAACTGATCTAGATGTTTATATGCTATGAGATAATATGTAATATAGAAAAGATCTAGATACATTTAAAATACTAATTTAATAATATTTGAAGATAAATGTCACTAAGGGAGCTAGGACATTTATTTGATAAGTGCTGTTTGCATATAATTTAAGGATAAAATTTTCAGTGTTACAATTAGTTACACAGTGCCCACTAATAACGTTCAGCACTTTTCATCTTCAAAGCATTACGTAGCATTAATTAATCCTTACAGCACTTTTACAAATGTAGGTCAGTATCGTTATCCCTGTTTTTGTAGGTGGGGAAGTTGAGGTAGAGAGGTTACATGATTCAGGGAAAGTGCCCCAGCAGGATTAGAATTAAGGCATTTTGGGCCTAGAGCCCAGCCTTCAGAGCCGTAGAACCACACCTTCTTTAGAAGACTTAATCTTTGTGTCCTTGATAAAACTTTACTTCTCATTAAACCATACTGAGGTCATCACTACATTAAAATTCAGAAACAACAAGTTAGATCACTATATAACACTTAAACACACACGTAAACCATTTTCGCTTTCCTGGCTTTATATTGTCTTAATCTGTCTTTTCCATTGTCTCCTTGTTGGAGAACTACCAAAATATCTATCCTTGACTTTATTTTTCTTCTGGGATCTTATTTTGTGGCTTTAACTTTCCTTTATATTTAGAAAATCCCAAAATAGCTTTTATATAGTCCAGACCTCTTTTCTATATTGCTAGCTACCAGCTAGAGGTTTCTACTTATTTTAATCCTCATACCTTAAATTCCCGTTGTGTCTAAAATTCAGTTTATTGATTTTAGCAAAACTTGCTCCTCTTCTAGACTAACCTGTTTTTATGTATGTTTCAGTCCAAGTCCTGAAACTAGGATAAACCAGGTGGGAACTGGTCTGGGTAAGCGGTTCCTGGAAACCAGGCATGGCCAGACAGTGGCTGTTGATTCTTTCCTCAAAAGATCACTTGAATTTTTTTCTGTATTTCCTTTCCACTGTCACCATCCCAGTTCAAATCCTTGCCACTAGTTAATTGGTGTTTATCTGTTACTTTATTACCTAACAGATTACTTGTATCAAAAATCCCTTAAATATTCCCACCCACACAGCTAATCTTCCAACAATTCTGATCTGTTGATTACCCTTTCCAAAATCCCTACCAGATCAGAAACTTTTCATTTTATTCATCACTAGCTACCTAGGAAGATATAAAGTCCGAATTCCTAAATTTGGCATTAAAAGACTTACTTAATATGGTCCTAATTCATTTCTCCTATTTATGCGCCAAACCACTTGCTTAATATATTTTAAATAAGCCTTGCATCTTTCTAATTTATGTTTTTGTGTATTGTTCCCTCCTTTTTCTGTCTTCCTCTGTCAAAACCCAGCAGTCCTCAGATGTCCTCTACTTTAGAAGAACATTTCTTTATTACCAAACTAGAACATCTTAGTGAACACCCTTTGTTTATGTTGCTAAATTTGCACTTACCACAAACTTTATATTACTGTTTTTGTGATTATTGTTACTTGCTACATTGGATTTTAGATATTCAATAGTAAGAGACCCTGCTTTGTAAATCTTTGTATCTATGACTCATAGTAAAATGCCGAACACCCAAGGTGCTCAAAGTATTTGTGATATTTAATTAACAATTAAATATCTCTGAGGCACAGATGACCCAGTGTTCCTAATCACTCCAGTCTTTTGTTAGAATAGGTTCAATCCAAGCTCGAGGTCTCTTTTATTTTGAGACTCTTCTGCCCTTTTACAAGAACTGCATCAATTGTTTAATTGTTTGGTTTAGTGTTGAATATTTAAAAAATCTTTATTTCTGATAATCTGACATTGATTAAATATGTCTACTTAATATTTCTTGCATATACTTAACAGATAATTAATGTAATTCTGTGTAGATGACATTAGACAAGAGATTGACAGGAATACACTCTATTTTAATGTCATTTGGAAATTACCCAATGATGACTAGAATTGGGTCATTTCTAGTGTTAACACAACTAGTGGTTTAGCTTAAATTTGTGCTATTTAGTTGTCTTCAATTTTGTACATTTTGAATTAGTGAATAGTCAGTCCTCAGAAAGTCTGTTGATAATTAATAGCAAGTATATGTTCTGAGTTTATGCTCAAGAAAGATTTCCTTAGGCTCTTGTAGGCATTTTTCTATTCATTTCAAATATTTTGTTGGCACCATGGTATCATTCATCTTTGTTCAACTACTGCAGTGTCTTCTCTTTGTTAATTCATTCTTTCCCATCATGTTTTACATTAGGGTTTTATTTGCCCTCAGGATCCCTCTCCTTTTCAGAGCAGTCAAAATAGCTGACTTCAGAACCAGGGAACACAAATATTCTGCAGATTTATTTAGTGGCAAGTAATCTTCACTTCTGAAAAGCTTTATTTTCCAAAAGAAGATTATAAAAAGTATAAAAAATTCACAGCATCTTGATGCAATGGTTTCTGTTTTACGTTACTTTCTTAAAATTTACCTATATGGTAACAGTTAATCTTAAATATTATTGTAATGTAATCTATTTTGAAGGGAAGGCTTTAAACTTTTTGAGGATATAAGTAGAAAGTAAGAAGGACACTCTAGGATCCTCTTTCTCTCTGTCCTCAAAATTCAGGCTATCATAGATTCTCCCCCCTTACAAGGGAACAGTTGAGCTTTAGATCAAGCTCTGCTTAAATCATGTTTCTTATTCTCTCATGGAGACTGGAAGTTTGGATTCAGGATTGCCTTCTGACACATTTCAGACTGTCATCAACTACCTTATAAAATTAAACATTAATTGTAAAAGTTAAAAAGATATTTTGAAAGAAATGAAAATTAAATTATGGGCAAGTTTTTTGTTTTGTATAGGGTTTTCCTTCTGCTATTCTTTTCATTTGGATAATTCTTCTTCTCTTCAATATTAAGAAAATTTGCTCTCCTTTTTAGTCATTATTTTATTTATTTTCCCCCTATATAACTACATTTGGTCTAATTCTAAGTCATGTGCACTGGATTTTACCCCTAGAGAAATGCATAAGGGCACTGAGTGGGGCAGCATTGCTCTGCTTTTTTAGGCCCTCCCTATTTCATTACCTTTATAATCCCTACACACACACTCTCCCAAAATGCAGAATCTAGCATTCTTCTGAAATTCTTTTCTTTCCTCCTTCAGAACAACTTTTTGTGCACTAATACAATATTTAAATAGTATGAGCTCAGTCTTGACTGCTTCCTCCAGGCAAAATGAAGAAATTATAGCCTTCTTTTTAACTGGTGGCATTCTTGAGTACGATGCAAGATGTTTAAAAGTCTGTGTCTTTCAAAAAACCCGCACAGTGTAAAAGATGGTAAGACATTTTGAGGACTAAAAGAATATCGATTTGGTCTCCTCCCACCATGTCCATCTAGTAATTAGAGATTTTTACAGGTTAAAAATTTACTTCATTAATTCTCTCTAATTTTATATGGTCTTATTAGCAGATATTTGAAGTTCAGGGATAAAGAAGGATGAATAACCTGCATTTGACTATCTTTTGCCTGCCTGCTAATGCATGACCCCTGCAAAGCTACCTCCTTAATTACACATATTCTGGGGAGCCTGTAGGAGTTGTCACATGTGTTGATAAATAAGTCCAATCATTTACTAATGGCCGTTGGCCATTTTCTTCCCCCTTGCCTCAGGCTTATTTATCAATACATGTGACAACACTACTTGCTAGGCCTGCTCCATCAACTGATTATTGCTACCACCATGTCTGCTTTCGCTCAGTGTGGGTCCCGCTTTGTCTGAATACCACCACTCTGAGTACATTAATGCAACTGGTTACCAGTCCTGCTTACTTTCTATGCACCGCCACCTGTGGCTACTTCACCACCCTTCTTAAACCAGTATTCCAGGGGCCATAAAGGGGTTCTTTCTTAAGTAGACTGTCTCTCTCCCTTTTGTCCTGTTCTTCCTAGTGGGAAACTAGAGCAGTATTGTTTATACATCAGAGCATTTTTAGAAATAGCTTGTACATTTTACTCAGTTCTCCAACCCTGTTGAAACTGGATATGAATGCTGGGTTCAGGTCCAGATCATTGACTCTACTCAGTCCTATTCTCAGAATTTCCCCTTATGTCCAAATGCAAAGGGTAAGGGGCTTTGCTCTTGACCTTTGATGCTCTCCACAGACCTCATTTTGCTTATTCTCCTCTAAGCGCCATAATTTCTGTATAGTTTAGGATTTTCAATCTTAGTGAAGATATGCAAGGGCCCTATTGGTTGTCAAGTTAAGAGCGTCTCTGCCTCTTATAAATTAGCCAGTGTGGATTAAAAAAAAAAAGCTATGCTCCACTCTCCATTTCTGTTACCAGGGGAACATTTTGACAAATTCTTTATTATTGATCAACTCAAACTGAAAAATACAACTTCAGGTGCAGCCTTGTTTTGATATGTAAGTAAAAGAGTGGCCTTTTTGGTTTCAGATATAGAATTTTATCCCTTTAATTTACATGACCAAACCTTTTTATGTAGCTACTGACAGCTAAACGTCATTTTTGTCTTTGCCCCAATTATCATAAATTCTAATTTTTGGTATCTGAATAAACATTGAATTGAGGAATGTGAGTTTTTATTTTCTAGTATAGTCTAGAAATTGTGACTTATAGTGCTCAGTGTGAGAGGAAGTATGCATCTGTTTTATCACATTCTTTCTTCTCTATTCCTAGTGAAATATTAATCCCTTTGCATGTCCTAATTGAAGACTTCCTTTCTGTAGAAACTTCTCATACAGATGTTTTTCCTTCATAAAACCCCTGTTGTACTTAGCACTTATTCATTCATTCATTTCACTATTTTACTATATAAGGTGAGAGATCATATTTAATACTTTCGTTTTTTCCATATAAATTTGCATAGTGCTAGACCTATGAGTAATAGCAGCAATAATAAGGTAATTGAATAAAGGTATCCCCAAACAGTCCTGTGGTTGGTACTTTATTATACCCATTTTATGGCTCGGGAACTTAGAGGAGTAATTTGTGCAAATTGGCTAGTAGGCTGAGAAGTTAGAATAAGAAGCCAGGCAGTTAGAATCCACATGTTAAATTTAATAAATACAAAATTTATTTAATTCATTAACTGATTCTTTAAACATTCCAGACCTCACCCATCCAGATGAGAACAGTGCAGTTTACATATTCTAGTATAGAGTAAATATTTTAGTTTAAAAAGTACAACTGTAAAGTAATAATTCTGAAATAAGTCTGATAAAACTAACTGAAAGCAATTCTAAAGAACACAACTTTGGAAATATTTTGGGTATAGCAGTCTTGACAACTCAGAAAGATAATACAAAGTTGAAATGAACATTTCATAATTAATAGCTCCTTTTCTCTGTTGCCTGCTGGTAAGGAGCTGCATCCTCTCATAGTAATGAGCCTACCAGCTCTCCTACCCCATATTTGTAGGCAGTGGCAGCCAGCTTCTGATTAGAGCAGGGAAGATCTGGAGGTCGAAGAGTCCTTTGTTTTCATCTCTAACCTTTTAAGGCACTTTAGTGTAAGGAAAGGAGTAAATTCAGATCAAGGCAAAATTTACTGTTTGTTATTATAGTCTGTTTCCTTACTACCCTTTTCAACTTCATTTTTCTTGTATCCGACATATATCTTGGTCTGCCGCCATCCTTTTACCCAAACTACTGTGTACTCTGCCCCCTGCACCTCTACATAGCCCAATAAATAAGTGTGCTGTGCTTGCCAGCACAGACTCCGGAGGCAGTCTGCTTTGGTTCAGAGCCTGCCTCCATTACCTGCTGGCTATCTGTCTTTTCTGTACCTTGGTTTCCTCATTATACAAGTAATGATGGTATTACTACACAGAGTAGCTAAGAGGAATAAGTGAGTTAATACATATAAAATTTTAGGAGAATGCTTGTTACTAGGTAGGTACATAGTAAGTATTATCTGTTGTTCTTATGAAAATTTTCATCATCATCATCATCATTTAACTGGTGAAACCTATGCTTCTTTGAAGTCCTGCTAACATTTAACAACTTCTCTGTAGCTTTCTCAGAGCCCTGCTATTCCGGGCAGGCTTGAGCCCTTCTTTTATGCTGTGAAATTGTTCAATTATGCCATTTCAATAATTAGAACGCTGTGTCTCATTAGTTGAACATGCATCTAATTCTTGATGATTTTAAGAGCATTGAGGTCAAATGTAAAGGTGAAAGAAGGGCCAACAAAGTTTGTATTATGTCTAACATTATTTTGGATGATCACCTATATAAATAGTATGGGAAATATTTTTAGTCACTCCTAATGTTAAAGAAGCTGAGGGCTTTCTCCTCCATGTAAAAGGCATCTTAAAATATTTTTCAAGTTTCTTTTGTTATTCAGAAGTTTGTTGGAAAGGACAGTTCTTTTATGATCTCAAGGGAAATATCAATAGTTTATGTATTTCTAATATATAAGAAGGTTTACAGATAGTGTAATACTTATATGTATTTCCAAACAAATATTTGAAAGTTATTTAAATTCCTTTCAAATATTTAAAAAATGTTGATATTTAAAAAATTCAGATTGGCCTTCTCTCAATCAGTTCAAATTGATAAAATTCTAATTAAGAAAAAAACTATCAGTAAGATCCATCATTAACTGACCTCTGCTGTTAAAACTGGGAGGAGATACAGGATGTACATTTTTGCTCTCTTTTTAAATGCAAGTAGAATAAAATATCTGGATCTATCATAACATGCAGATTAACAAATGAATCTGAATGCTAATATGGCTTCACACAGTTTACTTTTAAGTAAATGTTTCCTATAGTAGTAACTATATACCATTTACCTTGCAAATTCTACTTTAATTAGCCTGTTTATATGTGGGAGATCATAAATATTTGCTTTGTATATTAAAAGTATGCCACAAAATGTGTTTGTACTTAATAACTACCTAACAGATGTTTCTTTTCCTTAAAAAGATATTTTAAAAAATGCTTAAATACTAAATAATTTTAAATATATGTTTAAAAACCAAGCTTATATTATTAAAAGCCCAAATATATGTATTCTTCTTACCACAGTTCTCAATGTGATGACATACTAAATCTAGGAAAAGAAGTGTACTTTTCCTTTTCCTAGAGTTTATTTCTGGGTGGTTAACCAAGAATGCATTAAAATGTGCTTATTCTAATGAATCATATCTCAAATATCAGTACTGGCAAATGATTCTTTTTATTATTTCTCAGAGATCTTGGTTTTATTGGCAATAGAAGATAATTAATTGGCACCTCTTTTTAATTCTTTTTTAAACAGGACTGCTAGTCCTTCTGCTATCAGATGTCTTTCTGCTTGACTGAACTGCACCTGTGGTCTTTGAAGAATACCTTACACATTGGGGGTAAATAGCACTGGATTAATTTCAATATTTTTCAAATATAAGTTACAACAATATAAATTAGTACTAGCAAAGGTTAGAGCCTAGATTCTTTAGCTGAAATTGCATTATTTTCTTTACACTTAACGAAAAATTGGCTACTGAAAAGTAATTTCTTTTATTTAATTCTGACTAACTTATTTCTCAACTTGAGTTAGATTTTCTATTTTGGAAATTCATTTCATTGACTTAATAGCTAGTTTTTCTTGGGTTTGTTCATAAAAATTGATTTATATTTGTAAATATTTGCATACTTGCTAATGGTAAATGCATTTGTATTGATTATAAAGTAATATTTCAAACATATAGGTAAGATGTACAATTATATTTTTTTTGCATTTCACATTTTTTCAGGAGGAGTAATATAAATATGTTTTAATGATGTTTGTTTAGTATTTCAGTATAAAATGTTTTATATCATTAGGAAACATCTTTTGAAAAATCTTTTCCTCTTTGAGTATCTAAAGCAACTCTTATTTAGGAGAACAGTTTTATTAATGTGTCTTTAGCATCATTACTAAGAAAATGATTTACCTTGCAAAGCATTCTTGCTTAATATTAAATATATAATTACAGATGGATGTCATTATAATTTCATTAAGTTTAGTTTGCTTAAAATGCATAAAGATAGAATTTCCAGTTAAACAAGGTAGGAAGACTTAACACACATTTGATTCCTCACCTGATTCTTCTAAAATGAGAGTTAATGAATTAAGGTGTAAACCCACAAGGACTAAGGACTAGGAGAGGAGACAATTGTAGTTGAATAGTTTTTGGAAGGGATGGAAGAATTACCAAAGCTTAAAAATCTGAATATCAAATGTCTACAGAGAATTCCAGTGACAGCCAGTTTGGGTCTTAAAACTCTGTATAGGTATAGAAACGTGAGGAGTCAGATACTGCAGAAGGGTGGGGATGTGGCATGAGAGTGATAAGAAAAGGACTTCAAAATCTATGTAAGAAGTGGTGAGACACTTCTCAGACTAGAAATACTTAATTTAGGGAAACTCAAAACTAGTCACAGTGGAAGAAAACAGGGAATAAATCCCCTCATAATCAGATTAATCTTAATCTAAGAATGTTGCAGCCATTTGCACACTTTCCAAGAAGGAAGGAGCTGAGGGAGCCCTCTCTGGAGCGACTGCATGGCCCCAGAGAGAAGACCTATCAACACTGATATTTGAGGTCTTCCTCCAGTGAAACATCCTGGTCCCTGACCGATCAGTGAAGCCCACTAGTTGGCAAGCCCTGTTCATGTATATTGAGCCTCTAGTAAGCTTTCTAGTGCCTCACTCTATGAACAGCAAGAAATGAAATGTAGAAGTTTCAAGAAACATTTGATAATTGTACTAATTTTTTGGAAATTAAAAATATGTAGCAGAAAAAAATTAAAACTCAAGAGTCAAAGAAATTGTGTCAGAAAATAGAAAAAAGAAAGAAAGAAAATGAACTTATTTCACTGCTGGTGAAAGTATAAATTGGTCCAGCCACTTTAGTAGACAATTTGGCATTATCTAGGATAGTTGAAGATGTATGTTGCCTACTGACCAAGAATTCCACTACTAGATAGATTCCCTAGTGAAAGCCCCGATAACTTGTGCACCAGGGGGCCTATACAAAAATGTTTATAATAGTACTGTTTGTAATATAGGAAACTAGAGATAACCCAAATGTCATTCAGTAGGAGAATGGATAAATGCATTTATGCAAGAGAGAAAGTGAATGAATTACAGCTGCATGAAACAACATTGATGAATGTAAGAAACATAATATAGGACAAAAAATTTAAAGTGTAGGTTGCAGAACAGTACACACAGTGTGATTGCATTTAGGAGAAGTTCAGAAACAATAGGTAAAAGTTAATGTATTGTTTCAGAAGACAAATACATGTGGTAGTACTATAAAGAAAGTTGGATTATAAACACAAAATTCTAGTATAGTTCTGAGAAGGAAGGGAGTGGAATGGAAATAGAAAAAAGCCCACAGGAAGTTTAAAAGGTAGTGTTCTTGGGAGAAGGTTCAAGATGGCAGCGTGGGAAGATTCTGAACTCACCTCCTTTCATGCACACAACAAATTTAACTGCATATGGAATAATTCTCTCAGAAAGGGATCTGGAAAATGGTTGAAAGAGCCTCTACAACAAAAAGTAAAAGGACAGCATTGAGAGGGGTAGGAGAGGCAGAGGGACAGTCCTGCCAAGGTAAAAACCACATCCCAGCCATGGGAGTCCACATTTGGGAGGGATGCAAAGGTACAAATCTTTTCCTTGAGGAACAAGGGATTCAGGCTCTAAATCAAGCATCCCAACCTCTAGGCCCTGCACAGGAGAGAAAAGCCCCCCAGATACTTGGCTTTGAAAACCAGTGAGGAATATGTCCAGGGAAACTATAGAACTGCTTGGGAACAGAAAACCCACTCTTAGAGGGTGCACATGCAAACTCACTTGACCTGGAAACCTGTGCAGAAGCACCAGGTTGAGAAGTGCAGGGACCACAGGTAAAGGGGATCTAATACCAATCTTGAAGCATCTGCTGGAGAGGCAGGCACCTATTGTGACACTTTCTGGAAACTGAGGTACTAGTAGAAGACATTTTTACAGCCTCAGGGTACCTTCCTAATTCTTTTGCAGGCAGGCACCATTTTGAAATTCTTCCTCTAACCTGTTAGCACCCATGGGTGTACCTCACTGAGTACCTGGCCATCCTTGTGCTCCATCCAGGCTTCACAGCCAGCCAAGTGATAGCCCTACCCACCAATTCTTTCAGCTGTTCTGGGGACCAGCCACGCCCACCAGCATATTGTAGCAGCCTCTGCCCTGCCACAACAGGAGGTTGCATTACAACCCACATAGGGGACATCCTTTGAGTGTTTGGCTCTGGTGGCTAGGCAGGATTCCACCTCTAAGCCCCACAGGACATTTTCTAAACAAGGCCACTCCTACAAGACTAGGAGAGATAACTGATTTACTTCATACATAGAAATAAACACAAAGACCTAGGCAACATGAGGCAGAGAAATATATTCCGATCAGAATATCAAGACAAAACCGCAGAAAGAGAACTAAACAAAATGGAGGTAAGCAATATACTATATAAAGAGCTTATAGTAATAATCATAAAGATGCTCATCAAGCTCTGGAGAAGAATGGATGAACACAGTGAGAACTTCAACAGAGGTATAGAAAAATGTAAGTAAGTACTAAACAGGAGTTATAACTGAACTGAAGGATACACTACAGGGGTTCAACAGCAGACTGGATGAGGTAGAAGAATGAGTCAGGAGGCTAGAGGACATAACAGTGGAACTCACCCAGACAGAGCAACAAAATGAAAAGAGAATTTTGAAGAGAAGATACCTTAAGGGACCTTTGGTTACAACATTAAGCAGAATAAGATTTGCACTGTAAGGGTCCCAGAAGGAGAAGAAAGGGCCAGAAATGTTATTTGAAGAAATAGTGGTTGAGAACTTCCCTAACTTGGGAAGGGAAACAGATATCCAGGTCTAGAAAGCCTAGAGAATTCTAAACAAGATGAACCCAAAGAGATGCACACCAAGGCACATTATAATTAAAATGGGAGAAGTTAAGGATAAAGAGAGAATCCTAAAAGCAGCAAGAGAAAAACAATTAGTTACACACAAGGGAAATGCTGTTAGGCTATCCGCAGAAACTTTACAGGCCAGAAGAGAGTGGCACGTCATATTCAAAGTGTGGAAAGGAAAAAAACCCTCTAACCTAGAATTTTCTATCCAACAGTGTTATGATTCATAATTGAAGAAGAGATCAAGAGTTTAGCAGAGAAGCAAATAACCTGTAATATAGACCATAATAGAAAAGAATATGAAAAAGAATACATATGAATAACTGAATCACTTTGCTATACACCAGAAACTAACACAATATTGTAAATCAACTATACTTCAATAAAAAAAATAAAGAAGAAAATGAGAAAGGAATCTAAACATAATGCTAGAGAAAACCACCAAAACACAAAGCAAGAGAGAAAGAGAAGAACAAAGGGACAGAGAAGAGCTACGGAAACAGCCAGGAAACAATCAACAAAATGGAATAAGTACATACATCTCAGTAATTACTTTGAATGCAAATGGACTAAATTCACCAGTCAAAAGTAGTTGAATGGATAAAAAAAACAAGACCTGTCTATATGCTACCTACAAGAGAATTACTTCTCTTGTAATTCTTGAAAGGATATACACAGACTTAAAATGAAGGAATGGAGAAAGATACTCCATGAAAATGGAAATGAAAAGAAAACTGGACAACTGTACACATATCAGACAAAATAGACTTTAAAACAAAGATGGTAATAAAAGACGAAAAAGGACGTTATATAATGATAAAGAGGGCAATCCAACAAGAAAACGTTAACATTTATATACGTATGTGCACCCAGCAGAGGAGTGCCAATGTATTTTTAAGCAAACAATAAAGGACAGAGAGAAATTGAAAACAGTACAATAAGGAGGCTTTAACACCTTACTTACATCAGTAAAGAGATCATCCAGACAGAAAATCAACATGGAAACACTGGACTTAATGACATATTAATCCAGATTGACTTAATAGATAAATACAGAACATTTCATCCCAAAGCGGCAGAATACACATTCTTCTCAAGTGTATGTTCTCCAAGATAGATTACATATAAGATCATAAAACACATCTCAGTAAATTCAGGAAAACTGATATCATATCAAGCATCTTCTCTGGCCACAATGTTAGGAAACTAGAAATCAATCACAGGGAAAAGAAAAGGGACAAAAATTGGATATTAAACAGCATGATGCTGAACAACCAGTGGGTCATCAAAAAAATCAAAGGAAAAATCAAATAATATTTAGAGAAAAACAGAAATGTGTCATACAAAAACCTATGTGATGCAACAGAAGTAGTTCTAAGAGGGAAGGTCTTACAATATAGGCCTATTTCAAGAGACAAGAAAAATCCCAAATAACAATTTAACTTTATACTTAAAGGAACTAGAAAAAGAAGAACAAATGAAGCCCCAAATAAACAGATGGAAGGAAATAACAAAGATCAGAGCAGGAATAAATTAAATTGAGACTAAAAAAGAAAAAATAGAAAAGGTGAATGAAACTGAGAGCTGATTCTTAGAAAACATAAATCAACAAACCTTTAGCCAGACTAAACAAGGAGAAAAGAGAGAATACTCAAAATCAGAAATGAAAGAGAGGTTACAGCTGATACCACAAAAATGCAAAGGGCAATTAGAGACTACTGTGGACAGTTATACACCAACAGATTGGACAATATAGAAGAAATGGATAAATTCCTAGAAACATATAATCTTTCAAGACTGAATCATGAAGAAATAGAAAATCTAAGTAAACTGATTACAAGTAAGGACATTGAAAGAGTAATCAAAACTTTCTAACAAAAGTTGAGGACTAGACAGCTTCTCTGGTGAATTTTACAAAACATTCAAAGATTGACTATTCTCAAACTATTCCAAGAAATTGGAAGAGGAGAGAAACCTTCCAAACATATTTTGTGATACCAAAACCAAACAAGGATACCACACAAAAAAGAAAATTACAGACCAATATTCTTGATGAATGTAGATGCAAATCCTCAACAAAATATTAGTAAACTAGATCCAACAATACATTAAAAGGACTGTACACCACAATCAAGTGGGATTTATTCCAGGGATCAAGTGGGATCAACACCCGCGGATCAATCAACATGATACATCACATTAACAAAATGAAGAGTAAAAATCATGATTACCACAATAGATGCAGAAGAAAGCATTTGACAAGGGAGAACATCTGGCTATGATAAAACCTCTCAACAAACTGAGTTTAGGCAGAACCAACCTGAATATATTAAGGCCATATATGGCATACCAAACTCACGTCATACTCCGTGACGTTCCTTTAGAATCAGGAACAAGACAGGGATGTCCATCTCACCACTTTTATTCAACATAGTGTTGGAAATTCTCACCACAGCAATTAGGCAAGGGAAAAAAGATATCCAAATGAGAAAGGAAGAAGTAAAACTCACTATTTGCAGATGGCCTACTATATAGAGAGAACTCCAAAAACTCCACCAAAAAACTGGTATAACTAATAAATGAATTCAGTCAAGTTGCTGGGTACAAAAATCAATGTGCAGAAATCTGTGGCATACCTATACACTAACTATCAGAAAGAAAAATAAAGAAAACAATCCTACTTACAATTGCATCGAAAAGAATAAAATACCTAGAAATAAATTTAACAAAGGAGTTGAAAGGCCTGTGCACTAAAAACTATAAGATACTGATGTGAGAAATTGAAGAAGATACAAAGAAATGGAAAGAACATTCTGTGTTCATGGACTGAAAGAATTAATATTGTTAAAATATCCATGCTCCCCAAAGCTATCTACAGGCATACCCTTGGAGTTATTGTGCATTCAGTTCTAGACCACTACAAAAAAGTTAATATTTCATAATGCGGGTCACACAAATCTTTTGGTTTCCCAAGACATATAAAAGTTCATGAGCAGTAATATTTTGAAAGGAATCTTTGTTTCTGAGACGTAAGTCTCAAAAGTGGGCTTAAATTACTCAGTAAATCATGTTGTAAATAGGTGTTCTGTCATCCAGGCTTTGTGGTTCCATTTATACAGCACGAGTAGAGTACATTTAGCAGAATGTTAAGGGCTCAAGGATATTTGGAATGGTAAGTGAGCATTGGCTTCAATTTCAAGTCACAGCTGCGTTGGCCCCTAACAAGAGAGTCAGCTTGTCCTTTGAAGCTTTGAAACCAGGCATTGACTTCTCTTCTCTAGCTATGAAATTCCTAGATAGCATCTTCTTCTATTAGAAGGCTGTTTGTCTACGTTGAAAATATGTTGTTTAGCATAGCTACCTTCATTATCTTAGCTAGATCTTCTGGACAACTTGTGGCAGCTTGTAAATCAGCACTTACTGCTTCACCTCACACTGTATGTTCTGGAGATGGTTTCTTTCCTTAAACCTCATGAACCAACCTCACCTAGCTTCAGACATTTCTTCTGCAGCTTTCTCAGCTTTCACAGAATTGAAAAGAGTTAGGGCCTTGGTTTTTGCATTAGACTTTGGCTTAAGGCATTGTCATGGCTGATCCTTTCAGGCCACTGAAACTTTCTCCATATCAGCAATAAGGCTGTTTTAATTTCTTAACCATTTATGTGTTCACTGGAGTAACTCTTTTAATTCCCTTCAAGAACTTTTCCTTTGCATTCACAACTTAGATAACAGGCTCAAGAGGTCTAGTTCTCAGCCTGTCTTGACTTTCAACATGCCTTCCTCACTAAGCTTAATCATTTCTAGCTTTTGATTTAAAGTGAAGGATGTGCAACTCTTCCTTTCACTTGAACACTTAGAGGCCACTATAGGGTTATCAAATGGCCTGATTTCAAAATTATTGTGTCTCAGGGATTAGAGAGGCACAAAAAGCAGGAGAGAGAGGGGGGAACAGTTAGTTAATGGCATAGTCAGAACACACATAATGTTTATCAGTTATGTTCACCTCCTTCTACAGGTGCAGGTCATGGTGCCCCAAAACAATTACAATAGTAACGTAAAAGGTCACTTATCACAGATCGCCATAACAAATATAATACTAATGAAAATGTTTGAAGTAGCAAGAATTACCAAAATGTGACAGAGAAACAAAGTAAGCAAATGCTATTGGGAAATGGTGCCTATCAACTTACTCAATACAGGTCTACCACAAACTTGAAATTTGGGGGAAAAAAAAAAAAAGGCAATGTCTGTGAAGTGCAGTAAAACAAGTTTATGCCTGTACAGATTCAGTGCAATCCTTATCAAAATTCCAATGGCACATTTCCCAGAAGTAGAACAAATAATTCTAAATTTTGCGTGGAACTACAAGAAGTCCTGAATCATGAAAACAATCTTAAGAAAGAAGAACAAAACCGGAGGTATTACATACACTCCTTAATTTCAAATTATACCACAAATCTGTGGTAATCAAAACTGTATGGTACTGGCACAAAAATAGGCACACAGATCAGTGGAACACAATTGAGAGCCAAGAAATAACCCCACACATAATGAACAATTAACTTATGACAGAGGAGCAAAGAACATATAGTGGAGAAAAGATGGTCTCTTCAATAAATTGTGTTGGGAAAACTGGACACCCACATGCAAAAGAATAAAACTAGACCACTAACTTACACCATACACAAAAATTAACTGAAAATGGATTAAAGACTTGATGGTAAGACCTGATATCTTAAAATTCCAAGAAGAAAACATATGTGATAAGCTCCTTGACATTGATCAAAACTGCAATGTGATAACACCTTACACCTGTTAGAAAGGCTATTATAATAAAAGCAAGAAATAAGTGTTGGAGAGGATGAGGAGAAAAGGGAACCATTGTACACTGTTGATGGAACTGTTAATTTGTACAGCCACTATTATAAACAATATGGAGATTCCTCAAAAAGTTAAGAACAGAGCTACCATGACTCAGCTACTCTACCTCTGTGTATTTATCTGAAGAACATGAAAACAGTAATTTGAAAAACATACATATCCCCAATGTTCATTGCAGCATTATTTATAATAGCTAAGGTATGGGAACAACCTGAGTGTCTATTGATGGATGAATGCATCAGGATGGTGTGGTTTATTTACACAATGGAATACTACTTGGCCCTAAAAAGGAATGAAATCCTGCCATTTGCAGCAACATGGATGGACCTAGAAGGTATTTTATTCTGTGAAATAAATCAGGCAAAGAAAGACAAATACCTTATGATTTTACTCATATGTGGAATCTTAAAAAACATAATAAAAGAACAAACAAAATAAAACAAACTCATCGATACAGAGATTAGATTGGTGGTTTCTAGCAGGGAAGGGGACTATGGGATGGGTGAAATGGGTGAATGGGGTAACTGTATGGTGATGGATTGTAACTGGACTTTTGATGATTATCACTTTGTAGTGTACAAGATGTCACACTTTGATGCTGTACACCTGAAACTTACATAATAAAAAGTTAGTGTTCTTATATTTGTTGTTTTTTATTTTTTAATCTTAGATATATTCTTTTGTATTTTATTTTTGGACATTTTATATAATCATTTGTATTTATTCAATAATTAATGCAATTTAAAAAATTTTTTAAATGTCATTATCAGTATAGCACTTCTATTTATAGTAATAAGTAGATATTCTGGGAAAAACTCTAAGGAGAGACAAAAAATTATTAATCGCTATCTCTGAAGAGTGAAAATACAGGAAATTAAAATTTTTGTGCTTTTCTTATTTTCTAAATTTTATACAATGAACACATTATTTTTATAATCAAGAAGCCAGAATTGTACTGAAATACATGTAAATATGATAGAAAAAAGGAAATGAATGCTGTAACAAAAGACAAAAGTTCATAAGGACCCAGAAGGTAGTAAGATTTTCAGCCACAACTGTATCTTTGGCAGGGCCTGTACATTCTCTCTCCTGGGAGCATTCTTCTCTTTGAACCATATGCAATCCTACTTCTTTAGGGCTCAGCTTTAATGTCACCTAGAGAAGCCTTCTGTGACATTTAGACTAAGTTAGTAACCCTCTTACATGCTCTCATTATGCTTGACATTTAAAGTATTTTTTAAAATGAGGTG
This sequence comes from Camelus ferus, assembly GCF_009834535.1. Lineage (NCBI taxonomy): Eukaryota > Metazoa > Chordata > Mammalia > Artiodactyla > Camelidae > Camelus > Camelus ferus. The sequence goes on along the minus strand of NC_045710.1, from coordinate 45,866,487 downwards.
TATTTGACATAACATTTTATTAGTTTCTGGCGCACAGCACAATAATTTAGTAAGTCTAGTTAACATCCATCACCATACATAGTCACAGATTTTTTTTCTTGTGATAAGAATTTTAAAGATTTACTTGTAGTAACTTTCAAATTTTCAAAACGTTATTATTAACTATAGTCACCATGCTGTACATTACATCCCCATGACTTGTTTATTTGACTTGTTTATTTTATAAGTGAAAATTTGTACCTTTTGACCTCCTTCACCCATTTCACCCACCCTCCCCTTCACCCTCCTGACTCTGGCAATCAATATGTTCTCTGTATCTGTGAGCTCGTGTTTTGTTTGTTTTTAAGATTCTGCATATACGTGAGGTCTTATGGCATTTGTCTTTGTCTTACTTCACTTAGCATTATGCCCTCAAGGTCGATTTCAAGTTGTCACAAAAGGCAGGACTTCATTCTTCTGATGTTTGACTAGTATTCCATTGTGTATACATACCACTTCATCTTTATCTATTTATCTGTAGATGGACACTCAGATTGTTTCTGTATCTTGGCTATTGGAAGTAATGATATAATGGTACATAGATCTTTTCAAATTAGTGTTTTTGTGTTCTTTGGATAAGTATCCAGAAGCAGAATTGCTGGATCATATGGTATTTCTATTTTAAAGTTTTTGAGAAACCTCCATACTGTTTTCTACGGTGAATGCACAATTTACATTCCTATCAGTGGTGCACAAGTGTTCCCTGTTCTCCACACTTATTATTGCCAACACTTATTATTTCTTTCTTTTTGATAAAAGCCATTCTAATTTGAAACAATCATAAACTTTTACAGAAAACTGTTAGTACAGGGAATTTTTCTTCTTGAACCATTTGGGAGTAAGTTGCAGACCTGATGCCTCACTAGCCCTAAATACTTAAGTGTGTATTTCCTGTAGAAAAAGTGTTTTCTCACATCATCTATATAACCATTAAAATCAAGAAATTATTAATGACAGACTATGAAAATAAATATATGTATATTCTTGTATGACTGAAGCATTGTGCTGTACACCAGAAACTGACACATTGTAAACTGACTATACTTCAAAAAAAAAACTAATAATGATAATAGTACTACCACTTAATACTCAAGAGTTTAACTAGTTGTCCCCACAGTGTCCTTTTTAATAGCAGAAAGATCTTGTTCAGAATTATATGTTGCATTTAATCATCATGTCTCTTTAATTCTGGAACAAATCTTACATCCTTTTAATTTTTTTAACTTTTGTGACTTTAACACTTTTGAAGATATTATGCCACTTATTTTGTAGGATGTCCCTAAATTTGGATGTTTGACGTTTCCTCATAAGTAGGTTCAGATTATACATGTTTGGTGGGAATATACCAGAAATGATACTGTGTTCTCAGTGCATCCTAACAGGCAGTGCACAATGTCAATTTATGTCTTTACTGATGTTCACGATCACTTTATGTGGTGTCTGCTAGGCTTCTCCACTGTGAAGTTACTTTCTTCTTTGGAATTAATTAGTATTTTGTAGGGAGTGCCTCGAAATTACATGAATATCTTATTTCTCCTTAAACTTTAAATATATTTTTACTTTATTTAATCCCTATAAGCTCAGGCCCTGTATTATTCATTGTTATCAATCCATTAGTATCGTTATTTATTTTGATGTTTAAATTGTCCCTGGTATGGCCAGTGGGACCCCTTGCAAGCTGGCTTCTCTGTATTTGTGATATGTCCCTGTCAGTATTTGAACATTTTCTTTCTGGCACAACAGATCTTCTAGGCTCTTATTATACTTTCCTTTCCTCAGCACTGTAATCAGCCAGTTCTCTAAGGCGCTTGGTTCCTTTTAGAGGACAGTGGTACCTAGAAGCCAAAGTGTGCTTTGTGCACTCATTGCTATTGGAGTGTCATTGCTCCTGGGCACTGTCAGTGGGCAGAGCTTAGGGAATGTGTGTATGTAGGTATGTACAACACATTTACATCCACATTCATTTCTGTTTCTATCTCTGTATTGCAAACCATGAGTTCACACTTGTACCTGAAATTCTAATCTACCACCACATGGTTCATTTTATATTTGTACTTATCATATAGTGGGAAAGCTGGGGCTCCCATGTCTTTATTTACTTAATCCCTTGTATGCAGACAGTTTTCTGTGTCTGTGGCCATTCTCTTCCCTGTATGGATACCCTTCTCACCTCATGCAGGTCCTGGCACACTGTTGGGCTGCCCCCTCTGTGGATTTCCTCCTATCTTTGTTCAGCCACTAACACCCAACACGGGTTATTGCTCCTAAGGATGTCCTTCTCACCGTCCTGGAGCTCTGACACGTCATGTCAGAATGACTCTCCATACCGACACCTTCCTCATCCAGCTTAGACTCTGGCAGCCCATGTAGGGTAGGTCTCCTCATGCGGATGCCCTTCTTGTTCTGCTTCGGTTTTAGAAGCCCCACTCTGAGCCAGATGCATTAGGTCAGACCTGTGCACAGAATTCAGGGCCCCTTATTATCTTCATAATTCTGTTCTAGAGTTGTAATATTTGGATGCATGGAATTCTGGAATATTATAATAGAGGACACTGCCTGTGTCCATAATGCCTATGGTTCTCAGCTTAAAAAAAATATTTTTATTGAAGTATATGTATTGAAAATTGTAAAGATTATAAGGGTATGTTTTGAACTATCAAAAAGTGAATACAGCCATAAAAATCATCACCTGGGTCAAGAAATAAAATATTATCACTACCCTAGGAGCTCTACTCATGATCTTTCCTCAGCACTCCTCATTAGATATTTTCAATATAAACAACAGAAATAAACTGCATTCTTTAAATTACATGTCCCAATTAGTGGCACGATGAATAAAATAGAACTTCAGTAAGAACATGTGATTGACTGTTTTGAAAAACTTTATTTGAAAAGTTAATTATAGGTGTAATACTTCTGGGGGAAAGTTTCATCTTTCAGTTTGAGAAAGTTTGGAGCAGTCAGTCACTAGGGGGCAGCCTGTACTGCTTTCACTTCTTTAGAAATAGTTGTGTCCTTTTGTTAGTAACTAGAATTATTTTGTATGGAAGGAAACAATTGTTACTTCAAAGAAAGAAATATTTCACTATTCACAGAGAGGAAGAAAACAGACACAATTATTTTGTTCTCTTATAATTAAATTGCAAGAGTAGATTCCGTGGTTAAATCACTGTCTGCACCTAGGAAGCCTAGCTTTGCTTTTGTAACCCCAGCAGAGCATCCGAATTTGAATGGATTTGGAAGGTTTTTTGGGTCCAAACAAGCTTCAGATAATTTATCCATACCTTCCTCTAATCCTTTCTTTCTTTTCTGCAGATTTCCCTCAAATATTATACTAGACTCGAGCTAAATCAGAGAAAAGAAAGCCACAGCTCAGAATCCAACACTTAGGACATTTTCTTCTATCCATTGATTTCATTTGGCAGTGCTTAGTGGTAGTTTCTTTTAGTAGCATCCTGTGAAAAAATCAGAGGAAGTGTGAAAGAGAAAATTGGTCTTCCTTGATTTCAGTTCTTTACCACTCCTTTCCTCATGCCATTCTAGTTTTGTGGAAATGTTTTCTAATTAGATTGATAAACTTTCCGGTTTCTCATAGAATAAATGAACCCATGTCCAGATACTTTTGAACTATTTTATTTCCAGTGACATAAAGAGACTGTTTCTGTCCTTCTCCCCGCCCTACTCACCCCTACCCACTCTGATTTGGCTAAGAAGCCAAATCACACACCCCAAATATAGTGTGATTTGGCTTCTTAGTCTCCATAACTTTTACCATAATCTAATGTTATTTCTTTCTTTCTCTAGATAGAGACATCGGGATCTACCAGTATTATGACAAAAAAGATCCACCAGGTAAAGTATCTGCTCTACTAAACTGATTTTTATAAACTAAATATTCTAAACTATAAAATACTGACCATTAAAAACTGTTTTTATGGGCTTTAGATAAATTCTAGAATTTCAAGAAAGGTCACTCCAGTTCTTTAGAAAAATGCTGAGGCTGATATCTGTTCCATAAGAAATAAAGCAATATTAGAAAATGCTACAGCAAAACATGAAAATTTTCATCTTACTGCTGATTAGACTGATAACTGGACAGTCTACTCACATTTATTTATGAGTGTCCCAGTAGAGGGCATTGTTAATGCATGTGTCCCCCTGATGCAGGAGGCCTCCCGGAGCCTCACCTGATATCTGAAATAGGCATTTCTGAGTGAATGATCAATTTTCTTTATCTGATTAATGCTGTTAATCCCAGAAGTTTCATGATGGGCCAAAAGGTCTTTCTAGCTAGAGTTCCTTCCTGTTTTGGTCTCTGTTGAAGTGGGGCTTGTGTGGGCATCCTGTGTGCTTAGCTAGGTGGTTAATAGGCTGACTTCATGGTCCTGATGACAGACTGAAGCAGCTTCTGTTCTGGGCTCCATTGCAGTTCCCTTTGCTATCTGATGAGATTGCAAACTCAGGATATTGGCCCACCTGTTGTGCTATGTAAGACTTTCCTCTGCAAATTTAGGAAATACCTCTATGAAATGAAAATATCCAAATTATGGCATTTTCAACTAACTTTTAAAAAGTTAAGCACAGTTTATTAGTGTCAATAATGTATATAATAATTATATGTATGCATGTAAATATATAAAATATTATAAAAATCCACTTTTTTTTCATTTTTTCAATCTCCCTTCTGCCACAGTATCAGCAACAGAGCATGGTAACTTAGAAGAAAAGCAGAAGCTGGCAGAATGTAAGCTTGCTTTATATTTTATTGGAATTATTATAAAACTGGAATTTTAATATCCCTGAGTCTTTAAAAATATTTTAAGCTTTCTGCACAAATAGGAAATTTTATTCCTTCCAAATTTCTTATGAAGTCACATTGTTTAGGTGCACTAACATATGAGTAAGAATTATGTTGTTAGACATTTCTAATTTAGACTGTTGAAATCTCTGTCCACTTTTGGTGAGATATATGCTCATGTAAACAAACTTTTTTAATGAACCGTATTTATATTATTTAATATATTTAAAATAAGTGTACCATGCTTAAATTCTGATAACATTTTATTATCCATATTATGCTAAATTACTATGTTTTATTCATTTTAACAAAATAAGATCTGTAATGATCAGTATTAGCATCTTATTCTTTCCAGTCTTTTCTGTTCTTAGATATATAAATGTTATATATGTAATATGACTACATATTATAGTGTAATATAATTAAAGTGACTTCATTTGGAATATAGGTAGAGCTGAAAATCCAACTTGATCTCATTTTAATTGGTCAAGCTAAATTTAATTTTTAAAAATACTGTATGAATAGCTGCAACATAGATTTAAAATTTTTCACATATTTTCTACACATCATAAACTATACAGACTATAAATTTGCTTAAATAAGATATACAGCAGATCTACTGTAAAATTTAAATGTTTGTATATACTGTACATTATATGTATACATATGCAAAGCACACATTTACACATTTAGAATTATTATTTAGGAGAATTCAAAGATGAATTCATTCTTGTAATTAGATATTGTAATGAATTTAACATTTTGTTAATTCTTTTAAACAGAACTATTTTTAGTTTGTCTTAGGCTAACACTGAGACTCTACTAAATAATTTTATCTTTTAATTTAAAGCAGAACAAAGGCTTATTGAATTGTGGTATAGATTTTAAAGAGAATTACTTTAAATGAAAAAGAGTGCTATTATCATCTCATTTATTAAAACTTGGATTTCTTTCCATTTTTCCCTTAGTTTTAATATGTGATGCTTTGATGCTTAATTTTAAATTTATTTTCTGTGTTCTTTTTTGTATTTTATTTCTTTCCTCACTATTTTCATGTACTCAAAGGAATTCTCAGGTTTTGAGAAGACTGCTAGCAGAATTTGGAATTTCTTTTAGGTTGAATCTTTTTTATGGAAAGATGTTAGTTCTGTGGTAAAGAATGGGTCGTTTACTGTTAAGTACTAGATTCACAGGCCTAGGAAACTTTCCCAGGGATTCTCTGAGCCTTGTCAGTTGTCATCATAAAATTATGATCAGGGAGATTGTTTGGTAAAAATCCTGTTTCTATGACAAAGCCTTTCAAAAGACTGTCATTTGATGATGGAAATGAAGCCCACTTCCTTTCAATTAAGGAGGTATTTTATTTTAATCTTCCTAAGACACATTGCTAAGCAAAGTTTCCTTTTTAAGTCATGTTTAACTAACTGTAGTACATGTTTTGTTTGCCAGCACGAGATTTTCCATGGACGCTCAAAAACAGACGCCCAGAAAAACTTCGAGACTCACTCAAGGAGTTGGAGGTATCTTTCCAAAAGTTTCAAAAATGGCAACAAACAAATCTGTTTTAAAACATCTTTCAGCAGCTTTAATTTTTATAAAGGATCAACTCCTCTGGTGATGATAGCTTTGCTTTTGTCCTGTGAGGAGTTCCAAAACAGTTGCATCTTTGTGCAGCATGCTGATCTGTGGGTTTTTTTTTTTTTTTGCTTGCAAATCAGAAGCACTTTAACTGATAACGACAATGTGTATAGCCAACTGCACTCTCTCTTTTTCTGTTTCCTTCAGGAGCTGATGCAAAACAGTCAGTGTGTGCTGAGCAAATGGAAGAACAAATATGTCTGTCAGGTAAAAAGGTTTGACATGCTTTCGCAGTGTTTAACCAGTGGAGCTGAAAACTATGCAGTAATTGGTATTCTTGTGTTATGATAGGTAATGGACAAAAACTTTTTAGGAGTGGATATTTCATAGTTTGAATTCTAGTCATTCTAGAACTAACATTAGACAGATTTACTCAGGCCACCAGGCTACCTCATTAATCAGTATAGTTGTACTGACACTATAAACACTAATAAAAGTCTTTTCAGATGGCATTTTTTGTTTGTCATAGATTCAATTAGATTTTTGAATGAGGATGAAACCATGGGACCATGGGAAAAACCAGTGGTTTTTTGACCACTCTTGAAAGCATTTGTTAGCACCGTGCTTATGGAAATCAACAAGCAGACTAGAGTTTGACCTAACATAACAAGACATTTGCTCATACTTTTTGAACCCTCTAAGCTGCGCTGTTTAATATTGTAGCCAGTCGTCCTTTGTGGCTATTTAAATGTAAATTTAAACTAATTAAAATTAAAAATTCACTTCCTTAGTTGTCCTACACACATTTTAAGTGCTCAGCCATATGTTACCATATGGGCAATATAGGTACAGAACATTTCAATCACAGAAAAAGTTCTACTGGATAGCACTGTTAGAGACTGGACCAGGTGAGCTGCATGTTGAATGGATCTAAGTTCAGGACATAATAATCACTTGTCCATTGATCATAAGATAATGGACAAACACTTTAGCTTTGTCGATAGCCTTAAAAAACTATTTGCCTAGAAAAATTTTACTTGCTTGTGGTAAAAAGAATGGTTAGTCATATTATACTCATATATATAATTGAAGTTTCATCAGAATGTATCAGTTTAAATTCTTACTTGTTTATAATGTGATTTACATATTTTAGGTCTGACTACTCTTGTTTGAAGTTTAGACCTGTGGCTCTATCCATAAATCTATAATACTGAATTTGTAGTAATTGCAAACTTATCTTAATCTACTATTTGATTAATGACTCTCATTTTAGTGGCTTCTAGTTTTTCCTCATTTTTTGCTTAAACTAGTCTACCTTTACTCATAAAGGTAACTATTTAGTTACCACCTTAACTGTCATAATTATTACTTTCCAGAGACTTTTTACAAGGCTGAATTAATATTTTTAGAACTGTAATACTTCCTAAATTTGACTTAGAATACTATTGAAATGGATAGGGTTATTTAAAAAAATCATAATTTGTTTCCATAAAAGTTTTAATCAAACTTTGAAACTTGAATATAAAATATGCCTCAGAAAATTTTAAACTTAGTACAACTCATTGTACTTCTCAATGCCATTACTCACTTTAAAAGCAAGTTTAAAATTATTTGACTGGAGGGCAAGCCTATGACCTATAGTAAGAGGTGTGTCTCATGGCCTCCACCCTTACCATTGCACAGGGTAAGTTGGAACATGTCAGCTATCTTAAAATATGCAGTGAAGCATCCCAGTAGGCAATCCTTTTAAAACAGACTTTATTGCATTTTAATTTAATAAGCAGGTTTGTATGTACGTGTGTATGGGAAAGTATGAAGAGTGATGTCCCTCACTATAGAATTAATTCAACTCAGAAAAGAAATATGCATGATCAAATATATACAAAATGACTTTCATAATTTACAGCAACCTGATAATACTGGTTTCTTAGGCTGCTGTACCAGTGAGTCTGCTGTTAACACTTCCAGTGGAATTTATCTTTATATTCTGTCATATTTTGTACTTTATTCCTACGATGGATAAGATATTCCAAAAACAGACCTTTTACCACTAGCACATTCTTGATGTGATATGTTAAAACAGGATAACTTGACCTCTACCCTGCCCACTGGTCCAGGTTAGTCCCCACATCTTTGGGGTCTTTGAGAGACCTCCTAACATTATCCATCCACTTTCTCAGTTTCTAGAGAGGACTGTTGGCTAGGTCTAAAAATATGTGTATGTGTGTTATTCCTAAAGATCTCTAATATGACAGTAAATTAAAAATTTGGCACTCATCCAAGATTTCAGAAGGATCTCCTTAACCTTTTGTTAGTTGCAAAATAAACAGTCTCCACAGGCTCCCCCAGGATCCCCGTTCTGGGCATCTTCCAGTGTGATGGCTCCAAAGATAACATGTCGCTTAATTTCTATTAGTAATTTCCCCCATATATTTAAGCCCAAAATAGCAGCAGTTGACCGCAACATAATGTTCTCTAACTCTTAGAAAAGAAGTGAGAAAAGTTCCTGAGTATCTTGGTGTTAACATAGTTGGATTCGTCTGTTTTTTTACTGTGGCCGCTCCTTAATTAATGTAAGTCTTTTGCTCCCTCTTCCCCCTCCAAAACAGGGTGAATTTAGGATTTATGGAATTTATCTTGATTTTCTTCTTTTTAGAGGATTCTTATTTCTTCCAAAGGCTCAATTGTTTAGGAATTAGCAAGGCAACTACAACAACAAAGAATTTCAGAGGATGAAATCTGAGCCTGAATTTTTCCCACTGTTGAATACTGAGGTTTTTTGTTTTTTAATAGGTTGTCATCATTACCAAAGCTTAGTTTATGTTGTTGATTCAATGACCTATAAATCGTACCATTAAAAAAATAATTCCTTCAACTTGTAAATTCAGAAGTTTATAAATCAAGACTTATTTATACTTGTGTTCTACATGAAAATTGTCTTTCCAAGTTGGTTTTTCAGACTATACATATCCCTAGTTTCAAGTTAATTAAAAGTATAAGATAGAATTTAGAGTTTTAGTTTTAATAGCTATCAAGTGTTTCTCATTGTTTATTTTGGCCTCCGAAAATTATCTTATTCTGAGAAAATAATTTAATAATTTCCTGCTTTGTTTTTTTTGTTGTTTGTTTGTTTGTTTTGGCGAGGGAGGTTTATTTGTTTATTTTTAAAGGAGGTACTGGGGATTGAACCCAGGACCTCATGCATGTTAAGCATGAGCTATACCCTCCCCCGGTAATAATTTCCTGCTTTGAATTTCTTAAACCATTTCCAAACTGTTTTTAGGGAGTAATATTTTTCAGCATTAAGACACTATTAAATTGTACACCATTGTAGTGGAATTTTTAAATTCCTTAACTTGTCCTTTAAGTCACATGCATATTTGAAGATTACTGCATAATTAGTTAAAAGCAATATTATCATTAGGATAGATGTAACTTCATGTATATTGATTTTATTTTTTATTTTTCTAGCATTTTTTATTGAGTAATAGTCATTTTACAATGTTGTGTCAAATTCTAGTGTAGAGCACAATTTCTCAGTTATACATGAACATATATATATTCATTGTCACATTTTTTTTCCACTATGAGCTACCACAAGATCTTGTATATATTTCCCTGTGCTATACAGTATAATCTTATTTATCTATTCTGCATTTTAAAATCCCAGTCTGTCCCTTCCCACCCCCCACCCCCTTGATAACCACAAGTTTGTATTCTATGTCTATGAGTCTGTTTCTGTTTTATACTTCTGTTTTTGGGGGTTTTTGGGGGGTTTTTTTTAGATTCCTCATATGAGCGATCTCATATGGTATTTTTCTTTCTATTTCTGGCTTACTTCACTTAGAATGACATTCTCCAGGAACATCCATGTTGCTGCAAATGGCATTATGTTGTCGGTTTTTGTGGCTGAATAGTATTCCATCGTATAAATATACCACATCTTCTTTATTCAGTCATCTTTTGATGGACATTTAGGTTGTTTCCATGTCTTGGCTATTGTAAATAGTGCTGGTATGAACACTGGGGTGCAGGTGTCATTTTGAAGTAGGGTTCCTTCTGGATATATTCCGAGGAGCAGGATTCATATGGTAAGTCTATTCCTAGTCTTTTGAGGAATCTCCATACTGTTTTCCACAGTGGCTTTCCTTGCTTCCCTCTCCCACTCTTAATGATTTAGATGTCTTCTTTTACAATTTTGTGTTTATTCTTTTTGTAATTCATGGCAGTTATCTCCTTTCCAGTTATGAGTTTCTCATTTTTGTAGCATCCTGCTTCTTTTCTATTTAGAATAGACCTGTCAATACTTCTTATAGCATGGGTTTAGTGTTGCTAAACTCTTAGTTTTTGCTTGTCTGTGAAGTTCTTTATCTCTCCTTCTATTCTAAAGGATAGCCTTGCTGGATAGAGTATCCTAGGCTGCATCTTTTTTTCATTCAGGACTTTGAATATATCTTGCCACTCCCTTCTGGCCTGTAGTGTTTGTGTAGAGAAATCAGCTGAAAGCCTTATGGGGGTTCCCTTGTAACTCACTCTTTGTTTTTCTCTTGCTGCCTTTAGAATCATTTCTTTATCCTTGACTCTGGCCATCTTGATTATGATACATCTTGGTGTGGGTCTGGATTCTTCCTGTTTGGGACCCTCTGAGCCTCCTGTACTTGGATATCTGATTCCTTCTTTAGGTTTGGGAAGTTTTCAGTCATGATTTCTTCAAATACCTTTTCAATCCCCTTTGTTCTTTCTTCCCCTACTGGAACCCCTGTTATGCGTAGATTGGCATGCTTTATTTTATGCCATAGGTCCCTTATATTGTTTTCATTGTTTTTTATTTGTTTTTCTCTCAGCTGTTCTGATTGGGTGCTTTCTGTTGTCCTGTCTTCTAGGTCACTTATTCATTCCTCTGCATTATCTAGCCTGCTTTGTACAGCCTTTAGGTTTGCTCTCATCTCAGCAAATGAGTTTACTAATTCTATTTGGTTCTTCTTTATAGCTTCTATTTCATTTTTGACATATTTTATATCCCTAAACACTATTTCTTTTAGTTCGTTCTGTACTTTGATCACTCCTTTTTTGAAATCTTGATCTAGTAGACCATCAATGTCTATTTCCTTAATTGTGCTTCCAGGGGATTTCTCTTGATCTTTTAATTGGGAATGGTTCCTCTGCTTCTTCATATTGCTCATATCTCTCTGGCGCTGTGGCTTAAGGAGTATCAGTTAACTAGTTCTCCTGGAGACGGTGTGCTCTTAATGATTTTATCGAGAGGTCTTTGTGTCTTCGCCCTGTTTCGTGTACTCAGCTTGCTGTTTCCAGAGGCTCTCCTTGGCACCCTCATCTGTGCTGCTCCCAGTGGCTGTCAGCTAGCAGATTGCGCCCCCTCCCAACACTGGGTCAGGTGCTGAGCTCTTAAGCAGTGGGCGGGCGGGTCACTCTCAACTCCTGATGCTGCAGTCAGATGCTGTGTTTGGGCAAGGCAGGTGGGCTGATCGCGCCCCTTCCCAGCACCATGGTCAGGTGCTGCGTTCCTGCCAGGAAGGTGAGGGGCTCCCCGCCATCTCCTGGTGCTGGTCACTCTGCTGCTCTGTGCAGCTGCCCACTCCACCTCTGGTCGGCGCTCCGAAGGTGGGCTCTGGGAAGACCGCGGAACGGCCTCACCCCTGCTCCATGCCAAATCTCAGCTCCTTGTTTGTCTTGGCGGTGTGAGTTCTCTGAGGGACCAGGGCAGAAAGATCCTATCTGCCTCAGGCTGTAAACAAGTCTCAGTCCTGCCTAGGAGGTTGTGGAGCCCCTGGCGTGGATTCAGGGCTTGGCCCCACACCCACCCGGGCACTGTGCACAGGAGGAGATGGTGGCTGTGGCTGAGCCCCTCCTCTCTTCTCGCGAGAGGCACCAGTAATGGTGCTGCAGGTCTGAGGAGACAAAGGCTATTGCGCCCCTCCCCCCAGGGCACACCAGCCATGTTGCTTTGCTTTTTTCGCAATTTATGGGGGACCGAGGTTGTTCTGCTCCGTATCCCCTCCCAGCCATGGCGCGCAGCCCCCTGCAGGCCCCCGGGGCTGCCTCAGTGCAGCCACCCCAGTCCTCTGCCCAGCTCAGGCAGCCTGTCCCGGCCCCAGCTGCCGGCTCGCGTCTCAGGCTGAGTGTTGCCGTGTTGCCGGGACCCTTTGTGCCCGTTCAACTCAGTTCTGTCAGTCAAGGGGTGGTCGGGGCAGACCTGAGCCTCAGAGGCTCCCCCTCCGTCCCACTGGCCTCTCTGTTGGAGAGGGGAGACCCAGCGAACGAGCGCCAGTCCTCCTTCGCTGCTCCCTCCCCGCGGGATCCGTCCAGCACTGTTTTTCTTTCTTTTTTCCTTTTCTCCTACCAGATTTTTGGTGTCTTTGTCTTTGGAAGAGGGTGATGTTCTTTCGGAGTTTGCAGGTGCTCTGGTTGGCTGAGTAGGTCCGTAAATGTGTTTTGGTGTATTTGTGGGAGACGGTGCGCTACAAGCGTCCTTCTACTCCACCATCCTGCTTCTCCCATGTATATTGATTTTAGATTAAATTTTTTGAATCACATATGTACATTTGACTATAAAAGTATATGATATAATCATCTTTACCCTGATTTCTTTCTATACCAATTCGACATTTCTAGATACAATTTTAAAATGCCAAGAAAAGATAGCTTTCTTTTTAAATTCTTGTAATGAATTACTTGACAGGCTATGTAAAAATATAAATTATTTTCTAAGCTTATCACAGATAAACTGAGACCTTATGCAACTCATTTCATCATAACTTCCTCAGCTGTAGAATGGATAGAATCATTACCTGTTCTTTCATTTCATCAACTTGTGTGAAAATCACTTTTGGTTTCCTCATAAAATAATAATTGACAAACCATAGTTTTAAGTTACAACTATTAGTAATAGCATATTATTTATACAAAACCCATCACACAGTAATTATTGACTGCCACCATTTTGGGAGGCAGTAAAGAATTGTAAGGTGTGGGCTGAGTTCCCAGCATGACCTAGTCAAGGAAAATAGACACATGAAGTCACTTAGACACTAGTGAGTGCCAAGTTGTATGACACCAAGTAAAAAAGATAGTAAGAATTTAGAGAAAGCCCAGACATTAGGCTGGCAGTGGGATGTAGGCTAAAATATGAAAACCAGAGGTGGTTTGTAGAAAGAACAAATGAGATGGGATAATTATTTTCTGGAAACACCAAACTGTAGGGTTTCTGGACTTGGAGATGCTGTGCATGGTGTAGAAGTGAAGTGGCTAGACTGAAAATACGGAAGTTAAGAGAGAGTCTGTATCTGGAATGGTGAGATTTTCCCCAACTCCATTCCCCTCCAGCACCTAGGCCTATATCTTGAGGTAACTTGTTTAGAGGACACTTCTCTGACAAAATAGATTATTCCTCCCAGAAACCTATAGATACTGATACTTGGTAGTTTACTTTGAAAAGGTAGTTGTGCAAACCAGTCTTTTTTACATTGAAGCCCAGGTTAACAAGCTTCCTAATACATACCAAGCTTCCAATCAGTGTTTTGGAGACTCACTTTTAAATATTATCAGAGAGCCAGAGATCCATGGTACTTCTCAGGAAATCTCCATCTGTAAATCTGAGATCTGTGAGTCTGAGGCTAAAACAAACAAAACAAACTGAAAAGAATCAGGAACAGTGCAATAAACAAAACTAAATTCAAGGAATTAAAATTAATCCCCACAGAGAAATAAGAGGAGCTCTTGCATCCTTGAAATAAGAACAGGATGCTATTTTGCTATTTTTGTAAAAGGAATACTCAGGGAAAAGGAAAGCTCTTGGGAATTAAAAATATGGCAGCATAAATAGAAAAATTAATAGAAGAACTGAAAGACAAAGTTAAAATACTCCTGTGATGCAGAACAGAGTGACAAAAGGATATGGTAGTGAGCAGTAGGCAACAGGAGATAAGAAAAGTAGAGTATCAGGCCAGAAGGTCAAACATCTTACTAATGAGAGAAAATAGGAGAGAAGAAACAAACAAAAAAAAGAAGAAAATTTCCCAGAACTGGAAAATGCTCGTTTCCAGTTTGAAAGGACCCAGTGATTGAAAACGAAGACCAAAACCAAGGCATAGTTTGTGAATTTTAGAAAACCAAAGATAGAGAAGATCCAAAAAGCTTTTGGAGTAAAAAAGAAAAATAAGACACAGAAAGGAATGGGAATCAGACTTATACCAGACTTCTCAACAGTAACACAGAGAGTTAGAAGGTAGTGGAATGATGCCTTCAAGATTCTGAAGGGAAATGATTTTTAGCCTAGAATTCTATATCTAGGATTCTAAATTGTTATTCAAGCAAGAACATTTTCAGCCTTGCTAGCTCTCAAAAAACTCACCTACCTGCCATGCACTTTTTCTCAGGAAGTTATTGGAAGATGTACTTCCCTAAAGCAACATACTAAACCAAGAAACAAGATTCTTGGGATCCAGGAAACAAGATTCTTGGGATCCAGGAAACAGGATTATACACAGGAAGGAAGTGAAGAGAAGTCTTAGGGTGATAACTGTGCCTTAGACCTAGAGAGCAACTAGTCCAAGCTGGGACAGGGGACAGAAAGTTCTTCTAAAAATGTTGGAGGGAGGGAATAAAAGGAGCTAATAGATCTGATATCTGATCTGATCTCGGAGAATTAATAGTAACATTTAATAAGAGGTAATAAAAGATATAATTAAACAATAATTACATGGTTGATATATTTATGTATATCATTATGTATAAATAATGTTCTTTAAGAAGTTTCAAGTACTATTTCTTGTGGTGTTAATTTTCCTCACCCTTTTAGGTAATAGATGTCTATCACTGAAGGTGTCATTATACAGGCTTTGTGTCTTGGTGACAATACCACTCAGGACCAACCCAAATCCCCACAGCACATAACTTTACCAGGTGGCCTGAGACTGACTCAATATACTGGGTATCCTTTAGCCGCCCATTTGGGCTTCCTCCAACTAGAAGCCTCATTTAGACTTGATCTAATTCTAACTGTCCCCAAGGGTTACCCAGCATAGTATATATAGGCTGGTTTATCTCACAATACCTACTAGTTAGCTCACTTGCTTTGATAATTTATCAAGTTAAGTAATGACTTTTATTCAGGTTTCTGTTACATGCCCCTGAATGCAATTCTAATGACACAACACATTTAGAAATGTGGTGGTAGAAACAGAAGAAATTACTGAGAGTTGAACATGATTACATTTGAGAGTGGGATGAGAGGCTGTGGTGGGATAAGACAGTAAGCAGCTGTTTTAATTCTAAGTATTCTTTGACATTTTAACAATTTATACATGCATTTCTTAATTGAAATATTTTTAAAACATGCCGGGAGTGCTTCTGAGAGTCAGATGTCAAGCTGGTACTAGGACTGCAGGTGATTTATGGGGGAGATGTGAAAGATAAAGGCCAAGGGAGCAGGAGTAGGTGGGGAAGCTTTTTTGACTGTGATACTGATCTGAACTCTGTGGAAGGAGAGGAAGAGACAATTGGGTATGAAGAGCCTCAGGCTGCAGCATGGTGCTCAGAGAGTTTCAGCCAGACCACGTGAAGAGTCCCCGAGCCAAAGTTGCTCATTAGAGGAGTCCCCTGTGGGACTATACCATATCATGCTCGGTCAGTGGCTAGTAGCCCCCTGGGTACATTTGGTCTTTGTCAGTCAACCGTCTTCCCAGCCTTGGTTCCTCCTGGAGGAGTTCTGAGTGATGCACGTCCATGGCCATTGCACCCACAAAGGTTTACATTAAAAATAAGAATGTGTATCTGTATGTGTGCATAATACAGTACTGTACCTGAGCAATCTTAATGTTCAGCTAGCCTATTTAATAACATGATCTAATAATTATTCTTTCATAGGCCAAAAAAAAATTCATTCCTTTCCAGGAAAAATAGAAAGAACATTTACATTGTATCTTGACTACTTCAATCCAAAGTTTGATGACCTATGATAATTCTTCTATACATTAATTATTTACTCTTAAAAATACAGTAAGATATGAACCCAGTTTTGGAACACGGTTATTACACAAGATTTTGATCTTCTTTATAATAGTGTATCTTTGTATCATCAATCAACATTTCCTTCCTTTTCGTTTCATAAATGATTCTTTCTTCTCTTGTATTGTTTTCATTTAAAAACATTTCTCTAAAGAACTCATAATGCCCTGTCTCTGCCCCTGGCATTTGTGTCTAATAATGTTTTGGAAGCTTCAAGGTATTTTGCCACAAAGGAAGCCAGTTTAGGACTATGAACTTCCTTTGTATATTCAGTTATATAGTTAATAGTAAATATGTGTAAAGCTAAATGAGTTCAAAATCTTAATAATCTAATGCTTCTCTAATTGATTTTCAAATGTACTTATGAAGTAGTAACAAACACGTGCCAGGCATTTATCTACTTTATAAGGAGAGAGTAAAATTTTATATCGATATCTAGCTAATTATAAGACTTAATGTACTGTATTTGAGTACTTGTACTGAATTTTTATATAAAAACTTAAAATATGACTTACTTCTCATTTAGAACTTTGTATTAGATCTGCAGTTTGGAATGTGCCAGTTAGTAATGTACATATAAACTAAGCATTTAAGGTTGAGTATGCGAACCCAGCAACTTTACACTCATGATATTTGAGGATATTATGTTATATATATGCCAACATAGCTGATAGAGAAAACATCACCTACTTTTGCCAAATTGTGATTATACTACTTATTTTTAAAAGTAAAGTTAAAAAAATAAAACTATTAGGTTAGCAGATACACTATTAAGTATCTGCTATTTGTATATCATCTTTGGAGAAATGTCTATTCAAGTCCTTTGGCCATTTTTTAATTGGGTTATTTGATTTTTCATTGTTAAGTTACAGGAGTTTTTAAAAAATATATTCTGAATATCAACCACTTTGTCATATATATGATTTGCAAATATTTTCTCCCATTCTGAGATTGCTTTTTCACCCTCTGATGCAGTCGTTAATTGTGTGCTCTGATGCACAGATTTTTAAAGTTTTATGTAGTCTCATTTGTCAATTTTTGCTTTTGGTGTCATATCCAAAAATAATTTTCGAATCTAACATCATGAAGCTTTTCCCCTGTGGTTTCTTCAGGGAGTTTTATAGTTTTGCTTCTAAGTGTATGTAGGTCTTTAATCCATTTTGAGTTAATTTTTGTGTATGGTGTAAGATAAGGGTCTGTTTTCATTCTTTTGCATGTGGATGTTCAGCACCATTTGTTGAAGAGACTGTTCTTTCCCTATTGAGTGGTATCAACAGTCTTATTGAAGATCATTTGATCATATATGTGAAGGTATACTTCTGGGCTCTCTATTCTGTTCCATTGGTCTGTAAGTCTGTCTTTTGCCAGTACCGTGCTGTTTTGATTTTTGTGGCTTTATAATATATTTTGAAATTGGGAAGTGTGAGTCCTCTAACTTTGGTCTTTTTCAAAATTGTTTTGGCTATTTGGTATCCCTTGAGATTCCCAGTCAACTTAAATAGACACTACTCTTTTCTATTTAAACAAATAGACACAATTAGCACTGATCTCAGGCACCCCCATGTCTTATCCCTTCCTTCAGAATCAAATTTCTCAAAAGAATTGTCTCTGTTCAGGGTCTTTATTTCTCTATTGCTCACTCAGCACTTAACCAACTTCAGTCATGCCTTTCTCCTGATGACACTGAAAACCTTTCCACTAAGTTTACAAAAAATATCTCTGTGTCACTAAATCCAATAGACTTTTTTTTAAAATAAATTATCATCCTAGATATCCAGGAGGATTTAACAGTACTGGTCCCTCCATTGTTCTTGAAATGCTTTTTCTGTTAGTTCCCCATGGCTTTGCTCTCCTAGTATTCTTCCTGTCTCTCCAGCATTCTTCTCTGTGTTCTTTTCAGGCCTATGTTTCTTTCCGCTGTGCTTGAATGTTAGAATTCCTTAAGGCTCGATTCTAAGCTCTCTCCCCTCTCCTCTGAACTCCTGGCTTATCAAATTTATGTTCATAGCTTCAGTGCCCCTTCTCTCTAGAGCTCAGACCTCTCCCCTGGGCTCCAGATCCATAAATCCAGCTACCTACTTGCCTTCTCCCCTTTGGTACCTAAAAGATATTTCAAACACAGTATCTCTAAAATGGAACTCAGCAGCCTTGACCTTTTCCTCACATATCATTCCAGCCTCAGTAAATGGCCCTGCCTTGCATTCGTTTTTGGAGACCAGAAACCTAGAAGCCACCTGTTTATTCTGGAAATTATCCTCTTCTCTACCCAGCTCCTACTCCTCCCCTGACCACATACCCAACTAACCTCTGATTCTTACTGATTTTATCTTGTAAATCACTCTCACATCTGCCAGAGACTTTTCATCCCTTCCCTCATAACTTTAGTCAGAGCCACCTCCCTTCGCCTCCCTTCTGGAATACTTCAGCACTTCCTAACTGTTCTACCTGCTTCTGTTTTTGCTCCCCACCAATCTATCCTCCAAAATGATTTTTTAAAGGCAATTTTGTTGCTCCCCTGAGTAAAACTTTTCTACAGCTCTGGAGAATAGATAGGAAACTGGTGAATCAGGGGAGGGGAGCAGAGGTGGGAGGGATACAGGGATAGGAATAAGACTTTGATTTGTATACCTCTGTATAATTTATTGTCATTTTTCTGTTGGAACTACATGAATGTATTATCTTTTATCTTAAATCAATAAGTTGAATTTTAAAAATTATAGCATCACACTGTTCTTAAGATAAAGGCCATACTGAACTGGTCCCAACCTACCTACCTTTTTAACTTCACCTCTTACCAAACTCTCTTCTAATCTCAGTGCCACAACCACACCAGGCTTCTGTTGCCATCCCTCATGTTCTACATGCTTTCTCTTGCTTCAGGGCCTTTGCACAAATTGTTCTTAGGTCTGCCTGAAATGCCCGTTGCTCCCCTTTCACTGAGGAAACACGTTCTTATCCTTAGGTCTTAGACCATGAGATACCACTTCCTCAGGGAAGCTTTCCCTGACAAGCTCTATCCCCTCTTACGTGCAATTACAACTCCATGTTCTTCTTGGTACTCACTGCAGTTCCAGTTTTACATTTTTATTGTGTGACCGTCTAATTACTATCCACCT
Organism: Camelus ferus; assembly: GCF_009834535.1. Classification (NCBI taxonomy): domain Eukaryota; kingdom Metazoa; phylum Chordata; class Mammalia; order Artiodactyla; family Camelidae; genus Camelus; species Camelus ferus. The sequence continues at coordinate 45,846,930 of NC_045710.1, read as the reverse complement.
TATTGATTTGACTGAAAGTTCCATTGCAGTAACAATTTAATAATACTGATCCTAAGAGATCCCTGCTACGCTTAAACCCATCATAATATCCTATTGCGTGTTAAGGGTGAGTGTGTGTGTGTGTGTGTGTGTATGTGTATGTGTGTTTAACTCAGGAAGTGCTGTTGTCAGTCTTCAGTAGGGGACTGTTATATACAAAGTTTCCAAAATGACTTTCTTGGAACATCTTCAAAGATTAGTATTTCATGGATTAAGCTTTGGGGAATGCTTTGACATTTATGCTATATTAGTATGTGCTGCATGGAAAGAGAAGGGGTGGTGCCAAGGGCAGCTTTTGAGTATTGCCCTAGTGAGAGGATGGACAAGGAGTTATATTAAAAATTATACGTGTGAGAGAAATTGAAGAAAGAGTATCAGAAGAATTTACTGGTGAATTTGAAGTTTCTTGGGTAAAGGTGAACAAGTAAAATGGGACACAGCGCAAACAGACACATAGTGCAAGTGCTGCCCCACCCTGAGCTCATTCCCCTTTCCGTGTTAACCAGTCAGCAGTTTGGTCTGTGTCCTCCTCCTGTGCATTTACAAACACTCATCTGTGTGTAAGTATGTGTATACATATATTTTTAAATAAATGGACTAACTCTCGCCATACTCTTCATGTAACAATGTATAACACATTTATCAATGATCTACATCTGCCCTTCTTATTTTAAGTCGGGACAGAATAATCCATAGTTTGGAGGTCCCATACTTTACAACTGTTAGTGATAATCTTTTAGTAAATAAAGAAATTGGACATGGGTGAGCGATCTGAAAAGGCAATACTATAAGAAAAAGAAGTGTCTTAAATTTTTTTAATAAGTGAAATTGCAGAGGAGAGGAACTCAGTTCAGTTTCCTACTCATTCCTTTTAGTAAGGAGCCACTATTGTAGTTCATTTTCAATGTGATTCAAGTTCCAGCACCTTTTGTGGCATTAAAGCATTCTTTAAAACCACAAAATAAGAAATATATTTGTGGCCAGATATTTAATGGCTGCTCCTTTAATTTTGAAAAATTTATAGAAAAATAACACATTAAAAAGTCATCCATAATTCGAATTTTTAAAAAATCTATGAGGCTAGAAGTTAAAGTTCATGCCTCAAGCTCCCAATTCCACCTCTTTGGGATACCTCCTGTCAAGTTTGGGGCAAATTCTTTCTTGTATTTATACAATTTCTTTATGCATGTATGTACATCTACTACACCTGCTTTTCCTCTAATAAAATGAGATGATGCTATTTATGTAGGTCTGTAGCTTTTAAAATTTTACCCCCACCCCACGTCAGCAATGTTTCATGGACCTGGGCAGAAATTTTCTGTTTAATTAAACTTATCTATCTTTTATGTTATCTCCATTTGTTTTCTTGTACTAACAACATTCACAATAACCAAACTAAGAAGCAACTGATTTATCAACTGGCACAGCAGTTTATTAACTTACAGTGTGAGATGTATCTGGCATCATAGACTTTGCTCATTTGCTTGAGGCATTCCCACCTGATGGATGAATTACTCAAGAGACTAAATTATAGATAAGAAGGCTGATTGGTGAGCTGAGAATTAGAACAAAAGCGAGGAGGTGTTCTTACAGGATATTTCTATCATGGATGGCTCTCTGACTTGCCCTTGGGCTTTTTCAGTCTTGGCAACCGGCATTAGTCATCAGAGTTACAGTCCTGAAAGTGGTTAGATATGTTTGGAACAGGCTTCCTCCAGGGTCCTGATCTGAACTGCACACTGCCCACTGCTCCATTTAAGATACCTGACCAGGTCCTCATTTGTTACCTTTCTGTTACCTTTTCTTTATGTGAGAAAAGTATTGATTAGAATTTGAAGCGCTCCCAAATCTGCTTGATGGGGATATGGAAAATATCTTTGCCTCCACAGCAACACACTAACGAGCGCTGGGTTCAGGTGAGCCTTTGTGGAAGTGGCTAAAATATAGAGATGTGGTAACCACTGAGTCTCCAGACATTACCCAGTGTCCCCTGACAGCCACAATCTCCCCCATTTGAGAACCGCTGGTTTAGAGGGAAGGAGCTAGAGAGACGAAAACCAGATGGGCTATTGCATGTAAATCAATCAGTTGAGAGTTAAAGGATATTAGTTCCTTAGCAGCAGAAGAAAGAATATAGGATTTATCCTATGTCTTGGGCTCTACTTCTCTACTAATTATGAGACCTTTGGTTAGTTGCTTTACCCTCCTGATTGTGAGTTAGTATAAGGACTAACCTTGTTATTATTTTTTTTAACTTGCATACCTTTTATGTACCAGAGTTGTATGGGCATTTTATATGAATTATAGAGATAGTGTATATTAAAGTCCCCTGTATATTATAAAATTCTGTGCAAAAGTAGTGTTCTGTCCTGTTCACTTCTTATCACTGCTTTTATTCTTTAGATCTTTAAAACTACTGACAAAAACAAGATTTACCTCTGTACCTTATTCTTTTGTGACTTTTCCAAAATATGAATATTTTCTAAGAAGAATCACTTTTATGTAATTATTACATATATAAAAGAGCTAGATTTAAAATTACATTAGGGATTAAAATGTGGCATTGCTCATTTTATGAGAATAAGTAAGAAAATGAGATTTCTTAACTTGAAGTGGACTCAGGCAGATTTCTGAGCATGTATCTACTCTATATACTGAATAACATCACACAGATCTTTGGAAAACCTCATTGTTAACACTTCCCTATCCAGAAAAATACCTGTTTCTTCCTTGTCCTTTTGTTTCTTGTCCTTAGTCAATTCTCTCTAGTGAGTCAATTAAATTTTTTTCTTATCCTTGTCTTAAGTACATTCACTTTTGTCTCTCTACTTTAATGGATTAGTCAGGCATGATTTCCCTCTGTACTCAATAAATGTTTGCTGAATGTCAGAATAAATTTCAGAAAACATGTTATCTGCCTCTAACAGGTTATCTGCTAAAATGATCAGTGACCCTACTCTTCATTATAGATTTCCCCAATGTAATGTTGTTTGACTGTCTATAGTTCTGAGTTTCTCCAGAATTTATCCCATGGATTGGATTAGGGGGCAGATTTGAGAGAGCTGTTGGGTACCATCATGATGCAAATTCACTGGGTCTCCAGAGGAATGAGGTTTATAATACTTTAAACATTTACTTCAGCCCTAGAATTCACTCCAAGGATCCTAATACTTTGTTGCCCCTCTGGATTGTGGTGTTGAGCACTTGCTGTCTCCCACATGTCTCCTAATGATTTCACGGGGTCAGTCTTGGCTGCCCTGTCCGTGATTCACCTCTTACATCAAGGATTGAACCTGTCACCCATTGCTGAGTTTTAGTATTGACCCTCCATACCTTTACTTTGCACTTCTCCCCAGATGTGATAATAATCACATGGATCTTGGAGTTTTCTTAACCAATGAGAATATTGAATTCAGTTGAACTGTGTGTGATTACTATTGTAAAATAGCTCACTCGCAGTTACTTGCTGTGCCAGTTCTTCAATACCAAGTATGAGACATTTATCTTCTTTACGGCTGCCGAATTCCCTTGTCTAGGAAGCAGCCATCTATCCTAACGAAAACCTCCACTTCTCTCTGAGATGAAGTGCTCTGCCGTATTTTGCCAACGTGTGCCTGCATTGTTCACCGCTGTACGTCGCTCTATATACTTGGCATATATAGGAGGTGCTCACATATTTTTGATCTGCTGAAGGAATGAAACTTAGATTCTTGTGGTTGCTTATGATTTGTTTTGCTTAATGATGTCATCTGATAAAATTTTCTCTTTCTTCTCTCAGTGCCATTTCTAATTAAGTACTCAATATAAGGTTAAGAGAAAGCAATTTAAAGAGCCATCTGAAGATCATGAAAATCATGTCAGTTTCTTAAAAGAGAAAGCACATCTCTCTAAGCTTATTGAAGAAAATGAGAAGGAGAAAATGATAAAGGCAACAGAAAGAAACATGGTCAGAGCAGAAACAGCAAGGAGGGTCTTCCTGTCTGGAATGGTATCAGAAAAGGAAAAGCTTCTGTTCCTATTTTGCCTCAGTCATCTTCTGCACAAAGAACAACATTAAAATTGGAACGGTGTTAGGAAATCCCATGGGCTTTCTCATTTATTCATCCTGTGGCTCTCTTCTCAAACTCAGATCTGCTCTGGAAGTGCCTCCCTTTGCCTCTCTGTCTGCTCTTTTTCATTTTGTGAGCTGTTGAATTCTCCAATTCCTTAAAATGGAATAGGACAATATATTAGAGCCCTTTTTCCTTCTTGTCCTGCCAAACTTGCGGAGGCCTTTTCTGTTTTGAAGGGCTTAAGAACTAACCTTTAGGGGAAACAGGTAGAAGCATTTTCCTGTCTGCACTAGACTATTTTCCTGAGTTGCAGACTGTTTTTTCCCCCTAATTCTGTTTATCTCAATTAGCATATCCAGGAAAATCTTTGGCACCAGTACTTGGAAACTTTATGCTTCTCCACAGGTTGTTTTATAAAAATTCATTAATTAGCCTATTAATGTACTTATACCTTCTTATTCCAAAAACTGATATTAAGTATACCACTAGAATAAAAGATATTTAGAAATTTAAAATGATGGACATACCTTGAGCCTAATGAGTACCCAAACCAGGATTCAGTAAGAGGGTAACCTGATCTTTTAACATCTCTAAAGATTCAACTATCTCAGAGCTCAGACTTTAAACCACTTTCTCTTTTTCCTTTTCTTTCTTTCTTTCTTTTTCTTTTTTTTTTTTTTTTTTTTTTTTTTTGCGTGGATAGCAGAAATTTATTTTCTCTCACAGTTCTAGAAGCTAGAAGTCCAAGACCAAGGTGCTGTTTGGCTTCTCTCCTTGGCTTGTAGACAGCCATCTTCTTTTTTTGTTGTCATATGACCTTTCTTCTGTGTGTGCACGTGGAAAGAGAGAGCCCTCTGGTGCTTCTTCCTCTTACAAGGACACCAGTCAAATTAAATTAGGGTCCCACCCTTATGACCTCATCCCTCATTTTTTAAGGAGAGCTTATCCAGTTCCATGACTTTAAATACTACCTTTACATTGGTGATGACTCAAATATAATCTCCAGCCCCCACTTCACCCTGAACTTCAGACTACTTGATACCTTAAACTTAACATGTCTACAACCAAACTCTTGATTGCCCCTAATCTTAAATTTGCTTCTTCTCAGGTGTCCTCTGTCTCAGTAAACCCAGTTTCCCAAAAACCTTTGAGTTTTTCTGTTGTATGCCACATCTAATCCTTTGGTAAGTCCTGGTTGATCCCCTTTAAAATGTGTTTCAACTCTATCCACATACTGTTTCCTCTAGCATTGCAGTTCTAGGTCAAGCCATCATCCTCTCTCACCTGGACCACTGCAATAGCCTCCTGTGATTTCCTTGCTTCTACTCTTGCCCCAATTCCTCTTTAAAACATAAATTATTTTGTAATTCCCTGCTGCTTAAACCCCAGTGGCTTCTCATCAAAGAGGTCCAATGTAGGCTGGCCCCTAAACTACGTCTCTGATTTCCCTCTGACTTTCCCTCTCACTCACTCCCCTCCAGCAACACTGGCCTACCTTTCCTCAGTTGTCCTAGGCACATTCTGACCTCAGTTTTTGCATTTGCTGTTTTCTGCCTCAAACTCCCTCTCTTCAGATAATCACATGGCTTGTTCCTTCACTTCATTTGGATCTGTACTCAAATTTCATCTCCTAAGAGAGGCCTTTTTTATTTCTTTATTAGTCATCTGCTTAAAACAGCACCTTCCTAAAACCTCCATCCTTATTGTGCTTTATTTTCCTCTGGGGTTCTTACTGCTCTCTGACATTATTTTAAAACTATTTTTTAATTGCCTGGGTCCACATTTGAATGCAAGCTTCCTGAAGGGAGGTGGGGCAAGGGCATTGTCTGTTTTGTTCAATGCTGTGTTTTCAGCACCTAGAACAGAGCCTGGCTCATACAAAATACTAAATATTCTCTTGTGGAATAAATGAGTGAATGTATGCATAAGAGGCTGCACCCATCCTTTGAGAAAGATACTGAAGTTACATCCAGGCTCACTCGCAGGATCCACAGTCCCCAAATCACCGCCTCTACCACCATGTGTAAATCAGTTGTCTGCTGGTGTGTGCATGCTTTCCAAGTGTCTCACTGATTCTTCCCTTCAAATCTTTCCAGCTTAAGTTCCCTCTTTTACCTACACTCACAGTTGTACTTTCCATCTCTATCTGACAAAAATAGTCTTTTAGAATTTTATAACATAACAAGTGCTTATACATAGAAAAAAGTAATTTTTATTAGGAGACAGTTAGTTCATGATAGTGGTTGTAAAAGCACAAAATAAGGAACAAGAAGTTTGAGATTTGGACAAATTAAATTCCAAAGTTCTGAAGGAACTTGCATATATCTTAGAGACAATATCCTTGTTAAATCATGGTAAATGGGAACAATGACAAAAGATTGTACTGGTTACAACTCACCTGGAGTCTGGTGTTCCATGTCTAACATTGAGTCCAGTCTGGGCACAAGATTTTTTAAAAGATAAAAAAGAATCTGTTCAAGGATGGCAAACGGTATAGTGAAAACACTTCATATGAGTAGTGGTTGAACAATAATGATAATAATAATAATTACAAACATTTACTATGTGCCAGACATTATTCTAAATACCGTTTAAAAGTTATTTAATCCTCATCCTGTGAAGTAGATACTATTAAGTCTCTTTTCAGAGGGGGAAATGAAGTCACAGAGGTTAACTCCCTCAAAGTCACGCAGCTATAAGAAGGAGAGCCAGTGCTGATTTCATTCTGATTTCCGAGTCTGTGCTCTTAACCACTATATTATTATCCTTTAATATTCAAAAAGAGCACTATAGAAGAGAAATTGGGGCTACTGTAGAAGTTCTTATAAGGCAGTGTTAACTTTCACCTCAAGATCAAGCATTGCCACCTCTTTCTCAGTCCTCCCAGTCTCTGCAGTATGTACTCTTATAATAGGACCAGTAGCAGCACTTTATTACACTTATTTGCTTATATCCCTACCTCTCTCTACTAACCTATATTTAACCTATTTTAAGGATTATATTTGATTCACTTTTGAACCACTAAATTTAGTTTACTGTTTGGCATATAATGTTCAGTTTCTCTTGAATGAAAAAACTGAATGAATGATCTTTAAATTGATTAGAACCATCCAATGGTGGAATGGCTTTCCTGTAAGGTAATGAGCTTCTGGTCACTGGCAGCAGTCAAACATGGGCTGTGTACTTGAAGGATGCTTGAAAGAATGCTGCAGAAGGAACTTCCATGTCATGTGGAAGTGGAAGCTTAAACCAGGTTTCCCTCCAGCTATGAATTATTTGATCTTATGATGTGTTAATTATGATCCTTTCTCTAAACATTTATTTAGCACCTCCTATGTGCTTGGCATTGTTCTAGGCACTGAAGATACAAAGATAAAAGTGCCCTAGCTAGTATCATGAGGAGCTAGTAGGCAGTAAATAATTAAGAGGTGCTTAAGAGTGTAGGTGTAAAGTTTTAGCAGGTAAAAATAAAAAGAAAAGGACAAATTTTAGAAGTATTTTGAATAAATGGGGAAGAGAGAAAAAAGTGATTACAATGAGAAGTAGATATGAAAGATGACCCTAAAATTGTCTGCCTGAGAAGGGAGAATGTAGGAGGTGCGACCACATGTTTATATTGTTATGGGGGAATTCCTTAAAAGGGAAATATCAGTGTTTGTCATCCAGGTATATTGCAGGGCTGGATGTAATTCAGTAGAGATTAATTTGTGAAGTATTTTGAAATTCTTGGAACAAATGTGCCTTCTCTTATTAGTCTCCGAAACCAATAGAGATGATTAGGTCCACCTCCCCCTTGCCCTCTACCCTCTTTAAGGGTATTAACATGAAATGGCCAGTTCATTAAGTCATGTGGGACTCTTTGGTTTCTTTTCTGATTCATGTGTCTGGAATGTGTTAGGCAGTAGGGAACAGTGGCCTTTTTTATATTAACCTGGTCCCTCTTGCTGTGCCTCTCGCACACATGTCTCAATATGTCTTGTCACAGAATTATCCTCTCTAGCTGGGACATGATGCCTAGGTAGGTGGGGAATTCCCCTGTTTTGTTTAAAATCATAGTTATCTTTGGGTTTGACTAGCATATTCATGATTAGTTTACTGACAATTGGTTTTTTCTCTTTATGCCATATGCTATTCCATGATTCATCTGCTTTGAGTCTGTTGCCTTGAAGGTGAAACAATTTCTTCCAATGTTGATATTTCATAATCTCGTAGATAACAAGCATACGCATATGCATAGTCCTTTCAGGAGTTTTAAACATTTGGAGCTGAATGAATTATGCTGCCACAAATGGAAAGGAGCAGTATAAAATCATAATGGTGATATCCAGTCATCTTTTGTTGGGTGGTTGGGTGAACACTGATAACAAAGCCTGTGTAATTTATTATATTTCTTTATCTCTCCTTGAGAAATTATTTCTGGTGTGTGTTATTTATGAATTTTAATATTTAACATTTTACTTTAATTGCCTTGATTTACATGAGTTTTAATATTTTAGGCAAGATCTTTATTTGTAGAAGTGCGGTTTAAATTCCAAATAAATCATAATACTTGTTAATATTGTAATGGTGGCATCTTTTCTCTAATGTGTAGCAATGACTTCAATATTTAAGAAATCTTAATTTCTGATATAAATAGTAATCTTTGAAAATATTTTAATAGAACACATCACATTTCTGAATGCAACGCGAAGTAACTTTTTCTGCCCAGGTATTTTCTAAGTATTTAGAAGATTAGACTTATAAGCAAACATGAACTAAATTCAGTTTCTGCATGTAGCATTAATCAATGCATTTACTGTGTTGCATCATTTGGCCACCTGTATCTTTTTACTCATAATGTCAGTGATTGTTTTTCTGTGAAGAAAAACGCTTTGTAATTCCATGGTGTAGATGCACATGTAAATATCTGTATAAGTTGTACATTTGGAAAGAGATTTTTAAAAGATTCTAATTCTCAGTTTGTCTCCCTCCTCCTCCCCCCCTTTACCTGGTTTTAGCTCCTCTTTGGTTCAGGTGTGCTGGTGTCCCTAAGCCTTTCCGGGCCGCAGCTGGAGAAAGTGGTGATTGACAGAAGCCTGGTGGGGAAACTCATCTCAGACACCATCAGTGATGGTAATTACCCCCATGTGCAAATCAATTGCCTACATTAACGGAGGGGCAGGAGAAACGGTGTGTCAACAGGTAGACTAATTATTACCACTGGGGACTTTCAAATACAAGTAATTGCTTGTAATGGCATAGTTTCAACCCCTGGGACCAATACAAGTTTTGACTAATATTTAATATCAAAGTTTCTGTCAAGTGTTAGGCTCATATTCTTGAGTATTTTTTACTTTTTCTTTAAAAAAAGTGAACATAATTTCAAAATAGGTGTTTTTTCTTTTAGTGGATTGACTTTTCAAATATTCTTATTTTCCAGTGAATTTTGAATACATAACCAAAATGTGTCAACACAGCCACCAGTTCAAACAAATAAACAAAAAACCCTGTGCTTTGACTCCTAGGAAGACTGTTCCCAAAGTCCACAAATACTAACTTTTGAGAGAGTTTGGGCAGTATTTCTAAATATCAAAAATCAGTGTCAAATATACTAGATAAATCTGAATCCTATTAAGTGATACCACAGTGAGTGTATAATTGCTACAAAGCACATTTTAAAAAAAAGATTTTAAGCCAGTTATTGAAAAGGTAGGATACTGACATTTATTGGGCTCTAAAAGGCTCTGTGCTGTGCCACCTTACCTATTTCATTTAATTAAAAAAAAAACTATTCATTGTAAGGTATGGTTATTTCCCTTTTATAGATAAGGATTTTGAAGTTGAGATACTAAGGAACATGCCCAATGAGATACTAAGGAACGGTTTAAAAATGACTGTGCTGAGATTTGAACCCGGGTTCTGGCTGCACTACACTGTGCTGACTCCTAAAGTTTTACAATTATATTATTTTTATTCAAGGTAAAAAGAGGTCTAAGAAACAGATTGCATTATCATTAGAGATTGAAAATGGTCAGTATCTTGAACTAAATAATCAAAGGAAGATGTGGTCTAGTGGAAAGGACAGAGGTGAGAATACAGAAACCTTCCTTCTGCTGTGTGTGCTCACTAACTACCTCGGAATAAATCTGACCCAATTTCATCTTCTTAGAGAAAAGCACTCTGCAGTATGGCTGTCATTAGCAATATCCCTGATAATAATAAGCTGAGGGTAGGATTGTAAGTGTTCCATTTCCTCTTCCTTATAGGAACGTGGTGCTAAGGAAGCTTCTCTATGGAAGAAGTTCCATTTTCATATGTCTAATAATTGACCCCTTCATTGACACTGCAAATAAAATAGTGGCTATGATGATTTTGTCATATTGATGCTCCTCTATAAGAATTAAAAGAACTTCCAACACTATTCATGTCGCTGAGATATCTTTTTTCACATGTTTCTTTTATTTATACCCCAAATAATACACTCTCATGAGACCACGATAACAATGTGATTTCTTGGCAGTTCTCCAGATTTGCCTGTAATTGTGTGGATCTACTGTTGGTTACTGCTTGCACAGCCAGGAGTATGGGAGTAAAGAAAAATATATAAAAATTTAATAATTTCTTTATGCTGGGAATAATATAAAACATTTCTCAAATTCCTACTATATGTTTTTATTAATAATTTTACAACATTAATGGTCCATTATATAACCATGAATATTAATTATCTACCTATTTGTGTTCTTTACAAATAAAGCTATAGAAATATTTTTGCTAATCTTCATTATTAAATATTAATTTAGGTAACACACATATTGGGTATAAGATGCTTTATTTCATTCAGCATGTATACCCTCAAAAAGAAGGTTCATTGATGAAAAATTTTAGAAAAAGGTTGGTAGAAAATACTGACCTTAGCCTCTAATAAATCCAACTTATTCTCAGATGGTTTATATAGCATAGGACTAAAGGCTAAGCACAAATAAAAGTAAATGTTTTCATTTTACATTCAGGTGTGAAGCTGTCTTTATTTTATGGTTTTCTTAGCCCCATTCCAAATACATCTCATTTGGAGGTTGTCCCCTAACATCAGTGTATATTGAAATGGTTTCAGGAAAAAAAGGAAAAATATTAAATCCATGCATGATTAGATTGATGGTTATTGTTTATTCCCAGTATCTCTAATATCCTTGTAGAATATCATCATAGTATTTAAGAGACTTTATTATTTCAATTAATATTTACTTATCTTCTAAAAATAGCTTTTTATAATATTTCAGTGGAAAAAACTATCAATTTGTTACTATTCTAACTTAGTATCTGATCGTATTATCAATTTATTTTCAAAGCTCTTCTCACAGACAGCTTTATCATCTTATCATTTTTGGCACAAAACAAGCTATGTTTTATTCAGTTTACCAAGAAGATGGATTCTCCTGATACAAACAAAAGACTGGAAAAGCTCTCAGCCTTGGATTATAAGGTAGAGATTTCAGTTTATGTGGTCATACTGTTAATTATTAAAGTATGCTAGGGTATCACATGAGTTGATGTTATGCTCATTTTTCTTGACTGTTTCCAGGTTTCAGAAAAACCAGAGTTATTATAGGATTAAGCTTGATTAACTATGAAAAGTGCCCATCCAAAGTTTTCTTTTTAACTCCTATTATGGGGGGAGTCTAGCAATGGCATGTTTGGAGCAATTTATATAGTACTTATGGAAGTCAGAGACAGATAATAGAGGCAAGTTACACATTGGAAAATGGTTTCCTTGCTAGTGGTAGTATATATATAATTCTCATTTTTCCTTAAGACCTCATATCATCTTTCTGGGCAAGGATAGATGCTCTGGCTTCCATTTCACAAGAAAAGAAAGAAGGAAGAAGGCACTTTAAAAGATTAATAGAAAAATATAATAAACAAGTAGTGGGAAGATGCTCCCTCAGCCCCGCTCCCCCACCACCCAACTATAACTGGAGAAAAATGCAAAAAGAAATCTCCTTCATGTGTTAGTATCTCTACCTTCAGTAACTCCACGTAATTTGTTTCCTTATATCAGGGATTTTACATCTGTTAAGGCAGGATTTTTATTTTAAATGATGTGTTTAATTTAAGTTTTTGCCACATTACATTTTAACTGCTTGGAAAGCATACTCTCTGCTAGGATGAGTATCTAATACATTTTCCAGGCTGTTTCAGTTCAAGGCCTCTTTTCAGCAATGACTTGTGTTTGCAAGATTGATCCAGCCTCTGTGACGTGGATTTGAGACAGTTCACTGTTCACTGGGAACAGAGCTGATATACAGCTTCCTTAAAAAAGATGCACACTTATGCCATACCTAGAGTATCTGTAACAAGGGCAGAAATTCTTAAAAGTCAGTTTTATGGCTTGAAACTTTGTGTGTGTGTGTTTTTGAAAAAGTAGTGTTTAACCTAACCTTTTGCCCTTTGGATTCTTATTGTGACTGAGGTGGTAGTGGTGTGGAAGGACTTAATTTTATTTGGCAGAAAAAAATCTATTCTTATAAAGAAGATTTTTAACATGTGATAAAATATATTAAATAAATTTTTCACTGTGGTTATAAACTACAATTTTGTTTGCCAGCTTTGTGGAGCTTCTGTGACAGTTTGGATAATATTGCACTTTTAAAACTGGAAATCAGTGGTCCCCATGGATTAAGTTAGTAAAAAAAAATTGATATTAGCATTTGTAAAAGGATATTATTTTCCAGAATAGCTAACTGTAGCTTTACTTGAAATATTGTTTATTTACTAATACTGATATGTAAAATGCACCAATATGCACTAACTCAGACTATTAAAGTAAATGTTTTTAATGCATTTATACAAAATTTTATGTAACTAGTTTCTCCATCTTAGGTGTGATGGATAGTTTGTTAAAGTCTTCTCAGCTGAAGGACAGTAGCTACCCATTAATGAGAGCAGAGCGAAGCTACCAGGATATCATCTTTTCTTATGAAAAGATATGGAAAACAGATCTAGCATATGGGCCCTTAAACCTTGATTAAGGGAGTTACTTTCTTGTTAATCCATTCCGCCTTTAGATTTGAGAAATAAAGAATATGAGCACTCCACATCATTTCTGTACAATAGAGAAGTAACCTGCTTCCCTTTGGAAAACCCATGGATTTTGTTTTCTGGTTCAATAGTTTAAATATAGATATTTACTACTTAGTAATAAAACTGCCACTTGTCTATCGGAAGGCTGTTTTAAGAAACTTGTTCATTTCATTTGCCCTCTTGACCATCATGAAAGAATACTGATGACGTTAAAACTCATGGCAAACGTGAAATTTCAGATAACACGTGATTTGCATTATGTGAGGATTGAAAGTGCCAGTCTCTTATTTTAAGTCAGTTTCCTCATCTCAAAATTCATAGTAACATGTTTACATAGCAAGTAGGACATCAAAATAATGTGTATGTATTTTTAAGGACTTAGCAATCCCATTGTGGTATTTCTCTCAAATAAGAAGGTAACTAGTTAAGATAGTGATATTGAGAGCTTAACTATAAGAATTTACACTTCAAAGCATCAAGTACATCTGTGTTGTCTGTCATTGCCCATTTGGATTTTAAAACAAGGAAACAGTGTAGAGTATTATAATTCTGCTTTTCTTTAGACCTGTACCATAATTTAATTCTTTTAGATCGAAACAATTTTGGCAAAGAAAAATACAGGGTAAATATCCTGAAACTACTGACCTTTAACAAGTTTTCCTGTCAACATTTTAAAAATCCAATTTAATTTATTTAACAGTGAAGGGACAGTACAAGGAGTTAAATGTTTACCGTGAGTGTACAACACCGGTAATTACTTTGATTTCAGTTTCTTTTGATGTGCATTCAGAGGATGAAGAGGTCAATAATATTATGGCCATGCAAATAGAAAAGGGTTCCTTTTGACCATATTTTTAAAAAATAGCAGAGGATTATTAAAGCATTAACCTTGATTTTAATGGCCTTGGTTGAGTGGTGAGATCACAATTTGGATGAGCCTGATTATTTACTAAATACAATACATAAATGCAACGGGTTCTTAACACCCATTGCACTCTGGCATTATCGCATTACTGCCATCCTTTGTTGCCTTGCAGACAGTAATATGAAAGCAATCTGTCATGTAGTGAGACTGGCTCCAGAAGCATTTCTCTGATAAGAAGACCCCCTGCCCTTTGCTAGTGTCTGGTCCAGTAGGCTTAGCCATGCGCTTAATCCCCAGAAAGTGGTTCGATTATTGCTGACCAGCAATGGCAAGATAGTTTTTTTTTTTCTTCCAAGCTATCAACCTTCCATTAATTCCTTAAGCAGAAATACGGTGCAATCTATATTTCCTTGGCATGTGTCACCCAGATGGTGCCGTGCTTATGTTTTCAAATAACCATGTTCCAAAATAACATAGTTTGAATAATAAATTCTACAAATCCTTCCTAAGAAAGAGGAGCATAATTCTCAGAAGCTGCATAAACTTTTACACACGATGCTGTGGCTTATCCCTTTATGCAGAATTTGTGTGTATGTGTCTCATATATTCTTTAAAGTGATTTTTGCCTCAAGTTGTTTTTCTTTTTGTTGTTGTCAGTCATTGTTAATATGTTATGTCTTAAATAGTAGTCGGGCACTCTTGGTCAGCAGTACTGAACTTGTCATTTAATATAGTTGGTCTTAAATCCTATGTGTAGGTCGATGCTGTCAAGCAACCATGACTGTACATTTTGGTATTGATTGGGATTGCTACGAACAATTCCTCCCTAACTCACATTTCTCCTTTTCCCTTCCTCTGCTAAAAATGGGGAGAATTGTGAACATATGTCTTTTTTATATATGTGTCAAAAGAATTCGGTAAATTCTGACACCTCCTTAAGCACATGTTTAACATGCATATTTACTTGCATTTATCTACATTTACAGATGCTTTAATTTTTTGTAATACTTTGAGGATTTTGCATTTTAAAAAAATGATTTCTGTCTGCTTTTTTTTTTCCAAACCATTAGATTTCCTATTATGAAATACCTGGTCCGGCAAACAGGACAACACAGCGTCGTCTAGCTGTCAATCATGTTCAGGATGTAGTTGTTTGCTGGTGGCCGCTGGTCAGTGATGATGCTTGGCCTTGGGCCCCCATTTCTTCTGAGAAGGACAGAGCCAATCTGCTGCTCCTGGGTTATGCTCAAGGAAGACTGGAGGTAAATCTAAAGCAAATATATACATTTTATTGAAGAGCAAATAAAATAGGATTATTAGTTTTTCTATTCTGAAATAAATGTGAATACTTTTTTAAAGTATTTTTCTAAATATTCAACAAAGGAAATTACATATGAAATGGGATCCTTAAAAGTATCAGTATCTAGAGGATACACAGACAGTTTGAGGATTGGCCTGAATAACCTAGTGATTAGTAGCAGAGACTTCTGAGTTCAAATCCTAGCTCCGTCACTACCTAGCTCTCTGTCCTTGAGCAAGTTTCTAACCTCTGTAAATGGTGGTTTCACTATTTGAAAAATAGTTAATGAAGATAAATGTGTTAATATATACATTTAGAGCAATGCTGTGTATATTAAATGCTCAGTCACTGATCACTACTGTGACTTCTTGTTATTATCATTGTTAATATTGTCATTGCTGTTTTCTCGTGATTTCATGCCTGTTAAAGCTGTATTAACAGTCACCTTCTTTAAACTTCAGTTAGGTAATTTACAAACAGTCAAATACCTGTTTTGTACAAAACCCTGTGGTACCAAACCATGGCTTGGGCAAGAATTTGTAAGGAGGGCCTTAGAGCAACAGTTTTCTCAGTCAAGTATCCTCCCTGGGACAGGAGCACCAAAAGGGTTAATCTAGGAGGTGAGGACAGTATTTCACCTTATCTATTCCAGATAATGTTTCCATCATCATTTGTTATTGTGAACCTATGGGTATTTTCAGCTTGTACCAATCAATACTTTTAGTATGAAATTTTGTTTCTTTTGTTAATAAGTTAAAAATGCTACCCCCCTCACTGGTTTTGTTTGTTTGTTTTTGGTTTGGGTGATTTTGTTTGTTTGTTTGTTTTGGCTCGAATGAAATAATATGTTCCTATGTTTGTCTCTAACTCCATTATCTTTAGGCTTTAAGAAGTATTTCTCAGGATTAGTATTCTGAGAGATAAAGAACATGTCCAAGTTTTCTCTATCCCTACCTATTTCTAGTTTTATAAATTTTAAGACTGAAGAGTCCTTCTTGATTGATAAATTTTCCTTTTGCTGGAACTTTTCCAGTTTTGTTGCAGTAACAAACCACTTGTAATGCTTTGCATATGGATTTTGTGAGGCCAAGAAAGTGCTTTATTCCTTTCACTTCCTGTTCATGACCACCATTTTGCTGATCTTGTGTCCAGAAGCTAACTGAATAAAAAGTTCATCAAAATGACTTAATGCAATAAAGCTAATTAGAAGTCTATTAAATGTTGTATCTTACACTAAAAGTAAAACTACTATAAATCAGCCTTTAGTTTTACATTACACAAATTACCTTTATTTGACATGAGTATATTACATGAAAATAGGACTGTTCAAAAAGGGTGTCGATGCCTCATCTCCTGGTGTCTCCTAGTTTATGGACTTTGGAGTTGGACAAACCTGGGTTTGCCTATTGGTTGGACCATGTACTATGTGACTTTAATTACATTTACTCCCTCTAAGCTTCTGTCTGCTTTAACTAGTTCTGCGTTCTTTGGCCTTACGTAGATCACCTACCCTCTCTGACTTGAGTTTTCTCATTTTTAAAATGATGGATTTAAACCAGATGGGTCCCTGGAAGCTCTAAACAGTGCTCGTCTGGATTCTGAAGTACAGATCTGATTTAGCCTTCTCCTATTCAGATGCCTTCAGTAGATACTGAAACTAAACTTAGCCTTGGCACTGAAAAGCTCACCTTGACTGGCCTGACCTATCTTTCCAATGTTACTTCCTCATGCAAACCTGTGTTTTAGCCAAACAGTTTACTCACTGCCTCTTAATTTCCCACCTCCTGTCTGTACATATTACCGTTATTTCTACCTGAGAGGTCCTTCCCTCTCTTTCCACATCATTCAGCAACTACTGAGCATGACCAGGGAGCAGCACTGTATTTCATGCCAGGGGATATGAACACAAAACTACCCTTGCCTGCAAGGATCTTAGTGTCTACTGATGACAAATACAAAACAAGCGCACTAAACTGTTAAATGGTGCTGTGGGTAGAGCATGTGTAAATAAGAGCCAGAAGGGAATGACTGAATCTTTTTAGAGAGATAATAAGGGTGGGGCTTTAAAGAGGATTTAGTTTGCTGAAGATTGGCGCACAATTTTACTTTCTTTTACTATCCTTTCTAAGTTTCGTATCAAAGTTGTACTAGCCCTTGGAGTGATTTGACTAGGCTTTTCCTTTTCTCCTCTCCAGAACAGTACCAAAAGGAATGATCTGATACTTGAATGTTTGGTAAAACTCATGTAAAACCGCCTGGGTGTGATGTCTTTCAAGGAAGATAGATTTTTGTATAATTGATTCCATTATTCAAGGGTTGTTTGTTTTTCAGGAATTCTATTTTTTCCTTGAGTCATTTTCCTTAATTTGTATTTCTGGAAAATTAACTACTTTATTTAAGTATTTTAATAGATTTTCATAAAGTTGTATTGATATATGCACATGATTTTTAATTGTTCATCACTGATTGCATAGTTAATGTCCCCTTTTTTGATCCTAGTATGTTAAGACATATAATTCACTTTTTTTGGCAAGTAGCTTTTGTCTTGGATTTGGCCCTTTCAGTCAGTCTATCAAAATTAAACTGTTGGAAAATTTTGTAAAGATTTCTTTTTTAGAACCTCATGTGAACTTCTGTATGCAAAAGGTGAACGTCTTTTGGAAGAACTGTCTAGGGAAATAGTTTCTTTTTGTGTATGTGAAGACATAATCTTTAACTCTGAATTGTAGCACATTTTTTAGGATATCATGAACTAAAACCAGTTGTCTATAAAAGTAATATTCAGGCATATGTCTTTAAATTTTTTTCACCAGCAGATCAATAGACTCCTTGAACTAATCCTCAGAATATATGATACACTCTTGAACCCTAAAATTCAAACTAAAAAAGTCACAGCCTCATAGAGGAGAAATTTAACCTTTGCATCTATTAAACTATAGAATTTTAAAAAATCATTTCCTATCCAAGTTCAATCAGAGAAGATAATAAGCTTTTATTTGGACATGGCAGGATCCTAGAGTAGTGCTTCCAGCCCTGGCAGCACCGCACAGTCACCTGCAGAGCTTTTATAGAGGGGCCTCCCCAGACCAGTTACAGCAGAATCCCCAGAGGGGGAGGACGCATCAGATTTCTTTTACAGGTTCCCTAGGTGATTCTCATGTGCATCCAAGTTGAGAACCACTGCTTTACAGCAAGCTAAAAAAAAAAAAAAAAGTTTAAAGCCATCTTTTTCACATAACACACCATGGAAAGGATAAAGCCCACATACTGAACCAAATGAGAGTTTTAACAGTAGATTCTAAGTAGAAAATTGGCTTACCAAGCAGCTAAAAAAAAAAGAAAACAAAGGAAACATAGAAATAAGCTCTCTGTGACTGAATTATCTGTCTTTCAGAGGAGGAACATTTTTTAATTTATTTTTATGGATATCAGAAAACTGCTGGTCTAATTTCACACCACAGAGCTCTAAACAACAGTACATATCTTAATTAGAAGCATAGAACAGACAGAGTTATGTAGTTTAGGAAGAAGATTTTCTTTTGCAAATTACACAACAGTATGCACAAAAAGCATTATCAGTAAAATTCATTTAAAAATATTTAATAGTGTTTGTGTGGGTTATCATATATAGCATGGTTTTCATTTTTATTTAAATTCCACATACTCCTTATCCTTCCTTTTGGAAAAAGTGATCACCATCATCCTAGAACTATTTAATTCATTCACTTTGTCAAAAAATGTGATGACAACACAACTTACTCTTGGTGGTAGTTTCAAGATATCTTACTTATAAAAGATCACTTGTATTTGTTTACTAAGTTAATCAAAAACACATAAGCTAGACTATTAAACCTTTAAACTTGTTACATTTCCCTAGCCTTAACAACCTCACAAAGATAACTTTTTCCCCATAAAAATTAAAAACTATTTTCACAGTGATTTAGAGGAGCAGCCAATTGATGGGGAAATTAAAATGTGACCAACTTTTAATACAGTATAACTTGATAAAGAAACATTCAGAAAGCATTATCAGTGCATTCAACTGAAAAGCCAAAATATTTAAGAAACATCTCTTCCAAAGAAATGTATACATTGTGTTAGCTTTCAACCAGATAACCAAGATTTTCTATTTTAAAGGTGATTTTTTTTTTTAATCTCCTTATTATAAAGCACACTAAAGAAAACCACACAGAGTAAATGTATAGCTTAATGAGCTTTTACAAAAAAACACCCCTGGACCAGAGTCAGGTCAAGAAACAGAACTTTGCCAGACACCCAGAAATACTGCCATGTACTCTGTTTTGATCTCAGCCCTTTCCTGGTGTCCCTAAGTAAACACTATTCTGACTTTTACACACATATACTCATATATTTTTTATCACCTAAATATAAATCCCCAAAACTGTAGTTTAATAGTATCTATTTAAAATACATTAATGTGTCTCTTAAATCTCTCTTAATCTACAAGTTCCCCCTCCATCCCTTTCTTTTCCTTAAAATTTGTTGAAACCGCAGTGTCTCACAGTCTGGATTTTGCTGTTTCCATAATTATGTTGTGGTTCAACATGTTTCTCTGTCTTTTGAAAATTCTGCAAGTTAATAGTCAGTTTTGGCAAGACTACGAGCAATAGATAGACTGGCTTTTTATCAGAAGACACGTAATGTCAGGTTCTCTTTCTCTTTTGGTTGTCTCTCTTCTTTGATGTCAGCAGCTATTGATAATCAGTGCCTAGATCCATTAATTCATTAGGGTTGCAAAATGGTGATAACTAATGATATTACCATTTTTTATTTATTAATTGGGATGCTTTTTATAATGAGACACTTCTACTCATCTCCCATTTGTTATCCCAGTGGCTGAATTCATTTAGTACACTCAAGGTAAACATCTGTTTCTTTTACCTACTAGTTTTCAAGATTGAATTGGTTCCCTGTCACTCCCTGAAGGTAATCAGCTTTTGTTTTTCAAATAGCATTATGAACTCATGAATTTAAACATATTGGACTTAATGGGTTTCATAAATTATCATTGTTATCCTTTTGAAAGTTCAGATTCTTAACTTTGGCCTCTCTTTTTGTCATGACCTTAGTCATCTCGGGTAGCCTCCCTCTATCTGGTATGACAGAATGTTCCATGCTCCTGTTGCACATTTCCTGCCCAAACCCAGAATTAGAAATTTCTTCAATAAGCTATGGTTTCTTTTACTGGAAAATGGTATTTTTAAGCCCAAGTTTTGGAGCTAAGGCTATTGTGTTGTTGTTACTGGGTTGGTCATTATTTCTAGGTGTCTTTAGTAGAGAGAGCTAGAAAGTTTGTACATGTGTATATTCAGAGTGAGTTCATATTGATACTTTTAATTCATGTTAAGAATTACAGGGTTTTTAATTTTAACGTCTTCATTACATCTGTATCTTTCTTCTACACCAGAAATCCTAGTTTTCAGGGATACAAGGGATGAATTGTAATGTCCCATAATTACTTGTTTACTTTATCCCATGGTACATACCTAACAGTCTCAGAATAATCATACTACCTCTACTAATATATAAATTACTGAGCACATTCAAGAACTTTTTGTTCTCTGTTTTTCTTGTTTCTACCCCTTCCATTTAAAAATAGTTGTACTTTAGTTACATTATTGAAGTATATAGTCATACATACTGTGTTCTCTCTTTATCCCCATCTACTCATCCATGGGTTTTTGTTTTGCTCTTTAATTGGACTGTCTTTTTCACGTGGGGATTTAGAAAGATTCAAAAATTATAGTGCCACCATTGTCACTTTGCCAGAATCAGGAATGCTGCACTCAAACACTTTTAATTTGAATGAACATTTTCTGAAAGGTTGAATTTTACATGTTTATATTCATGTTTTTGCATGGGATGTCCATTTGTTCCAGCAGTATTTGTTGAAAAGACTGTCCTTTCTCTAATGAATCACCTTTACTCCTTTGTCAGATATAGTCAGCTCGTCTGATGTGTAGGTATATTTCTGGGCTCTTTATATTCTGTTCCATTGATCAATTTGTCTTTTCTTTCATGAAATAACTTTTTAATATATTGCAAAATATAACTGTTACAACGTAATTCTGTGTATTGGAGGATTTTATTAATACAACATATGAGTTGATAACATTCACATACCAAAAAATATGGGTAAAGGAATGTCTGTACTTCCTTGTAGATTTGGCCCTTTTTCTAAGTTTGTAAGAAATATATATGTTTATCTTGTATACAGACGTCAGATTTCATTGAAAGCTATTAAAAATAAGAGATGTATCCATTGGAAAAATATTACTTTTTTTAATTGATATATTTGGATAGGTAAAGATGTGGAGCAATAAGGAACTCATTCATGGCTTATTGGAGAGGAAATTAATAAATCACTGTGGAGAGCAACTTAGAAACAGCTAATATGATTGAAGGTGTGAGTCTCCAGCACTAAGAAAAACTGACCTGTGTATATAAGTAGATATATACAGTAATGTTCGTAGCAGCACTGTTTGTAGTATCAAAAAAAAAGAAACAACTTAAATGTCCACTAATATTTAAGTTGAATGAAAACGTGTTTTGTGGTGTATTCAGAGGGTAAACTGATATACAGAAGTTGAAATGAAGGAATTAGAGCTTTATGATTAAATCCCAAATGAATAAGTTGAGCAAAAAGGAATTACAGTATGATACAATATAATAACACCTGTATAAAATTTTTTCTTTATTGAAGAATAGTTGATTTACAGTGTTATATTAGTTTCAGGTATATGACATAGTGATGCGATATTTTTATAGATTATACTCCATTTAAAGTTATTTTACAATATTGGCCATATTCCCTGTGCTGTATATTACATCCTTGTATCTTATTTTATACATAATAGTTTGTACCTCCTAATACCTTTCCTCATCTTGCCCCTCCCCTGAACTCTCTCCTCAATGGTAACCACTAGTTTGTTCCTCTGTGAGTCTGTTTTGTTATATGTGTTCATTTGTTTTATTTATTAGATTCCACATATAAATGGAAATGTAAAGTATATATCTTTCTCTGGCTAACTTACCTCACTAAGCATAATGTGCTCCAGGTCTACCTAGGTTCTTACAAATGACAAAATTCATTCTTTTTAATGGCTGAGTAATATTCCATTGTATATGTATACACCACATTTTTTTTATCCATCTGTCGAGGGACACTTAGGTTGCTTCCGTATCTTGGCTATTGTAAGTAATGCTACAGTGAACATTGTGGTGCATATATCTTTCTGAATTAGTGTTTCCGTTTTCTTCAGGTATGTACCCAGGAGTGGAATTGCTGGATCATATGGTAGTTCTATTAAAAATTTTAAAACATTCAAAACAATGTGTTGTTCAGGGTTGTTCTATATTGATGTAGTAAGAATATGCATAGGAATAAATACCAAATTCATAATAGTATTGCCTCTGGGGAGGGAGAAAAGAGAATGCGATCTGGTAGTTTTTATCTGTAGCTGATACTTCATTTCTTTAAAAAAAAAAAACTGTAACAAAAGGATAGTATTTCATGAAGCTTTTTTTGCATTTATTATTATTATTATTATTATTGGAGACAACATTCTCTATTGTCTTGAATATTTCATAAAGATGTAAAACTGAAGTGTGCCATCTATCTCCTGTTCGTAAAAATTTCAGCAAAGTGAGGGGAGAAATGTAGATTTCAGGAGAAATTCTAGTGAAAAGCTAAGAATTTTGGTTGCTGCATGATCTTTGAAATAACCTGGATGCACTCTGGTGAAAGTTTTCAGTTGCAGAAAAGACTCAATAAACTTTCTTCCTGATGTATATATTGAGTGACCTTAAAAACATCGTAATAGATACGCTCTCTCGCCAAACACAGAACATGGGAATCTTGAGTCTATCTCCAGCTCACTAGGATTGCTTTTCTGCTTTTTGTGCTTTCTTAAGTTTAAAATATCTTCCATAGGAGGCATTAGTCATGCTGACTGCTTATGCCTTTCCTTCTCTATACTTTCTTCCTTTGATGACTTTTGGATCAATTCTATCTACTTTTTTCAATTTAGCTTTTTTAAGAATAAAAACAGAATCTTGTGTGTGTGTGTGTGTGTGTGTGAGATCTAGTTTCAACCTTAAAGCTGACTGAATTAAACTTGACAAACATTTCGCTTTAGGAATGATACTGCCAACATTTTTATCCTTGAAATTGGGAAATTCCTAGACCTTGAGGACTCCTCTTTATCTTTTCTGCTCTTTCTTAGCTTGAATTTTTCAATTCTTAATATTTCTTTCTTTACTGCACAGTTTTCTTAAAAAACAATGAAAAGTAAAGAACAAAAAAAATAAAACACTGGGCCATGGTCACTTATCCCTCATCTGGTATCACAATCTCCCTCCACTGGCCACTTGTAACATCACATAGCCTGTGGTTTAGCTAATACTATTTGGGTTTTCTGTGTTTTCCTTCTTTGAACCTTCCTATTACCTTGAAGTTGAAGCAGAGATCTTCTTTCAGATTTTTCAGACTCTTGGCAGATCACTACACATTTTAAACATCTTTATTTTTTCATCCCTTACTTACCTATAATTGTTCTTCCTCTTCACATTATTTGCCTATTCAGTATGCCCTTGTTAGGACTTCTGACCCTGTTCTTTATTACAGGCATTCCCACTTGAATTCTAATGACCAGTTCCTGAAACCCCTGGCATATATTTTCAGAATCTTTAAAGAGTTACTAGATTTCAGAATTCACCAATCTGGGAAGTACCTGAAGATAGAATTAAGACCAAGAACTCAAAGTTGCTGATAGAGTAAATCTTAAAAGTTCTTATTACAAGGAAAAACTAAAATGTAACTTTGTATGGTGACAGATGTTAACTAGACTTCCTGTGGGGATATTTCCTAATATCGAGTCATTATGTTGTACACCTGAAACTAATATTATGTTATATGTCAATTATACCTGAGAGAAAGAGAGAGAGAGAGAGAAAGAGAGAAAGAGAACTCAGTGAGAGTAGGGAATTCTGGATCATGAAGTTTACGGAGGGTAACGGTGAGCATGCCTCATGGAAGGTAGAAGTAGACTTCAGATTACTCTTGCTTGGTTACAAGAATATTACCAGCCACAGTCCTCTCATTTTGGAGTCCTCTCTCTCCTTTGTGTGTTTTCTTCAGGGCATTGTCACCTAACATTTGTCCCTTCACTACACACCATATTTTTTGTTCCCTTATCTTAGCATTACTGTATATCTTGGCCTGATCATCTCCTCACTAGTACTTCAATCTAAGTTCATTTTGGGATGAAAAACTGACCACATAAATATAGGATGAGAGATGTCTTAGTATGTGCAAGTTTGGATTTTATAAAGTCTAAGTTTTGCCTTGGTATTTTGCAATAACTACTTAATTGTATTTGGTATTTTCAACTTATTTGCAAATGATCAGCTAACTGAAAGTCTCATAGATAGAAAGTGCATTAACACATTTTTCTCCGATACGGTTCTTCAGTCAGTAGAGTATACTTTTAATGACTTTAAAAGGCTGATGAAAATGCAGGTGTAACACTTCATTTTCATAATCTTGATCCAACATAGTAGCATATTCCTAGAAAAATGGAATGACTGCATTTTCTTTCCCTGCATCTCATTGCTCTATTTCAGCTGAGACCATTTTTATTGATGATTATCTGTTTCTACTTCTTGTATACAAAATATTACTTTAGAATTCTAATTGGAATCCTAGTTCACTTTTCCTTTCAATTAAAAGCATTAATATGGAGAGTCTTTAAAAAACTAAAAATAGACTGACCTTATGATCCAGCGATCTCACTCCTTGGTGTATATCCGGAGGAAGCTCTAATTTGCAAGGATACATGCATCCTAATGTTCATAGCAGCACTAATTTACAATAACCAAGGCATCGAAACAACCTAAATGTCCATGGACAGACAGTTGCCTGGATAAAGATGTTTTTCGTATATATACAATGGAATACTACTCAGCCAAAAAAAGAATAAAACGCCATTTGCAGCAACATGGATGGACCTGGAGATTGTCATTCTAAGTGAAGTAAGCCAGAAAGAGAAAAAAATACCATATGATATCACTTATATGTGGAATCTAAAAAAGGCACAAATGAACTTATTTACAAAAAAATATAGACTCACATAGAAAACAAAATAAACTTATCGTTACCAGGGGGCATGGGAGTGGGAAGGGATAAATTGAGAGTTCAAGATTTGCAGATACTAATTGCTATATATAAAATAGATAAGCAACAAGTTTCTTCTGTATAGCACAGGGAACTATATTCATATCTTATAATCTATAATGAAAAAGAATATATGTATATATATGACTGAAACATGCTGTACACCAGAGACTGATACAACATTGTAAACTGACTATATGTCAACTTTTAAAATAGTATTAATTACACATTAGATAACATCCAAGTATCTCTTTAGTATTTCTTGATTGACCTAAACTTTTGCACCAGGGTTCTTTGCCATGTCAGTCAAATTATTTATAAACATTTGCTGTGCAGATTTACTGTCATTATGTACTTACTATTGCTGCTTATTTATTTTATTATAGGATATGATACCTTTACCTTGGTAGTATCTGTACATATAAATTTCTTATTTTCATAGACTGAAATGTTTTCTTTATTCTAATAATGTTGGTTATCTTTTAAAATCACAGAATCAAATATGAACTTAAATTTAGAATCATGAAATTAAGTATGAACTTTGTATATTGTGTTTAAAAATTATTCGGTCAGTAGTGTTTTTCATAAATAAATGAAATCAGTTTAATATAACTTCCAAGCCACATCTTTTCCGTTTAAGATTATCTTTAAATTTATAGTTTGTAACTATATAAGCGGCAGCCATGAAATCTAAATAACCAAATTTGGATTTTATGTAGGATCAGTATCTTTCATTCCTTTTACCTTCTGTCTTTGTCAAGGAATTCAGGACTCTGTCTTCCAAAACAACAGTAATAGCCACTATTTATTGAGGGCTCCTCCGTCTCCTGCATGTCAGGTCCATTATTTTTATTTTTAACTCACATGGCATTCCTGCAGGACAGGTGAATAAATCCTCATTTTACAGATGAGAAAACTACAGTTCCAAGAGGTTGACTTGCCTCAAATCCCAGAGCTTTCTGTTGCCAAGAACGAGGAGACAGGCCCAAGGGTGTGCTGCTTCTGCTGTGTGGTGTTGCTCTGGACTGTTGTACATGGTCAAGTCCAGCTTGGAATTAAATTCTGAACCCAGCCATGTCAAACGTCATCTCATTCTATGTTGAGAGTCACATAAACTTGACCCTGTCTGTTCATGACATACTACTTTCCAAAGATTCCATGCACCATCATAGAAGAAACCTAAAGTTTTCCTTGTTCTCTTCTTCTGTTTAAATGGATGCAAAAACTAGCAATAATATTTTGTGTTCTAGTAATTTTTCTTTTGAGGAAATAGTTTAGTTTTGATTTGGTTCATTTTGGGGATGTTTTTATGTTTACATTTATAAAGTACACCCTTTATTTTCAACATAATGCAATGAATGAATGAATGAAGCATCTTTAAGAGGTCAGTTTATTAAGAACCTTGCCTTCCAGCCTTCCTCAGTCACACTAAGTTGCCTGTGTTATTCACTACTTGACAAAAAATAGCTCAGCAAAAGCTTCTTTCTTTCTCATGCCAAGGTTCACAGGCTCCGTTGTCATTTGTATGATTTGTCTCTGTAGTTCCTTCACCTTTTTCTCACTCTTCTTCCCTTTGTGGGGATCCCACCACCATACCTACGGTTTCTACTGCCTTGTGGTTCTCATTCCTGCTCTCTGATCACACAGGAAGAGCTGGTACCTGTAAACTCATTAGTTACCTGTGCTTGTGAGGCCATGTCTTACAGAGATCTTGATCTTTAGAGTCAGACAGACCTGGGTTCAGACCACAGCTCTATCACTTACTAACTTTGGTACCAATGGAAACTTACACCATCTCTCTGACCCTCGTTTTCCTTATCTCTAGAATGTAGATTATAATCCCAAACTTTGGAATATTGAAAAGATTATATAAAACAAGGTACGAAAAGTGAATAACACAATACCCTGTTTTCTTACTGCTTATTATTGTTGGTGGGGTGACTCTTTACTGAAACTCATGCACACTTAAGTGTTTTTTAATCTGTATACTTTTATGGTATCTGTAATTATTGCCATGCCAGACATTTTCTCCCGTAAGCGAATTTTAGACATTTACTTGTGAAGAAGACAGGTGATCCTGCGGCCTTGGCTAGCTTTTTAGAGGTGTCTGGGATTGGCAGTGGAGGAGAAGGCATACATGTGGTCCACAGTCTTACTCCCCTTTTAACCCCTTTCTCTTGGTGAAACCACATTGCGTGTTGGGGAGAATCTCACAAAACTTTTGGAACTGAGGAAGCCTGGGACCCTTCTCCCTGCACCTTGAGCCTAACCTGTTCTCTACCCAGACTA
Organism: Camelus ferus; assembly: GCF_009834535.1. Taxonomy (NCBI): domain Eukaryota; kingdom Metazoa; phylum Chordata; class Mammalia; order Artiodactyla; family Camelidae; genus Camelus; species Camelus ferus. The sequence continues at coordinate 45,819,130 of NC_045710.1, read as the reverse complement.
CCATCTTGCTTGACCCCCCTCTAGGCTATCTCTGTACGAGTACAGGCCCTATTCAGGGTCACCTGGCCTCCCAGTTTTCTGCCCTAAGGCTTCCTTTACAAATCTCTAAGCTTTCTGGAAGTATGATACTTCAACCAGCAATATAGTGTGTTTTTTTTTTTTAATTTATAGTTTTTTTAAAAGCTACTACCAGCATAGCTTTTAGCTAGCTCCTACACAGGATACCAAAACAAAGTGTAAAGTAGTAAGACAGTTTTTGTTTTTTGTTTGTTTTTTTTTTTTTTTGGATACAGTTAAAGTGAGGACATGTGATCAAAACTTAGGTGTAAATAAAAGGCTGAATGTCACAAGTTGGCCAAGTTAGCCAAGTTGGAGTGGGGAAGGGGTAATGGAGGTGAGATCAAAGGAAAGAAGGATGCTGCCCAGCTGGGAGAAATTTAGAAACTGAGATCTGAAATAGCATTTGGTCTAATTCTTCAAGAATGTCAAGAATGAGCATGACTGATAGGAAATACTGAGTCTCTGTGGGTAAAGAGTGTGGATTTCAAGTAAAGGACATGAGTGAAGTTGTTGAAAGGTAAGCCGAGGTATATTACAATTTTTTGAGTTTGAGTAAATCAGTTCTAGTGGGGCAGTGCGAGACTGCAAGTGGTTAGCAGCTACTATGTGAGACTGGTCAGTGGTTAGGAGCTACTGATAAGAGGTGGGAGAAAGACTTACAGAGAAAGTGCAGAAGCAAAGAAAGGACATTTTTTTGGTTGGCTATAGCTTAAAGCCTGGTTGGCCATTGTGATTGGTTATCCTTAGTGTTTTGATTTTGTAACTTTGAGGCATTTACAGGCTTAGGTTTTGGTTTGCCTACATAGGCCGCTGTGGCATTACAGCCTCATCAGTCAAATGGCTTCCTTGTTTAATTAATTTAACAAGTTATAGAGCTGGGAAAATGCAGCTTTAGCTTGAACCCAGAGTAGAGTAATGAGGGGAGGCTGTAGGAGATAATACTAGAATTTGCAAGTGAGATCATGTCCCTCCTTTGTTTATGGCTTCTCATCTCGTTTAGAGAAAAAGCCAAAGTCCCTATAATGACCTATAAGCTACTACACAATCTTCCCTCTCCCCCAGTTCCCACTGCTCTCTTCCTTCATCCCTCTGCTCTAGCCCCACTGCTCTCCCATTGTCTCTTCAACAGACCAAGACCTTGTTTTTCTTCAGCTTTGTTTCCTCTCCCCGGAGTCCTCCCATCCCAGGTGGCTGCATGGCTCACCCTTCACTTCTTGCAGGTCACTTTTATCAGAAAGGCCTGCCCTGGCTTCTCTCTGTCACCTCCCCTTCCCCCTACTTTCCTTTGTTTTTCTTCATAGTACTTGGAAAGTGCATTTATCGGATCACTAGCATCCTGTGTATGTTTGCTTGTGAATCGTTGCCTTCTCTTCAGCTGTTAGAGATATGTTCTCTGAGGACGAGGATTTACTGCTATGTCCCTGGCAGTCCCAGAACCAGTGCCTGGCATGTAGCTCATACTCAGACATTTATTAGATAAAAAAGAAAAACAGGAGCAGGAGAGAGTGCGAGAGAGGGAAGGAGCTGGATATGGATCCTATAGGGTTTTGCATTCCAGGCGGCAGAATAAACATTTAATTCATTAGGTAGTGGCTAGCTATTGAAGGGTTCGAACAGGGGAGTGAGAGCGAAAACATTTAGTTTAGGGAAGATTACCAAGGTGCTAATAATGTATAGGATGGGTTTGTTTTTTTTTTTTAATTCATATCAGCCTCCCTTCCTTCCCCAAATCAGCACTAAGTAACATACCTGGATGTGCTTTAAAAAAAAAAAAATAACAATTTTGTAGTTTGACTCTCAAAAAACTGCTAACATAATTGCCAAAATGGCTAAAAGCAAATTCCCTTCCTGTACTTTTCCCCCTACTTTGCCCCAACGATAGCATCTTACATGACTGCAGCACATTGTCAAATCCAGGAATGTGACCTTGGTGTGATACTGTTAACTCAGGTACAGGCCTTGGTTGGATTTCATGATTTTACACGCACTTGTGTGTATGTGTACATGTGTGCGTGCACACGCATGCACACATGCATAGTTCTGTGAACTTTTGTGTAGAAAGGTGCGTTTTTAATGTTTCTACATCTAATTTTGAAGTTTTCTTCGAGGTGTTAGAAAATATCCTCTTAAATATCACTCTTGAGGTTGCTGGCTTCCCCCATTTACATATGAATAAAGTGAATGGCCCATAGTTTTATTTCTTTATGCTTCTGCCTAGGTGTTTCTGGTGGCCTTTCTTTCCTACACCAAAAATGCTTTAAAGCCTTTTCCTCACCAGTATTGCAAATCATATTACTTACCAGATCTTTTTTTTTTAACCATTACATTCTTGTTTCTTTCTATTGGTCATTTATCTACTTAACACTTCTTATCCTTTCCCATAGTAAAAGTATTTCTACAGGATTGTTGGCAGGGTTCTATTAAAGTCTTTTCCATTGCCTACTTTACTGTTCTAGTTAGAAATACATTTCTGGTAAGTAATTTACCAGTAGTTTCAGAACTGTGATGGGTAGTGGATGGGAAGGAGATTAAATTGTTTAAAACCTTTTATTCATCCTTTTAAAAATCAAGCTTCTAATGTTTTTAGATAGTCTGCTAGCCATATTATTTTCCTAAAATCCCACTTTATTAGTTTTTATATATCATGGAAAGTATTTGTCTTTATGTTATTTACAGACATTCTAAAAAAAAGTGTTTAAGTTAAAATTTTATAGTTTAATTTCTACAGCTATGCTAAATATGCGTTATATATATGTGTTCTATGTGAGATATACACACACCTATTTATATGTTGCTGATAGTTAAGGTGATAGTTGATGGTCCTCAGTAGGATTCTGGATTAATAGGCAGGCCTGTGTGCAACAGCTGAAGAAAAACCAAGGTCTGTATGAACATACTTAATACTATTTCTTACAGGTTCTGAGTTCTGTCCGCACAGAATGGGATCCACTGGATGTTCGCTTTGGCACCAAACAGCCTTATCAGGTGTTGACAGTGGAGTGCTCCATCAGTGTAGACAAAGAGCCCATGGCTGACAGCTGCATCTATGAATGCGTTCGGAAAAAAATCCAGTGTGTATCAGTCACCAGAATACCACTAAGATCAAAGGCCATTAGTTGTTGCAGGAATATTACTGAAGACAAATTGATTCTGGGCTGTGAAGATTCTTCAGTAATTCTTTATGAAACTCACCGCAGAGTGACTCTCCTAGCTCAGGCCGAACTTTTGCCTTCATTAATAAGCTGCCACCCAAGTGGTGCCATTCTGCTAGTTGGCAGTAACCAAGGGGAGCTGCAAATTTTTGATATGGCTCTTTCTCCTATTAACATCCAGCTTTTGGCTGAAGACTACTCGCCTAGGGAGACTCTGCAATTCAAAGAATCCTTTGATGTTTCTAGCAGTCTTGTTCACATGCAATGGACAGCTCCTCAGGTGGTTTCTAAGAAGCCGGAAAGTGGGGACATCTGTGATCTCCTCTTCCTCAGATTTGGCAGAGGACCTTTGGGTGTACTTTTGTTTAAACTTGGTAAGTCAAGGAAGTTGGTAAGTTTTACTTTGGTGATGGTGACAGTATAAGACAATAAAACTCTTCGTGGAATGTAGATTTTCTATTTGTCATCCCATAAGTATGCTTGCCTTTCAAACATTACATACAGTTTCCTTAAGAAATCTTTGTGGATGATTTTCTAAATGTCAAGGAGCAGTGGATACTGAAGAATTTGGAAGTTGCACTGATTGTCCATTGTGATGAATAAAAAGCCTGAATTTTTAAATTTGGTGCTTTTAGAATACACTGTCTACTCAAAAAATTGCTTAAGAAACACATATGAGAATATTTTAAAAGTACTTATTATGTCCATTAAAAATTCTGTGTTGTAAGAATATGATACTTTTCCCGTTAAAATTATTTTAAATTGTAGGTGTCCATTGTTTCCCAGATGGAAAATGTGTAAAGCAAGTGTTTTTAAAAAAGAGAAAGGACATATTTAGTTAGAATTTGCTTAAGATATTTATATAACTTTGTTTTTCTTTTAGATAAAAATAGTCGAAAGGATTTGTCAATATTAGGAAAAATTATGTATTAATGTAGTCCATTTCAACCAGGAAACTTTGAAGCAAAGTTTTATTGTTATGATTTAGTTGCCTTTTGTAGTTTTGCATTACTGGCTATGTCCTGAAATATATGATATTCTTTAGGTAATTTTGTGTAATTTAACATTCTTGAGAGAACCTCACTTGCATTTAAAAAAAAAACAGATTTTAATTAATTAACATTATTGCAATTTGAAAACATAGAAGAGTACATTTTAAAACTCCTTACAGGATTTGGCTCTGTGGTACAAAGTTAAGTTTTTAAAGACATTGTACTGTTTGTTAAATAGCTGTCAGTTTACTTTTTTTTTAAATGGATCTACTTGCCTCTGAAACTGAACACATTAAGTAAATCTAGTGAAAAAGACGTGATTAACTTGAAAGACATAAGGGATATAATGTAAGGGCTATGCTCTTTCGATGTAATAAAAATGCAGCTAAGTCCATTCATGATGTTAATATTGTCCAAGAAAAGTATGTTTGGAATCTCATTTATTATGAGATAATCCAGTTCTACTTTGCCCGACTACATGTTTAACAGTTGTACGTCTCCATCCACAACACTTATTAAAGTAGATTTTAGATGTTTTGCATGCCTGTTAAAACTCTCTCTCTAAATTAGCCAGTTACCTGTCAAACAGAAGGCTGTCTGCTGACATATACCTAGCTTTTCTTCAGCCCTCCCTTGTGGGCCTCCTCACAACAGCTTTGCAAAAAGCACAGCTTTCTCTTCCTATCTCTAGCACATTTGCCTTTCTAAAGTAAACAGGCTCCCAGTGTAGGGACTTAGAGGGCTTCCTGCTAATTGCCAGCTTGTAAACTTAATTGGACTATCTCCCTGGGCACTGTTCCTAAATCAATTAGGCAATGAGTTGGCTGTCACCTCTTTTTCCCAAGTAGGTCTCTTGGAAGAGAATTATCCAATAGAAGTCAAGCATTCAAATGAAAAGGTGATAACTTCTGCAACTGACATTTATCTTTTAAATTTTATTTTCAATATGACTCTTAAGTTTTATAAGATAGGGAAATTTTACAGTCTTACAGGCTCTTTAAAAGATCTAAATATGAAGTTCCCCAGGATTTTTGAAAATGTATTATAAGATTAATGTTTATTACAGATTATTTTTCCTAGGAGGAGTAGATGCCTTGAAACAGTAGATTCCAACTAACAGATCTTTTTTTTTCCTTAAGAAAACCCTGTTTAAAGAACAGATTTTTCTTAGGATCTGCTACTAAATACATCCAGAAATTTTAATATACTTCTTGAATTAACACAGTGCTGATTCTGGGCATCCATGTGGAATTTTCATGTATAATTCAAGTTACTGCATATATAAACAGGTAGTTGCATGTGCAGTTTCCCCACTAGGGAGCATTTATGAGATTTTTTTCATATGCTTGTTATGCGAGCCTTTGAAATTTTGACATGAAAGGTGTAGCTTACAATTTAAGAAGCTGAGATAGATCATAGTTTAAAATAGAATGCTGTCATATGTAAACGTGTCAGTGGTTGCTGCCAATATTCTAAGATTTTTGGAGTTTGACTCTTAGAATAGGTCAGTTAGTGTAATGTTGAAGGAAAACTGTTGCAAGGCGAGAGCTTCCATTCTAAATCCTTATAATCATCACAAAATGTGTTTGGGGTTAAAAGGATATCGCCACTGTTACTAGAAGAATGCAAAACACACGTTTTCCTCAGGAGGGAGCCAGAAGTGTCATCCTCCTACGTGGAAGCAACGTGTAATCAGAATTCCTTTACCTGACCATCATTATCCATATTTCCACAAACACAGACAGGGGTTAATTTTAAAAAGAGGAGTCCCTAATTATACTACTGAGATATTAAAGCTTCTCCATTCTCACCTTTTCCAACCTTCACTGTGCTCCTTAAACTCACATGATCAGCTCCCTGCCCTCAACAGAGAATCTCACCTTTTAACTGGCACTTCATTAATTTCATCTGCTTCTCACCACCCACCCACCCACTTATGTACATGTGCTTTAATCTTTCTTTTTCAGTTCAGTGGAAAAGGAGACCTTCCTCTTGTCCAGGACTAGTTCCACTGCTAGTTCCTTTCTGGATCCCAAAACATTCCCTCTAACACCTTTCCTCTGTCACCCTCCCCACTCCCCCCATGAATCTGGCTATAGCAGCAGGTACAAACCCAAGCCACACCATAAAACATACGTTCATCTCTTCCTTAAATTTGTTTCCCTCTGTTATTAATCTAATGTCCATCTTTCTTTCATAGTCAAACTCACTGGAATAATAGTAAACACAGAAATTCTTGGTTTCTTTATCTCCCATTCACTCTTCACAGCACCGCTTTTTGGCTCTTGCCTTCAGTGTTCTCCTGAAAGTACTCTTGAAAAGGCCAACAGTGACTTCCTACTTGATACACATATTTCTTCTATGTTACTTGATGACTTCTCAGCATTTGATGGTTGCAAACCACTTCCACTGTCATTGAACTCTCATTGTACTGGCCTTCTGTGATCCCAGATGCAACTTTTTGTCATTTTTTAATGCTCTTCTTCTGCCTTCTCGTGAAAATGTTGAGGCTCTCTAAGGTTCCATTTTTAGCTCTTCTCCCATTTTACACAGATGGAGACTTTATTTTTGATTTTGGTATCCCTATCTCTGACTTCAGTCCAGACCACTCCTGATTCCACATCCACATATTCACCAGACTTGCTGGGTACCTCCCCTTGGAGGTATACAGGTGCCTCAGACTTATTGTGGCAGACATGAAGTCATCATCTTTCTCCTTGCTTCTCCTCCTGTATTCTCCAGTTTGGGAGATGGTAGAGTTATTTAGATGGAATCCCAAGTCAAAAGTTATCCTAGAATCCTCCCTCACCCCTAGTGCCATATCCAGTCAGTGACCAGATCCCATCTGCCTTCTAAATACATACTGTCAAAACTGTCTCATTCTATTCAGCCTTGCTGTCATTACCATAATCTAGACCTTCCCTATTGTACCATGATCAAGCAGTGGCCCTCTGTCTGTAATGTTCTGCCTTCCACTCTTCCCAACCCACCGCTCAGTTAATCCCTTGAACTGCCATCAGAGTGCAGATTTGGTCATAGATTCTACACTGTGAAGTCCTTCAGTGGTTAGTAAGCCCTGTCTGCCTCTCGGGCTTCATCTCTGCGGCTGTGATGCCCTAGCGTAGCTCCGCAGTCACGGCTTGTGCTCTCACTCTCCTTTGCAGAGTGGTTTGATAGTATTCCATCTACCTAGAGTGCTCTCACAGAGCCTACAAGATCAGGGAAAGTTTAAATGTTCAAATGATGACATCAGACAGATAATTAAAGCTAACTTCTTCCCTCTCATAAGATTTTGAAAATCACAGCAATTTGGATGTGTGTGTACGTGTGTGTGTCTGTCACACTGTCTAAAAAACAAGTAGCATGATTTTTCTCTTAGAACTTGGTAAGAAGTATATTTTCTTCAAATGAATTATTTTTAATGAGTTATTTAAATTTTAGTTTACCCAGGTGGTAGTTTATTGCTGGAAAGACAATCCTTTCTCCATTAAATTAGCTTGACCATATGTGTGTGTGTCTATGAAAAGACTTCTTTCCCACTGATCTGTATGTCTGTACTTAAGTGAGTACCGCACTGTCTTAATTACTGTGACTTTACCGTAAGTCTTGAAGCCAGGTACTATTAGTCCTCCAATTTTGTTATTTTTCAGAATTGTTTGGCTATTCAAAGATCCTTTGAATTTCTATATAAGTTTTAAAACTGACTTGTCAGTTTCTACAGGAACACCTGGTGAGATTTTGATTGAAATTACATTGAATCTACAGATCTGCTTGGGGTGGAATGACAGTTTAACAATATTGAGTCTCCCAGTTTATGAACACAGTATCTATTCAGGTCTTCTTTAATTTCTCTCAGCGGTGTTTTATAGTTTTAAGTATAAAGATCTTGTACACAGCTTGTTCATGTTTTTGGATGCAATTGTAAATAGTATTTTTAATTATAGCTTTATAATTGTTCATTGGGATTATATAGAAATAAAATTTTAAAATATTGGCCATATATCCTGCAACCCTGTCAAACTCATTTCTTAGTTGTAACTTTTTATTGTAGATTACTTAGAATTGTCTATATAGATAACTATGACAACTGCAGTTAAAAATAAGTTTTCTATATTCTTATCCAGCCTGTATGCCTTTTATTTTGTTTTCTTCCCTATTATACTAAATAGGACCTCCAGTGCAATATCAAATAGAAGTGGCGAGAGAGGATATCTTTGCTTTGTTTCCAATCTTAGGTGGAAAGCATTTAATCTTTCACTGTATGTATAATGTTATTAAGCTGAGGAATTCCCCTTCCATTCCTAGTCTGCTGAGATATATTATCTTGAGTGGATGTTGAATTTTTTCAAGTGCTTTTTTCTACATCTATTGAAATGATTGTATGTTTTCTCTGGTCATAGATAGTGAATAATACTGATTAGTTACCAGATGTTTCAGTGACCTTGCATTTGTGGGATAAATCTCTCTTGTTCATGATTTATTATCAGTTAATATGTTGCCGGATTTGCTAGTATTTTGTTAAGGATTTTTGTTTATGGGAGACAGTGGTCTGCAGTTTTTTTTCTTTTCCTGTAATTTTTTTTTTTTATCATTTTTGGTCATTTTTGTCATTTTTTCTCATTTTGTTCTTTGTCATTTTGTCATTTTGACCCTGTCATTTTGTCAGGGTAAAAGCTGACATCATTAAATGATTTGGGAAGTATTCCCCCCTCTTATATTTTGAATTGTATAAAGTTGATATTATTTATTCTCTTAGTGTTTGAGAGAATTCACCAGTGAAGTCATCTGGTTTTGTGTGTGTTTCTGTGTGTGTGTGTTTCTGTGTATGTGTATGTGTGAAGGTTTTTTAACTACAAACTCACATTTAAAATCATTCAGGTTACCTACTCATTTCTTCTTGAATGAGCTTTGATAGTTTGTATCTTTCAAGGAATCCATTTCACTTAAGTTATATTTATTTCTATAAAGTTAGTCTCATTATTCACTTATTTTTAATGTCTAGTGCTGTAGTGATTATTCTTGATATTAATAAATGTGTCTTCACTTTTTTTCTCAATTTAGGTAGAAATTGGGCAGTTTTACTGATTGTTTCATAGAACCAGCTTTTAAGTTCATTGACTTTTATTATTCATTCTTGAATTTTTATTTAACTTAGGTCTGATTTGCTCTTCTTCCCTTAGGTTCTTAATGTGGAAACTTAAATTGTTCATTTTAGACCTCACTTCTTTTCTAATTGAAACATGTAAAGCTAGAAATTTCCCTCTAAATATTACTGTAACCATAGCCAGATCTCACAAATTTTGATGTTACATATCTACTGTATTCACTTCAAAATATTTCCTAGTTCACTTTGTGCTTTCTTCTTTGACCCATAAGTCATTTGAAACAATGTTTATTAATTTCTAAATATTTGAAGCTCTTCCAGGTATCTTTCTTTTTTTCTACTTCCTAATTCTTTTACTACAGTCTGCTGTTGTCTATGCCCTTGAGGTTATTTACACTTACTTTGTCTGTATGGTGGGAATATTACATAACAGTGTGCAGTGGTGCATCACTCCTCAGCTCCATGTTCAGTGACATCACTTTAGTGTTTGAAGTTAGCCATGGTGGGAGTGTTTACAACACTTGTTTGCTAGCACGCTTAGGATAGAAGGGGAATATTTTCCCCCTTGAAAATCTTGGTGTATAAATCCTTATACACTGAAAGTCATCCAGATATCTGCTGTGATCTGAGAACCCATTCTGTATGATTTCAAAGTATTTACATTTATTGAGGCTTGTTTTATTACCCAGAATATATTCCATCTTGGTTGATATTATATGTGCACTTAAAAAGACTGTGTATTCTGCTGTGGTTGGGTGAAGTGTTTTATAAATGTTAATATTAGGTCAAATTCACCAATAGTATTTTTTAAAATATTTTCTATTTTTACTGATTTTCTGTTTACACTTTCTCTCAGCTAGTCAGAGAGAAGTGCTTAAGTCTCCAAGAGTAAGTGTAGATTTGACTTTTTCTCCTTTTAGTGCTATCAGTTTTTGCTTTATTATTTTAGAGCTCTATTATTAGGTGCATTTAAGATTTTTATTTCTTCATGAATTTCCAACTTTTTATTATAAAGTTATAGAATTCTAGACTAATTCATTTTTCTCTCTCATCATTTTAAAAAAGCCCTACAATTTTTTCTGGCTTGTGTAATTTGAGAAGCAAATTTTGCAATTATTCATATCTTTGTTTCTCTGTACATCAGGTATTTTTCCCACTGGCTGCTTTTTAAGATTCTGTCTTTATCACCTTTTGAACAGTTTGATTGTGATTATGTTTTAGCTCTTCCTCTCTGGCTAGAAGTACTGCTTAGGCTATAGACAGAGTCAGTAAATTTCAGATATTTTCGGTTTCTTTCACAGTTCCTACACATTAATGTCTCCTGCCAAAAAACCACCCTGATTTATGAGGACCCTCCAGTGCCTGACTGTAGGCTTATGAAGGCTTTTGGACTGTAGCATTCATTGATTCTACCAACACACAAAAAAAAAAAAACCAGTAAAATTTTATTGCTTAGATAGTTAGGGCAATTCCCAGATTCCCGATCAAGTTGAGTCCTGTTAGGTATAGCCCAAGATTTCATTTTTATGTGACTTGAAGTTAGTATGAAGAATCTCAGCATCTTTTTCATGAATAAATACATTTTTAAAAATCCTGAAACCAGTGACTATTCCAGTTAGTGATGATGACGATGATAAAAGTAATGAAGAGTTACAGTAATATTTTATGTATTTTACAGCTTACAAGTGGTTTCACATACATTTTCTCATTTAGCTTTATGATTTTTCATACTGAGTTTTTCTAGATTCACTCAGATCACTAAACATTTGCTAAAGGAAAAATTATAGTCATTTTAAAAATGTTTAAAAAGCCTGCTTTAAAATAGTAGTACTTGTCATTTAATTACACAGAAATTGTTAGTTTCAAATGAGATCAACCATACTTAAAAGATGATAAAATAAAACTAGAACTGAATGCTCCCCTACTTTGTCTTGTGCACTTGTTCCTCTAAGATTAGAAGTGGATTTTCTTTTCATTTTAAAAGGATAAGCAAATATGTTTATGTTGTTCTAAGGTATTTTATAGCAAATCTTAGTTGTGAAAGGGGATCAATAGAAGATTAATACTAATGATTTCTTACTCATAATTACTAATAGAAGAGAATAACCTCTAAATGCCAATTTAAAATAAATTGGTATGGGTATCTATGAAGACACTATCAGTTAAGTCTTAATAAAAACAGTCTTAAAAGCATTTATATAGTCAAATTATATTTGTCTTAAGTATTTGTACGTTTTTGACCCCCATGTACATGGGACTGAAGACAAGATCTAACTTAGAACTAATGAAGCTGGTCAATAAGAATTGTGTTGCATCAGAACTCTGCCTTTAAATATATACAACAGAGGCCTCAATGACAAATCGGAAAAATAAAGTTAGCTATTGTGATTTACCTAAAAATCTCACATTTATTTATTTTTAGTCTAAACAGTTTCATTATGTGGAGTTTAGATTAGTTTGTGCTGAATGATAAGCATAGGCTAGATAAAGTCAGTAGATGATACTTAAAATGAAGATTTAACCTCAGCCAGATTATTCTTATTGTTTCCTTTTTTTCCCCTTACAGAAAAGTTAACTCTGTTTTTGTGATTCTACTTTGTATTTTTAAAAGATTGACTTGATTTTACATTTTTTTGTGACAGGTATCTTCACACAAGGACAACTGAGCCCAGTAGACATCATCTTCCAGTATATTCACTGTGATGAGATCTTTGAGGCAATAAACATCCTGAGTAGTATGAACTGGGACACTCTGGGCTACCAGTGCTTCATCAGCATGAGTGCCATCGTAAACCATCTTCTTAGACAAAAGCTCACTCCAGAGAGAGAAGGTCAGACTTCAAATATATTTCATAATAGGTTTTGTATATAATGAAGCATATTTTATTGCCAGTTATTTTTTGAGAATGTTTTTGTGTTGTGTTACTAGAGATTAGAAGACAAAAATGTAAATGCCCTATATTAAACTGACAAAATCAGATATCAAATAATTACTCCAATTTGGTACTTACTGTATAGCATTTGTCAACATAAACAACTTTTCTGTGCATACCTGTGCTGGAACTCACAGTGCAGTCATTGTACATTTCAGTCTAAGCTCATCTGTAAAATATGCTCAGATTTCAAATGTTGATCAAGAATTTCATGTACGTCTCTACAGTCTGGTAGACAGAGAGCCCTAAACAAAGTCCTTATTTCTCCTTCACTTTAGACGTAAGTATTTTTCTCTCACACCCAAGTTCTTTGTCCAGACAATAGACGTGTGTGTGTGTGTGTGTGTGTGTGTGTGTGTGTGTGTGTGTGTGTGTGTACGTGTGTACTGTAGCCCAGGTGTTCCTTTCTGTTTTCATTCTAACTTAAAATTCTGATTCCCCTTTCCCTTTTGCCTGCTTGGATTTCTCAGCCTTCTCTTAATAAGTAATTTTGCCCATTGGATCTCAGATGTTTATTGTCAAAGATAAAACACTGTTTTAAAAGAGAAAAAAATATATGTGCCACATACTTGAAATTACTCTATTTCCCAGTTATCCAGTATATGTTATTTTTATTATGAGTAATTTATTAACTTAATGTAGAATGCACCTAAACATTCTTGCATTTGTATCTTTACTTCAAATCTTTGCAATAAGCATTGACACTAATGGTGGGACATCATGGCCAATGAGGAACTGTCTCTAGGTAATTTATAAAGTAGGAAAAGCAGGAAATAATGTCAAAAGGGCTTTAATGAAGAGCTTTTTTGCCTACTATTTTCTTTCTGTGTTTACAGATTTTCTTATTCCATTATAATATGTTTCTAAAGTAAACAAGTTTAGACAGAATTCTGCATAAACCTTCATTTTAGTAATTTTAGAGAATAATCAGTAAGAACATGTTCTTTCAAGAAATCTGCAACATGAGACTTGGCCCAACTCATAAGAGGCCCACAATAAATATTTATTTGATGTTAACTGAATGTGCTTTTTGGAGGGAGTCCAGCCCATGTATGGAGATTCCAGGACTTCTACAATGAGAAAATGTCCAGCATAGTGCTTGGCCCACAGTAGGTATTCAATGAATATTAGTTAAAAATAAAAAGTTAACTTCAAAATCTTAGGGTTCTAGGATTACTATAATATTTCTACCTGCAGGGTGAGCTCAAGTAATTATTTCCTAGTATTGATTCACTCTCAAGATTGGGAACATAGTAAGGGGGGAAAAAGCAGCAGAGTCCCTAAAAAAAACCTGTTATGGTACACATAATTCATGCAAGAGATCCTAAATTTACAGTTGAAGAAATATAAAGAAGGTAGAATACTGACTTTCTGTCAGGATGCTGAAAAACTGGTAACACATTTTTGTGTTGTAAGATCCCTGTGAAAGATTATTAGTGAATTCACAAGTGGGCATTACCAGACTCCTGCCTTAATAAAGGGTATGTTCAAGGAACCATATTGAGTAGATAGGGAAATAAAAACCTTGTATGATACTAGGCTATTAAAATAAAATGCTTACATGATGCTGGGTTATCAGAATATGTACATTTTAAGTAAGTATATGCATTTCCCCCCAAGTAACTGCTAACACATTTGTAAAACATTCAGAATTCTTCTCTACTGAGATTTATTCTATCTGAACCTAACAAATTTGACATGGTAATTTGTTTTCCTTTTATTAGTGGAACCCAGTGAGCTCTTTTATTTGTAGCCGTGTTGTGGTTATCTTTGAGATCTTCATTTCTGCCTTAAACATCAAGCTGGGCTATCTAATGAATCTATAACTGTGCTGGGAGTTACAAGTATTCCATGGAGGCTCAAACATTTCAGACGTACGAAACATGCTGTCAGGAAAACAAGCAATGGCAGGAGAATCTGGCTTGTTCTCACAATAGCATTGCTGTATTCAATTTTAATCTAAATTGACTGCTGCTTTGCAAGAAAATACCCCTAAAGTTCATCTTACTTTACTGTCTAGATTTGAGATTAAAAAAAGAAATTACTAACAGCTTAGCCAAGTCCATAGCAATTACTCTGATGAGGTATTTAATACTTTCAAACCTAAATATGCCTCAAACTAAAGAGTTTTGCTAAATAAGGAATTGTTTATTCAACCCAGTGCTAGTAGCATAAAAATCAGTGGAGTCTGACTGTGAACTGTAATTCTCATGCAACACTCACTGTTAAGATAATTATATAACTTCCAGGTATTTCTGGGTGGAAACACAACCCCACTGGCATGTGTTGGTAAACTGTAAAGCAGGCAAAATGTGCCTTCTTCTCCCAATCACTAGCCCTTTGGTTTATCAAAACCTGTTCTCTAGTGCTTCTTTCCTAGGAGGGTGTCAGTTGACCTGAGCAGATTAGCATGCCATCCCTCCCAGGGGTGTTAGCTTTCACACTTGGACAAAGCCAACAGTCTTGTTGTTTAGGACAGGATTTAGGGAAGGTATAGGGATTTTCCATCTTTCTTTAAAATTGTAATAGATATTATTCCTCCAGTAAGGCTATTTTTATGTGTGTTATTTTTTAAACATCTAATACTGATTTCATCTGCTAATGCAGAAAGGTTAGTTTTCTCCTTTCATCTAAAGAGAGTAAATGTTGAGTACATTGTGAGTTGATTTTACTGGAAATACTGTTCAAACTGTGTTGCTCTGATGACTCACTGTTTTAATTACCCATTTGTGGTGAGAGGTTGATTCATTATGGATTTCTTCAGTTTTGACAGCTTTTTGTTGCTCAGAGTCATTGTCAGCTTTGCCTCAAGTGAAAGTTTATACACAGGTTTGTTTTTGTACCAGCTGTCATATTTTAATTTCATCTTTCCTGCAACAAGCTCACATTTCATCCAAGTTTGCAAAACCTGACTGACTGCAAACATGAGTATTCTGTTGTAATTGAACGAGTTTCACTTGTTTCAGTGCTTCTATGTTTGAATTCCACAGCACAGCTTGAGGCAAGCCTTGGAACCTTCTATGCTCCAACAAGACCACTCCTGGATACAACTATATTGGAATATAGAGACCAAATCAGCAAATATGCAAGGAGATTCTTCCACCACTTGCTCAGGTGAATGGTATCTTTGGATTAATTAGTGTCAGACTAATTACCTACTTAAGGAGCCATCTTCTTTAATTAGAATATTCCATAATATGGCTATCTGTTTTCTGACAGTCCATCCCATAAGAGGAAAACAAATCATATCTTAATATTCTTTAATTCATCCTTTTTTTCCTTTTAAGGACTATATTTGAATATTGTTTAGGGCTTTTACATCGTTAGTACACTTTAATATAATTCCCCGTTTGGTATGAAAGCAAATAATATCACCTATCTAAATCAACTTAAAAATGTTAATTGTACTCTTGGCACTAGAAAAATGTTTGTTTTAATTGTAGCTAAAAATGTGAATGTGCTATAAAGCTCTGAGACAGTCACTGGTCTGCTTTACTTTCAGAATTACTATAGAAAGATTTGTCCATTGTCCTCTTATATAATGTGGCAAGTTGCTCACTTCACTGTGCCTCATTTTCTTTGCTTTAAATGTGTATAATAGATTCCTTTAATCTTAGTGATTAGATACAAAAAAATAGATAATGTCAAGAAATTACTCTGAGACAAATACTGTATAAGTTGAAGAACAAGTACATATAGCATATTCTATATGTACAAAATTCAAAAAAGTTAGATGGATAGGTGGAGATGGATGGATGGAGAGAATTAGTTACTTTAGGGGTACCTTTAAGTGTGTTGATGCTATAAGTAAAAGCAAGGAAGTGACTAGCACAAAATTTAGGATAGTGTGGAATTGGTTAAGAGAAATATGATAGGAACAGGCACATGGGAGCCTCCAAGGTATTAATAATGTTCCATTTCTTAGGATGAGTGGGGTATATATCAGGGTCCATTAAAAATTACTACTTTCTTAGCTGAATTTATGCATTTTGTATACTTTTATAAATGATATAGTTGGGTACTTTTGTAAATGATATATTTTATAATAGAAAGTAACAGAATTTTCAATTTAATGTGCTAAAAATAATTATTACATAGAATTTACTTTAGAGTTTTATTTTTATAGTATAAGCTGTTCTTTTTAACTCAAGTAATTTCATGTAGTCTCCCCTTTTTCTTCTCACAACCCTGTTAAAGGGAGTATTATTATCATTTGACAAATAAGTAAACTATTTATAAAGTGGCACTTTGACGGGTACCCAACAGTGAAGCCATTAGAAAACAGTCTTTTTAGAAGCTGAGAAATGTTAATATATTGCACAAGTTATGATCTGCAGTTGAATCTTGCCTTTTTATCTGAACAACATTAGTATATTCCAAGAGATTCTCCACCCTAAGTGAGGCAGTCTTTTATAGATGACTATATGACAAAAATCCTAGGGCTGATGTCACATTTATTTGGACTTAGACCTTTGTTCTTGATTTATTTTTTTGTTTTCCCTGTTCCTGGGGAAAATTAATGAGAAGCAGACATTTTGGTGGCATACTCTTGGTGGCCTCACTGTGTCTCTGGCCTCTCTGACTTCATGCAGTGATTTGGTTGTGCGTAAACGTCACATTTTATAATGCTCTTATCCTGCTAATACTCACACATGCTACTAATGTGCAATTTTTTGTTCATTTGTTTT
Source organism: Camelus ferus (assembly GCF_009834535.1). Classification (NCBI taxonomy): domain Eukaryota; kingdom Metazoa; phylum Chordata; class Mammalia; order Artiodactyla; family Camelidae; genus Camelus; species Camelus ferus. The sequence goes on along the minus strand of NC_045710.1, from coordinate 45,802,201 downwards.
AATCAAATACAGTATTCTAATTAGTTTTGGATGTATTTTGATGAGGTGACTATTACTATCATTATTATTAGACTCCAGTTTTTCCGTGTGGTTACATCTGGAATTGAACGTTTTCCCTTAGGGTATACTAGGTTTTTCAAGTTTCCTTTTTTGCATGCTTTGCTACTCTTTCAAATATAATGAGTGTTTATTAGTTCTTTTGACACTGGGCTGTACATAGCATTATGAAAAAAGAAACGTAAATTTAGAAGAAATTGAATGAGATAGTTTAAGCTGGAACCATTTTTTTTGTTTAATCTGCTGCCAAGAAATTCTCTTGCTTAAGGGAAGAGAAAAAGGCCAAATACTTTGTTGTATTTGTAAAGTGCTAGGATTGCATTACCCCCTGTATGTTGGTTAGTCAGTATTTTAATACTCTAAAGAAAAAGTTATTTAGATAATGGAATAAGTCCTAAACATTAAAGATTATCATCGAGAATGTTAAATTAAAGATGAGGAAAAGGAGCACCATGCCAGGTAGGAAAATACCTGGGATCACTCACTGGTAAAGGTGAGGACTCAGGCTGCCTGAGTCCAGATTGGACTCTCTGGATAAACAATAAAATATTACATTGATTTTAATTTCATAAAGTATGCAAGGTGAAGTCATAGTATTAAATTTGTGATGACAGACAAGTATACTGCATGGGTTTTTTAAATAAATGTTTTTGGATACAATTTTGTTTTTATGTTGACAGTACAAGAAGTACACGGACATCTTCTTGTTTCTCGGCCTTTTTTGTCTTTAGCAAGTATGGAAAATTGTCTTGACAGTCTTCCTTCAAAACCAAATGAATCTAAACTTTAAACTTACTTCCCATGTCCTTTTGTGACACCTTTTTGTGTGTGTTGGAAGTGGTCAGTTTTTGTAAAGAAATGCTTCTTATAAATGTAAACTGTTGAGCCTAACATTAAAGGTAGAAGGCAGTAGGAGTATGATCTTAATAGAGTAGCTAAATAAAGTGGTTGTTATAATAAAGTTTTAAAGAGATTATACAGTTTAATTCATTGAGCTGGAAGAACTTACCTATGAAAGGTGTCTTGAAAAAAGTTCAGTTGTGTTATCCTTTACTCTCACACTCACAATGCTCTGATGCCAGATGTTGGGGTTTTTTCCCACACTGACCAATTCTCTGACACCAACTGGGTGTTCTGCAATTCAATTCTGACATTAACCAGAGTTAATGCAGGCCCCACATGTTAAGGGCTCAGTCTCATAAGACTACCCTTACTTCAGATGCCATTCACAAGTTACAGATCTCCAGGTTACTTACAGCTTGTCTGACTTGGCTACAAATCAGAGATTGCTACTACTCCCTTAACAGCTTCATTAATATTCCTAGAATGGCTCACAGAACCCAGGAAAAGCATTTACTTACTGTCGCCAATATTTTAAAGGACACAAACAGCAGATGAAGAGTTGCACAGGGCAAGTTATGTGGGACAGGACTCCAAGTTGCCATGCCCTCTTCCGGTGCACCACCTTCCCAGCACCTCCATGTGTTCACCAGTCCAGAAGCTGTCTGAACCCCCTCCTTTTGGATGTTTATTGAGGCTGTATTACATAGGCATGATTGATGAAATAATTGGCCGCTGGTGATTAATTCAACCTCTAGCCCCCTTTTCCTCGCCTCTGCCTGGAAGTCCAGAAGTGGGGCTGAAATTCTAACCCTCTGATCATGTGGCTGGTTTCCTTGACAACCAGCCCACTTCTATAGAGTCTTTCACAAAGTCACCTCGTTAATATAAACTCAGGTATGGTTGAAAGGGACTTGTTATGAATAACAGAAAACTTTTTACTTTCACCTTTTTGGCTCCTTATCACTTACGAAATTCCAAAGACTTTTTAGGAGCTCCATGTCACAAACAGGACAAAGGTCAAATATATATTGCTTATTATAAATCACAGTATCACAGAAGGCACATGCAACTTTGCCTAAACTAAGTTCAGAAGGTGATTATTCACCTCTGCCTCCATGAAATTGAACAGTCCTCCAGAATTACTGAATAGGGAAGTATTAACAAGTAAGAGCTTTTTATTATAAACAAATAGGGAAACTATAATAGGAATTCCTAGATATTGATGAAATAAAAAGGCAAAACATTTCAAATGAATGTGCTACATATGAAGTTTATTTTACTAACATTGAAATAGATTATAAAGGACTAGTAGTTAATTCAGTTTTACTTGTTTATTTCCCCTATTAACAATAAGACTATTATTTTCTGACCCAAATGGTATTATGTGATTGTGGCACAGAGAGTCATGTTTTTTAAACATTTATGAAATAGTAAACAAAATGTTGGGAAAGGGAGCTTTATTGTCTAGAAGTAAAAATATCATGTTTATGAAATAGTGGTTGGAAAATGTATTGATGTCTGCATTTTCCTTGGCACTGCAACAAAAAAATAAGATGAACTGATGGATAGAAAGGGAGTTGTATAGATATGTGATAAAACAGTACTGTAAAATGATGATAAAATCCAAGTGGTAAAAATATATGTTCTGTCAACTTTCCTGGATGTTTGAAAATTTTTATAATATGTTGGAGAATAATATATATTATGTTAGAGTCAATATTTATACTTAGAAATCAGGAAAAAAGTAGTCTTTTAGAAATGGCACTTGGCTTATGCAAAATATATATGTTAGTCAAAAATAAACTGTTTTGCGACTAAAAAGTTGTTAACCAATTTGATTTATAAATGGCTTTTTAAATTTTACTTTTCACTAATGGAGCATGATGTAAATAAAACAATTATACACAGTCCAAAGAACAGTTACCTCAGGATATTTAGGGACTCAGAATTATCTGCAGAGAAAAACTTTCTGGTCAGATCATCCATTTAATAGGTATTATATTTAAAATTTTTGTTTAAAGCATGGTTGAGCTGGAAGGAAGCTAAGGGAAACACTCAAAAGTTGAAATGACAAGGATGCTGGATTCCACAAGAGTAAGCAAAGTGCCTCAAGGGCATCTGCTGGCACCTGTCAGTGAGGTGCTTGGTTTATAAAGGCTGTGTACTCAGAGGATTGGAGACAAAGCCTAGGGCTCAAGCAGAGTGGGAGATTGGATCAGACATTCCCCACATCAAACTAAGACCCTTGAAGAGCGGCATCTTCCCTGAGAGAACTAGAAGGAAGGAAGGTATGAGATACAAGAAAGAATGGTAGGCAAAGAATAATGTTGAACTTGTGGGAACCTAAAGAAAAATTAATCATATAAAACATAAACACTAGTATCTAATCTAAGTGGTTAAAAGTTAACATAAAATAGGTAAGATAAAGTTAAGATTAAAAAGTTAAGACAGTGGCAACATATAAATCAGAAGAGGAGTGAAGAAGTTAAAGAACTCTGAGGTCTTTGATTTTTCAGGAGGAAGGTAGAGATACTTGTTAGTACTAGGTCTTGTTAAGTAAAATATATACATGGTGGAATTTCTAGGGTAGTCACTAAAAGAATGGAAATAGAGTATATAATTTTCAGAGTGAAAATGTTGGATGAGGAAAAGAAAGTTCAACCCCAAAAGAGGCAACAATTAGGGAGAGAGTACAGCATTAAAGGGGAGGAAACATAGAAAAAAGGATGAAAAACAGAAAACACATAATGAGGTAGTAGAAGTGAAATCTAAAAATCAATAATCATTGTTAATGTCAGTGGGTTAAAATTTTCACTTGCAGAGATTGTTGAAACAGATTTTTCCCTAAGTTTTTACAAGAGATACCTAAAACAGAAAGTTTAAAAGCTAGAGAATGGAAAAAAAGTATAGTAGGTGAATTTCTAAAAGAGAGCTAGTCATGTTACATAAATAGTCTTTAAAGCAAAATCATTAGTAGAGATTACCAGAGATCCATATCGATATAAAAGTCAATTCACAAGGAAGATATAACAATTCTAACTGTATATTAAGAACACATAAAATAAAAATTGATGACTCCACTTTCATAGTTAGAGATTTTAATTCCCTTCCTGTGGTAATTGATAGATTCAGTGAACAAAGTATCAATAAGGAAATAGAGAATAGAATAATATAATTAAAAGCTTGATTTAACAGACATGTATACAGTACTGTATACAACTGGAGATTATACTTTTTTTTATGAGCAATCAAAAACACTTTTTTTAAACTGACCTTGTTCTGGCCATAAAGTCCATGAAAATTTCAAAGGATCAGTTATACTTACTTAACAATACCTGAGTGCCACATGCCAGGCACTATAGTTAGAGGTAAGATATAGCAATTAACAAAACAGAGACATACAAAAAAAATCTATGACATCATAAAGTTTATGTTTAGTGAAGGAAACATGTAAATAAGCAGGTAAAATATATTGAATGTTAGGTAGTAATATGTACCATGAAGGAGAACAAAGAAGCAACAGAAACTAGGGACTATGGGGTGGTGAGGCCTCATTAAGAAGGTGAAATACGAGTTAAATCCTCACAGTTTGGCTGGAACAGTGAATGAGAGGCAGAATAGCAAGAGACTGGGTCAGAGGGGTAGCAGGTGGCTCAGTAATATAGGACTTTTGTTGGCTATTGTAAGGAATTGAAATTTTTCTCGTGAATAATAAGGGAAGTAAATAGATGATTTGGAACCAACCAGTGAATGAATCACTCCAATGCTATGTTAAGAATAGACCTTTGAAGGGCAAGGGCAAGGAGACCATTTGGGAGGCTATTGCAGTAATTGAATGAGAAATGGTGGCCATACAGAGCAGACCAGTAGCACAAGAGATGAGGACAGAGTGGTTGGAGTTTGGACATATTGAAGGTTAGCTAACAGCATTTGCCAACAAATTGGACAAAGAATATGATAGATAAGTCAAGGATGACTTCAAGTGTTTAGATCTCAGCAACTAGAAAGATGGAGTTGCCATTGACACTACTGGTAAGACTGAAGAAAGAACAGGTAGTGGGAAAAGGTCACACGATTGGTTTTGAACATATTCAGTTTAAGGAATTCAGAGGTGATTTCTGAGACAGAGTTATAAAGGGAAATACATAGCCTTAAATGTTGATATTAGAGCAGAAGAAAGACTCAAAACTAAAGAGCCATGCAGTTTGAAATATTATTTACAATAGCTAAGATATGGAAGCAACCTAAATGTCCATCAATAAATGAATGGGTAAAGAAGATGTGGTATATGTTAATACAATGGAATATTACGAAGTCATAAAAAATGAAACCTTGCCACTTGGAACAACGTGGATAGACCTTGAAGGTATTATGCTAAGTGAAATAAGTCAGACAGAAAAAGACAAATACCATGATTTTTCTTATATGTGGAATCTAAAAAACAAAACAAATGTAACACACATGAAAAAACAGAAATGGACTTACAGATTCAGAGAACAAAGGTGGTAGCCAAAGAGGAGGTGGAGGGGGAATGAGTAACATAGGTGAAGGAGAGTAATAGGTACAAACTTCTAGTTAGAAAATAAATGAGTCTTAGGGATGAAATGTACAGCATGGGGAATATAGTCAAAATATTATAATAACTTTATATGGGGACAGATGGTAACTAGACTTACTGTGGTGATCATTTTGTAATGTACAGAGATATTAAATCACTGCAACAGTAGGTTATACTTCAGTTTTGAAAAAGAACCATGCAATTTAAGAAATTAAAAACATTAGTAAGGTGAAGCTAAAAAATTAGTAGGAGGGAAATAATAAAGATACGTTCAAAAATTAATGTAAAAAAATTATAGAAGAGGATTAATAAAGCTAAGCATCTTTTCTTTGACAAGATAAGTAAAATAGAAAATAGTGACCAATATTAGGGATATAAAAGGGACCTAATGATAGACATACCAGAGATTTAAAAAACTGAAATAAAGGAAATAGTATGAACAACTTCATTACAACAAACTTGATAAATCAAGTGAAATGCCAAATTTCTTAGAGAAATAAAAATAACCAAAATTAACTAAAAAGAAATAGAAGATCTGAATAGCTCCATAACAGTTAAAGAAATTAAATTACAAATGATCATTTTTCCCACAAAGTAAGCCACAATTCCAAGGTGTTTTTAAGAAGTGAGGTTCCATCACTACTTACACCACTTTTTCTTCATTTTTTTTTAGGTCCTTTTTTCAAATGTGTATTTATTTACACAGTTGTAATCACTGGGTACATGAAATTTTAAAGAAAAAAATTCTAAGAACTGATTCACTATGATGGCCTTCTAAGAGACTTTTTCTTTCTTTGATATGGTACTCAGATTTAAGGATTGTTTAGCCCTGGAAAGTAGCCCACATACATTTAAACAGACCTTTGTTTAAGGAAAAGATGAAAGAGCAAAAAGGGAAAATAAGCAGAAGAGAACAAGGCCTTTAATGGAAAGCAGCTAGATGTGCTTTCATAGATGAAGGAGCTTGTTTTCATGTGGGCCCAGTTAGGGCTGGTTGGGAAGGAAAACCGGGCAGAGGTGCACCTTGGATTCCTGCCAAAGGGTGAGGGGCCCTCCACCATAATGACAATTTGAAAAAAGGTGGTGATACTAATCAGTAAAGTGGGAAACCAGACAAAATTGGCAGAGGGCAGGTACAAATAACTTGAAGGCCATTTTGTGAACAAATTTGGCACACTTTGCTCTTCTTCCTGAAGGTTCCCTTTTCACAGTTAATCAGGGCTATGAGCCAGGGGTGTGGCCCAAAACATCCAAAATGTTTTGCACTTGGCAGTGTGGCTTTCCTTACATCATTGCCTCCCTATATTGCTCACATTCTTGTTCAGATATTATGTCTAAAAATCTAAATGGGTAAAAAGTGCATTGTTAAGAGGAAAGCCAAGATTATTTGAAAAGCTGTCATAATAACCACTCTCTTCCACTTGAATTACTGTAGTGGCTTAAGAACTCTCTTTTGTCCAGTGTGAGAGAAATAGACTAGATTCATTGTAGAGATGGAGCTAAGAGTAGGGATAGTCTGCTTATTAGGCATCATATTGAATGGATGAATCTTGAGACTTTTCTTTCACCCTAGTCATTATTATTTTCAATTGTGATGTACAAAATTTGTTTTGTGCCTAAATTTAGTTCTATTCAAAGTTGCTTGTTGCTCATTTTCTCTTGCATGTAACTCCCCACTGTCTTCTCTGTTACTTTTATTCAGTGAGTGATATACTAGGGCATGGGTGAAAGGCCACATTTATAAATAAGTCAACTGTGTCTGCAGACTCAGCACTTCTGATCAAGACAGTTGCTGACCTCAAACCCCAGACTGGCCTCGGCTGATGCTTCTTATCAGGAAGTCTTTCTTTAGTTTGGCAAATGAAAGGGATTAAAAGACACTAGGACTTACTCACATTCACTATATTAAAGAAATGGTCTTTAAAGTACATTTGAGTATAGCACCCAGCCGCAGTTGGAATGTACTAGAGATGACCACAAACCTGTAACATGGACTGTGTAACAAAGTTAGAGCTACATTACAGCTGTGGTGTGAGGAGAGTCTTTACCAACACAGCAAAAATCAAAGATGTCTTATCAGAGAGTGAAGGACATGCATGGCACGCAGATTGTGGCTGATAAGAGAGACATGATGACTCTTGGTTGTTGATGCTCACAAGCACATTATGAAGTCTAGGAGAAATTCTGCTTTGTTAGGTATTCTACACTGTTGGGGTCTGAAAAAAGACACACAAAAGAAGATACAGTCAACAATTAGACAGATTTTATTACATCTGCAGGTCACATAGCTAAAGGAAAGACTATGATATAATATAACAAATGAACCTCAATAAATGTCTCAGAATGTCTACCTTTATGTGAAATATATTTGTTTACTTTGTGTTTGATACAGTATAGACATAACTTTAATTATTCTTTAATCTTTTGTTCTATATTTAAGCTTAACAGAATTCAAAGAATTATGAACAGATAATATAGCTTTATTTCCATTTATAGTAAGTATTGATACCCGTCTGTTGTCTTCTAGAGGAGACAGGATAAGTAACATTCAGTTCCTATTGAAATGGCTGAAAAAAAGACATGGTGAAATCTTTGGTGAACACTCTGGTCACATGTGGTTACTGCTATGAGAAGATATATTTGTCTTTTAGTTCATAGGTTTCATAAATACATGTTGTTTAAACCTAAAGCCCTCCCATGAATTTAGCTTTTCCTGATCCACAGGCCTGTGCATTGTCATTATAGTTTTTAAGAACACTAAGCTACATTTTTTCCATCTTCTGATTGTAGAAGTAATACATGATTCTTTTTCACAATATAATTGCCTTCTTTTCGTGTCAGTAAATGTAGACCCACATCATGCATTATAAAGATGTACCACCATAATTTATTCACCCATCCTCCTATCTATGGGTGTGGACTATTTCCAATTTTTTGCTTCTATAAAGAATGCTATAATAGACATCATATTCATAGATATGATAAGATACACATGCAGACACACACATCTTTACACATTTATCTGATTATTTCCTGAGAATGAATTCTTGTAAGGGAATTTCCAAGTCAGAAGTTATTCATATTTATAAGATTCTTGGTATGTTTTGTCAAATGTCCCTGTCACTATTTTGTGAAATTATTCATCATACTCATAGTTGAAATAGTATCTCAAAGCACTGACAGTTAAAGGGGTAAAATCTAACGCCTTCCTGTTTTAATTTTTTATGTATTAAAATCTGTCTTCTTATTGAAAAAAAATTTTAAATAATAAACTTTATTGTTTCAATAGAGATTTCCTGTATACAATCTGTCCCCAACCTGCTTTAATATTAATTCTTTTTTTTACTAATGGTAATTGCATACATTTTCATATATATATGAGATATATATATATATAGGCTATTTGTATTATTTTGTGAATGGTTACTATTTAATGTGTGCCAGTTAAAGCTAAGGGCTTTAGAAACTTGATCACATTTCATCTTCACATCATAGTATGTAAGCATATATTATCCTTGTTCTATAGCCAAGGATATTCATAGAGATTAAGTAACTTGCTCAACAATTATATATAATATGTGGCAGACCAGAATTCTAACGAGTCCATCTAACCTCAAAGTCTGTGCCCTTCATCATCATGAAACTGAACCACTTCAACAGATAAGTTCCTCTTTTCTAGAGGTATTTGATAAAAGAGGAGACTTTTACTGGCATGGAGGGTCTGTGCAGTGTAGGAGGGTAGCAGCAGAGAATTTTGAAAATGGGCACATTCTTATTGTTCCTTAGCTTCAGTTTCTTGATTTGTAAATAAGGCTAATAATGGTATCTACTACATTGGGATACTGTTAGAATTAATACAAAAATCTCTAACAAAAGTATATGGTACAATCTTGCACATAATAAGGACCCATGAATGCTATTATTGATTATGGTATTGTAGAGGTTTAATTAGATGAAGATGGATGAAATGATCTTTTAGAACAGTATTTCCAACCTTTCCTCATTATTGCCACCCCAAGGAGAAAAAAAATTACATTAAATGAATTAATTTCTTCCTAACAACATAAATTCAGAGGAATAATATTTGTCAGGTAAGGTTAAGCTTTGGAGGGCCACAAACTATTGTAATAGCTAATATTTTTGTAATCACTAAAAACCAAGTTTTTGCCCCCTCAAAGGTGATACTGGTCCCATTGAGAATGCATGTCTTAGAAGGAAATGCCTCTTTTTAAAATTAAACAACTCAAAACTTATCAAACTCACAGGAAATTTATCATAGACTTGATGGAGGAAGTGGGACTAAGTGAGATTTCCTCATTTTTATTTAGTGTAACTGTTAAAGATTAATTTATTATTTTTGTTTGTTTTTGTTTTGGGGGAGGTAATTATGTTTATTTATTTACCTATTTATTTTAATGGAGATACTGGGGATTGAACCCAGGGCCTCCTGCACGCTAAGCACGCACGCTACACTGAGCTATAACCTCCCACTGATGTATTCTTTTATTGACATTTAGTATTTACAATTTAAACTAGTTTCAGGTGTACAGTGTAGTGATTCCATATTTTTATAGATTATACTCCATTTAAAACATGCTACAATACTCCATTTAAAACATGCTACAAAATAATGGCTATATTTCCCTGTCCTGTACAGTATATCCTTGTTGCTTATCTATTTGATATATAGTAATCTGTATCTCTTAATCCCATACCCCTATTTTACATCCCACCTTTCCTCTCCCCACTGGTAACCACTAGTTTGTTTTCTGTATCTGTGAGTTTGTATCTATACATTTATTTCTTTTGTTTTTCACATTCCGCATATAAGTAGTAACACAGATTGTCTTTGACTTATTTCACTAAGCATAACATTCTCTACATACATCCATGTTGCTGTAAATGACAGAATTTCATTATTTTTAATGGCTTCCACTGTATATACAACCACATCTTCTTTATCCATTCATCTGCTGATGGACATTTGGGTTGCTTCCATATCTTGGCTACTGTAAATAATGCTGCTGTGAACACTGGGACACACGTTTCTTTTCAAATTTAGTGATTTCAGGGTTTTTTCTTCCAGATACATACCCAGGAGTGGAAATGCTAGATCATATGGTAGTTCTAGTTTTAGTTTTTTGAGGAGCCTCCTTACTGTTTTCCGTAATGACTACTGAGTTACATTCCCACCAACAGTGACCAAGGGTTCCCTTTTCTCCAACATCTGTTATTTGTAGAATTTTTGATAGCTAGTTTGACAGATGGTAAGATGATATCTCGTTGTTTTCATTTGCATTTCTCTAATAATTAGTGATGTTGAGCATTTTTTCATGTGCCTTTTAACGATCTGTATATCTTCTTCGGAAAAATGTCTATTCAGGTCTTCTGCCCATTTTTTGACTTGGTTATTTTATTGATATTGAGCTGTATGAACTGTTTGTATATTCTGGATATTAACCCCTTACCGGTCACATCATTTGATAATATTTTATCCTTTTCAGTAGGTTATCTTCATTTTGTCATTGGTTTCCTTTATGGTGCAAAAACTTTTTAATTTAATTAGGTCCTGTTTGTTTATTTTTGCTTTTATTTCTTTTGCCTTAGGAGACAGATCCCAAAAAATATTGCTATGATTTATGTCAAAGAGTCGTCTGCCTACTTTCTCTTTTAGGAATTTTATGGTCTCCAGTCTTTCATTTAGGTCTTTAATCCATTTTGAGTTCATTTTTCTATATTGTATGAGGAAATGCTCTAATCTCATGATTTTACACGTAGCTCTCCAGTTTTGCCAGCACCGCTAATTGAAGAGACTATCTTTTCTCCATTGTATATTCTTGCCTACTTTGTTGCAGATTAATTGACCATAGGGTTGTGGGTTTATTTCTGAGCTATTTTGGTCCACTGATCTATGTGTCGGTTTTTTGGCCAGTACTATGCTGTTTTGATTACTTTATATTACAGTCTAAAGTCAGGGAGCATAATACCTCAAGATTTGTTCTTTTTTCTCATGGTTGCTTTGGCTATTTGGGGTCTTTTATGATTCCATGTAAATTTTAAGATTATTTGTTCCAGTTCTGTGAAAAATGTCATGGGTAGTTTGATCGTGATTGAATTAAATCTATAGGTTGTTTTGGGTAGTATGGACATACAGCAATATTAATTCTTCCAATCTGAGAACACAGGATATCTTCCCACTTCTTTGTATCACTTTCAGTTACCTTCATCAGTGTTTTATAGTTTTCAGAGTATCTAAGTCTAACCTCTTCGGTTAAGTTTATTTCTAGGTATTTTATTATTTTTGGTGTGATTTTTAAGGGGCTTACTACACCTCTGAGGTGTACAGCTCCCTACATGATCACTTCTCTTCCCTTCCTACCCGATTCCCTGTGGATCTTTCATACAGCCTCAATTGTATGGGAGTCTTTCTGCCAGTTTCCAGTTAGTTTTCAATGAAAACTCTTCCACATATAGATGTATTTTTTATGTTTTTGTGGGTATAGGTGAATTCCACATCCTTCTACTGTGTCTTCTTGATCCTAATCCAATTTCCTCATATTTTTAAGATTCTTTTAAATTCTGAGATTTTATTATCCTATATTTCTCAGGCTCCTTTTGTTATGGAAATGACAGGCCAGCCAAGAAACAAGCACCACTCGGAGGGTTGGAGTACTCAGATGTATCACGCCGGCGGGCTCAGAGGGGCTTCTGCTCCGAAGCTCTGAGCACCTCCAAGACGTGCGCATGAGGTTTTATAGGGTAAAGTACAAGCTTGAGGTATTCGGCCAATAGGCATGGAATAGCTTTAGCAGCATCATTATCACAAAAGTGGAGGCAGGGAGGCAGCAAACCAACATTCCAAAGCCAGATGTATCTTTTGGAAAATCCAGCTGGCTAGCAAAAAAACATGAACAGCAAACCAACACTAATTAACTTAGATTTACGAGTTAGTCCAGCAGAACTCAGATCAGTATTCCGATACTTAGATTTGTGAGTTACCTTGTTAGCCCAGCCTGGCTTTTCCTTCACATTTTGAATAGAAAAATTGTCTCTCTTCCTAAGGTAGACTTTTCCTACTTAATTTGTTCTATATTTTCCAAGTCCTAAGTGAACAGTTAACGGTTTATCAGTATAAGTCATGAAGAGTGGCACACAGTTTATTGTAGATTCAAATAACATTTACAAAAATGTTTCCCTGACATATTTAATACTATTCATAATCATAATATTGCTACATAATAGCTAGATTGTTGCATGTATCCACTTCTTTTTATTACTGTGTAATATTCCATGGTATGAATCTACCACAGTTTGTTTTACCATTTATCCATTGAAGATTGAAGTAGATCTGGGTTGTTTCCAGTTTGGGGCTGTTATGAATAATGCTGCTATAAACATTCATGTGCACGTTTTTATGTGAACATGTTTTCATTCCTCTGAGATAAATGCCCAGGAGTGAAGTTGTTGGGTTACATGGTAGATACAGGTTTAGTCATTTGAGAAAATGTCAGTGTCTTTTTCAGAGTGGCTGTATTTTATGTTCCCACCAGCAATAAGTGAATGATTTAATTTCTCCACAATCTTACCAGCTTTTGATGTTGCCACTGTTTTATATTTTAGCCATTCTAAGAGGTGTGTAGTGGTATCTCCTTTTGGCTTCAATTTCCACTGTCCAGATGGATAATGATGTTAAATCTGTTCATACAATTATTTGACCTTAGTAGATCCATTTTGATGAAATGTCTCTTAATATCTTTTCTCTATTTTCTAACCTTTTTTTTAACTATTAAGTTTTGAGAGTTCTTTATTCTGATACTTACCCTTTGTCAGATATGTGGTTTCCAAGTATTTTCTCCCAGTCTGTAGCTTGTCTTTCTATCCTCTTATCAGGCTGTTTGGCAGAGTGAAAATGATTAATTGTGATAAAGTCCATAGATTGATTTTTTTCTTTTATTAATAGTGCTTTAGGCATTAAGTCTATGTCTTTGCCTATTTCCATATACTAAAGACTTAGTCTTATCTTTTTTTCTAAAAATTGTATAGTGTTACATTTTTACATTTTTAAGACCATAATCTATTTTGAATCAATTTCTGCATAAATGAGAGAATTGGGGTAAGGTTCTCTTTTTTCCCTCTGATACCCAGTTGTTCCAGCACCATTTATTGAAAAGATCATCCTTCCTCCATTGCATTGCTTTTGCACCTTTGTCAAAATCAGTTGGGCATATCTGTGTGGGCCTAGATCTGGTTTCTCTATTTTATTCCATTGACCTATATATCTGTCCTTCTGTCAATACTACAGAGTCTTGATTACTGTAACAATATGAGTCCTGAAATCAGGTAGACTGCTTTCTCTCATTTTAATTTTTTCTTCGAAATATTTTGCTTTTCTAATTCCTTTGTCTTTCCATATAAATTTTAGCATGATCTTTTCTAAATCTACAAAATATCTTGCTTTGATTTTGATAGGAATTGTGTTTTACTTATTTATATAAATATTGGGAGAATTGGCATCTTTACTATGTTGAATTTCCAATCCACAAATATGGTATGTCTCTCCATTTATTTAGGTCTTTGATTTTTTTCACCAGCATTTTGTACTTTTCAGCATACAAATTCTATACAATTTTGTTAGATTTACATGTAAGTATATTTCCTGAAAGACTATAAATGGTATTGTATTTTTAATTTCATTGTCCACATGTTCATTGTTATTATATATAGAAATGCAATTGGTATTTCTATGGTGATTGATTCTGTGGTCTTGATGAATTCAGTTACTGATTTTAGGAGATATTTTGCAGATTTCCTTTTATTTCCCTTTCTTCTCTTACTGCACTGGCTAGAACTTCCAGCACTTTTCTGAAAAGGAGTAGTTAGGTGGATATCCTTCTCTTACTCCCAGTATTACAGGAGAACATTCAGTCTTTCACCACTAAGAACAGTGTAGGCAGAATCTTCTCCAAATTTTTCTTTAGTTTTTGATAAAACCATTCATTCAGTCAACAAATACTTCATCACTTTCTGCCACCCACTATGCTGGGAGTGCAGAACAGAGCTCAAAGCTCTTATCTTGTTTTATCTGTTGAGGCTGTAACCCCATGCTTAGTATAATTTAGGGCCAATAGTTAGTGATCAGTTTCAGTATACTTCACTTTATTTGTTTATTACCTCACTTAGCTGTTTTGGCCAGTATTACATTGTTTAGGCTTTATTATTTTATATGAGCCACTATGTAAATCTGACATATTCTCCTTCCCCATCTTATCACTTTTATATAGTTTATTTCCTTTTCAGTGACTTTCCTGTAGTTACTCTTCAAGAACTTTAATCTCTTCTGACTACATGTCTAGATGATTAAGGTCACTATGAATTCTGACCTGGTCTTTCTCAATGCTAAATGTGTTTTCTTCCTTTCTTCCATCTTGTCCTGCCATGAAAACTCTCTACTGAGATCTGCAGGAGAGAAGAGGTACATATATTTAAATGATTAACTAAGTTCCTGTCCCTAGAGTTAAAACTGTTGCGATATCACATCTGGACAACTGACATGCATCATTAGAATGCAGTTCATTCTTACTGAGAGCTGTGACATCGGGTTCTCTGAGCTGATGTGTATGTGGTTGTCCTGATAAGTCTGCTAAGTAGAACATGGCTTTCCTGTTAAGCCTAAATGATCAGTACAGTGAAAGACCTACGGCTGGAATGGAAGAAAAGCTGCAGAGAATTATTGAAATAAAGGATGCGATTTGGCAGACTCGGGCTTGGGCAAAAGAAGTGTGAAACAACAGGTGCCATGGTTTGTTATCAGCATTTTTAATTAACATCTGTTTTTAGCCTGAAGCACTTTGCTGAGAATGCTCCACTGTGTCTGTGTTCAGAGATAAACAGACAATTGAGAAGCAGCTAAGTAGTAAGAGGTTAATAAAACAAAGGTGTTCCTTGAGAGGAAAGAATATCAGAGATTACTCACTGGATATAGATGTCTAAGGGAAACCCTTGTTAAAACTGTGTTTTTAAACCATTTATTTTGATACTTACTATTAAAGAAAGGCACAGTGAAAGATATGAGAAGACAAATCCATAGCAATAGAAGTGTTCACCTCTGTTTATACCTTGGCTTGGGAATTGAAGGTGGTTCAGAGGGGATTTTTGCTTCATCTGCATTGTTTGAATTTTGAAAAGGGGAAGATGTTTGTGTATTAAGTTCATAGTTAAAAACAACCAAATCTTATCTCTGGCGTAAAGGCATTGTGGCAATTCAAGAATTTTTCATGTTGGAAAAAATGGAAAGTATTTAGAAAAAGAATTTTTTTTAAGTCTATAAGGGTTTGGGCAAGAGAGTAAAACCAGTTTTCTTGAGTACCTTTTGTTCACTAATGTCATTCTAACAGTTGTGACTCTAACCATATGATATCAAGTGCTTAAATCTCCTTAACAACCACTAACCAAGACACAGGCTTCCATTATTTGGCCTTTAGTCTAATGAAAAACTAGTTTGTTTTGGGGAAATTTTTTTCTTAGAAATGTTTAAATGGGCACTACTTTTTAACATATTTATAAAGCTGCAAATCTGACTCTCCTAAGAAATGTTATTCTTTAAAGTACAATTTAAGAAATTCTGGAATTTACCTATCAAGAGGCATTTTGGTTTTTTCCAGGTGGGGCTATTACAAATAAAGCTTTTATGAACATTCATGTACAGATTTTTGTGTAGATGTGAATTTTCACTTCTGTATGATAAATGCTCAGGAGTGCTTGCTGAGCCATATGCTAGACTGTGTGTGTTTAGTTCCATAGGAAGCTGCCACACTGTTTTTAGAGTCACTGTGTCATTTTGCATTCCTACCAGCTATGTGTCAGAATTCCATTTTCTCATAATCCTTGCCAACACTGTCACTGTTTTTTATTTAACTATTATAGTAGATGTGTAGTGATGTTTCATTGTGGTTTTTATTTGCATTTTCCTGATGACTAATGATGTTGAGGATCTTTTCATATGTTTATTTTCCATCTGTATATCCTGTGCTGAAATATCTTTTCATGTCCTTTGTCTGTTTTCTAATTGGATTATTTGAAAACAAACTTTTAAAACTTTGGGGGAGGATACAGCTCAGTGGTAGAAAACATGCTTAGCATGCACAAGGTCCTGGGTTCAGTCCCCAGTACCACCATTAAAAAGTAAACAAACTTAATCCCCCTGCAAGAATAAATAAAAAGTTTATAGATGTGATTTGGAAATACAAGTTTATACTTTGTAAGCATGAGAGAAATATTACAAGACTATTAGGTGACATTGCCGATGCTTAAATGTACATGCAGAAACCAGAATGATATGGTTGGATAATGCTAAGATCCAAACATTGAAGTGATAGTTAACATAAGAGAGAGGGAGGAGGAGGAGGGAGGGAGGAAGTGGAGAAAGGAAGGAAAGAAGAGAGGGAATAGAGAGAGACTATTGGGGCAGAAAGTTAGAGATACAGAGAGAGAGATTAGGAAGAATGAAGAAGAAGGTTAAGTAAGAGAGAAAAAGGCTCCAAAGAGGAATATGTCAAAGCTAAGTACCCCTAGGAACAAAGGCTTTTCTCAAGGGGCAGAGTATCTCCAGGCCTAATGGGAAGTGGAGACTGAGGTAAACTGTATAGAATTTGGGAGATTTTTTTACTGGGTTGTAACATGCAAAGCAGAGAAGAATCTGACTTCCTCTGAATTATATCTAAGCATCTGATTGGTGAGTTGAAAGAGAACTGGAGTCACCCCAGTTCTACCAAAGACTAAGTAATAAGTGACAAGTTCTTTGTCTGTAAAATGGGGAATGAAATCACCTGCCTCTCTTATCTCTTGGAAGTGTTGTATCCAATAAAGCAGCTACCAGAAAACTTTTACATCTGTAAGGTATTCTACAAATAAAAATTATGATTGCTTATTTTAAAAATCATGGAAAATAGCAGGACTGAAATAGCAAATGAATCCAAATACATCCATGATTTTTAAAAAGTACTTTGCTAATTTTTATTAAAAAGAGCTAGTGCAGTACTAGTTTTTCATTGGTATAACTATCATTAGATACCAACTAGGACATAGCAGGAGTCAGTAAATTCATGTCAGAGTCACCTTATTTGTAAGGAATGAACACAAGCTTCCAAGGCACAGAGCTAACATCCTCAAACTGGAGAATGTCATCCCTGTATGTGTGACCCTGGTCTTACTAGGAGCAAGGAAAAGGGCTTTTGTTTTAAGAAAATTCCACAGAGTGGCTTATAAACAACAGAAATTCATTTCTCATAGTTCTGAAAGTTGGAAAATCCAAGATCAAGGCACTAGCATGGTCACGTTCTGGTGAGGACCTTTGTCCAAGTTCACAGCCAGCACCTTCTCTCTGTGTCCTCACATGGAAAGGGTTTAGGAATCTCTCTAAGGACTCTTTTGTAAGGGCATTAATTCCATTGATGAGGGCTCTGCACCCTATACTTACAAGCACCCTATAAAAGTGAATGTACTTACAGCTGACAGTGTAGTTCATGTTAACTTTTGAATGATACTAATTTTAAAATTTGTAGGGTTCAAAATGATGGAATGTAGGGTCCCTGACATCCTATAAAAGCCAAAGAAGGAGCTGGTTTGTTTCTTCTGTGGTATAAAGTCAAACATGGAAGCTGTTTGATTCCTTTTTTTCCCAACTGCAAAGCAATTTTATTTAAAAAAATTATTGACATATAGTTGATTTAGTGTTGTGTTAGTTTCAGGTGTACAGCACTGATTCATTTATATATATATGTGCACATATACTTTTTCAGATTCTTTTCCAGTATAGGTTATTACAAGATATTGAATATAGTTCCATGTGCCATATAGTAGGTCCTTATTATCTGTTTTATACATAGTAGTGTATATATGTTAATCCCAAACTCCTAATTTATCCCTCCACTCCTTTTCCCCTTTGATAACCATTAGGTTGTTTTCTATGTCTGTGAGTCTGTTTCTGGTTTATAAATAAGTTCATTAGTATCATTTTTTCTTAGATTCCACATATAAGAGATATCATGTGATATTTGTCTTTCTCTGACTTCACTTAATATGATGATCTCTAGGTCCATCCATGTTGCTGAAAATGTATTATTTCATTCTTTTTTATGGCTGAGCAATATTCCAGTGTGTGTGTGTGTGTGTGTGTGTGTGTGTGTGTGTGTGTTTGTGTGTATCTATCTATATATATCTTTTATCCATTTATCTGTAGATGGACATTTAGGTTGTTTCCATATCTTGACTATTGTGGATAGTGCTGCTATGAACATTGGGGTGCATGCATCTTTTCAAATTATTCTTCTCTGGATATATGCCCAGGAGTGGGATTGCTGGATAATGCAGTAACTCTAATTGTCATTTTTCAAGGAACCCTCACACTATTCTCCATAGTGGCTGCACCAATTTACATTCCCAACAATAGTGTAGGAGGGTTCCCTTTTCTCCACATCCTCTCCAGCATTTATTATTTGTAGACTTCTTAATCATGGCCATTCTGACTGATGAGGTAAGTTTTGATTTGCATCTCTCTAATAATTACAGATATTGAGCATTTTTTCATGTGTCTGTTGGCCATCTGTACATCTTCTTTGGAGAACATCTATTTAGATCTTCTGTCCATTTTTTTGATTGGGCAGATGGCCTGAAAATTAGACCAATATCACTGATGAACACAGATGCAAAAACTCTCAATAAAATGCTAGCAAACCAAATCCAACAATACGTTAAAAGGGTCATTCATCATGATCAAATGGGATTTATCCCAGGGATGCAGGGATTTTTCAATATCTGCAAATCAGTCAGTGTGATACACCACATTAACAAATTTAAGAATAAAAACCATATCATCATCTCAACAGATGCCGAAAAAAAAATTTGATAAAATTCAACATCCATTTATGATAAAAACTCTCCAGAAAGTGGGCATAGATGGAACATACCTCAACATAATTAAGTCCATATATGACAAACCCACAGCTAACATCATACTCAACGGTGAAAAGCTGAAAGCATTTCCTCTAATATCAAGAATAAGACAAGGATGCCTACTCTCACCACTTATATTCAACATAGTTTTGCCATAGCAATCTGAGAAGAAAAATAAATGAATACAAATTGAAAAAGTAGAAGTAAAACTGTCTGCAAATGTCACTGTTTGCAGATGACATGATACTATACTTAAAAAATCCTAAAGACTGTATCAGAAAACTACCAGAGCCCACCAATTAATTCAGTAAAGTTTCAGGATACAAAGTTAATATACAGAAATCTGTTGCATTTCTATACACTAACCATGAACTGTCAGAAAAAGAAATTAAGGAAACAATCCCATTTACCACTGCGTCAAAAAAAAAAAAAAAAAACCTGGTAATAAACCAACCTAAGGAGGCAAAAGAGTTGTACCCCAAAAACTTTATGACACTGGTGAAAGACACCTAAGATGACACAAACAATGGAAAGATATACTGTTTTCTTGGATTAGAAGACTCAATATTATTAAAATGACCATACTACCCAAGGCAACTTACAGATTCAATTATCAAATTACCAATAGCATCTTTCACAGAACTAGAACAAAAATTTTTAAAATTTGTATGGAAACACAAAGACGGTGAATAGCTAAAACAACTTTGATCATTCCTTTTTAATGAATTCAACATGGCATTTCTGATCTTGAATTCAGAAAACCTAAGGACCAGAGACATGATGTGAAGAAGAAGGACTATATGCCTACAGCACATAATTCATTCTTTTCTAGTGGGATTAGAGGCGCATTGTGGTAGAGGATGCAAGTTTTGGAGGCAGACTCCCTGGGTTTCAAGTTCTGCTGCACGAGTGAGTAGCTATGGGACCTTGAGCAAGTGTAGGGTTGTCAGATTTATTTAGCAAATAAAAGTAAACGATGTCTCATTAAATTTGAAGTTCAGATAATAAATAATTTTCTAGTACAGGCATACCATGGAGGTTTTGTGGGGTTCAGTTCCAGACCACTGCAATAAAGCAAATATCATAAAGTGAGTCACACAATTTTTTTGGTTTCCCAGTGGATATAAAAGTTATACTATATAGTAGTCTGTTAAGTGTGCAGTATAATTGTATCTTAAAAATAATGTCCATACCTTTAATTAAAAATAATGTTGTTAGAAAAATGGCACCAATAGACTTGCTTGATACAGGGTTGCCACAAACCTTGAGTTTGTTTAAAAAAAAATGCAATATCTAATAAGCACAATAAAATAAGGTATGCTTGTATACATATGCCCCAAATATTGCATCGGGTATACTTATACAAAAGAATTACTCATTACCTATCTGAAACTCATATTAACTGAATGTTCTATATTTTATCTGGCAGCCTTTACTTAATGTCTCTGTGCTTGAGTTTTCTCATTGGTTAAAATGGGGATAATAAGAATACCAACCCGATAGGGATGCTGTGAGGATTACATGGACTAATATATATATAGTATTTAGAATAGTAACTAGTACAGAGTCCTCAATCAGTGATACTTGCTGTTACTATTGTTACCCTTGGTGGTGTTGATGGGGTTTTAATATTTATTGAAGATATTTTTTCTGAGACCTGCTGCTGTCGGCTATGATGATTAACTGGTAACAGGCTGGCCTATCACCACAGACAACTATTAAACTGAACAAAATACACTTAAAATTTATTTTTAGAGATGGAATGATTGAAAGTGTGGGCAGTCATCCCTGAGAATGACAAACAATGTCAGTCTTACAGTCTCTCAATTTTGTGATAGGAGGCATTTTTTACACCAGAGAGCAAGGAGGGGAAACTCAAGCAGAACATGGCACTTTGTTGACTTGGTCAGAGTTCAGGTAAGATAAGACAGCTGGAATTTGCCAGAGAAGCAGGTGTTGTGCAAAGAGCGAGCCCCAGAAATCTACATAAGGATCACCTTGAGTGTTTGGCTGAACACTAAGCTGTTCATGCACAGACTTCATGAGGCTGGGCAAAGGGCAATGACATGTCGATGTCTCCCAGAAATCCCTGCTGTGTCATTTATTGGCTGGGGGCAGCCTGTGGGGACTGTTAGCCTCAATGTAGATGCAGTGATGAATTTCAGAACATGGCAGCTACAGCTGTTGGTATATTTTTTTCCCCTGAAGTTCAGAGATCTGAGAGGTGAATTCTGGTGATTACCACTGTCTACTCTTTGGCTATCCCACATAGGTTCAGAGAGCAGCTACTCCATGGAAATTGGGGACAAAATAGGAGGTTATTGAGATAAACTGCATCCACTCTCGCTGCAGCTCATCTTGTGGCTGCAAAAATACTCATCCTCTCCTTCTACTAACCACTTTATTTCTTCTTGTACTGTTTGCTGTGGCACTCAGCATTTTCACTGGCCATTTTTTCCCCCAGGCTTCTAAGAGCAATTCCAGAAGCAATTTAAAGCATTCTTTTGGATCCTTGATAGGATATTGAATTCAGTGTCCTGAAAAAATGTCATCCACAGAAGTGAATTCTTATTTATCCAGCGTTCCATTCCAACTCCCCGTTCTTGTTGGTACATGCTAGCTAATTCTTTCAACTCTTTAAGTGTGTGGTCTTTTAGCCCAGTACGTCAAACATGTTATTCCACTGTTTTCTTGAGATTATTCTACTAGTTTTTCTAAATTATTAAGTGGGATATTTAGCTCATCAGTTTTTAACCTTCTTTTCTAATATAAGCACTTAAAGCTATGAATATAAATATTCAAGTGTCTTGTTTGCTCAAGTTTTTCATTTATTTCTAAGTATTTTAAAATTTATATTATGATTTTCCTTTGACTAGTGACTTTAATTTCTAAATGCATATGGATTTATTGCTTATCTTTTTGTCAAAAACTGCAGTTAACATATTCATTATATATATATTCCTTAGAATTTATTGAGACGTGGTTTTTTACTTACCACATGATATAATTTTGTAAGGATTCCATGTGTTTGAGAAAGATGTGTATTTGCTAATTTTTTAGTGAAAAGTTCTATATATCCAATAAATCCAGTTTTTTAACTATGTTATTTAAGACTTCTCTTTCTTTACTAATTTTTCTTACTGCTTGGTTTAGCAAAAAAGTCCGAGATAACTTTTGAAATTTCCCTCTTTGTTGGTGGGCTCATTTATTTTAATTCTGTCAGAATTTTGCTCTGTATATTTTTTAGTCTTTTATTAAATGCATCCAATTCTAGAATCTTTGCATCTTCCTGGAGACTTGAAACTTTGACTGTTTTGTTCTTACCCTTCCTATCTCTAATAATTTTTTTCTAAAAAACCATTTATCTGGTTATGTAGCCACCTTAGCTTTTTTAAAAGATAGCTTTATTAAGGTTTATCTACCATAAAATTTATTCATTTAAGTCTACAATTTAATGATTTTTAGTAAATTTGCAGATTTGTAAACCATTACTTTGATCTAATTTTAAAACATCTTCATCCTAAGAAGATCCCTCATGCCCATTTGCAGTCACTCCCTGTTCCCATCCCTACTCAACCACTAATGTACTTTGTCTCTGTAGATTTGTCTTTTGCGGACATTTCATATAAATAGAACCATACAATATATGGTATGTTGCTTCTTTCACTATTAACATAATTTTTTTTAGTTCATCTGTGTTGCACTATGTCTCAATACTTCATTTCTATTTATTGCTGAAAGTTATTCTGTTTGGATATATCATGTTCATTCATTCATCAGTTAATTGTCTTTAGGACTGTTTTTACTTTTAAGCTATTATGAATAATGTCCCTATGAATATGTGTATGTAATTCCTTCTGTGGGATGTTTCATTTCTAGGAATTGCTGTGGAATTGAGTGTAATTATATGTCTGTGTTTAATGTTTTAAGAAACTGCCAAACTTTTTTCCAAAGTTTTACATTTTCTTTAAAAATATCCTAAGATTAATTTTTATTAGTGTTTGATGTATTTTCTTCTAGCCTTTTACTTTTAACCTTCTTTGTCTTTGTGATTTAGATGTGGCTTTTATAAATAATATATAACTGGATTTTACTTTTCCGGTCTGAATCTGTCTTTAAACTGGGGAGTTTAGTCTATTTACATGATTATTTTTATAAGAGCTGTTGCTTCTTCCTTTGTGCTTTCTGTCTGTCCTATTTGCCTATGTTCCTTTGTTTTTTGTTGTTTTAGATACTTCTTGAATTTTTTTCTTCTTCAGTTCTCTTACCCTCATCCCCTACTCTACCTGTAGTACTGTTTAAGCAATCTATAATCTTTTAATGGTTACTACTGAAATTTGCCTATGCATAGTTACCAAAATCAAACATTAATATTTTCAACAGTGTAAAAAGCCAAAGACTTTAGCATGTTGACTCCGTTCTGATTTGCATGATATTGACAATTAATATTTTCTGATCTGAATATAAAAACATTTGTGTATGTTTGTGTGCATGTATATTTGTGTATTTATCTACCTGTATGTTAACCAGTTTTTTTTGTTGTTTGTTTTTTTTTTTAAAAGCCATTCCTTCTTGCTTCTCAGACTTTCCTTCTGGGATCATTTTCCTTTTTCCTGAGATTTGTTCTCTAGAATTCCCTTTATTGAAGGTCGTAAATGCTTTCAGTTTTTGTATATCTGAAAGTGCCTTTATTTTGCTTTCATTGTTGAGAGTTCCACTGTTAAATTTTACAAGATTAATGTATGTTTTCTCTCCGTAATTTGAAGATACGTTTCTACTGTCTTCTATCTTCAATTGTTGCCATTGAGAGGTCTGTTGTCAGTTATTTATAGATTCTTTGTAGGTGATCTGTCTTCTCTCTGGCAGTTCTTAAGATTTTTGAAGGGGGGGGAGGGAATTCTGCATTTCCATTACAAATGTGCCTAATTATAGATTCTTTTTGACTTGTCCTGCTTAATATATTGTTCCTCTTGTGTTTACTGATTCATATCATTTATCAGCTCTGGAAATTCTTAGCCTTTTACTTAATTCCCTGATTAGACATGTTAGACTTTTTCATGTTCTCTCTGCATTGCTTAACCTCTCTATATGTTTATCTCTTGCCTCTCTGTGCAACACTTACAACTCCTTACTTATGCATCTTTTACTTCTCTAATTCTTTGTGCCTATTATTTACCTTCAATTCAGTTTTTCATTTCTAAAAGTTCTATTTTATTCTTTAAAAATTCTACTTGGTAGTTTTTATTGTATCTTGTTGAATGCTTATTTCTCACTGCATCATTATTTCTTTTGTAAATTTTTTAAAATTTATTTATTAATTTTCATTTTTTTCCCTTAACAGACTGGGGATTGAACCCAAGGCCTTGTGCACACCAACCACTTTACTGCTGAGCTATACTCCCTAGCTCCCCATCATTAATTCTTTATATATCTATGCTGAATTATGTTATTTTCTAAATTTAATAATTCAATGATCTGAAATCCCTGGAGAAGTAAATCTGTGTTTATTTTCTAATTTTCCATCACAGTGACTTGTTTTCTTTTGTATTTGGTGATCTTTGATTGTGAGCACCCTGGTGTCTTCTATCAAAAGTGCTTTAATTCAGACATGAATTTTTTTTAATTGTTTCCTCCAAAGTTAGGAGCACTAATGACCTGGGAACATTTTAGCCCCTGGCTTAATCAGAAGTCTCAGACTTAGCACCTTTACCCTGAGACTTGTGTAGCCAGTCTTTTGAAGGTGATAGACCAGAGTAGTTCTGCCTTCCTCTCAAGGCCAATATTTGCTCTCTGCTCTAT
The DNA here is from genome assembly GCF_009834535.1 of Camelus ferus. Taxonomy (NCBI): domain Eukaryota; kingdom Metazoa; phylum Chordata; class Mammalia; order Artiodactyla; family Camelidae; genus Camelus; species Camelus ferus. Next base: position 45,776,994 of record NC_045710.1, on the reverse strand, counting down.
CTAGTTTCAATTGAAGTGCTTTGTGGTTGGTTGGTTATATTTTTTACTGACATTTTGGTACCCTTGGATATTTCCTTATTTTTTTTTTTTTTAGCATCCTGTGTTGTACTTTAACATATATTTTATAAGCAATTTAGTTGGGAGTTCTCTTTGGTATTTTTGATTGATCATATTGCTAGATGCCAATGCCGATTCTTTTATTTTATCATAATGTTAATCATTACCTCTCACCTATAAAGAAGAGTACCTCCCAATCTGTCCCCCTTAATTTCACTCCTTCCAATTTCAGATTATTTATATATATATATATGTGGGTGTGTATATGTGTGTGTGTGTGTATATATATTTGCTAAACTGATGCATCAGTGGACATATGAGACATGTTAAATTTGAGATACCTGGAAATAAAAGTTTGGAGCTCAGGAAATAACTAGATTCTAGACATCTGTGTGTCACTGATACAATTATCAGTGCCATAGGAATGGCTAGGGTTACTGGAAAGACTGGAATGAGTGAGTATAAATAAAAGAGGACCACAGAATGCCAGCTTCATGGAGTAGCCAGAGAAAAATGAACTAAAAAAGGAAAATAAGACGATGAAATCTAAGAAATGGGAAAAACAATGAATCTCCAAATGAAAAAATGGATTTCTAAATGCAGGGAAAGAGGATTTCAAGGAGGGGAAGTTTATAGCTTCAAATGTCACCAAAAGGACACACAAGAACTTATCTTTCAGTGTGATCATTAGGAGCTGGATGATTACTATTGCTAGAAAGTTTCAGTAGAGTTGTAACAAGTGTAAAATGGCAGTGAATGTGTGGGCAAGTAATAAAGCTTGCTAATCCCCTCTGCTCTTCCTCATTACATCCCATTTCCACTGAATATACAATGAATCAATATGCTTCCTAGAACAAAAAATAAACACAACTGCCTCTGATCTTCCACAGTTAAAAGGGGTTCAGGCAGAAACTGGAGATACTATTAAGAAGGGCCAAGGAGGAGACAGGATAACAGTCATCAAACAGAGCATGGAAATTTTAAAGTATTTCAGGTTCTGGAGCTATCAGTTCATATTTAATAATAATAACCCTTGTTTGTTTGAATTTTAATTATTTTTGCTACTTCCCTAACAAAACTTTTATAATCTATAATCTATTAATAATTAATATTCCATATTTCTGATAAGTTTTATTTGAATCTCATTATATTTTATAGCATCATATTTCACAATATAAAAGAGACCAGAGAACAACTTGTTTATCTGCTTGTTTCTCAAGTCAGAAAAAAATGAGTTATATCTATGTAAATCTCAGCATTTAGAAGAAATAAACTTTCATTCCAAAATCCTGTGCAAATTACATGTTTGTGACATTCTTTTCTCTCAAGATTTTAAAATTTCTAATAAATGTAATTAAACTGAAGTTTGTTCTTATATATCTTAGCCTAAAATTAAACGTTTACAAAGAAAATCCTCACTCTCACCTCAGGGAGAGACAGTTTGATTGTGGTAAGAGTAGAAAAGCAGTATCTAAAAAATATTTAGAAACTATTTATTATTATCATTTTACAACACCTTAGAATTTTTTCCAAAACTCACAAATACTAGACTTTTGTAATAATGCAACATTTGACTTCTCATTGTTCACCTAAGAAACATAAAAGTGTGATTATATGATTTATTAATTACTCTTATCCTGCTCTCCATAGCGCCATACTTTTTACGTAACACAATAAAGTAAAAAATTATGAGAAACGTATTTCCTAAGCCATCATTTCCCTGCACTCAGCTGCACCTCATCTGGTTACGTTTATCACTGAAGCTTACACTGAAGTCCTCCCCGGGCTCTGTGCCTCAGCTCCTCTTAGGTACAACAGCACCTCACATGAGGAAGATCCCAGCAGGCGAAATCCCTGCTGTTTGAGGATATTTTCTCATCAGAAAAAAAACAATAACACATAAGTAAATTAAGCAGACTGCTCTCTCCTTTTATATAATTTTGTTCACAAGTAACATATAAAATTTCTTCCTTATAGGTACCAGCGATTTGAAAAGGCATTTCTGTTAGCTGTTGACATTGGTGCTCGTGACCTGTTCATGGTGAGTCATTCCCAGAGATGATTTTGTGCCTTCAGTTCTAAGGCTGAGTAAGTTGTCAGCTTTTGTGACCATTAAAAAGGATTAGTGTCATTTGTGCCTTAGACACATGGTGGGAAAGCATTATTCCATCTTGGCTTGCAGCTTTGCCTTCATGAAACTGGTCAATAGCCATCTAGTCTCTTTTGACTTGTTGACATTTTTCCTTGCCAGGTCCCAAAGGATTTTTTATGTTTGCTAAGAATTTATAATTCTTGGACTTTTCTACTCATGTACCTTGATGTGAGGGGATGACACCTTTCTATCTAACAAGCTTAAATGTCTTTCTAATCCATTTTCTGAAGAAGCACAGCTTCAGAAACCAGGACATAGGGGAAAACATGTTCCCTAGATCTTGAATGTGGTCAGTTTGTCCCTTAGATTTTACTGAGAAGTAACATATTGTTAATGTCTCACTTGCATTTTTTTGTGTGTGTATATATATGTGTGTGTGTATATATAAATACACACACACACACACACACACACACAAAGTATATATATATTTATTGAAGTATAGTCAGTTTACAGTGTGTCAATTTCTGGTGTACAGCCTAATTCTTCAGCCATACAAGAACATACGTATATTCATTTTCATATTCTTTTTCCTACAAGACACTGAATATAGTTCCCTGTGCTATACAGTATAAACTTGTTGTTTATCTATTTTATATATATTAGTATCTGCAAATCTCAAGCTCCCAATTTATCCCTTCCCACCCCTCCCCCCACTCCAACCATAAGTTTGTTTTCTGTGTTTGTGAGTCTATTTCTATTTTATAAATAAGTTCATTTGTCTTTTTTTAGATTCTACATGTAAGTGATATATGGTATTTTTCTTGATCTTTCTGGCTTACTTCACTTAGAATGACAATCTACAGTCACTTGCATTTTTAAAGTAACCACAGTGCAAGGTGGATCCAAGAGGATATAAATTTGCATACACTTTAGTCCTCCATTTATTAGCTACAGAACAGTAAAATCCACCAGTTTCTTACAGATCCTTGTGCTCTGTATCAGGTTCTTCTCTTGTTAGTTCTTTCACCAGTGTCACAGTGAGATGAGATAAACAAAGGTGGGGTTCTTTCCCTGGTTTTCCAGCGTATTCTGCTCCACAGCGGTTTCACTGTTTGTCAAAGAAACAAAGCAAAAGCTTCTTGAAAACAACAAAAACTTCTGGAAGGTTCTTACCTGAATCTTCTGCACAATGAAGACATTTTGTAATTTAAATTAAGCTTTGATGTGTTAGATGTTAATATGGGTTCATGACATTAGGTCACTCGTCTTTGGAATGAATTTGTTATTTAAACTCTAACTTGGCATCATTGAATTAAACTGTGCTTTCATTGATCATGAAACGATCTAATTACTTCAGAATTTTGAACCTTTTTTTGGTTTATCATCTGTATTTTATGTCAAATTGAGCAGGTATGTTAGTATATTGAGGTAACGTTTTGTTATTTTCACCAAAATCTATACATGCAGACATCTCTGTCAGAAATTTAATTACAACACTTTTTAGATTTTCTCACCCCAGTGACTTTCCCTCTTTATCTTCACCTTCTCACGTCTGCCACTACTTACCAGAAAAGGTAATTTTCTTCATTTTTTAAAAAAAATTTTTTATGTCTATAGTCCCAATCTTTTCTTCTAGCCAAGATAAGAACAGAAGAGATGAATATGTAAGTGTTTAATGTCTAGCAAAGTTTCTCTCACAATGTATTATTATATTGCCCTGTAATTTCTACTGCTTTGAATGTTAATTAATGCATAATCATCAAAGCCATCTTATAAACCTTTTTTCAAATCATACCTGTTTCAGCGTTTAGTCTCAGTTTAGTCAGTAGCAATGTAAAGGAAGTCTCCTTGTTAGTTTAAATCCAAATAGTTTTTCTACTGATAAGCTAATCCTAACTCTAACCCTAACCCATACGGATGTTTATGAGTAAAAGATAAAAACCTAAAATAAGGAAAGGAGAGAAATAGTTTTATTTTCCTTTTTATTGGTAAAAGTGAACACTCATTAGTAAGAATGCTGCATCCTTATTCTTCATATGTAACTTTCCTTATTTATATGTCAAGGTCTGCCTTAAGGAAGTATTAAGAGCCTTAAGAGAGCATTAAGCCTTAAGCAAAGTTCCTTTTAGCTCATGAATCTACTATAATTTGAAACTCTACACTGAAACTGTCTAAAGAATTTATCATATGTTCTAATAGTTCAGTTATTACTATTTAAATTATTATTTAGCCAGAGATCTATAGGTCTAGCCCATATACTGAGAAATGTTACGTCTTTGAACTTAAAAGTTTACAAACAGGATTATTCCTACCTATAAATTATCCTCTATCCCTGAGATATCTCTTCCTTTAAGACTAAAAATATTACCACATTGAACACAAAGGGATAACCAATAACACGTAACAGTTAACCTGAAAATAGTCTTTTGCGTTAGTGGCTATCAATGATAAAGAGATGAAAGACATGTAGCATGATATTAACAGGACTTGAATATTAAAAAGTCAGTATGAGAGTACTGGACCTAAGGAAATGGGCCTGAAAGGACTCACCTCTTTGTCTGCTTTACACAGTAGCCTAAGTGATCATTGTCTAAACTAGGAGTCAGCAAAATATGGCCTGTCAGTCACATCTAGCCCAGAAGTAGTTTTTTACAGTTTTAAATTTTTTACAGTCTTACATCTTTGCAAAAAAAAAAAAAAAAAAAATAAAGAAAAGTAGTATTAAAACATAAAATATATGATATTAAAAATATGATATTCAGATTCAAATTTCAGTGTCCTTAAAGGAAGTGTTATTGGAACACAGCCAAACTCATTTGTTTATGTACTGTATATGACTGCTTTCACCCTATAGTGGCAGAGTTGAGGGTCTGCAAGAGACCATATGGCTTGTATAAAGGCTAAAGTATTTACTGTCTGGCTCTTCACAGAAAAAGTTTGCAGATCCCCGGTCAAAACAATCATAATTTGTATTTTCACTCCTTAAAACCTGTTAGCAGCTTCTCATTGCCTTTGGCATAAATTCTAACTCCTTAATATGGCATCTAAGGCCACTCCATTGTCACCTCTCTGCTTCCCAGCTACATCAACCCTCTTAGTTTAGAGAAATATACTGTACTCCTTACTACATCCAGACCGTATTAAGCAGTTTAGGTTTATTCTTACCCCAAGTCAGCAAGGTGTAATGATTAGGTACATGGAATTTGGGCCATAAGTTCCCTTCAAGATCAGTAACTTTGGAGTTTTTTAAAATGTAAATGAGATAATACACTACCTACTCATAAGGTTATTTTTGAGTTTCAGTGGAGATAATGTTTTGAAAGTGCTTTGTAAGCTGGGAAATACTGTTCAGATATCATGTGTCATTACTATTAAGACAGAGCGATACTGCTTTTGCATGCCAATTGCAAGAAATAATGAAGACCTCAAACGGCCTGAACTACATGAATGTAAAAGAGAGGGTATTTTGTAAGCAAAATCAATGATTTAGTAAGCCCTTAGATGAAAATAAAATATTTTGATTATGAGAATAAATAATATAATAAAAATACCATAAAGTATAAAGAACAAAGTAGAAAATCACTTGAAATCTTCTTATTCAGAAATGAACATCCTTTAAAATACCTCTATAAAAATATACACATACACTAAAGTTTTTATTTGTAACTAGATTTTTTTCCTTTCAACAGTGTGACAGAGGCAGTTTTCCTTATCAATAAACATAGATCTATATCACAGCTTTAATGTTTACATTGTATTCCATTTTATAGGTAGTACTGGCAAAAAAGCAGGCACACAGACAAGTGAAACAGAATAGAGAGTCTAGAAGTAAACCCATACATACACAGTCAAGTAGTCTTTGAAAAGGGCACTAATGGGGAGAGGATAGTCTCTTCAGTGAATGGTGGTAAGAAAACTGGATATCCACATGTAAAAGAATGAAACTGGGCCCTCTCACAAAATTACCTTACACCAAGGCGTGGGAGGGTATAGCTCAATGGTAGAGTGCATGCTTAGCATTCACGAGGTCCTGGGTTCGTTCAATCCCCAGTACCTCTGTTAAAAAAAAAAATTACCTCACACCACTCACAAAAATTAACTCAAAATGAATGACTTAATAGACTTAAATGTAATACCTGAAACCATAAAACTTTTAGAAGAAAACACTGAGAAAAAAAACCTTGACATTGGTCTTGGCAGTAATTTTTTGGGTATGACACCAAAAGTATAGGCAACAAAAGCTAAAGTAAATAAATGGGACTACTACATCAAACCAAAAAGCTTCTGTCCAGCAAAGGAAACAATCAAGGAAATGAAAAGGCGCTAGGAATAGACTTACCATATGACCCAGTAATCCCACTCCTGGGCTTATATACAGAAGAAACCCTACTTCAAAAAGACACCTGCATCCCATGTTCACAGCAGCACTATTTACAGTAGCCAAGACATGGAAACAGCCTAAATGTCCACTGACAGATGACTGGATAAAGAAGATGTGGTATGTTTATACAATGGAATACTATTTGGCCATAAAAAATGACAGCGTAACGCCATTTGCAGCAACATGGATGTCCCTGGAGAATGTCATTCTAAGTGAAGTAAGCCAGAAAGAGAAAGAAAAATACCATATGGGATTGCTCATATATAGAATCTTTAAAAAAGAAAAAAACATTAAATACATAACAGAAACAGACTCATAGACGTAGAATACAAACTTGTGGTTGCCAGGGGGGAGGGGGGTGGGAAGGGACAGACTGGGAATTCAAAATTTGTAGATACTGATAGGCATGTGTAGAATAGATAAACAAGATTATACTGTATAGCACAGGGAAATATATACAAGATCTTGTGGTAGCTTATGGTGAAAAAGAATGCAACAATGAATATATGTATGTTCACGTATAATTGAAAAATTGTGCTGTACACTGGAAATTGACACAACATTGTATACTGACTATAACTCAATAAAAATTTTTTTAAAAATGAAAAGGCAATCTATGGAATGGGATAAAATATTTGCAAATCATATATCTGATTGGGGTAAATATCCAGAATATATAATGAATTCAGACAATTCAATAGCAAAAATTCAAGTAATCCAATCTTAAAAATATGCAAAAGAGGACCTTAAGAGACATTTTTCCAAAAAAGACATACAAATGGCCAGCAGGTACAGAAAAAGGTGCTCAAAATCAGCACTTGTCTGGAAAATGTAAATCAAAGCCACAATGAGATAGCACTTCACACCTGTTAGGATGGCTTTTATCAAAAAAGACAAGAGATTACAGATATTGGCAAGGATGTGGGAAAAAAGGAATCTTGTAAACTGTTGCTGGGATTATAAATTGACACAGCCATTATGGAAAACAATATGGAAGTTCTTTAAAAGATTAAAAATAGAAGTACCATGTGATCTAGCATTCCCACTTCTGGATATGTATCCAAAGGAAACAAAATCAGTATCTTGAAGAGATAAATGTACCTCCATGTCCACTGAAGCATCACTCACAATAGCCAAGATATGGAAACAACTTAAGTGCCCACTGACAGAACTGGATGCAGAAAATGTGCCGTATATATTTATACTATGGAATATTATTCAACCATAAAAATAAAGGAAACTTTGCCATTTGCTATAACATGGATAAACCTGGAGGGCATTATGCTAAGTGAAATAAGCCAGACAGAGAAAGACAAATACTGTGTGGCATCAGTTATATCTGGACTCTTACAAAGGAAAAGCTGACCTCATAAAAATATAGACTAGAATGACAGGTTCCAAGGGCTGGTTAGTGCTCTTTGTGTAGTGTTTTTAAAACCTTTTTTTACCGAAAGTTCTTGGAAGTATTCTCCTCTTTTATCTTCTAGAAGTTTTATTATTTAAATGCTTAAACATTTAAACCTGTAGTCCACCTTGGTATGGCTCAAAATTAATTTCTATCATATATATAACAAGTTGACCTATGAACAGTTATTGACAAGACTGTCATTTGCTTGCTGCTTTACACAGCCACCTTCGTCATAAATCAGGTGCCCATATATATGTTTAGGCCTACTACTAGACTCTGTATCCTTGCACCAATGCCAAACTGTCTTAATTACTATTCATTGTAAGTATTTATATCCAGTAGTGTAAGTCTTCCAACTTTGTTTAAATCTGTTGTTCTTATTCTAACTTCCTGTGGTAGATGCTAAAATCATGGGTTTTTCAGCCTTTATTTTCCAATGCATGCATTCAAGGGTATAATTTCCATTCAAGCATAGTTTTGACTGCGTTCTGACAATTTTTATATCTCTTATTTTTCATTATCATTCAATCAAAATATTTCTAACATTTTAGTTGTGAATTCGTCTTTGCCCATGGTTTCTTAAATGTAATTTCAAACAGTGAAGTATTTTCTTGGCACACACACAAACACACCCTTTAATCTATACTGTATTGTATCACTTCTTTGAAATTTGTTGAAACTTTTTATGGCTCATTATATGGTCAATAGTAAAATTTCCATGTTCATTGAAAAGAATGTGTAGTCTGTGGTTTGCAGTTGTTGGGTGCAGTATTCTGTATAAAACCATGTTTGTTAGTCATGTTGTTCAATTCTTCTATAACTTCACTGAGACTGGTGTACTGAAATTTTCCACGTGAAATTGTGGTCTTGTCTATTTGTCTTTTTTTGTTATTTTATGTGTTATAAGCCTGTGTAACTGGATGTGTGCCAATTTAGAACTATTATATCTTCTAGGTATATTGTGCTTTTATCATTATGAAACATTCTATTTTCTAGAAATGCTTGCCTTAAAACCTACTGCATCTAACAGTTACCTTCACCAGCTTTATTTTGGTTTGTATTATATCCTTCATATATTATGTATTCATGTTTCCTTATATTTAAGTTGTATATCTTATAAGCAATATATAGTTGGACATTTTTAATCAACTCTCACAAGCTTTGTCTTTTAACTGGATTATTTAATTGAAGTATAACATAAATAATAGTACGACTGTGCTTGTTTCTTTTCTATATGTCCCATTTACTCTGTCTTTTTATCCAACCATCTTTGCCTTTTTGTATTAACTATATTTATTCCATTTTTCTCTTTTATTAGCTTCTTACTTTTTTACCTCCAGCTTTTTCCCTTGACTGCTTTGTGGTCGGCCTTATTGTTGTTGTTTTGGGGTCATTTGGTCTTATCTCTTTCTTCTTTTTTAAAAACCTGAATGCTGGGCATATGATTTTTTAAATTAGTGACTATTTGAGGCTATATATGATTATATTTTCCTCTAGAAAGAACTTACTTTCGTTTCTGGCAAATAGTTAGGGCAAGGGTTAAACAACATCTTATTCTATCCTGGAATTGAGTTTATGTAAAGCTGAGTTTCAGTCTGAGAGCTGGTTTATTTGCACATTATACTTCTATCAAGAGTGTAGCCCTTCAGGAGTCCCAGTTGAAAGCTCTGCCTCTTCAGTAGGCCCTAAAGTTTAACTTTGTTCCCTTAGCCCAGTAACTCTACCTAAAACTCTGTGCAGTTTCTTAACTTTTCAAACACTATTTTCTGCTAAGTTTCTCAGCCTCTTGGCCACAAATTACAAATTGGCAAATGCTTCGAAAAGCAAAAGGCAGCACCAAATATCAGGCTTACCTCTCTAGGCTATGCTATTGTCTAGGATCTTGGTCAAATACTGTTTTAGTGGTTCTCTAGTGTATTCAAACAGAATTTTTGAAATTATTTTATCCAGCTCTTAGCTAGAGTATTGGTCTGATAGATCCTTATCTGGGTAACTGGAATCAGAAGTTCTGCAGCATATTTGTGGATGGTGAGTTAAGTGTTAAATTTGGCACTAGCTGCTTTCCAATTCTGTTACTCCCTGCAATGTGCTATTATGTTTGAACTATTAATCACTAAGAACCTTAAATGTCATAAATTCTACTTTTAAGTATGACATGTTATCAAGGTGGGTCAAATAAAATTTTATAAAATGCTGCATACTGGGGTTTGTTGCTCAATTAAAGCAAAAGCACTAAAGAGAAAAACCTATTTTTTCCCCAATTTTAACTCATTTTCAAGAAAGTAAAAAAATGTTTTCAGCTCTTCAAGTTGAATTGTTTAAATCTTGTAAAGTTAATAATGCAGGTCTTTCCTTTGGATAACAGTAGAAGATATTTGTGTTTCTGCCTCCTTTCATTTACAGTCTGTCTCACTCTAGGGCATGCAAGTTCTTTATGTTTATCAGGAAAAAAATCATTACATCTCAAAAAACTTAAGGAGTTAACTTTTCCTGATCATCTGCAAAGTTCTAGGCATTACACCAGTAGCTTTATGTAAGCTATCTTATTTGATTCTCCTAGTAATCCTAATCAATAGAATTATTATACCTATTTTATAGTTGATAAAACTGATTATAAGGAAAACTACAAATCATGATTTAAACTCAGATGTGTTTGACTCTAAAATCCGTGTCATTTCTAGTTAAACCAAACTGTTTCTATAAACTAAAGGTCTATAAGTTCCTCAAAGCTTGGCAATTCATGACTTGATGACTTCCTATAACTAAATTTAAGAAAACTATTCTTTCCCTTTTATTCTTAACCAAAATTCACAAAGATTTCAGTAGACTGCTTATTGCAGAATAACATCTGATCTAGCTTGAATGATTTACAGAACACCCCAGTTTATTAGTAAGATGATTCATCCAAATTAAATGCTCCTAAAATTAGCCTGTAATAAAAGGAAAAGTCTACTGTGTGCAGTCAATATAACAAGGATCACAGAAAGTCCCACCAATTGCCTATTTCCCTATTTTCTGATTCCTGGCTCCAGGAATGAATACTTTCACACGTTTAGGCATGATTTTCTTTGAGATAGATGTGGTTATGCTAGACATCATATACTGACAGATCTTCCAGGACCATGAGTCTACTCTTTGAGGACCTAACTACATCTTGGGAGACACAAAGAAGAGTTGTATCTTAGGGTGTCATGTGAATTGCACAGGTGTAACGCTTTTCTAAGTGTCCATCCACAATTTCATGCCTTTTAGAAAAACATCAGCTTCTCATTGCTCCCTATAGGTCAAGGTTGTTTCCTACTAAAACCCAAACAAAGAGGAATAATGATATAATTAATATTGGCTCAATAATATTTTAAAACAATTGAGTAAGGCAAGGGGGATCTTCCACTTCCAGCTAATGGACAAATTGGTTTTCAGACTTGCCCTCCTACTATCAAATTGGACAGAATGTATCAGACAACTGTATTTAGGCACTGGAAAATAAGCACAGCAAGACTGCACTCCTCAAAAAAATGAAGAATACACAGATGAGCTCTGTAAACAATTTTCAGAGCAGAGACCAGTGATGTCACTCAGCTGAAGAGCCAAAGATAAGAGTTCAGAATTTGGGGATGATGAGGAGTCTAGAATTAGTAGGGCAGGATACCAGAAAGAAAAAAATATGTGTGAGGAGTGGGGTCCCAGCAGACTTCATATGGTTCCCTTTTTGTCCTTGAGGGAAGGCTAGGCCACAAGTAGCCAAGGCCTATTATCAAAGAGCCACTGCTATGACACTGAGAGCTGAATGAAAAGGTTGCACAGTGCTGAGAAATGCTGTAATTCTGTCTCAGCCAAGGTGAAACAACCTCACTAAGCATTTATCTGAAACCTCAGAAAAGGCATGCTGTAAGAATAAAGGCCATATCCTAAGACTGAACAAAAGTGAAATAAATCTAGCTTTAAATATCATAGAACCAACCTGACAGGATCAAAAGAATCCACCATTAATTTAATATCTTGCTAGTACAAAACTTAATATCCTTTAGAGAAAGACAATATAACCCAAACTTCCTATAATGGGACATCCACAATGTCCAGCATACAGTAACACATTACTAAGTGTGTGAAGAAGCAGGAAAATGTGATGTATAATGAAGATAAAAGGGAACTAATACTAACAGACCCCCCAAGTTGACCCAGATGTTGAAATAAGCAGACAAGAACTTTGGAGCAGCTGTTGTAAATATGTTCAAGGAGTTTAAAGGAGAACAACAACATAATGACTGACATAGGGATTCTCAGCAGAGAGAACAGAGACTATTAAAAAGAGGTGGGGAGAAATTCTAGAACTGAAAAATATAAAATCTGAAATGAAAAATTCTACTTAGCACAATATTGGACACTATGGTAAAGGATCAGTGAATTTTAAGATAGTTCAATAGAGATCTTACAATTTTAATAAAAGAAAGAAAAAAAAATCGCAAAAAATGAACAAACCCTCAGTAACTTGTGAGACAAAATCAAGTGGTCTAAAATACATGTAATTGGTCAAAAAAAAATTAGTCTACAGATCCAAGAAACTCAGTGAACTCCAAATAGAAGAAGGCTTTGCCTGGGTATATAGCATCTTGGCACAGTATATCCAAACTACTGAAAACCAATGATGAAGAGAAAAATCTTTAAAATATCCAGAAAATAAACCAAAGAATTACATAAAAGGATCCACAAGTAATATGAATTATGGCAGACTGGTCATCAGAAGTAATAATACCAAGAGATAATGCAACATCTTTAATGTACTGAAAAAAATCAAAACTCTCAACAAAAAATTTTATATCTAGTGAAAATTATCTTAAAATGAGAATAAAGTAAAGACACTTCAAAAAATGAAAGGTGAGACAACTCAGCATCAGCAGACCTGCACCACAAGAAAAGTTAAAGGAAGTTCTTCAGGCAGAACAAATAGAATACCAAATGGAAACTTGTATCTACATAAAAGAACGAAGAGTTCTGGAAATGGTAAATGAGGATTAAAAATAAAGGGTTTTTTTTCTTATGTAACAATTTCTTTAAAAGATAATTATTTAAAGCAAAAATACCAATAATACATTATGGTATTTATGAAATGAATGCCATTAACATCACAGGGGGTTGAGGTAAATGAAATTATACTGTTATAAAGTTCTACTTTTCTCCTGAACTGGTATAATATTAATTCTAAGACGTGATAAGTTAATTACTTATTGTAGTGCCTAGAGGATTTTCTTAAATATTTAAATAGATAATGCAACTAAAGTTAATAGAGGAAATTAAAAAAAAAACTTAAAAAATACTCAACCCAAAAGAGGGCAGTACAGAAGAACAAATGAAGAGAAACAGCAAGATGGCATACTTAAACCCAAACATTTATAATTACATTAAGTTCACATTAACTAGACACTCCAATTAAAAAGCAGAGATTGAATTTTTCAGTCTGAAATTGTTAGACTGGATAAAAAGTAAGACCTAATTATACTCTTGTCTATAAGAAACACTTTAGTTATGACATAAATAAATTGAAATTAAAAATACATACCATGCAAACAATAAGTACCAGAGAAAGTAGACTTCAAGACAAAGGAAGTATTATGAGATAAAGAAGGACACTTGTGATGATGAAAGTTCAGCAGAAAGACATAATTATAAATGTTTATGTACAAAATAACTGACTTTCAAATATATGAAGTGAAAGCTGACAACAAAAAGAGAAACAAATGTAGTAATTCATACAATAAGTAGTAAAAAAAAAAAATCCTAAAAGATAGATTATGTGAACCTATCCATCAACTTAACATGACAGTGTTTGAACTGTATCCAACAAGTACAGAATGTACATTCTTTTCAAAATGTGTACAGAATATTCACCAAACATAGACTATATGCTGGTTCATAAAATAAAGCACAATATACTTTAGAACACTGAAATATGACACCAAAGGAATTAAATTACAAGTCAATAACATTCAGATATCTACAAAGTCCCCAGCTGTTTCCATATTAAACAGTACTTCTCTAAAAACCTCATGGATCAAAGAAGAAATCACAAGAGAAATTAGAAAATATTTTGAAATGAGTTTTAAGGAATATATCAAAATGTATGGGATGATTATATAGGCATACATCATTTTATTGCACCTCACTTTATTATGCTTTACAGACACCAAATTTCTTTTACAAATCAAAAGTTTGTTGCAGTCCTACAACCAGCAAGACTACCACGCCACTTTTCCAACAGCATTTGCTCACTTCATGGCTCTGTGTCTTGTTTTGGAAATTCTTGCAATATTTCAAACTTCTTCATTATTATTATATTTGTTATGGTGACCTGTGATCATTGACCTTTGATGTTATTACCACAATTTCCTGAAGGCCTTGATGATGGTTAGCAGTTTTTAGCAATGAAGCATTTTTAAACTGTGTACATTTTTTTAGACCTAATGCTATTGTACACTCAAGAGATTACAGCATGGTGTAAACATAAATTTTATATGCACTAGGAAACCAGAAAATTCTTGTGACTTGCTTCATTGCAATATTAACTTCATTGTGGTGGTCTGGACCCGAACCCACAGTATCTCCAGAGTGTGCCTGTAATCCATTGTATAAAATAGGGTGCCTTGAGTCCATACTGATACAAGTAAGTACCTAAGTAAATAAATAAAGCCATTTAATAAATATAAAAGGAGTGACAGAATGAGGAAATCACAATTTGGAAAACATCATAGTAATAGGTGAATAAAGCAAGAATCATTAGTGGATGGTATAACTGAGAAAAACTTCCATGAGATACAGGATATTATTTGCATAGTCTCAAAATATTTCCCCATAATATATGTATGTATTACAAAAAGAAAAAGCAACTTTCCAGTGGAGAAGGCTGGTAGACACCATATTAATCAAATGATCAAAATGGAAAAAATAAAAACAATTTGCTACCTTACATATTATAGTAAGAATATGACAGCCCTTCTGTGGCATTCTTGCAAAAAAAAAAAAAGTACATAATCTGAATCTAATCATGTGGAAACACCAATTGAACCCAGCCTGAGGGACATTCTAATAACTAAGTTATAATCTTCAAAAAATTGCAAGTTCACATAAGTGAAAAGAAGATTAAAGAACAATTTTATACTAAAGGAGACTAAAGAGACATAGCAACTAGTCTATGAGAAATGGAGCTTTGTGATATGAAGACCATTACTGGAACAACTGTTGCAATGTCAGTGATTAAGGAGGAGTAATGTTATCAATGTTAATTTCATGATTATGATTATGAAAATGTCATAATTTGTAGGAAATAAACACTAGAGTGGTCAAGAGTGTGTTGGCAACTTACTCTCAAATGATTCAGAAAAAAAAATCTTTGTACTGTACTTGAAACTTTTCTGTAACTCTGAGATTGTTTAAATTTTTTTACTGTTGTCACAGATCTAGACTGTATGCTTTCTTTAGGTAGAAGCTGTATGGTATTTATGTTGGTCATAGAAATGCTGCTTTTAATCCTGTCTATGAGACTTTATTGTGCTTTTGAAAATTCAGGTCACCTCTCCAGCCTAATTATTACTGTGGCTTAAAATCTACTCATTTACCATCCAAGATTGCTTCTCTGGCCCCATGTTGGAAGGCACAAGGATGAGTATGCCTTCTGAACTATTTAATACTGGCATCCCTAATTACCTTGGCCATTGGCATAGGATCAGTTGGAATGTCAAGTGTGTGCCATTTGATAATGCTATAAAAAAAAGACCTATAGCTTCTGCTCTCCCGCCATCTGCGCCTTCCCTTGGCAGGATACTGTTGGGTAGTTTGACTCTCATTGGCATGATTTCTGTAGCGTGTCTTAACATCTGCCACTCCGAGGCACTTACTCGGTGAATCAAGTTGACATAAAATAGCTTCTCTGGCACTGTTTTTATTTAGAAGAGTTTTATACCTGCTAACTTCTGAAGCAAGGATTACCACTTACTATATACATAATCGTAATTATAAATATTATGAATGTAGAATTTTCTGATCTCTATTGACTCAAACCTATCTTGGACTTCTAAGTTCATATCTTCCCACTCAGAAGCCTCTACTCTGAAGAATTAACTTCTAAACGAAATGTACCTCTTTTATTTTAATACACTGGATTGAGTGTATACATCAACCTCTCCCTCCTGTGCCAAATCTCTAAAAATGGTGGAACCTGTTTGTGTGTGTCTATGTTTTAAATTTATAACTGAAATTCAAAACAAGGATACATACAGGACTAGAAGCTGTGAGGAATCCACTGAAAATTCACTGTAAAATCCATAAAATCAGATTGAAAAAACAAAGCAGAAGCCTAAATGTTCAGAGAAGACAGCTCCCAAAGTTGGGAGAAGAACCAAAAGTTCTCTGTGCTCTGAGAAAGGGGATACCAGGAATCGGAAAAATGTTCCTGGGAAAGAAGGGGGAATGATCAGGTTGCAGCAGGGTGAGTGAGTAGAGAAGTCAAAGTAAGTAAATATTGATAAGTGCCACGTATTGTTAGAAAAGTATGTTGATATGAACATGTTAAGAATTTAAGAATATTCACCAGAAAAATAGGAATGGATGGTTTTATGAACTATGTCCCTTTCTTCTTACAAATCCACATGTTGAAGCTCAAACATAGTCCTTTAAAGATATAATTAAGGTTAAATGAGGCTGTGGAGGTAGAGCCCTAATCCAGTATGACTGGTGTATTTCTAAGAAGAGGAAGAGACACCAGGGATGCAGGGGAAAGGCCATGTGAGAACACAGCAAGAAGGTGGCCATCTGTAAGCCCAGGAAAGAGGCCTCAGAAGAAACCAAACCAGTTTGAAGCTTGGTCTTGGACTTCCAGCCTCCAGAACTGTGAGAAAATCATATTTCCATTGTTTAATGTGCCCAACCTATGGTATTTTGTTGTGGCAGCCTTAGCAGACCAATGCAAATTACATAATTTTAGAATCAGTAACAGCAAAAACACAAGAAAGCAAACCTGATAAATTATTAAAAAGCAAACAGGAAATAATCAAAAGGAAATACTTAGGGTATGACAAATCAAAAATAAAAAATAAGCTTTGTCAAGAATGTCTAAATATGAGTAATTATAATATGAGTGAATTAAATTCACCTACTGAAAATCATAAGATTGGATTTTTAAAATATCCAGTATGATGTGTTGGATGTAAAAACACTCCAAGCCCAAAATAACATAGGAGGGTTCAAATGGGAAAATATATACAAAGAAATGCTGCCCACCATCAAAGACCTAGAATTGCCAAAGCATTACTGAAGAGAAAGAAAGAGGCTGGAGGAATAACTCTCCCAGACTTCAGACAATACTATAGAGCTACAGTCATCAAGACAGCATGGTATTGGTACCAAAACAGACATATAGACCAATGGAACAGAATAGAGAGCCCAGAAATGAACCCACAAACTTTTGGTCAACTCATCTTTGACAAAGGAGGCAAGAATATACATTGGAATAAAGACAGTCTCTTCAGCAAATGGTGTTGGGAAAACTGGACAGCAGCATGTAAAACAACGAAGCTAGAACACTCCCTTACACCATATACAAAAATCAACTCAAAATGGATTAAAGACTTAAACATAAGACAAGATACAATAAACCTCCTAGATGAAAACATAGGCAAAACATTATCTGACAGACATCTCAAAAATTTTCTCCTAGAAGAAATAAAAGCAAGAATAAACAAATGGGACCTAATGAAACTTACAAGCTTCTGCACAGCAAAGGAAACCATAAGTAAAACAAGAAGAAAACCTACGGAATGGGAGAAAATTTTTGCAAGTGAAACCGACAAAGACTTGATCTCCAGAATATATAAGCAGCTCATACGACTCAATAAGAAAAAAATAAACAACCCAATCCAAAAATGGGCAGAAGACCTAAACAAGCAATTCTCCAAGGAAGACATACAAATGATCAAAAAGCACATAAAAAAATGCTCAATATCACTAATTATCAGAGAAATGCAAATCAAAACTACAATGAGGTATCACCTCACACCAGTCAGAATGGCCGTCATTCAAAAATCCACAAATGACAAATGCTGGAGAGGCTGTGGAGAAAGGGGAACCCTCCTACACTGCTGGTGGGAATGCAGTTTGGTGCAGCCACTATGGAAAACAGTGTGGAGATTCCTCAAAAGACTAGGAATAGACTTACCATATGACCCAGGAATCCCACTCCTGGGCTTGTATCCAGAAGGAAATCTACTTCAGGATGACACCTGCACCCCAATGTTCATAGCAGCACTATTTACAATAGCCAAAACATGGAAACAGCCTAAATGTCCATCAGCAGGTGACTGGATAAAGAAGAGGTGGTATATTTATACAATGGAATACTACTCAGCCATAAAAACAGACAACATAATGCCATTTGCAGCAACATGGATGCTCCTGGAGAATGTCATTCTAAGTGAAGTAAGCCAGAAAGAGAAAGAAAAATACCATATGTGATCGCTCATATGTGGAATCTAAAAAACAAAAACAAAAACAAACAAAAACAAAGCGTAAATAAAGGACAGAAATAGACTCACAGACAGAGAATACAGACTTGTGGTTACCAGGGGGGTGGAGGGTGGGAAGGGATAGACTGGGATTTCAAAATTGTAGAATAGACTACACTGTATAGCACAGGGAAATATACACAAAATGTTATGATAACTCACAGAGAAAAAAATGTGACAATGAGTGTGTATATGTCCATGAATAACTGAAAAATTGTGCTGAACACTGGAATTTGACACAACATTGTAAAATGATTATAAATCAATAAAAAATGTTAAAAAAAAAAAAAAAGAAAGAAATGCTGCCCAAACCAAGCATCAGACAAAATCTGAAGACAAAAGGTTAAAAAGGAAAAAGAGGATGAGGTACTTTTAAAATATGTTCTCAAATTCTTTGATACTCTTCTTTTCAATGAGTGGTGCCTTATCCTCTTGTCCCCTTGAATGTGAGCTGGACCTAGCAACTCACTTCAGTTTCACTTGTGAAACTAGGTAGTAAAATGTGTTGTAGCTTCCTTTTTGCCCCTTTTCTCTTTAAGCACTTGCTCCAGGGGAAGCTAGCTGCCATGTCATGAGGACATTCAAACTTATGGGGAGGCCAATGCAGTGAGGTACAGATGTGTCTTATGGACAGCCAGTAAAGAACTGTGGCTGCCAGACCTGTGAATGAGCCTCAAAGCAGGTCCTTCATCCCCAAACCTTCATATGACTGCAGCTCTTGCCCAGCATCTTGACTGCAACCTCATGAGAGACCCTGACTCAGAATCACCTAGTGTATCTTCCTGGATTCCTGACCCTCAGAAATTATGATATAATCAATGTTTATTGTTTGAAGCTGCTAACTTTGGAGGTAATTTGTTATACAGCAATAGATAACTAACACAGAGAGACCCTTTATAGTAATATTTTTGATAACAGAAGTACTCCATGAAATAGACACAGCACTATTCATTTAACTACAGAGCTCCAAAACATATTTTTTAAAAGAGAAGCCTTCAAGGAAAAATTGAAAAGTCTACGAAGTGCAGAATGTTAACTTAACTCTTCTCAGAAAGCCATACACTGAGAAGGAAAAAAACACTAAGGATATTAAGGATTCTTTCAACATAATTAGAAAACTTGAGCTACTGAAGATACAGTTAATAAACAGAATATACATTATTAACAAAATAACAAAATCAGTCACAAACAATGATCATATATAAGCCACCAAGAAAATCTCAACAAATCCTAAAGGTTGCTATCATAGAAACATAGAAACCATATTCAGTGACTTCTGTGCAATAAAAGTTAAAATTAACTATAAAAAAGACAGACCTGCTAAAAAATAACACGTGCCCCCCAAAATTAACAGAACACTTCTTAATACTTGGACTGAATGTGATGTCAAAGTATAAATTATAAACTTTTAAACTTAATGACAGTGAAAATATTACATATCAAGATCTGTGGCTTGAAGCAAAAAAGTAACACTCAGAAGAAATTTCATAGCATTAAATTCATTATTTTAAAAAATGAGTGAAAATAAATGACCTGTGCTTTTATCTCAAAGAGGGCAGAGAAAGGCAAATAAATCCAAAAACTGTACAGAAGTGAAATTAATGAAATAAAAGAATAAATTAAATCAGAATTTTAAAAACAGAATTTCTCAATAAAATCAAAGCCATATTTTAGAAAATAACCTGTAAGACAACAGTTTGGAAAAATATCATCAAGGCACGGAAGAGACAAACATAACATTAGGGTTAAAAAGGACGTTAACTACATCAGAGGAAATTTGTTTTTAAATAAGAATATACTATTAATTTTATTTTGAATTTACTATAGTGGATAAAAAGCAGAGGGAATTAAAATAATGAATTGCCATATACCAGTCACCTAACTTCGACAATCGTCTGTACATGACCAGTTTTCATTTATATCTCCGACTACCTTACATTCCTATTTTAGATTATTTTGAAACATCGTATTATTTTACTTTAAATCCTTCAGTATATGTCTCTGAAAGGTGAGGTTTTCTTTTTTTAAGAAACATCAGCACAATTGTATCACATCCAAGAAAATTCCCTTTGTTTCTTAATATCAGGTAATCCAATTGTGTTCAGATTTGTTATTTCCTGAAATACTTATTTAAAAAATCTAAAAGGTAGTTGGAAATCAGAGTCATCAGGGTCCAACATTACATTTAGTTGATATGTCTCAGGGATCTGTTTTAATCTGAGTTCCAGCTACCTCTCTTTTCTCCACTTGTTTTGCACTTTTTAACATGTTTCTCTGTCTCCTGTATTTCCTGTAAACCACGAGTTCATTTGGGTCTGTTTGAAGTGACCATTTTTTCTCCTGGTTAGGGTCACATTTTCTTAGTCCTCATATCTAGTATATCTTTATTGGAAGCTAGGTTGTATGAATTCTGTGTTGTTGAGTGGTGGACTTTGTTGTATTCCTTTGAAGAGTATATGGGAAATATTTCTGCATTCATGTTTACCTATGGAAATCCCTTCAGGTTGGCTCCTGAGTTCTATTAGGGTGACCCCAGTAATACTGATATCTTCCTTGTCTTCTTGTATGATAAGGTACCCCCAATCTGGAATCAGCCGTCTTTCCAAGTAATTCTTATTTCTTTTAGTAGCAAATGGCCACTAAAGTTCACAGGTTGGGTGCTAGGGTGCTTATTTCTACTCAGTTTCTCATTGTTTTCCAGGGGAAGCGCTAGAACAACGATGGGCAAACTTTTTTTGTAAAGGGTCAAATTTTTTAGGCTTTGTGGGCCATGTAGTTTCTGTCACAACTATTCAGCTCTGCTACTGTAGCTTGAAAGCAGACACAGGCAATATGTAAACAAATGAGTACGGTTATGTTTTAATAAAACTTTATTTACAAAAACTGGTCATAGGTTGGATTTAGTTAACAGGCTGTAC
Organism: Camelus ferus; assembly: GCF_009834535.1. Taxonomy (NCBI): domain Eukaryota; kingdom Metazoa; phylum Chordata; class Mammalia; order Artiodactyla; family Camelidae; genus Camelus; species Camelus ferus. The sequence goes on along the minus strand of NC_045710.1, from coordinate 45,755,585 downwards.
TTTGCTGACCTCTGATATAGAAAATGGTTTCAGATATTATTCCTAATTATTCCTAGTAGTATGATTATGAAAACATTCCAAGATTTCTTTGCAATTCCTTTTGCCATAGAGTGTCCCACAAGGGATAAAACACGTCTCCATTTTAAAGTGACTTGAAATAACTTTTTCATATAGTTGTGCCACTAGTTTGAAATACTAAGTTCATTAACTTTGATTTTGATATCTGAGGAATACTTTTTATTTTTCTTTAATTTTATTTATAATTATGTAAGAATGGCTCTAAAATCAGATTGTTAAAAATGGTACATTCAATGAGGTTTAGCTTCAATCTTTTTCTTCACATTGTTCCCTTCCTTCTCCTTTAGGTTGTTACTTTTGGTTTATCCCTCATTTACAGACTACATATGTACACACATACACACATACACATATGCATATATATTCATCTATACTTGTTTTTTTTTTTAAGTAATCTGTTTTAGTAACATACTGAACACATTGTTTGGCAACTTGATTTTTTGTTTAATATCCTGGGAATTACTCCATAGCAGTATATAGAACAATCAGAAGTCTTTTAAAGATTATGATAATATATACAACAGTGCAATAAACATGAAAACTTAGTGAATATGAATACTCATCTAGAAAACATAATTGATTAAAAATGACACACTAAATAAATAAGTTTAAATACACCAGTAGCCCCAAACAGAAAATTCAAACAAGTCAAAAATGGGACACCTGAAAAGAATCAGTAGCTTTATGAATTCTATGAAAAATTCAAAAACGTGTAATTTTCAAAAACTTAATTCGAACATGAAATATATCATTCCAAGTAAATTCTTCATTTGGTAACAAAATATCAATTCTTCCCATATATTTTCATTTAAAATAATTATTCATTGTTCTTATATAACAAGGATTATTTATGTAGACATTTATGTATACATTAAGAACTGATTACTAAATTTATATCAATATAACTAAGAGATAAATTATTTAATATACTTCCTTAAGTTACTTTTTCCTCAAACCTATAAAATATGAAATATATAAAATATTAACACATTATCATAAGTAATTTATTCCTGACTCTTAAAGCTTCTTTTTAACCAGATTTGTCCAATGAAATGTTATTTTTAAATATTATTTTTAAAGTGACTCATTCTTATGAATATTTTTCTGAAAACTTGGTTTTAAGTTAGTAACACTTCCATAATAAAACCATTCACTAACTAGGTGACCCTGGTTGGATAGCAGTAGAGTTTGGGATTTAGCAATATACCTTTCAAATTTATTGTCATGTATATGTCCACTTAGATGTGTTATGTGCTATTTTAATCTTATATAATAAGTCTCCAAAAAGAGACCAACAAAACAAAAAAAGACTGTACAACTTACAATGTCTCCCTTTGCCATGTGTCCCAGACACATGATTCTAAACAACTAAGCATGCTATAGTAGCCCTCACTGTTAACTAGTATTTGAAAACCTTGATGGAGGGGCATAGGGGTAAATCCATGTTTTATAGGGCTTGAAGCTTATATTTCTTAATACAAGTAATTTGATGGACCTAGAGAATATTATGCTTAGTGAAATAAGTCAGAGAGGGACAAATACTGTATGTTATCACTTATATGTGGAATCTAAAAAATTAAACAAACCAGTGTATATAACAAAACAAAAACAAACTCACAGATACAGAGAACAAGCCTAGTGGCTACCAGTATGGAGAGGAAAGTAGGGAGGGGCAAGATAGGGGTATGGGATGAAACACAAACTACTATGTATAAAAACAGGTAAACAACAAGGATATACTGTATAGCACAGGAAAGGTAGCCATTACTTTGTAGTAACTTTAAATGGAGTAAAATCTATGAAAATACAGAATCACTATGCTGTATACCTGAAACTAATATAATATTGTAAATCAACTGTACTTCAATTTAGGAAAAAAATGAAAAAAGAAAAATAATTTAACATTTCAAGTACAAAACTAGGTACTGGAAAGGACCTATACAAATAAGAGGTAGAGAAGCTTAAGCTTCATTAACTGTATTGAATTCACCTCTGCATCTGACACATAGTAAACATTCCATAATAATTTGTGGAATAATTTTTGATTAAAGTATTGATTAAATTTGAAGTCAGGATGAGTAGAAGGGTGTGACTATTCTGTCAGTTGTCTCTTGCAGTGTATTTAATATAGTATGATTTAACAGTACCTTACTTAGCCTTAGTCTCAACCAGCTTTAATGCATGTCCTTTATTTCTTTATGTGCTAGCCTAGTCAGGGAAAAGACATGAAAATGAAATATAAACTCCATGGCTTTTATTTTCTTGACTTATTTAGAATATGACCATTTCCAGGGAATATGAATATTTAATTGTACATATTCCAACATTTAAACTAAACTGCAACACTAAAACTAAAAATTTAAAAAATGCAGCTAGAGGATAGCCAGTTGGGAGATGATTTAGATATGTCTTGCATCAGACACTGAAGATTCATGAACTCTGTCAAACTGAGGAGCATGGAGTTAAGAGGTATACTTTCCACTGCATTTTGCTAAAAACTATACTCAGATATATGAATAGTGAGAAGGCCCACAGGAAGATTAAGAAGTGAAAACCTCCATTGTACAGAAAGACTGTCAACTCAAGAACTGTAAAACCTCATTACCCTCTTCAAATTAATGACCCCAGTCCCCTATAACAACTGAAAAAGAGAGTAGAAACTCCAGAATTAAGGAAGAATGAGTGAGAGACACAGAGAAAATGTTCCAGAAATAATTTGTGCACCACAGATCTTACAGCCAAACTTATATCACTGTTAAACATAAAGTACTACTAACATGAGTAACTCACAAAGAAAATGGGTATTTTTTAATGGGTATGTTTCTTTTTCTTTGGTTTATATACTTACATATTAGTGCTATTATATAGTCTTAATAATACCTAGAATAAGTCTTAGATAGTCTCTATCATTTACTGTGACATAAGAATTTAAAAATCAACCTGTCAAGTTCCATGAAAAACCTTGAGGGGATTTTGATTGGAATTTCACTGAATCTTACAGATTATTTGGAGTCAGAATTGTTATCTTTATGGTCTTTCCAGCCATAAGTAGGTGCATGTCTGTATTTTTATCAGGTGTTCATTTATGTCACTCAGTAACGACTGGTAATTTCTTCTCAAACGTACTGCATATCTTTTGCTTATTTTCAGTGAAGAATCACATACAAATTTTGCTAGAGAAAAGAACATATGAAAAAAGCTACCTAACTTATTTTATAAGACTAGGATAACCTTGATAGCAATTGAGCACTTGTTAGCAGTCAAGTGCAAGTAGTCATAGACTTTTGTTAATTAAGAACATAGATGCACTTACATAATATTGTACAGCAACTATACTGCAGTAGAAAAAATGTAGGTACAAAAGCCTTAAATAAGACACTAGCAAATTAAATACAGGAATATATCTTTTGGAAATTATTGCTCATTTCTTCATTGAATATAAGGATCTAGTATGAAAGTATCATGACACTGTGGCATTAAAAAAACAAGAACATAATTTTTTCAATTGATGTACATTTAAGTTGCTTCTGGTTTTTCATTGTTTTAAGTATTGCTATCACCAGTCTTGGACATACCTTGTTAACATTATTTCCTTAGGAAGACTTGCCCAGAGTATATCTATGCAAATTTTAAATTCTGATGTATTGTTAAAATATGGAATCATCAAACATTTTCAGTGAAGGGTCAAATAGCAAACATAATATATGCTTGTGGGCCAAGGGCAAAATTGAGGTTATTATATAGGTACTTCTATATAACAAGAGAGAAAACAAATTTCCATAAATATTTACTGATAAAACTGAAAATATAATAATTGAGTATAATTTTCACAATACAGGTATACAAATGTGAATAATGGAATTCTTTTGGAGGGGATAACATTTCACTTAATTAGGGTTGAAAGGTGGTCTTCCTTATCAACAAAATCAATTGCAAATGTTTATCTGTTAATGCTGATCTATGGTGAGGTTTTATGTATTTCGCCTTTACAGATTTCTTTCCTTATAGATAGGTACTGCCAAATATTGATATCAATACATGAGCGTATTCACTGATCAGAAGGCATTTTTAGAATTCTAGCTAAATGGCTAGACTGCCTTTTAACATGTCATTACACTGCAAATTAATCATTAATCATTTCCAGTTAAAGTGCTTTAATTTGCACAGTTAAATAGACTTTGGAATATGGAAATTTCCTTTGCACTTGTATCAAGATTGAAAAATGCTGCTGTGGATTGAAATATATTGCTGGAAATTTGTGTAGGAACGGAAATCTCACTTTTTTTTTCCTTTTGACAGTGCAGGAAGTGTATAATACAACCTGACATTACTTGCAAGTCAAACAATGTTAGTTCTCACTGAAATAACTTTATCACAATATAAGTTTCACATATGAGTCTGTTTTTTCCCCTTTTTAAGTTTTATTAGGTAGAATTATTAACTAATACACAAACTACAAATGTAGTTTGACTACACTATACATTATATTGCATGTAAATACATATATACAATATACTGCACATACTGTTTTTTAGTTTACATATATGTTCTGATCATTGTTTCTAAGAACAGATTATAGAGCTTTAGCTTTTTAAACTTACATAGTTATCAAAGGAATAAAGCCAACCACAAAATAAGAATGAACAGAATGTGGTAATCTAATCATAAAGGACAGTCAAATGTGCTTACACATATTCAAGAAATCAATCATATAAGTTACAAATAATAAGTAGTTCATTTGTGTCCTTTTTGTTTGTTTGTTTTAAAGAGTCCACACATAAGTGATATCATATGGCATTTTTCTTTCTCTTTCCCACCCACTTCACTTAGAATGACTATCTCCAGGTCCATCTATGTTGCTGCAAATGGCATTATTTTATTCTTTTTTATGGCTGAGTAGTGTTCCATTGAATATCCGTACCACATCTTCTTTATCCAGTCATCTGTTGATGGACATTTGGGTTGTTCCTATGTCTTGGCTACTGTAAATAGTGCTGCTATGAACACTAGGGTGCATATGTCTTCCTGAATTTTATTTTTCTCTGGATATATGCCCAGGAGTGGGATTGCTGGATCACATGATAAGTCTATTTTCAGTTTTTTTAAGGAACCTCCATACTGTCCTCCATAGTTGCTGCACCAGTCTACACTCCCACCAACAGTGTAGGAGGGTTCCCTTTTCTCCACACCCTCTCCAACATCTATCATTTGTAGACTTTGTAATCCGGCCATTCTGGCTGGTGTGAGGTGTATCTCACTGTAGTTTTGATCTACATTTCTCTGGCAATTAGTGATGCTGAGTTTATTTTTGTATAAGGTGTTAGAGAATGTTGTAGTTTCAGTCTTTTACAAGTAGCTGTCCAGTTTTCCCAGCACCACTTATTGAAGAGACTGTCTTTTCTCCATTGTATATTCTTGCCTCCTTTGTGATAGATTAATTGACCATACGTGCATTTCTGGACTTTCTATCCTGTTCCATTGATCTATGTGTCTGTTTTTGTGCTGGTGCCAAACTGTTTTGATTTCTGTAGCTTTGCAGTATAGTCTGAAGTCAGGGAGTATGATTCCCCCGGCTCCTTCTTTTTCAAGATTGCTTTGGCTATTCAGGGTCTTTTGTGTTTCCATATATTTTAACATTTTTTTGTTCCAGCTCTGTGAAGAATGTCATTGGTAATTCAATAGGGACTGCACTGAATCTGTAAATTGCCTTAGGCAGTATGGCCATTTTAACAATACTGATTCTGCCAATCCAAGAACATGGTATATCTTTCCATTTGTTTGTCTTCTTCAATTTTCTTCATTAGTGTCTTACAGTCTTCAGTGTAAGGGTCTTTTGCCTCCTTGGGTAGGTTTATTGCTTTATTGCTAGGTATTTTCTTCTTTTTGGTGCAACAGTAAATGGTATTGTTTCCCTGATTTCCCTTTCTGCTATTTTGTTGTTAGTGTTTGGAGATGGAACTAATTTCTGTACATTAATTTTGTATCCTGCAACTTTACCAAAATTCATTGATGAGTTATAGAAGGTTTTTGGCCACTTCTCTAGTATTTTCTATGTATAGTATCATGTCATCTGCAGACAATGACAGCTTTACTTCTTCTTTTCCAATTTGAATTCCTCTTACTTCTTTTTCTTCTCTGATTGCTACAGCTAGGACTTCCAAAACTATGTTGAATAAAAGTGGCAAGAGTGGACATCCTTGTCTTGTTCCTGACTTAGAGGAAATGCTTTCAGCTTTTCCCCATTAAGTATGATGTTAGCTGTGGGTTTGTTGTATATGGCCTTTATTATGTTGAGGTATGTTCCATCTATGCCCACTTTCTGGAGAGTTTTTATCCATAAATGGATGTTGAATTTTATCAAAAGCTTTTTCTGCATCTGTTGAGATGATCATATGGTTTTTATTCTTCAGTTTGTTAATGTGGTGTATCACGTTGATTGATTTGGGGATATTGAAAAATCCCTGCATCCCTGGGATAAATCCCACTTGATCATGGTGTATAATCCTTTTAATGCATTGTTGGAGTTGATTTGCTAGTATTTGTTGAGGATTTTTGCATCTATGTTCATAAGTGACACTGGCCTGTAATTTGTGTGTGTGTGTGTGTGTGTGTGTGATATCTTTGTCTTGTTTTGGTATCAGGGTGATGATGGCTCATAGAATGAGTTTGGAAGTGTTCCTTCCTCTGCAATTTTTTTGGAAGAGTTTCAGAAGGATAGATGTTAACTCTTCTCTAAATGTTTGGTAGAATTCACCTTTGAAGCCATCTGGTCCTGGACTTTCGTTTGTTGGCAGGTTTTTAATTACTGATTAAATTTCAATGTTGGTAATTGGTCTATTCATATTGTCTACTTCTTCCAGGTTTAGTCTTGGCAAATTGTACCTTTCTAAGAAATTGCCCATTTTTTCTACATTGTCATTTTTGTTAGTGTATAGTTGCTCATAGTATCATCATGTGATTCCTTATATTTCTGTGGTGTTGGTTGTAACTTCTCCTTTTTCATTTCTGATTTTATTAATTTGGGCCATTAATTTTTCTTGATGAGTCTGACTAAAGGTTTATCAATGTTATCTTTTCAAAGAACCAGCTTTTAGTTTCATTGATCTGTTGTATTGTTTTTTCAGTCTATTTCATTTATTTTGGCTCTAATCTTTATGATTTCTTTTCTTCTACTAACTCTGGGGTTTGTTCTTTCTCCAGCTGCTTTAGGTATAAGGTTAGGTTGTTTACTTGAGATTTTTCTTGTTTCCTGAGGTAGGTTTGTATAGCTATAAACTTCCTTCTTAGAACTGCTTTTGCTGCATCCCAGAGGTTTTGGATGGTTGTGTTTTCATTTTCATTTGTTTCAAAGTATTTTTTGATTTCCTCTTTGATTGCTTCTGTGATCCATTGGTTTTTAGTAGCATACTGCTTAGCCTCCATGTGTTTGCAGTTTTTGCAGTTTTTTTCTTGTAGTTAATTTCTAACCTTATAGTACTGCGGTTGGAAAAGTTCTTTGGTATGATTTCAATTTTCTTAAATTTGCTGAGGCTAGCTTTGTGGGCCAGCATGTGGTAGATTCTGGAAAATGTTCCATGTGCACCTGAGAAGAATGTGTATTTTGTTACTTTTGGGTGGAATGCTCTATAGATATCAGTAAAGTCCATCTGGCCCAATGTGTTATTTAGGGCTTTTATTTCTTTATTGATTTTCTGTCTGTATGATCTGTCCATTGATGTTAAGTGGGGTGTTGAGGTCCCCTGCTATTATTGTGTTATTGTCAACTTCTCCTTTTATGTCTGTTAACAATTGCCTTGTATATTGTGGTGCTCCTATGTTGGGTACATACATATTTACAATTGATCCTTTTCTTGGATTGATCCCTTAAATATTATGTAGTGTCCTTCTTTGTCTCTTGTAATACTCTTTAAGTATTACTACTCTAGCTTTCTTTTGATTTCTGTTTGCATGGAGTATCTTTTTCCATCCCCTTACTTTCAGCCCGCATATATCTCTAGCTCTGAAGTGGGTCTCCTGTAGACAGCATATATATGGGTCTTGTTTTTATATCCATGCAGCCAGTCTATGTCTTTTGGTTGGAGCATTTAATCCACTTACATTTAAGGTAATTATTGATAGGTATGTTTTTACTGACATTTTGTTGTTTTGAGTTTTTTTTTTAGGTCTTTTTCCCCCCTATTCTTTTTGTCCTCTTGTGCTTTGAGGAGTAGAGAAAGTCCTTTAACATCTGGTGTAAACCTGATTTGGAGGTGAATTCTTTTAGCTTGTATCTGTGAAGTTTTTGATTTCTCCATCAAATCTGAACCAGAGCCTTGCTGGATAAAGTATTCTTGGTTATACATTTTCCCCTTTCATCACTTTATTGTGCCACTCCCTTCTGGCCTGAAGAGTTTCTGTTGAAAAATCAGTTGATAACATCATGGGAGTTTCCTTGTGTGTTATTCGTTGCTTTTCTCTTGGTAATTTTAATATTTTCTCCTTATCCTTAATTTTTTGTCAATTTGATTACTATGTGCCTTGGTATATTCCTCTTTGGGCTGATCCTATCTGGGACTGTGCGCTTCCTGGACTTGGGTGACTTTCCTTTCCGAAATTAGGGAAGTTTTTGGTTATTATCTCTTCAAAAATTTTCTCAAGTCCTTTCTCTCTCTCTGCTTTCTGGGACCCTATGTGAATATTAGTGTGCTTCATGTTGTCCCAAAGTTCTCTTAAACTATCATTTCTTTTCATTCTTTTTTTCTTTTCTGTTCTGCAGTGCTGATTTCCACTAATCTGTCTTCTAGCTCACTAATCTATTCTTCTGCCTCATTTAGTCTATTCTTGGTTCCTTCTAGTGTGTTGTTATTTGTTTCAGTAATTTTATTCTTCAACTCTGTTTTGGTAGTCTTTATATTTTCCAGCTCTTTGCTAAAAACTTTGCTCTGTGCTTCTATACTCCTCTTCAGTTCTCTGAACATCTTCACCATCATTATTCTAAACTTTCTCAGATAAATTGCCTATCTCCTCATCACATTTCTTCTTCTGGGATTTTATCTTATGTCTTGTCCTGGAAGATATTCCTCTGCCACCTCATCTTGTCTGTCCTTCTCTTTGTATTTTTAGGTAGGTTAGTTATGTTTCTCGACCTTGGAGAAGTGGCCCTCTGTGGGAGATGTCCCATGAGTCCCAGCAGTACACTTCTCTCTTGTCACAAAGGGCCAGGATTCAGCCCATCCCAGTGTAGGGTCTGGCCTGTGTTTGTGGATTCCTTCCACTGGCTTTGGGATTGTTATTTTCTTACTTCTGGTATCTGCCCCCTGGTGGATGAGGCTGGTCTAGAGGCCTATCCAGGTTTCCTGGCAGGAGGAGTCAGTGTCTACCCACTGCTGGGTGAAGCTTGGCTTCGACCTCTGGTGGGTAGGGCCTTGTCTAGAGGCTCAGGAAGTCTGTTTATGGATGGGGGTATGTTCCCAACCAGTATGTTGTTCAGCCTGAGGCTTTCCAGCCCTTAAGCCTACAGGCTGTTGAGTGGGGCTGGGTCTTGATGCTAATGACCCAATCAAGATGTCAGGCTCCAGGAAAGCTCATGTAGATGAACACTTCTGGAATGTCCACCACCAGCTTTTATGTCCCCTGGGTGAGCCACAGCCGCCCCCTTTCTCCTCAGGAGAACTTCCAAACCCAGCAGTCTGATCCAGGTTCCTACATAATCACTGTCTCTACCCCTGGACCCAGTGCACTTGAGATCCTGTGCACACTTTCCAAGAGAATGAAGTCTCTTTCTCCCCTAGTCCTGTGGGGCTCCTGAAGTTAAGCCCCACTGGCCTTCAAAACCAAATGTCCTGGGATCTCCTCCTCCCAGTGCCAGAACTCTGTGCTGGGCAGCCTGACGAGGTGCTCAGAACTCTCACTTCTGTGGGAGAGCCTCTACAACTTAATTGTTCTTCAGTTTGTGGGTTGCCTACCTGGGGGTATGGGGCCCAATTATATCATGAGCACACCCCTCCTACCTTCCTGCTGTGGTTCCCTCTGTGTTTCCAGTTGAAGCAGATCTTTTTTTTGCTAGGCTCCAATCTTTTTTCTTTATGGCTGTTTAGCAGTTGTTTGTGGTTTTGTTGTAGTCACTAGGAGAGGCGAGCTTGTGGTCCTACTACTCCACCATCTTGACTGGAAATATGTAAGTCCTGTTTTGCTTGTAGTTTTAGGCTGATACATTTCAAGTCTGTAACATAAGCTAATTCTAAAGCCATTCAAAGTTGAGTGGCTGAGCAGTTATTTCCAATCATTTAAAAATTATTCTCAAGGATTATAAGGCAGGCTATATTTGACCCATAGGCCATAGTTTACCAATCCCTGCTTTATAAAGTCTTTCTTACGTTCCCAGTAAACGTAAGTGCCTATTTCCCTCCAAACTTTGCAGCCAGTAAGTATTAACTTTAAAAAATTTATCCAATTTGAAATTACATTTTTCAACTTGCATTTATTTGAATATTAAGAAGGTAAAGTATCTTCTCGTGATTTTAGACCATTTATATTTCATCATTAAAAACTTGATGTTGATATTCTTTTTCCATTTTTATTACAATAAAATTATTCCAACAAGTATTTTGTTTACCAAAAAGAGTTCTAATTCCTTTTTAGTGGCTCTACCTACTTGTTGAGAATTATTTTCCACTGCATTCTCCCACACATCCAATATTCCTTCCCTAAAGACCTGCCATTGCCTGACACTACTGTGCTTTCTCAAGCATCTCTAAAAATATGCACCAGATATCATTCATTCTCTGTTGCCTTTTCTCCATTTTACCTCCCAGTATAACTCTTACTATTAAGACTTATATCAATAATCATTTCCTCCTCTTTGGTTCCATAGCACTCTGCCATAAAACCTATCACATTGTTATGTTATCAACTGTTTACAGTGGTCTTCCTCCTCGGCTCAACGCTTGTTGAGACATGGTACTGTAACTGATCTCCAGAACAGTGCCTACCACTTAATAAGCACTGATTATTCATTGACTGAATAAGTTCAAAATAACAGCAGTATTAACAATATTAGAAAAGTAATAATGTGCTAAGCACAATATCAGAGACAAATTTGTGTAATAGTATTTAAAAGCTTACCTTTTTCCCTAAAGACCTACAATAATTTATTTTAATAACTGCCATTAGTTGTAGCTGAGATCTGCAAGTCAAGAAAATTTGCTTGTACTAGAAAAGAAAGCTGAGAAAAATTAAAATACAAAAAAGAATATTCATCAACCATGTCGGTTTTGTAATTTGAACAGTAAGTTCTTTTTTTCAAAATCTCCTTTGTAACTTTACCAAGGTTCATTTTGGATTAATCTTTTATTCTGCTTTATTTCCAAAGGACATCCATTACCTTGCACTAGATAAAGGTGAATTGGCACTAGCTGAAGTGGCAAGAAAGAGAGCTAGCGACATTGATGCAGAATCAATAACCTCTGGAGTTGGTAAGAATTAATGCTGGTTTTCTTAAGTGCTTTTTGTTTTAATCAATACTTACCTAGTATCATTTGTTTACATTTGTAAGTCATGGTTGATTAATTTGAATTACTTTCTTTGTAAAGACAGTGCCTTTTTTTTTTTTTTAAGAATTAAGGTAGGTAAATAGTACAATATGGATATTTAAGTTGAAATTGTGTTATGTAAGTTAATAACCAGTCATTAATAACTATTTAGCAAAAAGTAAAAATTGTACTTTTCATAAGATTTTGAGGAAAAGTTTATTATCAGTGCTGTTATTAAAATTAACCAACACAGGAACTTATATAATCCTTTATTTATATATACAGACATCATATCTCAAAAGAATTCCCTCCTCTATCAGACTACTTCACATGGAATTTTGTTTGATGGGTAATTTTTGTTTTAAATTTAGAAGCCACTACAGTCATTTTACAGTGAGTCTTCTGAAGACACATCAGAAGCGTAAACTGAATCTAAAGATCCAACTAAAACTTTATAATACAGAAAAATGATAGTCTTTAAAAACTGTAATACCAAAATGAGCTTTGTTCTAGACTCAATTTATCCTAATGTGACTAAATCTAGAAATATTAATCTTCAGACATCCCAATTCCTATTCTTCTTGGTATTTCCTATTCCTCACTTAGGAAGAGGATGCTCTGAATTATAATAGAATTCATTTTCTTTGTGGAACTTCTATAAAACAACAAAGTTTTAATAAGGTTTCCACTTTGTAAGTTGCTTGAAAATATTATAACAACATCTCCACTGATAGATCATCTTGTCCTTTGTTTATGTAATACTGTTTGGAGCCAAAGGGAGCAATTGTCAGCTTCTCTCTAACATCACCACCAGAGATCCCAGTTTTCAGGGTGGTACTGACTCAAAGCCATACTACCAGGCTAGTTCTAAACCTGAATACCAAAGCTGACAGTTGCTTACCAGAAAGATGATTTCATTCTCCCTCCTCAACCCTGAAAGAGTTCCAAATTGACCAAACCCAAAGGATGCATAGACCACTTTCAAAACTCCATTCCTAATAGATAAGAAATACTCAGTATTAATCCAGTATTACATAAGAGAAATTTGTGGCTTGCTAAGCATAGTAATGTGTGTCCTAATAATAATAGCTAATATTTACTGAATGCTTAATGTGGGGTAAGCACTATTCTGAGTTACAGATATTAACTAATTTAATCCTTATCGTAATTCTTTGAGTTAAGGGCAATTTATATTTGTGATGAGAAGTCACTTTTAACTGAATGATGAAACCATGTTAATAGGAATTATGACATTATATTACAAGGATACAAATATTCTCCCTCCCTATGCTTCTAGCCATTTAGAAACACAGGAGGAGGTTAATTCATAGCAAATTTTATGGAAATTATCCTTAGCTGTAATGTGCCCTGCTTTTTCCACCAGGGTATAAGGCAAGTTTTACATTTTAAAGCTATTTAAAGTTACTAAGGGTGAAAAGGAATATGAAGAGATTACCACAAAACCTCAGAAAAATGAAGAAATTCCACTATTCACCAAAGGCATACTGTGCCCTGTGTATTTTTTTTCATCACGTTACTGTGACCAGCTGACAATTCCTAGCCAGAGGGCTTGGTTAGTGTTCCTTCTTTGAGCCCTGCGTCATTTCTCATAAATATCTTTCTTCACTGAACCCCTGTTATTCCCCATTTCTCAGCTTTTTTTTTTTCAGGCCTTATCCTTTGGCCTTCATTACTATTTCTTGATAAAAATACCATTTAATAACAGTAACTATCAAGAGGTGAACATCTTAGATGAATGTTCTACTCCACTTTTGTTCCAGAAAACTAGGCTTACTCCCACTCATAATATTGAGAAGGCAGAAGAAAGAATCAGCAAACTTTACAATACATTTGAAATTATTGAGTCTGAGGAGCAAAAGGAAAAACAATTAAGTGAAAAGAGCCTAAAGGACATATGGGACACCATCAAGCATACAAACACGTTATGGGAGTCCCAGAAGAGGTGAGAAAGGGGCAAAAAGATTATTTGAAGAAATAATGACTAAAAACTTACCAAATTTGAGGAAAGGCATGAGTCTATATATCCAAGCTCTACAAACTCCGAGTACAATCAACCAAAAGAGACCCACGCTAGGACAAATTATAATGAAACTATCAAAAGCCAAAAACAACCTTGGAGGCCTGAGGCAATAAGATGACATACTTAAAGTACCAAAAGGAAAAAAAAAAAAGTTAATGGAGAATTCTGTATCCAGTGAAACTTTCCCTCAAAAATGAGGCAGAAATGTAGATATTCATAGATAAACAAAAGCTGAGGGAGTTCACTACCACTAGACCTGCCCTAAGAGAAATGTTAAAAGGAGTTCTACAGACTGAAATGAAAGGTTCCTAGATAGTAACTCAAAGCCATATGCAGAATGTAAAGATAAATACATGGGGAAATATAAAAATTATTGTAATTTTTGTTTCTACTCCACTTTCTATTTTCAACAGGAATTAAAAGACAAAAGCATAAATTAATTATAAATCTCTTAGATGCACAATGTATAAAGATGTAATTTGTGACTTTAATAAAGGTGGGGGACAGGAACACCGCTGTATTGGAGCAGAGGTTTTGAATGCTATTGACGTTAACATGGTATTCATTCAAATTAAATTATTCTAACTTAGCCATTCTAAGAGATGTGAGATTATAACTCACTGTGGTTTTGATTTGCATTTTCCCATACTAAAGATGGTGTTCAGCATGTTTTCATGGACATGTTAACCATTTCTATGTCTCCTTTAGAAAAATGTCTCTTCAGATTATCTGGCAATATTTTATTTTAGTTTTTATTATTTACTTGTATGTGTTCCTTGTATATGCTGGATATTAATCCTGATCAGACATAAGGTTTGCAAATAATTTCTCCCATTCCATAGATTGCATTTTCAATTTTTTTTCTTACTGTTTCTTTTGCTGTGCAGCTTATTATTTTTGCCTTTGTTGCTTGTGCTTTTGTTGTCATTTCAAAAAAAATCATTGCCAAGACCAATGTCAAGGAACTTTGCCCCTATGTTTTCGTCCAGGAGTTTTATGGTTTCAGTTCTAATTTTTGTGTCTTTAATCCATTTTGAATCAATTTCATTTTCCTGCATGCAGTTATCCAGTTTTCCTATTAACATTGAAAAGACTTTCCCCATTGAGTATTCTTGACTCCCTTGTCAAATATGTGTGGGTTTATTTCTTGTTCTCTATTCTATTCCTTTGGTCTATATGTCTGTTTTTATGCCAGTACCATATTGCTTTGATTACTGTAGCTTTATAGTATAGTTTGAAATCAGGAAGTGTGTTGCCTCCAGCTTTGCTTCTCAGGCTTTCTTTGGCTATTCAAGGATTTTTGTGGTTCCACCTGAATTTAAGATTGTTTTTCCTATTTCTGTGAAAAATGCCATTGGAATTTTTGATAGGGTTTGCATTGACTCTATAGATAGCTTTGGGTAGTATGGTCATTTTAACAATATTAATTCTACTCCATGAAGATGGGCTATTTTCCCATTTGTGTCATTTTCCATTTCTTTCATCAAGGTCTTACAGTTTTCAGTGCACAAATATTTCTGTGGTTTAATTTATTTTAAGATTTCTTTGATGCAATTGTAAATGGGATTTCTTTCTTCATTTCTCTTTCCCATAATTCATTGCTATTATACAGAAATGCAACTGATTTTTGTGTATTTTGTATCCTCCAACTTTACTGAATTACTTTTATTCAGTTTTTTTGGTGGCATTGTTAGTTTTCTACATACAATGTGTCATCTGCAAAAGGAGACAGTTTTGCTTCTTTATGATTTGAATGCCTTTTATTTCTTTTTCTTGTCTGATTTCTCTGGCTAGGACCTCTAAAACTATGTTGATCAAAATGGCTAGGGTAGAATGATGATGTGCTGGTGGCGGTATAATGCCAGTAAGTGTATTAGGCATGGAACATTCCAGGCTGCTATAACAAGAGATCACAGTGATTTAAGAAATAAAATTATTTCTGTCTCACATAAAAATCTGGGGAGGTGGGAAGGACTGGTAAGGCATGCTGGTATCAGATCACTAGGCTCCGCTACCATGTTGCTTTGTTATCTCTAGGTTATAACCTTTGCATCTTTGAAGATTTGCATCCCCGCCTGTAAGGAGGAAAAACAAAGAGGGCATACTCTTTTCTTCTTCAGAGTATAAGCCAGGAGTTGTTACACATTACTTCTGTTCATATCGCATTGGACAGAACCTGGTCATAAAAGTTTCACCTAACTGTAAGAAAGTCTGGAAACTATATTTGGGGTGACCATACACCCAGCAAAACACTTATAACTAAAAGCAGTAGCCATTTGGGGGGACAGCTACCATTTCATCTGTTACAATGAGATTTGAAGGATAGTATTTTAAAGAAGAAAATAAACAAAATGGAGAACAGCTTCCTCTATATAATCTTCATATGCACAGAAATGAAAGTAATTTTAAAACCCTACTCAAAAATAGTTCCCTGCTGCACATAATGTGGCTATCTGAATATCTACATATTAAGAAATTCTTCCAGATGTTGTATTTCCCAGCATACTTACCATATATGACATTTCAGATACTATGCTATAAAGATGATGTAGCTTTGTAAGTAGCTATCTCTTCTTACTACTTGAAAATTCTGTATCAAAGATTATTCTGCATAATGAAGAACTTCAGAGAATACAATACAGTGTAAAGATTACTCATATTATCACCCAGAGATAACTGATAATATGAGTCAATTTATTTCTTCTTTTTATTATGCATATATTTAAGAAAACTAAAATCACTTATTTATCTTCCTTTTTGTTACTTGGTGGTATGTTTTGACTACATTCCCATGTCATTTACAATAATTCAAAAGCCTGATTTTTAATGAGTTTTCACTACAAAATCATTGTACCATTATAATAGTGGATAAAATTATACCTAGTAGATGATACATGCATGAAAGTAAAGACTTGTTCTTGTATTTATTAATATAAAATTCTTCTACAATTAAGCTAAAAAGAAGTTGTTAATTCTACAAACTAACAATTTAAAATTGTGGTTAACTGTTTACCTACATTGTGCTTTAGAGGCTACATTATATTATTTGTTTGACTTAGGTGAAGTAGAGCCAAAAGTAGGCTGGCATGAATGTATCTCCTCTCTTTACTGAGTTATGTCAGTTTTCAGCTATACCTTCCTACCTCTAGGCATCTTTGCCTAAAGACATAATCCTAAAACCCTTCATAATTATAAGCACATCAAAGACTAACTGCTCTGCTTAGCTGCAGTGATCTATACAAGACTGTAAAGAGATTTATAGTTTTCAGTAAAGTTTCTAAGAATGCAGAATTACCCAACCTTTGTTATTTTCTTTGTGGTGACATAATGTTATCAATCACAGAATATAACATATAGTATTAATTATAAATTACCTATAGATATGTTTTCTTTAAATTGTTTATTTTCAAACCTTTCTATTTAAATATTTAGCATATTTTTAAATTGTGAAGTACTACATTACTGAAAGTACAAGGTATCATCTTTTCAGAACTCACCTGGTCATAAATTGACAGTTACTTAGCAAAAGATAACATTAGTCTTTTCCTGTGGAGAAAGGTGCAAACATTAAACTGTCTGGGCTTTAACCCTACTTTTTCTCTTTTTCAGAAAGGAGTCAATGTGTCAAACCATCTTCTCTGACTTAACTTGTAGACTAGTAAACTGTGCTGGTCCAGGAGAGAATAAACTTTCTACAAGTAAATAATGAAGAATTTTGCTTAACAATTGGTATGTCATATTAAGAGGAGCAATGAAGCTGTGAAGTTAAGAATAAACAGAACATGTGCTAACTTGGCTAGTATGGAGTATAGCAGTATATCGTATATCAATAATCCCAAAATTTGGATAGACAAAGATTCATACAGTACTATGCTACAAACTTTAACAATACTAAGGTGGTAGTCGGGAAAGCTGACTTATTTTGGCTAAACCAGTCAAGACTAACCATCTGCCATCTTAAGTCACTTTAGGGGGATTCTCAGTTGGCTCATCTATAAAATAAGGACCTAGAACTAGAAGAGGATCAGTCTTTTCAGCACTAAAATTCTGTGCATATGATTAGACAGAACCCAAATTAACATACAACTCTGAAAAAAAATCATTTGTGCATATCCACCTAATAGTAGAAACCCATACTGAAAATAAATCTGAATATTCTCTTAAAAGGGGGCTTGCTTTATTCAAAAATACTTTTGAATTAAGTTCTCTTAAATAGTACCTTTAAAAGATGACTTACTTTATACTGAAATTTATTTAGCAAGAGGTGTAACATCAAGGTGTCCAAGCAGAGGCGCTAATACAGAAACTAAAGAATTTCTAAATAAACAGAATGGTTTCACATATATTAGCTGACAAAATTTTGGACCTTTTGCAGGTATTTTACCTGTATAAAATTCTCTATATAACATGTCAGAATTCATATCCATTCTGGCGGTGATCTTCGGATACTCTTACCATGTCCCCAAGAAATCGCTACTCAAAAAAAAAAAAAAGTTATATAGTTGGTCCATAAAGTTTGAGTGAAAAATCATGCACCTACTTTATCAAAATTAAGTAGTATCTTTATGTGTTTTAACCATTCTTATAGTTTATAAAATGGCTTTATATAACCATAAATCTATTTCTCAAGGAGAATCAGGGTTTTTATAGTGACTTATATTCCAAGAGCTTAAAGAAAATAAAATTATTTACATTCCCAGATCTGATCATCCTACAGTTTGCTGTGGGGTAGAATTTAGTTTAAAGGTGATCTACTTCAGCCCCCCACTGCAGACACATACAAGTTCAAGAAATGTAGATGTTAGGAACTCCAGTGATGCACCAGGGCTGGCTTTTTGGCCTTTCAAGTGTCAAATGAGAGTATCCCTTCCCAACTCCAAGTTTAGGGACATCACGTTGGTGCCTCAAAACTGGCCACAGTCTTTCACACCACAGGAATCAGGAAACTGGTTGATGGTGGGTGTGGGGCTTTTGTTATGGTCTGGTTTTTGAAGAGCTGGTTGTTAATCATTTAACAAAACATCACTGAGGTGATCTGAGGTTATGGTTCCTGAAGGCCAAGTCTCCATATATCAAAGAAAGACCTGTAAACTGTTCCTGATTCTACAACTCCCAGAACTGAATTTTTAACATTCATATATCCTTTTCTTCTCCAGAAGGATAAATGAGGAAGTAGGGTCCATATCATACATGATTTATTGCTTGCCTTTGAACCTATATAGCAATGTTGTCCAACAGAAATACAAACCAAACCACATATATAACCTTAATTTTTCTACTGTGAGTTAAAAGTACATCACAAATTGGATGTTAAACTTTCATTGGAAATACTTAATATTTAATTTCATAATTTCAGGTACCCAAGTTGGCCTATAAATTATTTTAAAAATTTACAATTACTAAATTGAGTGCTTTTAAATTTAAAATTTTTTAAATAAAATTTAAAAATTAGTTCCTCAGTCATACTAGCCATATTTCAAGAGTTCAATAGCTACACATAGTACTAGTTACCATACTGAACAGCACTTCAGGAGTTTTCCAGAAGCTTGGGCCTTATTCTGTGCCAGCATGAAGTGTAGATTCAAATGAATTATTTCACTTTTCAGTGCCTCAGTTTTCTGAAACAATAACCTCGGGAGAAGAATCAATCAGTAGTTATAACAGTTTAATAGCTATTCTAATGATTGCTATAGTATGAAATCACTCACATGATATAGCATCTGCCATTTGTGGTATGTCAGTTTATTTAACAATTAACTCATCAACCAGTAGTTCCTTATGAAGGCGAACTTAACCTTGTTAGATGTTAGTAGCAATAAATGCTAAGCATTTATAGTGTTTTTCATCTTTAAAGGGCTTTACAAATTGTAATTAATTGGATAACATAATATATCATTCCTGAGGCCAAAGAAGGCCTTTCTATTCAACAAAAACCTTCCATACACTTGTCATATACTTTGTACTACAAGCTACATAAATTTAAGTGTTAATCTTATTCCTGAGATGAACTAGTCAAAATATTTGCTTCAGCTTTTCTGATCCTGAGTGCAAGCAGCTAATCTCAGCAGAGAAAAATGGTGCTTCTATAATGTTCATCACCTATGTGTTACTAACAAAAGTCAAGCACAACTTTACTGATTATATTAAAAAATATTTTAAAGTCCCACTTTTACACTACTTAACCTCCTCTAAACTGCCACCAGAACCATAATAACACCATCCATTTTTACAGGCTTTGCAGTATTCATAGTGCTTGCCTGCATAATTTTATTAGCTCAACAACCCTAAAAGATAAACAGGACAGATGTTATGCCCATTTTTTGGATGAAATTCAGTAAGGCTGAGTGACTTGCTTACATAGTTACATAGTGTTAAGTGCAACAACTAGAGCCAGAATCCAAGTCTGATGATTTTAGCCACCATTTATCAAGTGCACATTATATTTTGGAGAGTGTGTTGAACACTCTGTGCATTACCTCATTAATGGTCACAACAGTCTCACAACATACCGATTTTACAGATGAAGAAAGTATAGTACAGAACAACTATTACACATATGTCCTTTTTTCCTCAATGCATATGTTAACTTCTCTACAGTGCTGAATCTAGAAATGGAATATTATCAGGGTAGGAGAAAAAAGGAACCAATCTTCATCAAAGATAAAAATTGCAATAGACTAGCAAATGTTAGTCACCCAGGACAGTGCTAAGCTCTGTGGTTCCTGTCATGTTTCATATTTACAACAACCAAACAACCCTAAGAATTAAGTATTAGTTTCCCCATTTATAAGTAAGGACAGAAACTCAAAAGTGACAGAAGCAGAATTTAAACCCATTCCTGTTTGGCTCCAAATCTCACTCATACTGTGAGAACCACTTCACCATTATGGTTTTTATTTCAAGTCCACTGTAATTTCCCATATTGTTCACTGCCTAATGTTGCTTGTTACTCATTTTTGGAGTTGTTTTGCTTTCTGTGGGTTTTTTTGTTTTGTTGGTGGGGTGGGCATAAAATAAAGTGAGACGGTTTTCTTTGTCATCTTTACCATGTTATGCTTACAGTGCCCAAAGCGAGTACTTACACCATTTTCAAAGCATAATGCAGGAAAGTAGCTTTGAGCACTGTCATACAATCTTCATAATAATTCGAGCAGTGAGCTGGCAGGTTACAGTACTAATGGGGAACTGAATTTCTGTAACTTTAGACTTTGAGCTAAACAGTTCTTTTACCTATTAAATGACAAACTTCAGCAATTTTTCTAGAGTTAAAGGAAACTGACTTGTTCATTCAGTGGGTATTTTGATTTAAATCTATTTATAGTAACAAAATATGAGACAAAGGACTAAGCATTGTTATAGTAAATTTTCTTATGATGTGGCTAAATAATTTACATTAATGAAGACTATTAAGTGTGTGATGAGTGATTCTCTTCAGTCAGAAAAAAACCTTTTTCTCAGACTGCCTGAAATCCTTATGAACTTCTCATTTCACGTTGCCCTAGTAATCAGAAATAAAAGCATTAAGATTTTCAAGCACCATAAATACTTCCAGGATGAATTCTCTGTTAAAATTTAATCAGTTCTTTTATTTTTCTGGCTAAAGATAGTTACTATGTTCCTGGTAAGACTACCTCTAAGAAGGAAGTAAAACAAGTTTATGCACATACATTCATATGCAATGTCAAAAGACAAGAAAAATGTGAGAAACGTGTTTCTAGTAAAACTCCTTCCTTATCTCGAATTAGGTTCTTCATAAATGTATGCACTATAATAATGTATAGAAATGACTATTTCATTATTTTCTTTATAGTTTTTCCAACCTAATAGTCTAGGTATTTGGAACACATTCATTTAAGCAGAAGAAATAGCTGGCAAATATTTTTATGTCAGGTGGTATGCATGCTAAGTTTATAACCTTTCTTCTGTTTAGTCAATATAAGGTAACTTGATGTGACAGGGTGTGTGACATATCACAAAGAGGACTAAGGTCAGGAATTTTATGAGATCTTAAAAAACAATACCTTTAGAAAGGACTTAAATAAATAGTACTTTAAAGATCTGCAGAGTATATAGTCCCTCGCCCCGTCCCCCCCCCCCCCCCATTATCAAAGAATTGAGCTTAAGTGCTTAGGAAAGTCTTTTACTCAGAAAAAAGCAAATATCTCGCAACTGGGGTAGGGGAAGAATCTCTTAAGTTCCTTTACAGTTTAGAATGCCTACCAAAACATATATCTATTTAGAGTTTATACATCTATTTGTTGACAATTCAATGATAAATTTATGTTTCTATCACCTATTTACCCTTTTTTTCTGAAGCCTTTGCAAATTATTTAGCTGTCATTACAGACTCCTGTCCCAAAGCATGAAGTCTCAACAAAAAGTATGATTAGATCACCAGATGTGCTTCTCATGGGCCAAATTTTGTTTTTATCATAGTAAAATGAGTGTGTACTTTTTAAAGTAAATGGTAAAGTATAACACACATTTAGAAGAATATACATACTGTAAATATTCAACTCAGTAAACACATCCATATAACGAAACTAAACTTTACTAGCCCCACCCAAAAGGCCCCCTTATCCCACTTTCTCATACCTGCAAAGGATAAACATTCCTGACTTCTAAATACTACAAATCAGTTTTATTTGATCTTGGAAAAGAATGCATTTCGCTTAACATAACTTTTATGAAATGTACCCATATTATTATGTATATTTATCATATATTTCATTTTATATATATATATATCACGATTTATTTGTCACTGATGGACTTTTCAGTTGTTGCCAGTTTGGGGCTCTTAGAAATAGTCTACATATCCTTTGTGAATATACCTATCCACTTATGCATACATTCAACTTTACTAGATGCCTCCAAAGATTTCACTAGAGTAACTGAAACAATTTTCATGTTTATTATCAGTACATGAGAATTCCAGTTTATCCCCTTCCTTGCCAACAGTTATCCCCTGCCACCACCATTTTACTCATTCTAGAATGTGTATAGTGGTATTATGTTGTATATGTATACAATCATGTTATATGCATTGTGTATGACATAATACATGTGTAATTAAAATGGAACAATTATTTTTAAAAATTTTATCCAGATTTCTGTTTGTTCTAAGATGGAATACTGGTTGCTGTAAACTCTTCCATTCCACCTGAAAGCAAAGTTTTCTTTTAACATACATTTTTCTTTATATTTTATCTTTCACATAATTTTTAAAGTAATTTATATTAAACATAGGGTTAGTGACTATTTTGTTGAGATAAAACTTACATAATGTAAAGTTAACCATTTTATCTATTTTAAAATGTACAAGTGACTGGTTTGCAGTATATGGGTCAGTGACATTTTATACAAGATTATAATTATCTTTAGATTGCACTGTATGTCATTGGTATATTCTGCAGCTATTTAATAAGCAACAAAAGTCTAGTAAAATAATATGAACATAAGGTACAGAAATAACTCATTTTTTCTAACAAGCATTTATCTAGCCACTTAAACTAAACATGATTGAAAACAGAAATCAAGAAAGAATTTCAGTTAGCCAAAAGAGATAACCACAAAGCCCATGTGCTAAAGTAGTCTTATGTACTTCATTCATTTGGAACTTATTTCTTACAAGATTGAGAAGCTTACAAGTTTTTTTTTTTTTTTTTTCTCTGATTGCAGCACAAAAAAGCTCATGGCAGTAGTTAGAACAAGTGGAAGCGTAAATGGGAAGAGGGAGAGAAAATTTGAAAAACATGAAAAAAAATCAATCTGTGGCACAACTGAGTCAGCTCCAAAGATATAAGTATATTCAAACACATTCAGTTAGTAACTAATATAGTTAAATACAATTCCAATCAAAACCTCAAATAAGCAAACAAACTGGACAACCTAGAAGAAATGAATAAATTCCTAGAAACATGTATCTAGCCAGAATCATGAAAAAAAATAGAAAATCTGAGTAAGATTATTACATAAGAAGATTGAATCAGTAATATAAAACCTATCAACAAACAGAAGGTCCAGGACCAGATGAACTCACTGGTGAATTTTACCAAACAGTTAAAGAAGAATTAATAGCAGTTCCTCTCAAAGTCTTCCAAAATGAAGACATGCAAGAACACTTCCAAACTCATTCTGTGAGGCCAGCATTACCCTAATGCCAAAACCAGACAGGGACACTACAAAAAAATTATAGGCCAATATGCCTGATAAACATAGAAGCAAAAACTCTCAAAAAAACAAAATACGAGCAAACTGAATTCAAAACTCCACTGAAAGGATTATACACCATGATCAAGTGGGATTTACTCCACAGATGCAAAGATGATAAACATCTGCAAATTAATCAGTGTGATACACCACATTAACAAAATGAAAGATAAAGATAATATTGTCATCTCAATAGATGCAGAAAAAGCATTTGACAAAATTCAACATCCATTTTTCATAAAAACCCTCAACAAAGAAGGTATAGAGGAAATGTATCTCAACAAAATAAAGGCCATGTTTGACAAACCAACAACTAACATCATACTCAACAGTGAAAAGCTGAAAGCTTTTCCTCTAGGATGATGAACAAGACAAGAATGCCCATTTTTGCCACTTTGAATCAACATAGTATTAGAGGTTCTAACCAAAGCAATTAGACAGGAAGAAGAAAGTCATTAAGATCAGAAGGGAAGAAGTAAAACTGTCATCATTTCCAGATGACACAATATTATATATAGAAAACCCTAAGGACTCCACCAAAAAACTGTTAGGACTAAGAAACAAATTCATTATAGACTTTCAGGATACAAAATCAGTTTTCAAAAATTTCTTGTGTTTCTGTACTCTAATATTGAATAATCAGAAATAGAAATTAAGAAAATAATCCTATTTAAAGTTGAATAAAAAAGAATAAAATACCTATAAGTAAATTTAAATAGTTGAAAGACCTGTACACTGAAAACTACATGAAATTGAAAAGGAATTGAATAAGGTACAATAAATGGAAAGATAAATCATGTTCATGGGATGGAAGAATTAATACTGTTAAGACTCATACTACCAAAAGCAATCTACAGATTCAGTGCAATCCCTATCAAAATTCCAATGGCATTTTTCATGAAAATAGGACACACAGTCCTAAAATTTGTATGGAAACACATAGCCCCCCCCAAATACCCAAAGCAATCTTGGGGAAGAAGAACAGAGCTGAAGGCATCAAGCTTCCTGGGTACTACAGTAATGAAAACTGTGGTGTAGGCATTAAAACAGACACAAAGACCAATCAAACAGAATAGACAGCCCAGAAATAAATCCATTCAACCAAGGCCAATTAATTCATGACAAAGGAGCTGAGGATAGTCAACGAGAAAAGGATATTCTCTTTAATCAATGGTATCAGGGCTGTACAACTGTACAGCCACATGCAAAAGAATTAAACTGGACCACAATCTTACACCATACAAAAAAAATTAACTCAAAATTAACTCAAAATGGATCAAAAACTTGAATATAAGAACTGAAACCATAAAATTCCTAGAAGAAAAGACAGGTGGTAAGCTCCTTGACATCATTCTTCTCAAGGATACATTTAATGCCAAAAGCAAACAAAAATAAGTGGGACTACATCAAACTAACTGGAAACTATCAACAAAATTTTAAAAAGCAGCCTACAGAATGAGAGAAAATATTTTCAAGCCATATGCCTGATAAAAAGTTAATATCCAAAATACGTAAGAAATCCATACATCTTTTTTTTTTTTTTTTGGTAGAAATCCATACATCTTAATAGAAAAATAATCCCAAAAAAATGGGCAGGGGTTCTGGAAAGACATTTTTCCAAAGATGACATACCAGTGGCCAACAGGTATATGAAGAGATGATCGACATCACTAATCGTAACAGAAATGCAAGTCAAAACAACAACGAGATAGCATTTCACACCTGTGAGAATTACTGTACTCAAAAAGACAAGAAGTAACAAGTGTTGGTGATGATGTGGTGAAAGGGAACCCTTATGCACCTTTGGTGTGTGTAAGTTGGCCCAGTCACTACAGAAAATGATACGGAGAGTCCTCAAAAACTTTAAAATGGAACTACCATTTGATCAAGTAATTCCACTTCTGGGTCATTTATCTGAAGGAAATGAAGATATTAACTGAAAAATCTATCTGCACCCCTGTGTTCTTTGTGGCATTATATACAGTAGCCAAGACACGGAAGCAGCCTAAGTATCTATCAGTGGATGAATGGATAAGAAAATGTGGTGTGTGGATGGATGGATAGATACACACACACACACATACATGTATATGTGTATATATATGTGTGTGTATATAAATATATATATACACATACATGTATATGTGTATATATATGTGTGTGTATATAAATATATATATAGTAGAATATTATTAAGCCATAAAAAGGAAGGAAACCTTGCCATTTGTGACAACATAGATGGACCCTGAGAGCAATTCTGCTAAGTGAAATAAATCGGAGAAACATAAATACTGTATGATTTCACCTATATTTGGAATCTAAGAAAAACCTACAGATAGAGAAGAGACTGGTAGTTACCAGAGGCAGGGGCTGGCCAAAATGAGTGAAGCTGTTCAAAAGGCACAAACTTCCAGTTGTAAAATAAGTAAGTCCTGGAGATATAATGTACATCACAATGATTATACCTAAATGTACTGTATTGTATATTTAGAAGTTGCTAGGAGAGTAAATCTTAAAAGTTCTCATCACAAGAAAAAGATTGTAACTATGTATGGTAATGGATGTTAACTCATCTTATTCTAGTAATCATTTTCAGATATATATAAATTAAAAAAATCATGTTGTACATCTAAACTAATACAACGTTATATGTCAATTATGTGTCATTTAAAAAAGAGAAGAAAGAGAAAACAAAAAATAAAATAATATACCTAAGCCCTAGCAGAGCAATACTTAAATGTCAGTGGTCTAAATATATCAATTTAAGACATTTGCAGGCTGTTAAAAAAAAAAAAAAAAAAAAAAGACCCAGTGTATATACAGTTTACCAGAGACTCATTTCAGGTATGATACAAGTAGGCTATGTGTAAAAGGATAGATAAAGATATACTATCCAAACATTAGTGAAAAGAAATCAGGAGTAGCTCTATTAATGTCAGATAATGTAGACTTCAGAGCGGAAAAAAAAATTACCAGGGAGATTGAGAGAGACATTACATAATCATAAAAGACCAATCCACTAAAAGGACATACTGAACCTAAATGTGTATGCACTAAACAAAAGAGCTACCAAATAAGTGAAGCTAAAGAGTGACAGAATTAAAAGAAGAATTAGAGAAGCCCACAGTTGTCAGAGACATCAACAGCCCTCTCCGAACAATTTACCGGTAAAACCAGACAGAAATGCAGCGAGGAGATAAAATAGCTCAACAGCACTGTAACTTAGCCAACAACATCAGAACATATATTCTTTTCAATTGCTCATGAAATACACGCCAAGATAGACCATATCCTTAGCCAAAAAAAATTTTTTTTTCAACTATTTTACTGGTGAAGGGATAGACACAGAGATCAATGAAACAGGATAAAAAAAAAAAACCCAGACATAGACCCACACAAATAAGCCCAAATGACTTTACAAAAGTACAAGAGCAATTCATTGGAGGAAGGATAGCTTTTCAACAAATGTGATGGAACAACTCGATAACCATAGGCAAAAAAAAAATGTGCCTTGTTCTCGACTTCACACCAGAAGAATTCTGAGCTATGACTCTGAAATCATAATTGATAAAAGAAAATATTGATAAATTGGAGTTACTAAAAAAAAGGCTTTCGCTCTGTGAAAGACCATCTCAAGACAATGAAAAGACAAGCTATAGATTGGGAGAAAATACCTGCAAACCACATATCTGACAAGGTCCTTTTATCTGGAATACAGAAAGAAATCTCAAAACTCAGCAATAACAGGAACCAATTTTCTAAAACTATGAAGTTCTAAAACAAATGGAGAACTTTTATTGGTTTAAACTCTGCTTCTACCACCCAGATCTATGCCTCTGAGTTAAAACTATGTACCAGATTACCACATAAACAATAGAATACAGACAGATAATACATAAAGAAAAAAGAAAAATTACCAAGGATTCATGTTTGGGGCAGCACGGGAAGAAGATGTAGTCAGCATAGCCATAGATTGGGGGGGGGGGGGGGAATTTGTTTTATTTATCTTACTTGGTTATTTATGTTTAGAGGTGGTACTGAGGATTGAACCCAGGACCTCATACATGCTAAGCAAGCACTCGACCACTTGAGCTATAGCCTCCTCCCACCATACATCCTTTTTTCCTGTTTGTTTTTTTTTCTGTTCCTTAATGTGAATATTCAATAAACCACTGAAGATAATGTGCATATATATTTAGGTCATTTATATTAGCATTTCTAGATGTGTAAAAGTTACTACATAGAAAATTTGGAAGCAAGGCAGAACAAGTACTTTAAAGACAAAATTTTAACAAGTTTAAATATAATTTTTACAATTCTTTTAATACATTATATCAATTGCAAGGAAATTTTGCTCTTTTAGATGGAATAGAAGTCTTTGCTTGACGACTTAAATATTAATCTTGGGTTTCAAACACTGATGTAATTGCATGGCCTTTTAAAAGCCTTTAGGTAGAAGAATGATAAAAAATGTGGTTTTAGTTATTGGCATGCCTGTGCAACAAAGCATTTGGGAGATGTGACTGACAGGCCAGGACTGTGTATAAGGGAAAACCTATGCTTATGTCTACTTCAATGACTTTATTAGCCACACCCTACTTGTAAATTGTAGGATGTCATTCAAAGTAACATAGTGATACTTTAAACAAGTCAGGTTATAATACCCCTACTTCTTTTGTCTTAATGCCTAAAGGTAAATTCAGAAAATGCTGCTATGTTTGGGCTCATAAAAGCATCTATCAGGAAAACACTAAAAAGACCAAATAGTCAAGAGCAATACAAAGATTTATGACACTATGCATATATGTAATTTGTATGTTGAAACATCACAGATAATTCAGACATCAGTATAGTTCAGCAGCTATTTCAGATCGAGGATTAAGAAAATAATTTTATTAATTGTTGGCAGGTTTTTAACCAGTATTTTAATATATACTGTTAATAATATATACTGAATTAAAATTGCGATTAACACCAAAAGCTTCACTGGAGACCTTTAGGGAAATCTGTGTTTTATAGCATGGTGTATTTTATGAGAAATTTCTAGTTTTACAATAAAATATTTAAGTAAATGTAGAAACAAATATATACTCACATCATACTTTTCTAAGAGCTGCATAATTTTGAACTGACATAAGGGATAAACACAAATATTACATTTTATTGACTTCTTACTAATCTTATTCTAAATATTCCTTCCTGAATATTAGATAATTTAATCTTAACTAGTCTTAATAGTAAAAGTAATATAAACTCATCAAAATAATGCAAATTGTACAGAAAAGTACAGTCTAGTCAATGAAAATCCATCATGATCTGCTCCTTCTATGACCAAATTTGCAACAAAACAACTTTTGTGGTCTAAATATCAATAAGATAATAATTCAAATGTCTAGTTTTTAGAAGTATTTAAGGTTTTAATACCTGTACCATGAATTACCAAGTAACTTAGTATTCAATAGTGACACTTATAATTTTCATATCTGGATGGACATGAAAGATATATAATGAATTGAGGCAAACTTAAGAGACATTATGTAGTTAAGTCTTTATCTCTGGATTCAACTGTAGGATTCTTGGGTTTTTCTTTTTTAGGTAGACCAAACTACAGAACTATGTCTCAGGAAGCCTGTTTATCTGACAAGTAAGAAAAGATAAACACCTGTAAGATTATGTTTAAAGCCCAAACTAGTTTTGAAGTAACAAGAAAGGGAAAGCTAACAGTTCAAATTTCAGTCACTTTTCATCTCAACCCATCAGTGTGTGCACTGGTCCATTAATTATGTGGCCCAACACAAAATGATATGTTAGTCATCTCTTCTACTCCAGGATGACAGATGTGAGGTAAGATTTTTGTTCAAGAGAAAGAAAGCTATTTCAAGTACTTTATCTCTTGGTCTCAAGAATTTACCTAAGTCATGAGTGAAAATGAAAAATGACTAATTGAGGACCAAAGTAATTGTTTTGATGATCATTCTGTTAGAACCAAAGTAAAATTGCAGAGGAGTGATTTAAAACCTATGATTCTAATGGAGTCAGCTTTTCTACATTAATGAAGTATTCTTTTTTAGTATATGTGCTGCCGAAGCATGCACTAATGAAGTATTCTAAAGCAAAGGTCAGTAGATTATTTTCTGTAAAGGGCCAGATGGTAAATATTTTAGAATCTGTGGGACATACAGTTTCTGTCACAACTATTCAGCTCGTACTGTCATTGTGCAAAAGCAGCCATAGACAATATGTAAATAAAAGATCAAGGCTGAGTTTCAATAAAACTTTATTCATGGACATTGAAATGTAAGTTTCATATAATGTTCACATGTCACAAAGTATTCTACTATTGACTTTCTTCCAACCATTGAAAATGTAAAAATCATTCTTAGCTTACACATTGCAGAAAAACAGGCAGAGGGCTGGATTTGGCCTGTTCACAGTTTGGTGACCCTTGTTCTAACAGATTATGTTGGTTCTTCATTTTGTGGATTTATTTCTATGCTTCAAAAGAAAAGCATTTTTTAAAGCCTATCCATGACTTGCTAGAATAAACAATTAAGTGGAAATAAAACAATTAAGTGGAAATACTGCCATTTAAAATATTCTAATTCACTGTCTTTAAACCCTATTATTGTTGTAGTAGCTTCCAGTAGAAAACATCAGTTTTCAGTATAATTGGTTCCATTTATTGTTTTAAAATTTCCTATGCTAATAAATTTTCACAAAAGAAGCAATTAAGCTTGGCCACTTCCTAAATTACCTATTTTAGATGCACATTAAGTATGTATATTCATATTTTTTTTAATTTTAAGTTATTTCTTTGAATAATGAATATACACATCATTCAGAATTTAAAAGGTGTAGTTTATAGTGCAAAATTCTAACCTCAAGCCTGCTCTGTAATCACCCAGTTTAGTTTTTAGAAGCAAGTAATGTTACTAGTTATATGTGTATGTATATTATTTACAATTATATGTGTATTAACCTGTATATTGTACAAGTTACATAATTTTTATAGTATGACCATTATGTTTTTAAAATACATACTTCTTTCTGATGACAAAAGTTAATTATACATATGTGTTACATAAAAATTTGGAAAATAAAAGCTCTGTTTAATCCCAGCTATCATAAAAGGAATCTTAACATATTACATATTTTTCTAGCTTTTCCCTTAACTTTGACATATCTTTAACAAAATATGATGGTCACTTATTACTTCCTGTTTTACCATCTGCTGTTTAAAAAAATTTAATGAAATATTTTGGAAAGCTGTTTGTCAGTATGTAAATTGATCCCTTCCTCTCTTTTTAACAGCTACATTATTCAATTCAGTTGTATGGATATACTATAATTTGTTTAAACAATACCCTACTGCTGGGTATTTCAGTTATTCCCTGTTTTTATGAAAATCAGTGCTACCAGAGAATTCTGAAAAGATGGCATCAGTGTAGTGTCTGAATCTCCTTGAAACCCCTCGTAAGAACAGAAAGAGCAAAGAGGACAATAAACCCCAAAATCCATGGACAACATCTACAACAAAATCTAGTGTTAACATGTTCTTAAGAACCCCAAAATGTAAATGGGTTGGAAAAAATCACCAACAGCTACAAAATGTACTAAAACTTTAATGGATTCATGAAGGTCCACGGTGAATGTTGATGCAATGTAATTTCTGCCTAGTGCTCTGAATGTCAAAGTCAAGTCAGTGAAGCACAGGTAAATGGTGGGAGTAACTAGCATTCTCTTATGGTACCCAAATGCCTTGTCATCTGATTAGGGACATACATGAATGGGTGAACAAGATTCCCACTGTCCCTACCTTCTGTCCAGTGAAACTACAGCCACGGGACAGGCTTCGCAGAGTCAGTGGGGAAATGAGACCTTGCTGAGCTTGACTCTAGTCTGACACAGTGAAGAGACTTAAGAGATGTATAAGTGGGAGGTAACCTCCACCCACACCCTTGCAAAGGGGTGGACTGGAGCAGCCTTTTGTCCACCTGTGATACTACTACTTTTACTGTTTTTTCACTGACCCAGTAAGGGGATTGAAGGGGGTGACTCCCAAGGGACTCTTGCTTCTGGCTGCAAGCACTCAGTCACACCAGCCAGGCATAACTCTAAGGGGAGTGCCAGGTAGGAAGTTGAACTGTTACTGTACACCTGTGAAACAATGTAGATATCCCAAGTCAAGCTCAGGGAGGACAGAAAGCTCCCATGGAGCAGAAGAGCAAAAGCTTACCTGATCTTGATTTTCAACATGAACACAGACTTTGAAAGCAGGGACACACATACATACGCAAATAATGATGATGATAATAATAACAACAATAACTACTTCATGGGAGAAGCAGAGGGAAGATAAGGGACTCACGGTCCTGAGAGATGGAGAACTCAGGTACTACCTGGAAAATCTTCCATGGACACTCTTAGGACAGCAGAAACTGGAGGGAATACAGAAGGCTCTAATTTGTGAATACAAGAGAACTGTGAGAAGTTATAGAGTTACTGCAATGGACCAGATTCTGGGTCCTCTAAATGCTTAAAACTAACAAATCAAAATACTCTTTCTAGATAAATCCCCAAAATAAGGAGAAACAGTTGAGAGACGAGACCAAATTGAACATAAATGACACAATAGGGCCATAGGAAAAAAGAGGTTGAAATTAAAGAGTATAGGTACTATGGTCTGATTGTGTCTCCTCAAAATTCATACATTGAAATCCTAACCCCTAACATGATAGTATTAGAAGTGGGGCTTTTGGAAGGTGATTAGGGTATTGGGTGGAGTGATGAATGGGATTAGTGCCCTTGTAAAAGAGTGCAGAGAGATCCCTCCCCCATGTCTGTGCCATGTGAGGAGACAGAAATTGTTAGTCTGCAGCCCAGAAGAGGGCCTTCACCAGAACACGACCATGCTGGCACCTGGATCTTGGACTTCCAGCCTCCAGAACTATAAGAAATAAATTCTTTGTTGTTTATAAGCCACCTCATCTGTGGTATTCTGTTACAGCAACCCTAATGGACTAAGACAACAGGAGACCATATTTTTGACTACTTGAACACAACAGACTCAGGTGCTCCAGATCTATGAAGATAAAAAAGTTATCTTGGCCCACCCTGCCTCATCAAAGTATAGAAAGACCAATTCTCATAAAAATGAATAGTAGTAAAAGACTGCAGTCAAATGTCATACAAAGTTACTTTTTAAAAACAGAATAAGGAACAGAATAATTTCCCTATGAACAGTGAAAGCACTGCAGAAAGACATGCACACGAACAGATGAAAACTGACCCTAATCTAATTAAATAAGTTTTAAATAAATTAATACAATGATGTAAGTTATAAAAGGCCATAAATCAGTATAAGAAATTCAAAACTGATTATAGAAGTAAGATGTTTCAGAGATGAAAGAACTAAGAAAATGACTGGAAATAAAAAGGAAAAAATCATTTCAGAAATGTGAGAATGGTTATTATCAAAAAGACAAGAAATAAGTGTTGATGAGGATGTGGAGAAAAGGAAACCCTTGTGGACTGTTGGTAGGAGTGTAATTGGTTCTTTCACTGAAGTTTAGTTGACTTGCAATGTTGTGTTAGTTTCTGATGTGCAGCATAGTAATTCAATTACACATATTCTTCCTCATAGTCTTTTTCACTATAGCTTATTACAAGATACTGAATATAGTTC
Organism: Camelus ferus; assembly: GCF_009834535.1. Classification (NCBI taxonomy): domain Eukaryota; kingdom Metazoa; phylum Chordata; class Mammalia; order Artiodactyla; family Camelidae; genus Camelus; species Camelus ferus. The sequence goes on along the minus strand of NC_045710.1, from coordinate 45,722,059 downwards.
CCTGTGCTATACAGTAGGACCTTGTTGTTTATCTGTTTTACATTTAATAGTCTGTATCTGCTGTAAACTCTTAAGTTATCCTTCCCTTCCCTTTCCTCTTTGGTAACCATAAGTTTGTTTTCTATGTCTGTTGAGTCTCTTTCTGTTTTGTAAATAAGTTCATTTGTATCAATTTTTTTAGATTCCACATATAAGTGATATATGATATTTGCTTTCTCTGTCTGACTTACTTCACTTAGTATGATACTCTCTAGGTCCGTCCATGTTGCTGCAAATGGCGTTATTTCATTCTTTTTTTATGGCTGAGTAGAATTCCATTGTGTGTGTGTGTGTGTGTGTGTGTGTGTGTGTGTAACATCTTTATCCAATCATTTGTCAGTGGACATCTAGGTTGCTTCCATGTCTTGGCTATTGTAAATAGTGCAGCTATGAACATTGGGGTGTATGTATCTTCTCAAATTAGAGTCTTCTCTGGATATATGCCTCGGAGTGGGATTGCTGGATCATATGGTGACTCTACTTTTAGTTTTTTAAGGACTCTGCATACTGTTGGTGGGAATGTAAATTGGTGCAGCCACTATAGAAAACAATATAGAGGTTCCTCAAAAAATTAAAATAGAACACCTATATGATACAGCAATCCCACTTCTGGGTATAAATCCAAAAAAACTGAAATCAGAATCTTGAAGAAATTTCACTCCCACACTAGCCAAGCCACAGAAGTAACCTATGTGTCCATCAACTGATGAATGGATGAAGAAAATGTGGCAAACACACAGATACGCACAATGGAGTATTATTCAGACATTAAAAAATAAATGAAACCGTTCCATTTTTGACAAGATGGATGGATCTTGAGGGAATTATGCTATATGAAAAAAGTCAGAAAAAGACAAATAGCATTGATCTCACTTATATGTGGAATCTAAAAATAAAAACTAAACAAAACACAGCAAGCTCATGGATATAGAGAAGAGATTGGTGGCTGCCTGAATTGGGGGTGGGTGTGGGCAAAATGGGTGAAGGGGGTAAAAAAGGTATACAATTTCCAATTATAAAAGTAGTAAGTCATGGGGATGTAATGTACAGCATGGTGACTATAGTTTGGTATTGCATACTTGAAATTATGTAGGAGCTTGGATTGAGAAAGTTATAATCATAAGAAAAAAACTGTATGTATGCTGGAAAATGTTAACTGGATTTATTATGGTGATCATTCTGCAATATATGCAAATATCAAATCATTATGTTATATACCTAATATAACATTATGTCAGTTATACTCAATAAAAAAGTATGTCTTGAATAAAACACTGAATCTGAAAAAAAAAAAAGTGAAGGAAGAGATAAAAAGAACTCGAGAAACTATTAGATATAAACAATAGGCAAAGAAGATCCAACATATGTATAATAGGAGTTCCTGAAGAAAAACCAAATACAACAGAATAATGTAAAACTCTAAAAAAAAAACTTTCCTGAAATAAAAAAGACTTTATACTAAAAATTAAAATGTTTATCATATAGTTGGGAAAATCAGCCCATTTTGCCCAATATCAAGACATTCTAATGAAATTCTTGGACTCTAAAGAAAACAGACAAAATCCTTTGGGCATTAGATGATTACTTTTTGATAGCAACTATTTACTCCAAAACACAATATATTAGTATATTTGAGACACTCAAGAAAAGAATATGAACCAGATTTTAAATTCAACCAAAGCAATCTATTATTCCCATGAGCCATTCCTGGGAAATCTAATAGAGAAAGAGATTCAAACAACCAAAATAAATGAAGACAGCTACATAAGGACCAGGTGAGCATTATAAAATATATCTACCTAGAGAACTAAGTGATGAACCAGTCTCAAAGGACAAATGATTCTGCTCCTATGAAGTATCAAAAGTATACCAACAGAATGTAGAAAGGTGGTAGGTAAGGCAGATGGTAGGGGATTGTGTCTAATGGACATAAAGTTTCAATTTTGTTAGATGAAAATGTCTAGAAACCTGTTGCAGAACAATGTGACTATAGTTAACACTACTGAACTGTATACTTAAGAATATTTAAGATGAAAAAGTTTAAATGCATTTTTTACCACAATTTTTTTTAAAAAAAATGACCGTTATACGGGAGAGAATGGCATAACACAGTGTAATTATACAAAAAAAAAAAAATGTGGAGAGAATGAAAACGGTAGAATAAGTACACTGATTGCTTTATAGATACTGGCTGGAAGCAAAAGGGATACTACTTCAAACATGACATTGGAGAAGGATAAACAAGAAAATGGGCTAGTAGCTAATTCCAGTATTACAGTAGGGAGCCAACAGACAACGGTTCCCTTTTTTAGGTGTCAGGGGTATTACATAAAGGTACAGACATAATGTAGACATAAATGTAACTATCAGAATAAATTCAAACCTTCCTAAATATTAGAAGTTTATATGTACACATTAAATGAGGCAGGTATCAGACTGTGTATGTGTGTGTACAATGAAACTATGACAAATCAGAGGCCAAACATAAAGATATCAATAAATATAAACTAATTTATCTCATTTATTAAAAAAAACAGTTCAGATTATCTAGCAAAGCCAAGTCAAGCACAAAGCTGCATGCAAAATAGATACACATGATCTCACTTTCTCAGGGAGGGAGGGAGGAAGGGAGGAAGGGAGGGATGAAGGAAGAGGGAGAGATTTTCAGGAAGGTTAAAAATAAAAGGACAAATGCAATTAAAAGAAATGAGAAGTCAAAAAAAAAAAGAAGAAAAGAAATGAGAAGTCACACTCTTGATATCATAAGGGAGAATTCAGACCAAAAAGAGAGAGGAGGACACTCCATACTGCTAAAAGACGCAGTTCACAATGAAAATATAAGAGTTATGGAAATTCTAAACCACACAGCAGCTCTCATCAAATAAATTACAAGAGATGCAAGGAAAGACAAAGACAACTGCTCTATTAAAAGAGACTTCAATATAGCTCTCTCAATGCAAGAAAGATCAAGTGGACAAAAACTTAAGACCTAAACAGCATATCAGTGAATTTAATCTTTTACATCCATAATAAACTCTGAACTCTGATAATGGAGGATACACCTTTTTGTAAATGCTCACAGAAACATTCAGAAAAAAGCCATATCTTAGACTACAAAGAAAATGTCAATAAGCCTGTAAATTGGAAAGAACAGAAATAATATGGAAAATAAAACTTTTCTGAAAGCAGCAAAATGAGGAATAATAAAATAAAAATTAAAAGGCCTGTAACTTGGAAACTTAAAAACACAGTATTGAATAATTCTTAGATCAAGTTAAATTGCAAATTTTCTTAAAAATAAAAATAATGAGTGGGGAGGGTAGAGCTCAGTGGTAGAGCATGTGCTTAGCAAACACAAGGTCCTAAGTTCAATCTCCAGTACCTCCATTAAAAAAATAAATAAGTAAACCTAATTACCCCCCCAAAAAAACCCAAAACAAAAATAATTAATATAAAGAAATAATGAAAATCTAATATATCATAATCTTTGAGTTATCAAAGGGAAATGTATAGCATTTAATACTTATATTGAAAAATGAAATTTAAAAAAGACATAACTTAAAAAGCTAAAAAACAACAAAGCAAATCCTCCCATTCAAAAAAAAAAAAAAAAAAGAAGAAAAGGCTTAATAAAATAAAAGCAGAAATTAATGCTAGGATTTCTAGCTTTCAGTTTCTAGAAATTGAAGTTCAAAAACAAAATCAATAGAACTACTACATCTAAAATTTAGTCATTTGAAAAAAATCAACATAAATCAGTAGCTGACCTAATCAATGGGAAAAGGAATTAAATACAAACACACAAAATCAGGAAGTGACAAATATGGAATAATTATCAAGACAGGAAATTTAAAGTACCATAAGAGACTATTTTATGTAACTACGCAAATATATTTGAAGTCTTATTCAAATGGATAATTTCTAAGAAAACCACAATCTGCAAAGCTAGCATCAAGTCTTAGATGGCAAGTTACCTTAGAAGAAAATGGAAGAATTAAAGTTCTCTCCCTACAGCAAAACTCCTGGCTCAGGCAGTTTAATAGGGAAATTCTACCGAACTTATAAATATCAGATTATTCCAATGGCTCTTAAACTTTCCTAGATCATTTAAAAATGAGGAAACTTTCAAAATTCTTGTCATGAGGAAAGTAAACCATTGATTTTAACCTATCAAAGACTATACTGCAGAACATTCTCACAAATATCATTCTAACTCTTAAATGAGATGTTAGGAAATAGAATTCAGAAGCACATTAAAAAAAGAAGTCATGACCAAGTGTGTTTTATTCCCATTTGCAAGAATGGTTTGTGTCAGGAAATACATTTATTCATCATATTCATGAAGCTAACTAATAAAAACATATGATCACTTATATAGACAAAGTAAAAGCATTTGACAAAATCAGTTTTCCCCAAGTAAACTTACAAATTTAGCACTATGCATATAAAAATACCATCACACTTTTTCCCAAGGTTAACACATTAATTGTAAAATTATTTTATAAAGATGAATAAACAAAGAAGCCAGGAAAATCCTACAAAAGAACAATGAGAAGGAGCTGGCCCCACAGACTTTTAAACATACTATAAAGACTCTATAATTAAAAGTATTATATTGGTATCCCAATAGAACAGGGTAGACAATCCATATGGGAATTTAGTATATGATAAAGGCAGCTCAAATCAGTGAAGAAAAGATGAACTTCAACTTTCTAATAAGTGTGGTCTCTATAACTGACTATATTAGTTTTGAATTTTAGTGATAAAATTGGATTCACTTCTTACACTGTAATAAATTACAGAAGAATGAGAGATTTAAATGTAAAGCATTTAAATACTTGAAGAAAACATGGGTGAAGTCTAGTATGAATGCTGGGAATGAGGGAAACTTTCCTAAAATCGAGTGGTAGTCAAAATGGGTCTCCTAAAGATATCCATATCTGAATCCCTAGATCCAATGAATATGCTATGTTAAATGGCAAAAGTAGACTTTGCAAATGTAATTACAGTTGCATGGAGATTATCCAGGTGGGCTCAGCCTATCAGATGAGCCAGAAAGATGTGGCAGTAGCGAAGGTCAGAAAGATTTGACTTGTAAGAGAGGCTTGGCTTTCTGTTGCTGGGTCCACATGGTAAGCCCGCAAAGGAATACAGGCAACCTCTAGGAGCAAAAATGGTCCTTGCTGACAGCCAGTAAGGAAGGGGTTGAGACCTCAGTGCTATAACCTCAAGGAACTGAATTTAGCTAACAGCCAGAATGAGTTTGGGAGAAGAATCTTCTCTACAGAACCACCAGACAACAGCTTAGCCCAGCAACAACTTGATTTCAACCTTGCAGGGTCCTGAGGAAGGGGCCCAGCCAAGATACACTGTACCTGGACTTCTGACCCACAGAACAGTGAGATAATAGATGGGTGTTGATATCAGCTGCTAGATTTGTGGTAGTTGGTTGTGGCGGTAATAGAAAATCAACATATCATGTTTCAAAGTCTAGAAGTAAAAAGGGAAAAGAATAATAAATGTGTTAACCTACAATTAAAATACAGGCCAAAAAAAAAAAAAAAACCCCATAGTAAGCAAAATTTTAAAATATAATTAACAGGAAAATATTTGCAGCTTACATGAATAAAACTTTACTAGTTCTAATATATAAAGAGCGTCTAAAAATAGAGAAGAAAAGACCCACAGTCTTAAAGGAAAATGGGCCAAAGATGAACAGAGTTTACAGCAAATTACAACTACCCTGAGATATTTTTCACCCATTGGATTCCAAAAATCTGACAACACATTTTCTTGGCAAGGCTGTAAGGACACATTCTCAAACAATACCACTGGGAGAACAAAACTGTATAAAGCCTGTATAAGAGAATTTGGCAATATCTAATAAAACTATAAAGTTGACCTTTGACCCAGAAATCCCACTTCTAGAAATCTAACCCAAAGATACCTTGGTCAAAACAGAAAAAAAAAAAATAATATATACATGGAAAGATGAATGCTTAAAGCTATTTATTATAGCACTATTTATGATAACAAAAGACAGATGGATAGAGTCTAAATATCCATTAAAAGGAGGCTTGTTGAATACACTATACTATATCCACATAATGGAAAACTGTGCAGCTACAGAAAGGAGATATATATATATATGTAAAATACACCAACACACAATAGAGTGATCTTCAGGATCTACTGTGGGAAAAAAGAACAAGGTGGGCAAAAGGTATGCTACTTTATCTAAGTATATTTTTGCTTAAATTTTAATAGAAGGATGACTATTAATTCTCACAATAGTTATTATAGAGAGAGAAGAAGGAACTAAGGAAAAGGGAATAGGTGTAGTACTTAGACTTCTTTGATTATGCCCCGCATTACAGATTGGATTTTGGAGCCAAGTAACTTTACATAATTATAAAACAAAATTGGCTTTAAAAAAGTAATTCTAAAAATGAAACAAAGCTAACTATGTATCCAGTCATCACCATAACAACACAGGAATTATTCCAAGTGGCTTTTAAAAGTACAGTATTTGTAACTGTACATCCCAAATGGGTATACCCTAAGGACAAAAAGATCCCTTTTAAAAACTTTCAGTATTTTTAGTCATATTATCAGAGGCAGTATCATTGGTAATAAGATTCCAAGAGTCACATATGTGGTGCAGGATAAAATGAACAGTTATGTGAATATTATTAAAAACTAGAATGTTCAACATAGGAGAATGGAGATATAAATGTAGTAACATTGATGAAAAAAATCACTGTAGACCTGAATTTGAATTGACAATACCAGTATAAACTAATGATGTAGTTTGTAATTTTAAAAATTTAAAAATCAAACAAAACCTTTATCCTAGCTGTATCACTGAAAGGACATAAAGAAAATGACCATTCCTAAAACAAAGGCACTGCTAGTGCCAGATTGTGATCTTAAATACCATTTTTTCCAATAAATATGAATGAGAACTCCTTGGCAAAAAGCTATTTTCTGGTCTGCAGCAGAAATTGCTTAAGATGATCCTGGAACATTTTTTCAGAGCAGAAAGCAAGGAACTAATCAATGATTAATGGTAGGGTCATGTTGAAAAGACATAGGAACTAACTTGGACAGAGCCCCACTGGCTCAGAATGAGACAATTTAAGCATCATTAAGGATTATCACTGCAATGAATCAAAACATCAAATATTATATTTCAAATGACAAAATTAAAATATTATCATTTTTGCAAACTCATGAATTAACGGAATACACAGTGACCATCCCTGACCACCAATCTTACAAAAAGAGAGAACCAGAGTTATATACTTTTTGATGGAACGGCATAACATTATGTGTAAAGTCTTAATCTCCCTCCCCTCTGAAAAAATAAATAACCTCAGTCTAATGAAGCCCCAATATCTAAGTACTAATTTACAGGGGTCAGAAGAACATGTTAAATAACCAAGATTCAATCAACAAAATCCAGATTGTGGGAAACTCTGTAAGACAAATGACCCAAAGTTTTTAAATGTGCAAGAAGGGGAAATAATTAGTTTATAGATTAAAAGAGTCCTTCAGAAATTAACTCAATTTGTGGACCTTGCTTGGCTGTTAATTCAAGCATACAAACTTAAAATGTATATATAATAACCAGCTAACCAGGGGAAAAACTGGATAATTAATGATTTTGTTTTGGGAGGGGTGTAATGATGGGATTGTGTTATGTTTAAAAAGTGGAAGAGCTTACCTTTTAAGGGGTACTTTATAAAATATTTCAAATAAAATAATCTGTCCAGGATTTGCTTCAAAATAATCCAGGGGGCAGGGTGTGGAAGTGGTTGGGGATGTAGAGGAAATAAGATTGACCATAAACTGGTGAGTGCCGAATGGTGGACAACTAGCTTAGAGGTTCATTGTATGCTGTTCTCTCTGGTTTCAGACAGGTTGAAATTCCATAATAAAATGTGTGTGTGTAACAACAAGCTGGCCTAAATATCTTTGAAAATATCTTTGTGCACATTATGTTAGCATTTATAAAGGAAACATAAACAGAACAAATTTCAAGACAGAGAATTTCTAGGCCAGAAAGAGTATAAATACTTTTGTACGTAATGCCAAATTTCCCATTAAAGTGTTTGTTTACTAACAAGATACAATCAGCAATATACAAGATGCCCATTTCTAAAGCCCTCATCAACAATCTGAAGAGTTAAGTGACCTGCCCAAAATCAGATGGCATGGCCCAGAATAAAACTCATAAAATGATCAGTAATTATACTGCCTAAGTTAGTAGTTTACTAATTGGAACAGTTTTTAAATTTGTATATATAAAATTTCAAATAAAAGGCCCTTCAGCCTTTGCCTCCTTTACCAGTTATTTTTTTTAAATCTTATTAGTTATGAGTTAATAAAAGTTTAGAGAATAGATGAAAATAAGGTTCCGTTAATATTAACTCAAAAATAAGAGTAAAAAATCCTTGAAATCTAAATACTATTATTAAATCATTTAGTAAACTGCGGTTAAACAAGACTTCAACTTTATGTATTTCCTAGCCCTCATATTTAACTGTAAAATTACCATACATTTTTGAGGAAATGAATAGAAATAGAATAATGCTAACTAGTATCATCACTAAATTTCAATTGTAGAAAATCAATTAACTGATTAACAATACACAATAAACACACTTACTGATTCTTGATATTCACTACATTTTCCAACCTAGGACAAAATGAAAAATGAAATTCAATCTTTTTAAATAAGATTTCTTCTCCCACCAAATCACTCTGGAATCAACTGTTTCAAGCATCTGCTTTTCTGTATGATATACTTTGATAACATATATGTACACTGAAACTCAACACATCAATCAATATATAGTAATGATAACTGAACATAAAATTCTTATAAAGTACTTAAACCTGATAATTTTATATCTCCCCAAAGGATGAATAATTATTACTTATTTTGATTGAGGATATCAATTTATATCAAAGGTCTCAAAGGATGACAAGGTAAAACCCAATGTTAAAGACAAACTTTCAGTCATAAAGTATTATGATAACACATTATTAACAATATGCTTATTTTTCCTATTTGTGCTCATATTTTCCTAATGAAAACAGAACTGTTAACAAAATAAATGCTGCATTTCTTACACTGGAGGGCATGACTTTCATACAGATCATATCAACACTTTGAAATGGCTGATAACAACGGTGTAGGGTCTCATAACATTAAACCTAAAGGGTAAGTTGCCTATGCTCACGTCTTCTAACCTTTCTGGCTCTTCTTTCCTGCTCTTTCTTACTTTTGATAAGCTGTTGATACTTCTTGATCCTAACACTTCTCACATTATTATCTTAGTGTCTTGCCTTTTTCCAGTTCTAAAAAATAGAAAAATATTATTTTCCTTAAGAACAAAAAATAATGTGTTTGAGGAACAAGAAAAAATGAACTGAAATGCCATCAAAATGTTTTCTAAAGGTTTGGAATAATTCCATAACTTATATGAATATTTAAGATAATTAAATTATAGTATTTGTCCTTCTCAAGCTATTAATATATCAGAGATTTAGAAATCACTACCAGACTTTCTGTTCAGTTAATGCTCTTACCAGCAAGTAGAACTTACTAAATAAAATTACCAAGCTTGTATCACAGGAGCATGATTAATGTCACTCTCATTTAACTATCAAGATTCTACCAAAAGCTACCTTCTTGTATTTTTTCCTTTCTTCATAAATAATTTGATTATAAATATTGTATATCATTGCTCTTTTTTTAGAAAACTAACAAAAATTACCAACAATGCAGCTTAATAACCTTTTTTTAAAGGGTTTGTTTTAAAAAGACAGAATCAGTCATTCAGTTTCTTTATAAAATATCAGATTAATAGATTAAGGCATAAAAATGCAAATGTTCAGTTACTTTTAAACATTTTTGCTCTCTTAAACTATTTCCTATGACTTGTAATTATTATTATGAGATCACTGGCCGAAATTCCAGTTCAATAGAGAACTCCCAATTGAGATAGACAGACAGACAGACAGACAGACAGACAAACTTCTATGAACAAAACTGATTAAAAAAAGAAACCAAAACCTAACATGTCTTAAAGGATTATAATGTTTGGGGGGCTTCCTGAATAGTTGTTTAAAAGATCAATATGAAGAATTCTTATAAACAGCTCTTACTGGGTTTGGGTCCTGTCCTTTTAAAGTAAAAGACTTTATAATTGTTCTGTAAATATCAGTATTTTCTATATATTGTGCAGTGTACACAAAGAAGCTGTCAAATGGCTTATCTTGTACTTATCAACTTGTTTCTTTTTATGCCTCCAAAAAGCTGTATTTTTCTTTACAAGAGCAGCTGCTACTTTGTAAATATTTTAATGGCTTCTGTTAAGTAGAGCTGTCAGTTTAACAAACAGTATTATAAAAGATTTTCATTCTTCCATGTGATTGCACATCTTGAAATGTGTTTTACCCTGAAAATCCTTTGGAGATTTTTAGACTGAAAAGGATATCTACTTTTTAAGGCACAAGGCCAACATGAGAATAGATTTAAAGAATAATGTATAAAATCATCAGAGAAATAGTGCCCTGTATTTCAGAAGACAAACGTAACAGCAGTAAGTTCTCTTAGCTCGCTCTTCTTTTGACTCAGGCGGTTTGTTGAAATGGAACAGAACTGGGTTTGGAGCCAAATATTCAAGGTATGAACCTCTATTCTTTTGCTACTTAATAAGTATTGGTTTAGAACAAACTAATTAACCTCTTTAACTCTCAGTTTCTGTATCTGCAAATGGGATAATGATACTTGCCTTACAGGGTCATTATGAGCAATAAAGGTAATCTATGTAAAGGGTCTAGCTCAATAAAGGTAGCAATTTTTATACTGTCTTACCTATGTATCAACCAGGAACTTCCCAGTGATTCTTTATAGTCTTTGTCCTTTACATTTTTATTCAATCTACCTTACTTATCTCTTCCCATATTTCTTTTTTCATCTGCTTCATGGACTTTAAAGTAAGGAAATATTTTAGAGATGATTTTACTTAGCACTATTATTACATAAATAAGGAAACAGATGCTGAGAGAGATTAAATGACCTAAGATCACATAAAGTTAAAGGCAGACATGAGAACCCTCAAGTCTTAGATTTTGCACTGTTTTCCTTCTTGATGTGAAATGTAATTTGATAAGGCAGTTCTATCCTGGGTCTGAAGGAGCACATATAAGAGCAAAACAAAACAAAACAAACAAAAAAACAGTATAAGAGACAGGAAAAAGAAAAAGATTAAAGAAAAAGGAGTGGGAAGAACTCTTCTCTTTTGTTCTAGTGCAGGTCTAAGCAAACTTCTTTTGTAAAGGTTCAGACAGTAAATATTTTAGGCTGTGCAGGTCATATGGACTATCCCAACTACTCAGCTCTGATATGGTAGCAGGAAAGCATCCATAGACAATATGTAAGCAAATGAGTATGACTGTGTTCCAATAAGATTTTATTTGGACTTTGAAATTTAAATATAATTTTCACATGCCTGAAAATATTATTTTTCAGCCACTTTAAAATGTAAAAGCTATTCTTACATCATGTGCCATACAAAACTGTTTGGAAGGCTGGCTGTATTTGGCCTAGTGGGCTGTAGTTTGATCACCCTGTTCTAAAGCAAACCTGAATGCCTATGGGAGTATAAGCCTGATGATAAATGGAACAGATACTCAGCTTTAGTGTTGTGGATATAACAGGTTATGATGTAGACTAATAAGAATTGGAGTGTACCTATCCCACTAAAGTGGGCAATAGGCATTCTGGTTCAGCAGATTTCTGCTCGTAAGAAATGGAGGCCAAATTTTACCAAATATTCTAATTTTTCAAAAAGAAGCCAGAATTCTAGGCTATCATTTTTTAATTTTTATTCTATTTTTTGTTGAGGTAATGCTGATTTACAACATTATATAAGTTTCATATGTATATTATATTTCTATTTATGTATACCCTACAACCTGCTTGCCACCAAAAATTTAATTTCCATCTGTTACCATACTGTTAAATCCTCTTTACCCATTTTCCCCTCTCCCCCATTACCCTCACCTTCTGATCACCAGTACTCTATTTTCTGTATCTACATAGTTGTTTTTGTTTGGTTTATTCATTCATTTTGGGGTTTGTTTGTATATTCTTTTATATTCCATATATGAGTGATATCTTATGGTACTTGTCTTTTGCCATCTGACTTATTTCACTTAATACCCTCAAGGTCCATCCATGTTGTTACAAATGGCAAGATTACATCTTCATGGCTAAGTAGTATCCTATCATGTATACATATACACCACATCTTCTTTACCTATTTATCCATTGATGGGCACTTACGTTGTTTCTGTATCTTTGCTATTTGCAATGAGTACATGGGTACATATATATTTTTGGATTAGTGTTTTCATATTCTTTGAATAAATACCCAGTAGAGGGATTAGCCAGATCATATGGTAGTTCTATTTTAATTTTTTGAGAACCCTCCATACTGTTTGCCATAGTGGCTGCACCAGTTTCCATTCCCACCAACAGTGTATGAGGTTTTCATTTACTCCACATCCCTGACAACACTTGTTATTTCTTGTCTCTCAGATAATAGCATTCTCACAGGTATGAGGTGACATCTCATTGTAGTTTTGATTTGCATTTCCCTAATAATTAGTGATGTTGAATATCTTTTCACATGCCTGTTGGCCGTCCTCTATTCAGGTCCTATTTAGGTCCCCTCCCCATTTTTTAATAGGGTTGTTTGGTGTTTTTGTTGTTGAGCTGTATGAGTTCTTTATATATTTTGGGTATCAACCCCTTATCGGATATATCATTGGCAAATACCTTCTTCCATTCGATAGGTTGTCTTTTTGTTTTATTGATGGTTCACTTCACTGTGCAGATTTTTGGTTGGATGGAATCCAATTTGTTTATTGTTTCTTTTTTTTCCCTTGCCTGAGAAGACATATCTAGAAAGATAACGCTAAGCCCAATGTCAAAGAGTGTATTGCCTATGTTTTCTTCAAGGAGTTTTATGGTTTCAGATTGTACATTCAAGTCTTTAACTCATTTTGAATTAATTTTTGTGTATTGTGTGAAATAGTGGTCTGGTTTCATTTTTGTGCATGAGCCTGTCCAGTTTTCCCACCATTCACTGAAGAGACTTCTTTCTCCTGTGTATGTTTGTTGTTCCTTTGTTGTCAATTAATTATGAATAAATGTGAGTGTTTACTTCTAGGCTCTCAATTCTGTTCTACTGATCTGTATATCTGTTTTTCTACCAATACCATGACGTTTTGATTCCTATGACTTTGTAATATAGTTTGAAATCAGACAGTACGATAGCTCCAACTTGGTTCTTTCCTTTCAGGATTGCTTTGGCTATCTGAGGTTATTTGTGGTTCCATAAAAATTTTAGAACTTTTTGTTCTACTTATATGAAAATGCCACTAAATTTTTGACTCATATCATAATCCTTTTTTAACAGAACTCCTGGGGCCTTTGGACAGAGGAGATATGCTCAATGAAGCTTTTGTTGGCCTATCTTTAACACCTCAAGGAGAAGACACATTTCTAGATAACCTCCCTCCTTTTTGTTCAATCCATAAACATATTATTCAACAAAGAACAGTGAATGAGTCTTCTGACAAATAAGCTATGCTGAACTGAGAAAACTGTTCCATTAAGGAAAAGTACTTAGTATTAAACAGTTTAAATATTCCCTGTTTAAATGCAAAATAATGTCAAAGAAAAAAATGTGATTTTCTCATGGCTAGGATTTTGCAGTAGTTTGGTCATGGAAGAGCAAGCATGATGGAGGCAGAATTGAATATAAATGGAGCATTGTTAGAAAGAATGTTATTCAAGGCCAAATGAAATTACTATAATGTACTGAATCTATTTGCATTCTGTTATTAAATTTTAGTATTATATTAAAATATTAATTTTTAGAATATTTACTTTGGATATTACAATTTTATATGTTCCCACTTATGCAAGCTTGCCATTTTGAAATCTGATAAATGATCATTTAATATCTATCCTGCTTGCCACATTGAGTTATTGAGAAAATAAAAAGATAAATGTGAAATTAAAAACACTAGACAAAGTAATAGTATTATTTATGATAATTATAATGTTAATTATGATGATAATGCTTTTTTTATTGATTTATAATCATTTTACAATGTTGTGTCAAATTCCAGTGTAGAGCACAATTTTTCAGTATGATGATAATGCTTTGAAGCAAAGGTAAGAAAACTTTTTGTGTAAAGGGCCAGATATTAGTCTTTGTGGGCCATACAGACTATCGCAACTACTCAACTCTGGTGCTGTAATATTAAAGCAGCCATAGACAATATATAAATGAATGAGTTTGGCTATGTTACAATAAAACTTTATTTACAAAATTAGGCAGTGGACAGGATTTGGCCCCTGGTCTATACTTCACATGCCTGCTCCTGAGGATCACATCTATATGCAATAATGTTGAAGAAGCCACATTTTTCATATGTGTAAGATTTTTCATTTATATAAGATGATACATATGATACATCAAATATGTAATGTATTTGATATCTATCAATTTTATATATATACACACACTTATAATACCCTTGAAAAACATGCCTCAAACTATGTAGATTAGTAGTAAATAAAGGGGCAGGATTTCCAGGTACTGCAGAGTTTAGAGGTCAGAAAATCTCCTTAGGAAACAACTATAAAAATGGACAAAAACTACCATTTCAGGGCTCAGGACATCAAATAGAGGCAAACAACAAATTGAAAAGCATTTTTTTCACAAAAAACTGCTGAACTTCGAGTAAGAAAGTGGGAACCTGTGATGTTTTGGGGCTGTTCCCATACTCCCACCATCCCTAAGGTAGTTTAGCCTTGTAATTCTACTCCAGTAGGACAGGTTGTGAAAATCAACAGCTAACTTGATCTGGAACTTAAGAGTGGAGGAACCCGACCCAGCAGCATTGTCAATAAAAATAGCAAACTTACTATCAGTAAAAGTAACAAACTTGACAGGAAAGGAACAGGGAGTCACAGCTCTGCTAGCCTGCTAAGGTCAAGTGACAGAAGGGCGGACTAGCCAGAAATTTTAAAAGATATCCCAGAAATGAGAGAACCAAATAAGGGCTAATTAAGTTCTCTACATACTCCAGTGGAGTTGTATGACCTCTCATTTTTTTTACTCCTTTTTGTCCTGCAGGACCTTAAATTTTCCTCTTATGTTTCTTTCCTCCTTCACACCCAGTTGCCAAAAGATGCCTCTCCACCCATCCAACTCCTCACCCCAGAAGCAATGCATTTAAAAACTGCCCCTTCAAATTGCATGGTACTTTTAAGCCCCTTTTGTATCATCCATACTCTAATCTACAAGATCATGGAGAGATCATGCATTGGGATTTAGGGGTTTTTTTTCCATTTTATTTACAATTATTTTGATGTCTGTCTTCAAATTATGCTGAAGATGTGGTTTTCATTTAGTTTCACTTTTCCCATGTGTTTCAATTCTCCCTCCCTTTACTATGTTCTGTGTTGTTTATAGAGGAAGTACTAGGAGGTAGAAAGGAAGGCAGTCATTATTCTCTTCAGCTACCTGGAAGTCCTACTTCTTTCCCTTTGCCAATTTACAGTCAGTTCCCATTCCCTCTTCCAGTCTGAGCCAATCATTGGTCTGCTTTGTCTCCAGAGAAATTTTACATAAATGAAACTAGAAATGTCATATAAATGGAGTCATACAACATTTTGTCTTTTGTGTCAGGTTCCTCTTACTTAGCATTATGTTTTTCAGATCCTAGCTGTTGTATCATGTGGTGTATTCCTTTTTGATTACTGAATAGATATACCACATTTTGTTTATCTACTCAGCAGCTGATGAATATTTGAATTATTTACATTTTTTGGCTATTATGAGTAATATTGCTATAAATATGCACATGTAAGTGTTTGGACATTTGTTTTCATTTCCCTTGGGTAGATATCTAGGAGTGGAATTGGGGATCATATTGTTATAAGTTTGTATTTATCTTCTTAGTTTCAAGAAATTGCCAGATTGTTTTTCCAAAGTGACTATAACATTTTAAATATCTACCAGCTATGTTTGAGGGTTCTAGTTTCTCCATATTCTCACCTATGGTTGGTATTGTCAGTTTTTAAAAATTATAACCATTCTACTGGGTGTAGAGTGGTATCTCATTAAGATTTTAATTTACAATTACCTAATGACTAATGATGTTGAGCATTTTTCTTGGAGTTTATAGTCCTTTTAAAACTGTTTTTTTAGATGTTGAGCATTTTTATATGGTTATTAGCCATTAGTATATCTTCTTTGGTGTAATATCTATTCAAAATTTTTGACCTTTTTAAAATTGGGTTTGTCTTATTAATAAATTTCTTTATATAATCGGAATATAAATCCTTTACAGATTATAATTTGCAAATATTTTCTCCCAGGCTTGCCCTTTCATTTTCCTAACAGTGTCTGTTGAAGTACAAAAGTTTCAAACTTTGGTGATGCCCAGTTTAGCTATTTTTATCAATTGTGCTTTTTGTGTTGTATATAAGGAATCTTTTACTAAACTAAGGACCCCCAAATTTTCTCTTATGTTTTGTTCTAGAAGTTCTCTAGTTTTAGTTCTTATGTTTAAATCCATTTTGAGTTAATTTTCATGTATAATGTGATAAGGGTCTAAGTTCATTATTTTGTACATGGAAATCAAATTTTCCCAGCACCATTTGTTGAAAAGATTCCTTTCCCCCACTTAATTGCCTCTGCAGTTTTGTCAAAAATCAGTTGACCATAAATGTAAAGGTTTATTTCTGGATTTGCCATTATGTTCCACTGGTCTACATATCTATCCTTACACCAACAAGTCCCTAGACTTTGCTATACTGAGGTCACTACTAAACCAGAATTTCACAAAATACATCCCAATATCACAAAAATAAATAGGAAAAATATAAACAGTTCCATACAGTGTTACTTTAAAGAAACAGAAAACAAAAACAAACACATCAATTGTGAAAAATCCCCCCTCCCCACCCCCGGCTCAGAGCAACCAAGAAGTAGAGGAAAACTGTGCAACACTCCAAGCAGAATATACTCAAACAAGCAACCGGGTACATGGAAACTCACTCTGAATTGGAAAGACAAAAACTAAGAGAAAGAGGAGGGAAGAGCAGGAGAGGGAAGGAGGAAAGAAAAGTTCACTGAAGTCAAGAAAGAAAAGGAAGAAAGTGAAAATATTATCTGAGAGATGAAAAATAAAACTAAAGTGAGAATAAATTGAAATTAAAATTTAATAAAAGGCACTGAAAATGGCAGAAGACAGGAGACTGAAAAAGAAATAAAGAAAATATTAAAATGTCAGGGAGAAAAATGGAATGAGAGATAAGGCAAAAAAGCAGCAGCATTTATACAGTTTGACTCCTTGAAGAAGAAAATCAAAGCAATATAATAGAATTAATATTAAAAACTATAATCCAGGAAAATGTTTCAGAAATACATTTTTACAAAAAACACTTGGATATACATATTGAAAGATCCTACCTAGTGCCTGAGAAAAATTATCTTAGAACCATCAGCTCTAAGACATTTCCTAAAACTTTTAAGATTTCAATAATTAATCTAAAAAATCTTCAAGGCCTCCTAGTAAAGAGATCAAGTAACTTACTAAAACAACAAATTTAACTAGCATCAACCTTTTCAAAAATAAAATACAAGGCAAGGCAAAAGTGGAGCTGCAATTAAAAAAAAAATCTCAGTGAAAGAAAGTGTAAAACAAGGATTTGTATCCACTCATGTTCTCCTTCATGTATCAAAGCTAAAGAGAAACAGTCTCCATGAATCTTTCTTGAGGAATGTACTAGAGGAGGAGCTTCATCCAACCATGAGATGACTGGGAAAATTTCAACAAAAAGACTGTGAATGTTTTAATACATGTAAATGTAGATAGGAAATTAAGAATGGGAGTGTAGGGATATGAGTGTGAAAGATGCATGTACAGATACGTATGTTGTGATTAAATAGAAATGATACAAGTTTTTAAAAATGGGAGGAAAACAGAATGAGAGAGAATAGTAAAATAACCTCACTGACTGCTGTACAGGTATAGGTGCAAGTTAAAAGATGCCAATAAACACTGATACATCAGATAATAAAAAGTTAATTAAGAGACTAAGTGCATTAAAAAAGATATTAGTACAAGATAACCACTAAAACAAAACTACAAACCTTTCTAAATACCATTTAAAAAAATAAATTAGAGCAGAGGAAGCGCATTCAAACCCCAGGAACATAAGCAAATATAACCAAATTTGCATAATTATAAAATATTCAGACTAGAGACCAAGAAAATTAGTCATATAAATTAAGATAAATGGACTTAACCTCATCTATTAAAAGAATTTTCAATTTGCTCTCAAACCAATATCCAGCTATATGCTATAGAGAGATACAGTGAAAATAAATTGATTCAGAAAAGTTACAACTAAAGAGACAGGAAGAGTCCTTCAGGCAAATAAAAATAAGAAATAGTAGAAATCCTGGTTACAGAGATAACAGAGTTCAAAACCAAAAGCATTAAATACTGACAAAGAAATGTTAACATGCATATTTCACAGCAAAGATAAAGCATGAAAAAATCTATGCACCAAATAACACAGGACCCACCTCTGTAAAGGAAAACTACACTACAAGAAGTACAAGGATACATAGGCCCTAATAACATAAAACTTTAACTAATTATTCTTATTACAAAATTGATTAAGTTGGCAAAAATAAGTAAGGAGAAAGACTACATAAACAACTTACAGTAAGGTAGATATTACGGATATTTATCAAATTCTACACTCTGATAATAGACAATAAATGTTCTTCCCAAGAAAGCATCAAATACTGACCCAAAAATGATCATATGTTGGATACCAAACAGACAAGTTCCATAAGAAAGAATCATTACAAACACTCTCTGAACACAATGCAATACAACTAGAAACGTTCAACAAGAAACAAAATAATTTTCATCCTAGAAATGTTAAAATTTTTCTATTAAGCAACTCTAGTGAAAGAGGAAAATAAAGCATGGAATTTCTAAAAAATAATTATAATGAAAACACTACACATTAGAATCTATGGGATTTAAAGTAATGATCAGAGGAAAAGTGATAGCATTAAACATTTTCATCAGAGAGAATGAAAGAATAAAATAAACTAATTCCAACTCAAAAATCTTAAGAAATAACAAGAAACTAAAGCAAAATAGGTCAGAAGGAAGGAAATAATAAAGATAAAGGCAGAAATTAGGCAGAGTGGAGGTTGGGAATCCTTCCTAAATGTCTATGGAGTAAATATTTTAGGCCTGTGGGCCATATGTTCTTTGCTGCAATTGCTCTACTCTGTTGTTACAGCACAAAAACAGCTGTTTGCAATACAGAAATGAATGGGCATGAATGTGGTCCAATAAAACTTTATTTACCAAAACAGGTGACTAGCCCGTAGGCTATAGTTTACTGTCTCTAAGGTAGAAGTTTTAAAACGTGTAGAACTAACCTAGACACCAAATCTGAGTGTCACTTTGAAAAAATTAAGAAAACAGATCAAGTTGACTTGATCAAGAAGAAGGAGAAAGCATCAATATACAAAATAAAGAAATGGCAGGAAGAATTAACCATTGTAAGAGATTTTTTTAATAGTAAGAGACTACTTTGCAGATATCTATGCAAATAATTTGAAAACATTAAAAATATAGATAATTTTCTAGGCAAATGCAGCTTTTCAAAAGTGACCACCATCAGATTTAGAAATCTGAAGCACTGTTTTCCATAAAAGAAACAAACAAGATTCTGTGAGAGAGGGGGTATAGCTCAGTGGTAGAGAGCATGCTTAGCATGCCTGAGGTCTTGGGTTCAATCCCCAGTACTTCCATTAAAACAGAAAAAGAAAAAAGAAAAAATATGAAAAAAAGAAATAGACAAGGTTCTTAAAGAACCACCCTACAAAAAAGCAACAACCCCAAATGGTTTGTTAGGAGAATTCAACCAAGTCTTCACAAATCAGATATTCCCATTGCTCTACAATTGTCCCAAATTATTGAAAATAAAGAAAAACTTTCCATAGTACAGAAGAAGAACTATAAACCAAAATTATTCATAAATATCAAAGTTAATAAAATATTACATAAAATATTAGCAAACAAAATCCAATGACTAGATCTATCCTGAGAAGACAGGGTTGGTTCGATGTTACCAAATCCAGTAATATACATATTAATAGATCTACAGTTAATAAAAACCATATGATTATCTCTTTAGATGATAAAAGCCTTTGACAAAACTCAACTCCCATTCCTGGTAAAAACACTCAAGAAAATAGGAATTAGGGGATACATTCTTAACAAAAGAACATATATACAAATTAGTCCAAATGCCAGTATCTTATTTAGTAATGGCATTTCCACTAAGATCAGAAACAAGGCACTATTGAAAACTGTACCAGAGGTATTAGCCAGTATGAGATAAATCAGCTATACAAAGTGTTGGCAAACTATGGCCCATAGGCCAAATCCAAACCTGCTGCCTGTTTTTTGTAAACAAAGTTTTATTAGAGACCAGCCATGCCTATTCATTTATTTATTGCCCATGGCTTAGTAGTTGAGACTGTATGTCTCTCAACACCTAAAATATATACTGTCTGGCCCTTTGCAGAAAATGTATGCTGACCCTTGAACTAGAGGCATAAGAATTGGTAAGGAAATAAAAGTGTATTTGCAACAATATGACAATATAATTGAAAAGTCCTATGGAATGAATGATAAAATAAAATCAAATATTTTAAAAATTCAGTAAGGAAGAAGAATGTAAAACTAACATAGGAATCAATAGCCTTTATATATACAAACAATAAGCAGAGAATGGTAGAGGAAAACCCCTTTTATGATATCAATAAAGATTAAACACTTAAAAATAAGTTGAACAATAAATATGCAAAACCTATATGAGGGAAACTTTAAAATACTCTGAATGACATAAAAATAGCCTCGGATAAATAGAAAGCTATCCTCTCTTCTTGGATGGGATGACAACATTATAAAGATGCCAGTTCTTTCTAAATTAACTTGTAAATTTAATGTAATCCCAATAAAAATACCAACATACTTTTATGAAGTTAGACAAGTTGATATTGAAGTTCACATTAAAAATAAGCATATAGAAATATCCATGAAAACACTAAAAAAAAAAACCCTATGAAGGGGAGCTAGTCTACCAGATATTAAAACATACTAACTATAAAGCCCTATGACACTGTCGTATTTGTAATTTTAATTCTCTTACATGATTATTTAGATTAATATTTGCTTCTTCATTAACCTATAAACTCCATGAAGGTGGGAATCACCATAATTGTCTTAGTCATAATTTATCCAAACTCTACCACAATGCCTGATGCATAGTAGGCACACAGCAGGCCCACTGCTCTCTTGGAGTTCTCACTCAGGTGTGTGTGGGAAGGAAAAGGAATGATATAGATAAAACAAGCAAAATACATAAGTAAAAGTCATTAAATTAATAGCAAGTAGAAGAAAAAATACAAAGAACTGGTGATCAGAGAAATAATTACTAAGAAGGAATATCTGAGTTAAGACCTGAATGACAATGAGTCATATATGTGAAGATGTAGTGAACTGACAGAGCTTTCCAGGGAGAGGAAATTGCACATGCAAAGGCCCTAAGGTGGAAACAAATTTGGGAGGTTCAAGTGACATAGAGCCAGTAAAGCTAAACTGTGAAGTTGGATGGAGGATAATAAATTGGTTAGGGCCTCTGTAGGCTATGCTAGGGGGTATGATCTTTGTTCTAATTGCAGTGAGAAGCCACTATAGGATATCTGAGTGGGTGGTAGACAAAATAATGGCCTCCCAAGCATGTCCACATCCTAATCCCCAGAATTTGTGAATATGTTATATTGCATAGCTAAGGGGAATTGAGGTAGCAGATGGAATTAAGATTGCTAATTATCTGACTCTAAAATAGGGAGATTATCCTGGATTATCCAGATGGTCCTAATGTAATCCTCAAATGTGGAAAAGGCAGGCAGAAGAATCAGTATCAGAGTGACTCACTGTGAGGAATCAACCTGCCATTGTCAGCTTTGAAAATGAAGGAAGGAGACTAAGAGCCAAGGAAAGCTAGAAGTCAAAAAAGCAAGGAAGCAGATTCTTCTTTCAGAACCTCCAGAAAGGAATTCACCCTGTTTAAGCTACAAAATGTGTGGTAATTTGTTACAGCAGAAGGGAAAACTAATACTAAGTGTTAGGATGTCTGCATTTCTAATAGATCACTTCAGGCTGAATTGATAGGGAGAGCTGCTTTGATATCAGGGAAAGTTTAGATTTGAGGTCTGTTTTTACACTTCACCACCTGAATGCAGCGGCTTAGGGTTAAATTTGAACACCAGAACTGCAGTTTAGGAAGTTTAGCTACAAAGATACTTAAAATTCTTGTTATAATTTCTCTTTCAATAGACAAAACAAGCTGAACCAGAGAGAAGAAAAAAGCGAGTCTACAGTAGTTCGGTACTGTCTCAGCCTCTAGAAGAGAGAGAGGCAGAGAGAACAGGATGGCAACGTGGCTCACAGCCTGGCCTACTCATCAGTAGTTAAGGTTGTGTATGCTTTTGCTCACTGTTATATCCACAGCATCTAACCCAGTACCAGCCACAGAGTGAGCATTCAACAAATGTTGAGTGAACCCATAAAATGCTCTCTTAATTTTAAATCCTTCCCATAGACTATTCTCATTCTTCATGTACTTAAAAATCACTAGACAGTATTTTAATTTCTGGGTAGCCTATGGCAAAGTTAATAAACTGAGTTAATTTGAACTAAATATAATGAAGAAACCAACTGAAAACTGGTTTGGAATAGACTACTGTGCTTGAGTTTATAAACAAACTTACCAGAATGTAAATTGTATCAAGGTAGAAATTTTTTTTACTATTACTTTTTTTTTTTTTAACTACTGCTTCATCCTCCAGGACTTTGAAAAGAACCTGGCATGCAACAGACACTCAATAAATACTTAGAGTAAATAAAAGAATTATTTTTATAATATAAGAACATATAGGATATAAAAATATATAGCTGGTAGTGTGTAAAGTATACATTTTAAATATACAAAAGAATCAAGCATTTCCAAATTTAAAGAGCTTACAACATCTTGGATATAAATGACTTTTTAAAAAAATCACGATTATGTGAATTGACTGAGATCTTATACCTTATGTGCCATTAATGCATTATTCAATTAGTTGATTTTAATAGTTTTGAAGTGGATAAAACAATCTTTATTCAAATGGCTGGGTTTTCACATTTTTGACTAGCATTTTTTTTTAAAGTTATATAACAAAAAAGAAAGAAAGAAAGAAAACAATTTAGAAGGAAAAAACCATACAAGGTGAGAAGGGCAATGATAAATAAATGATTCTAGGACTAAACTAAAAACACTTTAGATTTGGTACTGCCCTAAACTAGTGATTATATTTCAAATAAGTCAAATTCTCTGGTTATCTCTATTTTCCAATTTGTATCAGATTACACCTTTTGAGGTCTAAAATTCTTTATTGTAGAGCAAATAAACTTTGTATTTGTAGCAAATTTATCTACTTTGATATTTACTGTCATAAATTAATTATGATATTGGTTAGTTTCCTGATGTGAATTATATCTGAATTCATACCTAAGAAGCTCCAAATGAAATAGTACCCAGTTAAAAATTATAAAATTTTGGCTTGGTTTTATTTGATTCATATCTTAGTAGTTTTCCTTTAAGTTGGAACAAAAAAATGCCCATCTATTCAGAGTCCTTATGTGTATCTAAAAACAATATAACTCATGAAAATTTTCAGTGTTTACAAAACAAAGAAAATTGTCAACAGAATCCGTGGTGGTAGACTTACTAGAAAAAAAATTACAATCTATAATTCATGAAGATTGGCTTAAAACAAACTATCCCTGCCAACAGAAAATCTGACAATTATTCTGTTGTCTAATTTGGCTCAGTCTAAGTTGACCTTGTTTATTCATCTCAGTCTTTTAATTCTTCTTATCTTGGCATAAGAGGAGAACATATGGCATATGTCTAGGAAGTCCATTTCTGCATCTTAAACTGAAATAAATGTAGAATATACTGAGCATCTCCAATGTGTTCAGCTCTTATGGTAGCTTATACATATAAGATAGAACTGGTTAAGTTCATATTATCTGTAGTCATTAGACATTTTGTTTGCTGCCTATAAAACTAGAAACTAAGTAGAGACATCTTTTTCTAAGCCTTAGTATATAGCTAACACTGGCCAATTTTAAATATATTTCACAAGAAGACAGACAATCTTAAGCTCTTTTAAAACATAAAAATTAAAGGGTATCAGCAATTTGACAACCTAAACATGTTTACAGGTTTTCACTAAAACTCTCTCGACGTTTAATGAAATCTCTCTCTAAGTTTAAGAAAGCTGATCAAGATAATGTGAGAAAGATAACAGGAACTGAAGAACAAAAAGAATATTTCCATTTTCTCTCCAGCTTAATCTGGCCTCCAGTGAACTTTCTTATTTCACCAAGACAGATCATATCCTGAGTCATAAAACAAATCTTGAATTTAAAAGAACATACCAAGCATGTTCTCTAACTATAATGGAATTATACTAGGAATTAATAACAAAGATATACAGAAAAATCTACAAAAATTTAGAAATTAAAAACCACACTTCTATTAATCCATAGGTCAAAAATACAGTCTCAGGAAAATCAGAACATATTATAAATTGAAAAATAAATTATAATATATCAACATTTGTGGGATGCAGCTTAAATAGTGCTGAGTAGAGATTTTATTCCACTAAACGCTTACAAAGAAAAAAAGAAATGTCTCATTGAAGAGTCTAAGCTCCTACCTTGAGAAACTAGAAGAAAAAACATAAAAATAAACTCAAATCACACAAAAGAAAAGAATAAAAGAGCATACATCATTGAAATTGAAAACAGAAAAACAAGGAAATCAATTAAATCAAAAGCTTAAAAGTTGTTGTTTGAAAAGATCAATTTTGATAAAACTCTAGTCAGACTGACAAAGAAAAAAGACAGGATTTCAATGTCAGGAATGAAAGAGGATATTAAAATGTTAAATAGATAATTATTTTATTATTGTGAACTACTCTATGCATACAAATATGACAACATAGTTGGAATGGACTATTTGAAAACCACAAGCTATGAAGCTTGCTAAAAATGAAACAGATAATCTGAATACTCCTGTAAATATTCAAAAAACTGAATTTACAGTTGAAAAGCAAAACTCCAAAAAGGACATACCCAGGTCCAGATAGTCTCACTAGTAAACTTGACCAAACATTTAGAGGAAAATAAAATACCATCAAGGTGCTCAATCTTTATCACAAAATAAGGATCAAAAAGCATGTCCCATCTCATTTTCTAAAGCTCCCATTACCCAGAGTACAAAATATACAAACAAACAAATAGGAAACCAGTAAGACCAGTGGTATAATTTATGGTAAACTTAGACCAGTATCCCTCATAAATATAGAAGCAAAAATCCTCAACAAAAGCTTAAGAAATATAATACAGTCATATATTTTTTTAAAATAATACAACACAATCAAGTGCAGTTTATCTTGGGAATGCAAAGCTCATTCAATACTGAAAAATCAATCAATAAAATCGACTATATTGACAGTTTAAAGAAGAAAAATTAGTTGATCAGATCAACTGATGTAAAAGAGTATTTGACCAGATTTTATACCCATTTAGGATTTTTTTTAACTCAGAAAACTAGGAATAACAAGGAGCTTCCTCAATCTACACAGAGAAGCTATGGAGAAAAAAAAAAAAAAGCTACAGCTAAATTGGTAGAGAAAGACTGTTTTCCTCCTACGACTGAGAACACATCTGGGCATACAGCAAAGATGTCCAGTCTCACCACGCTTATACAACACTGTGCTGAGAGTCTTAGCTAGTGTAATACGACAAAAAAGAAAAAAAAGAAAAGAAAAGAAAAAGAAAGAAAAAACATACAGCTTCGAAAAGTAAAGCCATCTTCCCTTTTTGTAGGCAACATAGAAAATCTGAAGGATATCTGCAAAAAAACTCCTACAACTAATAAGTAAGTTTAGCAAGGTCACAGAATATACAACCAACACATAAAAGTCAATTGTATTTCTATATACTAGTAATGTACATTTGGAAGTCAGAGTTTTTAAATTTACAATAGCTCCAAAATAAATGACATTACTCAGGTATAAAACTAACAAAACGTATACAGAATCTATGCCAATGACTATAAATACTGTTTAAAGTCATCAAAGAAGATCTAAATAAATGGATATACACACTAGGTTTATGGATTTGAAAACTCAACACAATAAAGATGTAGTTGTCTTCTGACTGATCTAAAGATGTAACACAATTCTAATCAAAAAACCCATAAAGTTTTTTTTTTG
Organism: Camelus ferus; assembly: GCF_009834535.1. Lineage (NCBI taxonomy): Eukaryota > Metazoa > Chordata > Mammalia > Artiodactyla > Camelidae > Camelus > Camelus ferus. Next base: position 45,695,483 of record NC_045710.1, on the reverse strand, counting down.
TAGACACAGACAAGCTGAATATAAAATTTATACAGAAAGACAAATAAACTAGAAAAAAATAATTTTAAAAGGTGAAGTAATGTTGAAGGAATCATGCAAGATCTTAAGTTTTTCTAAAGCAGGAGTCAGCAAACATTTTCTAAGAAGGGCCAATCAGTAAGTGTTTTAGGTTTTGAAGGTCATACAGTCCCCTGCCACAGCTACTGAAGTCTGAAATTGTAGTGAGACAGCAGCCACTGACAATATGTAAATGAATGGGTGCAGGTGTGTTCCAATAAAACTGTATTTATAAAACTAGGCCTGGACTGGATGTGGCCATAGACTGTGGTTTGCCATTTCCTGCTCTCAAGCTAAACTAATAAAGAAATTATGGTATTAGCAAAAGGACAGATACACAGATTAATGAAACAGAACTCAAAAGTAGACCCATACAAATATGCCCAACTGATTTTTAACAAAAGTACGAAGGCAATTCAGTGAACAAAGGACACTCTTCAACAAATGATAAACAACTGGACATCTATGTGTAAGAATCATTAGCCCCAAACCAAACCTCACACTTTACTCAACTCAAAATGGATCATATATCTAAATATAAAAAGTAAAACTATAAAGCATTTAGAAGAAACCATATGAGGACATCTTCATGATCTGGGATTAGTCAAAGAATTCTCAGATCTGACACTGAAAGCACAATCCATAATTTTAAGAAATTAATAAGCTAGATTTCACCAACTTTTGCTCTTCAAAGGTCACTCTTAAGAGTATGAAAAAACAAGCTACATGCTACGAGAAAATATGTGCAAATCACATAACAGATGTTGAATTTATATCCAGAATATATTTTTTTAAACTGTCAAAACTCAACAATAAGAGAAGAACCCAATTAAAATGGGCAGAACACTTGAACAGATACTTTAATAAGGTGATATACAGATGGCAAATAAGCACATGGAAAAATATTCAACATCATTAGTCATGAGGAAAATGCAAAATTAAAACCATGATGAGATATCCCTGCACACTTATTAGAATATCTGTAATAAAAACATACGGACAATACTAAGCACTATGATGCAAAGTAACTCAGTATCTCATTCATTGCTGGTGAGAATACAGAAATGGAAGAGCCATCCTGGGAAACAGTTTAGCAGTTTCCTATAAAGAAAAAATATATTTAGCATGAGCCGGCAATCCTATTCTTGAGTATTTACCCTAGTGAAATGAAAACTTGTGTCACACAAAAACCTACAGATGAATGTTGATAACCATGGTACTTATAATTGCCAAAATCTGAGAAAACAAATATCCTTCAACAGGTGAATAAACAAACTGATACATCTATAAAACGGAATACAGCTTAGCAATAAAAAGTAACAAACTATTGATAAATGTAGCATCTGGATGAATATCAGGAGCAATATACTGAGTGACAGAAGCTAGCAACAGAAGTTTATATGTATGATTCCAATTATACAACATTTTTGAAGTCAAAACTATAGTTATGGTGAGAAATAACTGCCAGGAGTTACTGTTAGGGGAGGGTGTGATTATAAAGTATGAAGCAATTTTCTTGGCATGACAAAACTATTTTGTATTCTGTTTGTGGTGTGGTAGTAATAACATGAATCCATATAGCTGTTAAAATTCATAAACTCTACATCTTTAAGAGTCCATTTTAATATATAATAATCTAAGTAATCAAATTTTTAAAATAAAAAATCATAGTTTTAAAGAGTTACCTAAAACCTAAGACTTTAAACCTTAAAATATAATCTCAGCTTTGTTAAAAAAAAAAATAATAGTAAGTATAGGAGCTAGCTATCCAGATAACTCTGGATATATGGATTATGTTAATGTTCTTTTTCTGTGTTTTTTTAGTTTTTCTACACTAATAATGGATTACTCTTTAAATTAGGAAATTAAAGTTTATTTAATAAAAAACATCTACATTCATTCTAATTTTGAAATACCCTAAGCATCACATTTAGAGTTCAGAGCATCACATTTTTTCCATGATTACTTTTTTGAAAATTGCATATGTGAAATATTTTATTTGTATATTAAAGTTGAATTTAATTGTTTTTTAAAATGTCCTGTAAAATATTTGATGGTGAGAAAGTTAAAGACAGTTTTCAACATTTTTACATTATGGAATTTAAGTGATTATATTGTTCAAAAGTTCCAAGGAAATTTGTTTTCCCAAGGAAATTTTTTAAAGCCTCGTAAGTTTGAAAGTATTCAGTACTTAAAATCTGTAACATATTTAACCCTATAATTTTCTTTTTCATCCTTTTTCCAATGAAAAAAACCTATATATAACAGACAAGTATCTGACAGAAGGAATGAACCTGAAAAAGGCAACTCTGCTGGATCTTTGATGGCTAAGATCTATAATGAAGAAGGTAATGTTATGCAAGGTATACAAAATATTCAAAGTATAAAGGAAAAACAATGTTATAGCCAGCAAGAGCTTGCAGTAAATGCATAAAAATAAGAAAATCTTGGGCATTTCCAGATGATGTGTTTTAAGACTGTTCTTGACAGGTGTAATGTAAAACACCAAGTCATCTGATTATAATAAAGGCTTACTTTTAATAAGCATACAAATAATTTGGGGATCTTGTTTAAATGTTGATTCTCAGTCAGTAGATCTGGGGTGGAACCCATGATTGTAAACTTCTAACAAGCTCTCAAGTGATGTATACGGTACTAGCTTAGAGATTATACACAATACGAAGCCAAGCTGTGAAGGTCATTGAGAAAAATGGCTGATTCTTGCCCAACTGAGTAACAAAGACATAAACATAGTAAGTACTACAACATAAGGCAGCCATGTGATATATCCCTAAAAGTTGTACCCAATAGAAAGCAAGATGAGGTAACAGCATTCACCTCCAGCCAAAATGTTCAGTGAGATTTCACAATGCAGAAGAAACTGCATACAGAATTATGGAAATAGAAAGCAGAGATAATAGATTACTGCATGTGAAGTTACAAAAAAATTAATATTTGAATGTTCTCATTATGTCCCCTTTTCACTGTCCCCTAAATATGAATCTAAGCTTGACCTACTCATTTTCTTACCTTTCTCTCTGAGAATGGGCCAATGCTGCTGAACTAAGATTCTGAAACGCAAAATTTGGAAGAAAGGAAGATACAGAGGACAAGAGAGGCATGTGGAGTTAAGAGGCTTGAAGTGAAGTTTTACTTCTGGAGATCCCAGGGAAGAAAACACATGAGAGCAACTTCAGCATCTGAAGGATGTGGATAAAATAGAAAAAGAATTTTTATGTATTGTACAGTGTCAGGGATACAGCAGTGAACTTTTTTTTTTTTTTTCATAAACTGAAGCGTATCAACTCTATGTCACAAAGCATATATAACATGTGGTCCCAACTCTGGCCTAATATAATGTCACTCTAATTCTTCAGTTGTTCTTGCCTATGAAATCAAAATTTCCATGGAATGATTCTCATAAAGGATGAGGAGTTGAATAAGCAATTTAAAGTGATTCTTTTGGCATTAATAGTTTAAAGATACATGATCCCCAGTAGAAAAATATGCTACTTTTGTCTCTAAGTTTGTTCTCCCTTGAATTTGAAGAAAAATGATTCATAGTTTTCAACAAGGCCAGCAATAAAGTTGAACTTAAAAGTTGATGGTTACTAGCAACATGGCAGAATAGGAGGTCCCCCCAACCCTCATTTCCTGCACAGACACACTGATTTGGCAACTATCCATGAACAAGTGACACTGTATGAGCTTCAAAATCCATGAAGAAGTTGCAACATCCCAGTAGAGCCCAAAACCAAGAAAAGACAGTTTAAGAAGTCACAACCACACTCTGGTGGCAGATCTGCTGAATATGGATCTGATGGCAACCCTATACCCCTGTGGACCTGGCCCCTGCCCCACTGAACTGTGGTCACACCACAAGTCTTGTCCACCTGCAGACCCAGCAGAAACCACACCTACCTATGACCCCTATTATAGGCCTGCTGACTGCACACATAATTTAAGACTTGCTCAACTGTGATCCTGGAGGCAGTCTCATCCACTCAGAGACCTGGGAGGAGACATGACAATCTGCATCCCAAGTAACAGGCCTGCCAACTGTGAATACAGAAGTGGCCCCATCCACCTGGGGACCCAGCATGAGGTACTCCTGCTGGTGCCCCCAGTAACAGGCTAGCCAACCATGGACCTGACTATGGACCTGGAAGCAACCTCATGATCTGGCGCAGGCCCTCCCTAACTGCAGTCTGGAGGCAGGCCTGTCCGTCTGGGGACCTGGCAAGAGTAGGTCCTTACTTGCCGAAAACAGTCTGAAAAAAACAGAAGGGGTTCCTTCTCCTTCAGATGCACAGACATCAATACAAGGCTGTTAAGTATCACAAAGAATCAGGCAAAGATGACACCACCAAAGGAAACTAACATAGTTCCAGTAACCAACCCTAAAGAAATGGAGATCCATGAATGGACTGACAAAGTATTTTTTAAAATCATCATAAACAAGCTCAGTGGGATAAAAGAGAACACAGACAACTAAAGACAATCAGGAAAACAACACATGAACAAAATGAGAAGTTCAACAGAGAAACAGAATTTTTTTTTTTAAAGAAAACTAGAGCTGAAGAACACAATAACTGAAAAATGGAGTACCTTCAACAGCAGAATCAATAAAGCAGAAGAAATAATCAGCAAGCTTAAAGACAGGTCATTTGAAATTATCCACTGAGAGGAATAACAACAACAAAAAGAATGAAAAACTGAAGAAAGTCTACGGGGCTTATGGGATACCAATGAGGAACCAATTTATACATTTTGGGAGTCCCAGATGGAGGAGGAGGGGAGGCAGAGGAGAGAGAGGGAGAGAAGAGTCAAAATGTATGTAAAGAAATAATGGTTGAAACATCTGAAATCTAGAAAGGGAAAGGGACCTCCAGATTTGTAAAGCCCCCAAGTGCCCAAATAGGTTGAAATCTGCATAAAACACATTATAATTAAATTGTCTAAAGTCAAATGCAGAGAGAATTTTCACAAATGAGAGAAAAGTGACTTGTCACATACAAGGGAGCATGCAAGGAATAGCAGATAGACTACTGGTGGATTTCTCAGCAGAAACCTTTTAGGTCAGAAGTGAGTGGGATGATGTATTCAAAGCTCTAAAGGAAAAAACTTCCAAATAAGCATACTGGCAAAACTGTCCTTTAAGGAAGAAGAAGAGAGAAAGATTTTCTCAAACAAAAGCTGAGGGAGTTTATCCTACTTGATCTGCCTTACAAGAAGTGCTAAAGGCAGTTCAAATTAAAACCAAAAAAAAAAATGCTAAACAATAACATGAAGTATAAATCATTGCTAAAGGAAATATTAAGACAAACAATACTGACATACTGTAATGGTGGCACATAAATCGTTTTAAACACTAGTATATAAAATAAAGACAAAAGTAGTAAGAATAACTATAACCACTGAATGTGTTAACAGAAACACAATATAGAAAGAAGCAAAGTCTAGTATCAGTTCATAAAGTGTGTGTGAGGGAAGAAGAAAAGTGTATACTTTGTGTATGGAACTGAAGTTAAGCTGTTATTAGCTTAAACAGACTGCTATAACTCTAAAATACTTGATGCAAGCCCAATGGTAACTAAAAGAAAAAGCATAAAAGGTACAGCAAAGATAAAAAAGAAAGCATACAACTACAGGAGAAATCTATAAAGAAACAGCAGAACTAAAAAACAGTATACACCAAATAAAAGCTAAAGACATAAACAGAACATTCCACCAAACAGCATCAGAATACTCATTCTTCTCAAACACCCATGGACCATCACCAGGATCAATCACATGCTAGGTTACAAAACAAGTCATAACAAATTTATGAAAACTAGAATCATTCCAAGTATCTTTTCTAATAACAACAGAATGAAACTAGAAATGAATACTAGAAAGAAAATGGGAAAATTAACCAATAATGAACTTTAAAAAATTCACTCTTAACTACTGGCTCAAAGAAGAAATCAAAATTAAATTAGAAAATATCTTGAGACAAATGAAAATGAAAACATACCAAAACTTATAGGAGACAGCATAAATAGTACCAGGAGGAAAGCTTACAAGCATAAACTTTTTTATTTAAAAAAATATTACAGTGAACAACATAGCTTTACACTTCAAGGAACTATAAAAGAACAAACTAATCCCAAAGTTGGCAGAAGGAAGGAATAAGCAAGATTATAGTAGAAATAAGCTAAATAGAAAATAGAAAAACTATTTTTAAAAATCAGTGGAACTAAGAACTGGTTTTTGGAAAAGATAAAGTCAACAATCCTTTAGCTAGACTAAGAAATAAAGAGGGAAGACACAAATAAATAAAATCAGAAATGAAGGTGAAGACATTGCAACTGATTCCACAAAAATAAAAATTGATCATAATGATATACTATAAACAAAAACTAGAAGAAATGGCAAAATTCTTAGGAACCAATAACCTATCAAGAATGAATCAAGAAGAGACAGCCTGAAGAGATCAGTGAAAAATAAGGAAATTGAAAGGGTAATCAAAAACCTTCCAACAAAGAAAAGCACAGGACCAGATGTATTCAAAGATGAATTCCAGCGAATATTTAAAGAAGAATTGATACCAACCCTCCTCAAACTTTTCCAAAAAATTGAAGAGGGAAAACTTTCAAACTTACTCTATGAGGCCAATATCACCCTGTTACCAAAGCCAGATAAAGGCACAAGAAGAAAAGAAAACTACAGGCCAATATCCCTGATGAACACTGATGCAAAAATCCTCAACAAAACAGCAGCAAACAGAATTCAGCAGCACATTAAAAGAATCATACACTTGGCCAAGTAGGACTTAACCTAAAATGCAAGGATAGTTTAACACATGAAAAATCACAGAATGTAATATAGCATTAAAAGCACAGGCAACCAAAGTAAAAATAGGTAAGTGGGATTAGAGCAAATTAAAAAGCTTCTGTACAGCAAATGAAATCACCAACAAAATGAAAAGGCAACCTATGGATTGAGAGAAAATATTTGCAGACCATATATCAGATATGGAGTTAACATCCAAAATATATAAAGAACTCATACAACTCAAAAGGAAAAAAAATTCAATTTAAAAATGGGCAGAGACCTGAGTAGACATTTTTACAAGGAAGACATACAAATGGCCAACACGTACTTGAAAAAGTGCTCAAAATCATAAATCACCAGGGAAATGAAAATCAAACCCACAAAACCACAATGAGATATCACCTCATATCTGTTAGGCTGGCCAGTATCAAAAATACAAGGAACAACAAGCATTGTGAGGATGGAACAAAAGGGAACAGTACCTGTGTTATAATCTTAAAATGTTGCTAAGAGGATAGATCTTATGTTAAGTGCTCTTACACAAAGGAAAAAAATGAGGGGTGTAAATGGGAGGAAACTACTGGAAGTGATGGATAAGTTTATGGCAATAATAGTGATGATGGTTTCCTAGGTGTATACTTATCTCCAAACACATTAAGCTGTATATATTAAACATTATAGCTTTTTGTATCACTGTGGTTAATACAGTTTCCTTCATAGTATTTAAAAAAAGTAATTGATGAACTTGAGTTATTTTGAAACAACCAATATTTGGTTGCTGAATTTTGGCATTGTGACAGTGACAGTGACAGTCATTGTATAGGGCTAGTAGATCATGGCTTTACATCCTTTAAGCCTACTGATGCTAAGGTGTAAAAGAAGAGTGGAAGATAAGGTCTGAAAGGTAGGTTATGGGTCAGATTGTGGCTAGGCTCTGGTGTAAAGCTAAAGATTTTATATTTATTTCAATAGGTAGTTACATGGCTTTTAAGGTTATAGGCAGGGCAGTAATATTAGCAAAAGCATAAAATAAGAATATTAATCTAATGGCCTCATCCCAAGATGAAATGAGAAATAACAGAAGGAAAAACTAAATAGCAACCTTATTATAATAATTCAGAGGTAAAGTAAGCCTGGGCAAAAATACTGATAGGAACAAAAAAGGATAATTTTTGAGACTGATGAAAAATTTAATATGACTTGGTAAATTCTTTCATCCAGCATTCAACAAATACTTATTGAATACCTCTTACATACCAGAAACCATCTTATACAGTGAAAACAGAGGTAAAAGACATAATCCTCGTCTATAAAGTGTTTGCAATTGAGAACTATGATAGAATGCTTTGATACATTCTCCACACTGACATTAAAGTGACCTTAAACTATTTAGATCTTTTATAATCTATCCACACCATCTCTAGCCAACCTTATTTTCTACTACTACATATTTTTAACTACTTCTACTTACTCATCACCTAAAAATATTAATACCTAGATGATCCTTTCTACCCAATTCTTCTAAAATGTTAACTTTGAAAATGATTAATCATTTCCTACTGACAAATTCTAATAATTTTTTCCAGAGCTCTTCCACATAACTGTTAGTAGCATTCTATATTACTGAATACTCCTTCCTTGAAATTACTTTACTTTTACCTTCTTTGCACTCTAGCAATTGAATCCTCTTTTTGCCCTAAATAGGTCTGAACTCTAATAACTGATTTAGAAATAGTATTCAGATAAGTTAAAAAGATTTTTTTAAACAACCAATTCTAATATAAGTGGCTACATAACATATCAGGGCCTCCCTTTGTGTCTTACTGTGAACTGTTACACTTACATACCAAATGGTTAATGAATAGGGGGTGTATTAGGAAGGGTTCTCCAGAGAAACAGAAACAATAGGGGTGTGTGTGCACATGCGCACGCACTATAAGGAATTGTCTCATGTGATTATGGAGGCTGACAAATTCTAACATCTACAATCTGCATGCTGGCTGAAAACCCAGGAAGAGCTAATGCTTCAGTACAAATCAAATGGCAGGTCAAAAACAGGCAAGGCAGGAGTTCCCTCCTATTCAGGGGAGGACCAGACTTTTGTTCTATTCAAACTTTCAATTCATTGGATGAATCCCACCCATATTAGGGAGGATAATCTTCTTTACTCACCCTATCAATTTAAATGTCAAACTCATCCAAAAACATTTTCATAGAAACACCCAGAATGTTTGACCAAATATGTGGGTACCCTGTGGCTCAGACTGACAAAGAAATAATTATCATATGGGTCCTGCTTAACCAGGTTTATTTACACAGTACAAAATCATTATAAAGATGATATTTTCTAACACAAAATAAGAATAGGCAGGAATTCTATATAGAGGAGGCTGATGAGGAAGCTATACAAACTAAATCAATACACAGAAAAGCAAAAATGAACAAAAAACCTAAAAACTGACCAAATTGGCTAAGTTGAGAACTGTGCTGAAATGTGTAAGGTGAAAGAAAAAGTGGGAGTAGCCCAAGAAAGGGAAAAGAAAACACAATAAAAGAGAGAAAAGACAAAAACTTTTCATGGTTCTTCCTTTCTGTCTCTATAGAAATCATACATGAATCATATCTGAAGAGAAGGAAAGGTTTTTTAAAATCTTCAATCCAGAACAAAACTAAAAGCAAAAAATAAAATGAAATTTAAAAGTTAATGTCCAAAGAGGCTCTGGTTCAAGACAGCAATTAGGAAAGTCTTCAACTCACCTCATCCCACAGACACACACAATATATAGCTACATATTCAACAGTTTTCTCTGGAAGCAACCCAAAAACTAGCTGAGTGACTCCTATACATAAAGCAAATGAGAAAAAAACCACATTGAAATGGGTAAGAGAGACTGAAACACAATCTTGCAACAAACTCCACACTCACTACATGGCAACCCACAATTGGAACTCTGAACTCCAAGCTTCTCCCTGAAGGGGAGAGAGTTTGAACCCTACATCTGCTTTCCTAACTTTTAAGAGCCCCCAAACATCTAGCTTTGAAAGACAGTGGGGCTTGCATCCACAAGACCCACGTAGCTGTGGCAAACAAGAAAACAGTTCTTAAAAGTGCTCACAGACTCACCCAGTTACGCCCAGGGCCCAGGGCAGAGGCTTCAACTGAAAAATCACCCAATCCTTTCTGCGAAAGAAGCCTATTTACTTGTCTTAAATCTTCAGCCTGAGGAGAAGGCATCTAATTTAATACCTATCTAGATGCCTACTGAAATACTTTACAAAAATATAAGCTAATGCTCTCCCTCTGCCTTCCTCCAGGTCACTGGTATCTACCGAAAAAACAACTGTGCACTCACTTGTCTGGCATCTCAGTTTTTGTAGCTGCCAACCAGGGGACGTCTTGATCACCTGGCTCTGGTGGCCAACAGTGCTTACACATTCTCAGATCCGACAGGACTGTAATAAATGGAGAACGAGTTCTTAACTGGCTATCCCCAGGGCACAGTGGAGAGGCAGCAGACTGAATCACCCAATATTTCTGTGAAAGAAACATATTAGCTTATCTTCATAATTATGTCCTGAGGGGATGGCTTCTATTCTAATTAGACACACATCTAAGGGCCAACTATAATCCTCTCCAGGGATCTCAGAGGACAGGTGCTAGCTTAGCATTCTCCCTCTGCCTCACTCCAGGTCGCCAGTGTCTCCAAGAAAGGAGCCTGTGTACACGTCTGGCACCCTGGCTTTATGTCTGACACCCAGAGGACACATCCCTTAATAGCCTGGCTCTGGTGGCCAGTGGGACTTGTGTTCACAGGTTCAATGGGACAGTAGCAAACAAAGAAACAGTTCTTAACTAGCTATCACTCCAGGGCTCAGTGCAGAAGGAGCTGACAGAAATGCCCATCTCCCAGTCTTCCCCTGAAGGGGATATGTTTGCATACTTGAAAAGCTGCTGCCTGAGGGTCTGGCTTCCAATCAGCATGAATCTAGGTGTTGATTGACATTCTCCCCTTTGGGACACTGACAGGCCTTGGCACACCCTCAAATACTGGGAGCCACTCAGAATAAAGTAGGCTGCTTGGACAATCACAAAGGTTTGAAAAACAACCAACAGCTAGGGAAGGGTTGAATGACAAGGATCATTTCTACAAAAGGCCACTCCTTCATGACTAGGAGAGATGGCTATTTTATCTAATGCATAGAAACCAACACGTAGAGTCAAGGAAAATGAAGGAACAAAGAAAAATGTTTCAAACGAAACAACACGGTAAAAGTAAAAACAAGACCTTAATGAAACACAAATGTTATTTATCTGATAAAGACTTCAAAATGGCAATCATGAAGATGATCACTGATCTTGGGAGAAAAATACATGAACTAAGTGAGAACTTCAACAAAGAGACAGAAAATGGAAATGTTAGCTATTTTGATTGTGGTAGTGATTTCACTGGTGTATACATCTACCAACATTCATCAGATTGTACACCTGAAATACGTGTAATTTACTGTACAGGAACCATATCACAGTAAAGGTGTTTTTTTAAAAAGAGACAGAAAATATAAGAAAGTGCCAAATACAAATCACAGAGCTGATGATCTCAATAACAGCACTGAAAAATACAATAGAGGGATTCAACAGCACACTAGATAAAGTGGAAGAAAGGATCAGTGAATGGAAGACAAGGCAGTGGAACTCATCCAATCAGAGCAGCAAAAAGAAAAAAAGAAAAGAGTGAAGACAGCTTGAGGGACTTACGGGAAAACAAGCAGACCAATATTCACATTATAGTAATCCCAGGTTGAGAAGAGAGGGAGAAAGGGACAGACCTTAGTTGAAGAAATAATTACTGAAAACTTCCCTCACCTGGGAAGGAAATAGGCTTACAGATCCAGGAAGCCCAGAGTTCCAAAAAAAGATGAACCTGAAGAGATCCACACCAAGACACATTACAGTTAAATTCTAAAATGTTAAAGACAAGGAGAAAAATCTTAAAAGCAGCAAGAGGAAAACAACTTGTTACATACAAGGGAACCCCCATTAGACTATCAGCAAACTTTTCACCAGAAACTTTGCAAGCCAGAAGGGAGTGGCATGATATATTCAAAGTGCTGGGGGTGGGGGAGCAACTACTAACCAAGAATACTCTCCCTGGTAAAGTTGTCCTTCAGATTTAAAGGAGAGATAAAGAGTTTTCCAGATGAGCAAAAACTAAGTAAGCGAGTTTATCACCACTAGCCTGGCCTTAAAAGAAGTGTTAAAAAGACCTCTTTAAGCTGAAACAAAAGGGTGCTAATTAGTAACCAAAAAAGTGAAAGTATAAATCTCACTTGTAAAGGTAAATATGTAGTAAAATTCAAAATAATCTAATGATGTAAAGGTGGTTGGTTAATTAGTTATAAAGTTAGCATGAAGATTAAAACAAAAAAGTAGTAAAAATAACTATCACTACAATAATTTGTTAATGAATTCACAAGATAAAAAATGTAAATTGTGATATCAGAAACATAAAATATAGGAGGTAGGAGAAAAAAGTGTCAGGTTTAGAAGGCATTCAAACTTAAGTTAGCAACTTAAAATATAATGTTATAATAAGTTGTTTTATGTAAACCTCATGGTAAGCAGAAAGCAGAAACCTGTAGCAGATACACAAAATACAGAGAAAGGAATCTAAGCATACTATCATAGAAAATCATCAAATCACAAAGGAAAAGAGCCAGAAAAGAAAAAGGAATAAAGAAATTACAAAACTGCCCCAAAAAAAAAAAAAAAATTAGCATAATGACAATGGTGCCTACAAGAGAATCACTTCAGATGTAAGGATACACACAGACTGAAAGTGAAGGGGTGGAAAAGTATTACTTCAAACAAATGGAAACTAAAAGAAAGCTGGAGTAGCTATACTTAATATAGACGAAGTAGGTTTTAAGACAAAGATTGTAGTAAGAGATAAAGAAGGTTATTATATAATAATAAAGGCATTAATAAAACAAGGGAATATAACATTTATAAATATTTATTCATTCAAATAAGGAGCACTTAAACATATAAAGGAAATGTTAACAAATCAAAAGGGGACATAGCAAGAGAAAAATATTAAGGAACTTTAATAACCAACTTTCATCAATGGATGGATCATGCAGACAGAAAATCAATAAAGAAACACTGGACTTAAATGACACGTTAGACTAAATGGACTTAACAGACACATACAGAACATTCCATCCAAAAGCAACAGAATACACATTCTTCTTTCTTCTCAAGCACACAAGGAACATTCTCCAGGATATATCATGTGTTAGGCCATGAAACAGTCTTAATAAATGTAAGAAGACTGAATTACATTGAGCATTTTTTCCAACCAAAATGGTAATGAAACTAGAAACCAGTCATAAGAAGGAAATTGAAAAATGCATAAATACTTGGCAATAAAACGATATGCTACTGAACAATCAACTGATTAAAGAAGAAGTAAAAGAGCAAAAAATACCTTAAAAAATGAAAATGGAAATAAAACATACTATAACTTATAAAATGCAGCAAAAGCAGTTAAAAGAGAGAAGTTTATAGTGGTAAGTACCTATGTTAAGAAATAAGAAAGGTTTCAAGTAAACAACCTAACTTTACACCTCAAGGAACTAGAAAAAGGATGAACAAACTAAGCCCAAAGTTGGTAGAAAGAAGGAAATAACAAAGACCAGAATGAAAATAAGTGAAATAGAGACTAAAAAAGAGAGAGAGAACTTAAATAACATCAGAAATGAAAGAGACATTACAACTGATACCACAGAAATAGAAAGGATCGTAAGAAACTACTATGAATAATTATACACTAACAAATTAAACAACCTAGAAGAAATGAATAAATTCCCAGAATCATGAAACCCACCAAGATAAATTTTGAGAATATAGGAAATCTGAACAGACCAATAATTAGTAAAGGAACTGAATCACTAATGAAAAAATTACCATAAAAGGAAAGTCCAGGACCAGATAGCTTCACCGATGACTTCTACCAATCATTTATATAAGAATCAATACCAATCCTTCTCAAACTCTTCCAAAAAGCAGCAGAGCAGGGAAACTTCCAAACTCATTTTACAAGACCAGATAAGGATGCCACAAAAAATAAAATTATAGGCCAATATGCCTAATGAACATAGATGCAAAAATCCTTCAACAAAATATTAGCAGACTGAATCCATCAATACATTAAAAAGATCATACATCATGATCAAGTGGGATTTTTCCAGAGATGCAAGGATTTTTAAATATCTGCAAGTCAATGTGTTATACTACATTAACAAAATGAAGGATAAAAACCATATGATCATCTCAATAGTTGTAGAAAAAGCATCTGGCAAAACTCAACATCCAGTTTTCATAAAAACTCTCAACAAAGTGGGTACAGAGGGAACATACTTCAACATAATAAAAGCTATATATGACAAGTCCACAGCTAACATCATACTTAATGGTGAAACCTGAAAGCTCTTCCCATTAAAATCAGGAACAAGACAATAATGCCACTCGCACCACTCCTATTTAACCCAATACTCAAAAGTCATAGCCAGAGCATCTAGGCAAGAAAAAGAAATAAAAGGCATCCAAATTGGAAAAGAAAAAGTATAACTGTCGCTATTTATAGATGACATAATTTTATATACAGAAAACCCTAAAGACTCCACCAAAAAACCGTTAAAACTGATAAACAAATTCAGTAAACTTTCAGGATACAAAAATCACTAGAAAAATTTGTTGTGTTTCTATACACTAGTAACAAACTGTCAGAAAGGGATATTAAGAAAGAATCCCATTTATAATTGTATCATAAAGAACTAAATACCAAGGAATAAATTTAACCAGAGAGGCAAAACTGAAAATAAGACACTGATGAACAACACTGAAGACGACACAAATAAATGGAAACATGTATTTATGGATTGGAAGAACCAATATTGTTAAAGTGTCCATATTACCCAAAGCAATCTACAGATTCAATGCAATCCCCATCAAAATTTCAGTGGCATTTTTCACAGAAACAGAACAAACAATCCTAAAATTGTATGGGACGACAAAAGACTCCAAATAGCCAAAGGAAGCCTGAGAAAGAACAAAACTAGAGGCATCATGCTTCCTGATTTCAAACTATATTACAAGCTATAGTAATCAAAACAGTATGATATTGGCATATAAACAAACACACAGATCAATGAAACAGAACTAAGAGCTTAGACATAAACCTACAAATATATGGTCAATTAATTTATAACAAAGGAACCAAGAACATACAATGGGGGAAGGACAGTCTCTTCAATAAATGGTAATGGGGAAACTGGACAGTCACATGCAGAAGAATGAAACTGGACCACTATCTTACATCATATACAAAAGTTAAGTCAAAATTCATTAAAGACTCCTAGAAGAAAATATAGACAGTAAGTGCCCTGATATCAATCTTGGTAATGATTTTCTAGATTAGACAACAAAAGCAAAGGAAACAAATGCAAAAATAAACAAGGGAATCTCCATAAAACTACAAAGCCTCTGCACAGCAAAAGAAGCCATTAATAAAATGAAAAGGTAACCTACAGACTGGGAGAAAATATTTGCAAGTCATGTATTTGATAAGGGGTTAATATCCAAAATATATAAAAACTCATACAACTTAAACAATCTGATTAAAAAATGGGCAGAGGATGTGAATAGATACTTTTCTAAAGAAGACAGATGGCCAACAGGTACACGATAAGGTGCTCAACATTACTAATCATCAGAGAAATGCAAATCAAAACCACAATAAGATATCTCTTGTGAGAATGGCTGTCATCAAAAAGACAAGAAATAACAAGTGTTAGTGAGGATGTGGAGAAAAAGGAACACTCATGCATTGTTGGTATGAACGTAAATTCGTAACACCACCACGGAAAACACTATAAAGGTTTCTCAAAAATTAAAAATAGAACTACCAGATAATCCAGCAATAACCTGAATTTATCTGGGTATTTATCTGAAGAAAATGAAAGAACTAACTTGAAAAGATATCTGCACCCCCATGTTCACTGCAGCATTATTTACACTGGCCAATGTATGGAGCCAACCTAAGCATCCATCAGTGACTGAACTGGTAAAACAATGTGAGACACACACATACACACACAATGGAATGTTATTCAGTGATAATAATGAAGGAAATCCCACCATTTGTGACCACATGGATGGACCATGAGAGCATTACACTAAGTGAAATAAGCTAGACTGAGGAAGATAACAGTATGATCTCATTTATATGTGCAATCTAAAAACAAAACATCCAAATTCATAGATGTAGAGAACAGATTGGTTGCTTGCTAGAGGTGGGGACTGAGAGGTGGGCTAAACAGATCAAGGGGGCAAAAGATACAAACTTCCACTTATAGAATAAATGTCATGGGTATGTAATGTACAGAAAGGTACATACTGAATAATACTGTATTGTATATTTGAAAGTTATTCAGAGAGTAGATATTAAAAGTTCTCATCACAAGAGAAAAATGATTAACTGTGTTTGGTAATACATGTTAACTAGACATATTTTGGTGATGATTTTGCAATATATAAACATCAAATCATTATGTTGTACATCTGGAACTAATATAATGTATAATTTTTATATATAAATGTAATTTTAATATGTTATTAAAAATTTAAAAATAAAGGTCCAAACATTTATTAGATTAAACATAGATAAAATTATCCTGTCAAATGGTCATAAAAGCTTCTAATTGCTTTTTCTCATTACAAATAATAAACAGTTCCTAGACCAGCCAGTAAACAGTTTGCAGATCAATTACTGGTCTTCATTCCATACTTTGAATAACAGTGGTCTAAGAGTAACGCCTTGTTGAACTTACTGAGGAAGCTCATGTAATAAATTTGTGATGAAACAGCAGCAACACTGGCTGTGTTTAAGTCAAAAAGGCCTAATGGATATGCACCTAAGAGACTTAAGACACTGGTTAATGATCACAAATAATTCTTTTTTTCTTTAAGCATCATAGTGGTCAGCTTAACACTAACAACTTTCTTGATCAGATAGTGAAAGAAATTATCCAGCAATTTAACATCCTTCCTGTAAAACTAATGAGACCATGATACAACCAGCAAGGACTTTCTCAAAAGCTATTCTCATCATACCAGTTTATTTCCATCACAGTCCACATGTTACAGATATAATCTACATATCCCAATTTTAAAAGGCTTTGTGTCCTGTATTCCAAAACTAGCTAGAAAGTGTTCTAATCTTAAACACCTCTCTACCACTTCAATAATAAAGCAAACAATCATTGATCATTTACAATATGCCAGGCATTCTGCTAAGTGCTTTAGTACTATGCTACAGTTAGCTATCCTCTATGTAAAGAATAACTATCACTCAGTTTATTTACTTAAGTAGAAATAAATGTCAATTTAAATAAATTTAAAAGGGGAAATCTTGGCATTTCCCTTTTAAAAGGGGGAAATTGATAGAAATGAATTTAAGGGTTGAAAAATAGAGTAATATTCCTGTAGTCTGGGAAAAGGTTATCTAGACTAGAGATCCACAAAATACAGCCCATGAGCCAAGTCTGATTGCCATCTGTTTTTGTAGAGCCCACAAGCTAGAATGGTTTTCACATTTTTTAATGTTTTGGAAAAAATCAAAGAACAACAATATTTTGCAACACATGGAAGTTGTTTGAAATTCAATTTCAATGTCTATGTATAAAGTTTTATTGGAGCACAGCCATGCTTATTCTTTCACATATTGGTTATGGCTATTTTTATGCTACAATAGCAGAACTGAGTAGCACTTTGAACAGCTGCCTAGCACACTGCAAAATGCAGTGGCACAGTTATAAATCCACAGCCACAAGAGCCACACATATTGCCATACTACAACTTTTAATTTTATTTTTATTACCAGTGTATGCTCATCTTATCAAAACCAGAAAAGAAAGTCAGACTTCAAATGTCATGCTTTTATAAAGGCATAGTGGAGCATGGATTGTTTCGTTACCAAATTAGATGGCAAATCATCATGTTTCCTATGCAATGACACAATAGCTGTGCACAAAAGAATCCAATACACATCAATATTACCACTCAGAGAACTCATCACAACATCCTCTTACAGGTAACAAGTTGTGTTGTCAAGTTGTCAAGAAACGAGGTCTATATTCCCACACAAAGTTGAAGTAGATATACTTTCTAATCTCAAACCAAATTCTAGCAAAGGTAAACAACTGTTCCAATTTTAGCACTTGAAGTCCCAACCTGGTAACTGCTCAGTCCCAGAAAATTCAATCAACTGGTCTCCGTAATTCCAGCAGCATTTTTTGGATCTGGATGCAAATGCCAAGGAAATTTCTGTATTTCAAAACCCATCAACTATGCAATTGAGGAGCTTCCACCCAACCTGCAATTGGAAGTGATTAATCTGCAATGTAATGACATGCTAAAAGGCAAATATCAAGAGAAGAATCTAACAGAATTCTATAAGATGGTGCTCATGGATGGATATCAATGTGCGGTATTATTTATCTGTTTGAAAGTGCACATTCAGGAGTGAAATATATGAAATATCATCAGAAATCAGCATTAAGAGATGAACATTTGCAGATGAGTTTGATCAGAGAGAAAACACTAACTCTGAACTACAACTAAATGAAATGCTATTCTCCATTCCTATTGGATGTGTACCATAAAAAACAAACCAACAAAAAACCCTGTACTCAAAGACTCAATGATACTATTAGAGTTTAAATTTCATCAAGGAAAACATTTTAGAACCTCTCTCCCTTGCTATGTAAGTATTTACATAATATCTTCAAGTTTCCATATTGGCCTACAAAACCTAAAATATTTACTAATTGGCCCTTTACATAACATAGACCCCTTATCTAGACTAAGGCAAATATAGTTAAGAAATGGGGACAGTCACAGTTGACAAGAAACTAAATAAAGAAGTAACACTGGCTTTTATGAGAAAAATTAACAGAAGTGGTATGCATCTAAAAGACTGTTAACATATCAGAGTCAGAAACAATCACTTCATTATATCAATCTAATTAGATGTCCATCTAGACTCTAGATCATAGATTTTAACACATTATGGAAGTTAATTTTCCTTTCTATGAAAAAACTGGCATGGATTCAAGGAAGACTGACAGTGACTAATATGGTGAAACTTAGTGTTTATTTTTATATGTTTTGAAAACTATAGCTCTTTAGCTCAAAAATGCCAAGATTACAGAGATAACAATTACTATTTAAAACTATACAAAGTACATTGAGCTATTTTATTGTCAGAGAAAAATTTTAAAAACAGAAATTAAAGCAGGGTGGTTTGTTTTAGTTTGTTTAGTCATAAGAATAATTTGTTGACTATCAGGAAGACAAAATGTTAATACCCGTTTCTGAGAGTTTTGGTTATGGTTAATTTTATACTCCTAGATATCTTCCAGAATAGAACCACCACCTCATTGTAGGATTTAAACTTTTAGCTACCTGGAGGCAAGAGCCAATCCATTAGTTTTCAAAAATCAGATGTTCTGTGAAAGCATTACAGTCCAGATTTCACAAGACAGCTCCATACCATATTAGAAATGTTATGAAAATTTTAAGCCATATAGCTAATATCCCAGTTGATACAAAAATATCACAAAATAGCAAGTAATTTACAGTTAATGACAGACAAGTAACATGTATTTTTATAAATGTATAATATCATTAAGGTGTTTCTTGGTGCTAGGACTACCAGGAGAAATAAGATGCTACTGATAAGCTGAAGAAAACTTATCATCTACTTAAGAAGGTAGACTAAATAAATAAAGGAAATAAATAATAAGTAAACATAAGCCTAGTGCCAAATGAGTGGTATATGCATGAATGCACCAAGTACTTTAAGAGAAACATAATTGGGACTTATAAATACCACCACTTATACAAAAATGAAAATATGTAAATCACTGTCTACTTACTACTCATCAATAATGAGAAATTAGATTGTGGCAGTAATGACCCTTCTTTTCTCTCAGCCTAATGGCATATAAAGCTAAGTAAAGATAAGTCTTTTAAAAGCATCATTTTGATGTACTAAGCCAGAGACAACAGGTCTCACATCACTGCTATGAGAACAAATAACCCACTAATCAAGTACGGTATTCTTTGCCATTGAGAAACAAAAAAGGCCTCATAAAACTTTTCAATACAGTTCCCCAGGAAACCACCACTAATCATCCAGACTTGGCACTTTGGATGAAATTTATCTGCCATGCAAGTTTCTAATCTCTTGAAGAACGGAAGGAACAATAAAGGCATAGTCTACTCATTTGATTTCAGTACATTAACCATAGCATGTATGTATGAGAATAACTAGTATTTTCATACTATTTTGAAATTTGGTTATTGCTTTTTCTAGAGTTTTAAGTATTTTAAGCTATGATTATTTTAAGTGTTGCTCTTTTAGTGAGGATATTAAAAGCTTCTATTAATAATTTTTGTTAAAGTCCTTTATAGATTTTAAGATAATTAATGTTTTGATCTTTTATTTTAGAAGAAAACATGAGAGAAGACTGCATAGGACAGGTAAAACATTTTCTCTTACTGTTTCTTAGACATCTAAATTTCAAAAGAAAAGGATACTTTATGTGATTATTTTGAACTTGGGAAAAGCTGCCTATTGGTATACATTAACTGGAAACATCTTTCTAGAAAACTACTCAGCTTTTCAGTATTTCAGAGTTATTATTAAAATAGCTATTTTTGAAAAATAAAATTATGCATAATGGAAATATACAAAGGAAATTATATATCTGAAATTTGCCTCGAAATAATCCAGTGGGAGAAACTGGGAGGGATATAGGTGACTCATAGTCACCATGAATTGATAACTTATGAAGGTGGGTCATGGGTAATACAGTAATTCATACATACCATTCTCTCTACTTTAGTATATGTTTGAAATTATCCAAAATTTAACATTTAAAATTTATAAGTTTATAGTAAGTATGAAGTCATCCAATTCATTTTTATTACATCTGTGTATAATTTTTATAGGTAAAACACATGGGGTCCCTCTCCTTATTCCATTGCTGATATCACATCTAAGTTCATTCAGAGAGGAGATATCAATGGCCTGTTATACCAATTTCAAAAAGTTATGTATAAGTCAGAGAAAGCCTCATAATTTTATTAAAAGCCCACAGTGGATTATCATAGTAACTGATTCATAATGAGATTTGAGTTTATATGATAGTTCCACAATTAACAAATTATAACTTTGGAAAAATCATTTCATCTCTGTAAGCTTTAACTACTTCATCTGTAAAACAAAGAAAATTCCATATACTCACAGAATTTTTATAAAGCTCTATTATGCCCATGTATGTGGTAGGACTTCGTTTATTATATGGAAATAAACTAAAGACAGTAATTATTAACATCATTGCTTCAATCTATTTGATGGACATACCTATATTGAAAATATAATAATTGCTTGGAGGGAAATACCCATATTACAGTTGACTGTGCATGCATAATAATCTGCATTTAATTTGCTAAAGCTTAAAGAAACTTAACCATAAATTGTATATATTTTTAAGTAGCTTATCTTTAACACTAATTGTTAAAGAAAAAACTGCACCCTACCAAAACTTTACAGACACATCCACTTGGATACACAAGTATATATGAGATCCAATCAAGAAACTGACTTCCCAAGAATATTTCTGGAAAGGTTGTTATACAGAATAAGAAAAATATCAGCTTGTGTGCTGAAGTATACAATGATTATCATAACCTAATTACTAGGCCACAAGTCGTCAAGTTTAGATATTAATATAGCTTAAGTTCATATTAGCATTAACTCATATATATTTTATGTTCAGCCCTCTGGCTTCTT
The DNA here is from genome assembly GCF_009834535.1 of Camelus ferus. Taxonomy (NCBI): domain Eukaryota; kingdom Metazoa; phylum Chordata; class Mammalia; order Artiodactyla; family Camelidae; genus Camelus; species Camelus ferus. The sequence goes on along the minus strand of NC_045710.1, from coordinate 45,673,689 downwards.
GTTTAAGAATTATTATTAAGAACAGATAAAATACAGATTATAATACCCTGTCATTATTGCTTGCAGAGGTCTTTCTCATTCAAAATTGTCATATGCTACATTTTAAGAGTTTTGTGTGTTATAATTTTCTTTTAATATAATAATTTTTTTCAACATGCTTCTCTTTATCAACTATTTATCAACTTTAATCAATTGGAAATATTCAATAAGAAATAAAAATTTTAATAATAAAGTAATTCACGCTAATTTATCACATGACTATTATATGATTGACACTGGTCTCAGTACTTTAAATATTTTAATTCAGTTAATTTTCAAAACAACCAAATGAGGTGAGTACTACTATTAGCCCATTTTATAGACTAGAAAACAGACACCAATGTTAAGTAACTTCCCCACCATCACACAGCTTGTGAGAAGTACAGCTGGAATTCAACCACTAACAGTCTGGCTCTAGACCAGGGTTTCTCAACCTAGACCAGGGTTTTTCAACCTCAGAGCTGTTGACATTTTGAGCTGAGTAATTCTTTGTTTTGGAGGTGACATCCTGTGCATTATAGGATGTTTAGCAGCATCCCTGGTCTCTACCTAGTAGAAGCCAGTAGATTCCCCGCTTCAGTCACGACAACCAAGTAACATCTCCAGACACTGCCAAGTGTCTCCTTGGTGGAAGGGGATGGCAAAATCACCTTCAGTTGAGAAGCACTGCTCTAGAGAAACCACCACACAACACACCTTTTTAAAAATCACAATACAGAAATATGGAAAGCCAGAAAACAAAAATCACCTATAATTCTACTATCCAGAGATAATTATTAAAATTACTAATACTTTTTAAGCTTCTTGAGAGCTCCTCCTCGATTACATTCCTATCCCTCTACCTACTCTCACAGCCCTAAATTTTATGTTAATCATTTCTTTGTTTGTCTTTATGGTTTCCCCATATGTGGCTACATCCCTAAATAATACTTAGTTTTACTTATTTCTGAATGTCATACAAACAAAAACATAGTGCATTCTTTGTGTTACATGGTCTTTTCACTCCATACTGCTGTAATATATTCATGCTGACATGTATAGGTGTAAGTTTTATTCATTTCCACTGCCTAGTGTATTCACTGGATGAATATCATAATTTATTCATCTATTCTACTATTGGACATTTAGGCTGTTTCTAGCTTTTTCAATTACAAACAGTGCTGCCATGAACATTTTTCTATATATCCCTAGGGTATATACTCAAGAACAAAATTTCTGGTTATAGGCAATGCACAGCTTCAATTTCAGTAATTCCAAATTTTTACCAAAGTACTTTTATCACATTAAATTCCCACTAGCTGAGTGTAAAAGTTTCCAATGCTCTACAATCTAACACTCAGATTTAATATTCATATTTCAAAATTTTTGCCATTCCTAGCATCTGCAAAACAGCTTCTTCTTGAGATTTTGATCTGCACTTGCTAATTAATAATAAGGTTAAACATATGTTCATATGTTTCCAGTCATTCATGCTTCTTCTTTCTAGAAATGTCTATTCCTATCTTTCATTCATTTTTATTGGGTTATTTGTCTTTTTCTTACTGATTTGAAGGAGTTCTTTATATATTCTGGAACTAATCCTTTGTCAGTGTTACAAATAACTTCTCCCTGTTTGTTGCTTCCCTCATTCCTGTCATTATGGTTGTTAAAGAGAAATTCAGCTACATTAAAGATAAGAGTTACCACCCTTTCCTTTATGGTATATTTTTTATATCTTGTCAAAGATGCCCTTCCCTTCTCTCAAAGTTATACAGATATTCTCCTGTTATTAAAGTTTTTGCCTTTCACATTTATGTCTAATCCATTTGGATTGATTGATATTGTGTGTGTGTGTGTGTGTGTGTGTGTGTGTGTGTGTGTGTGTGTGTTAATTACGGGTAAGCTCTGAATTAAACAGAATTATTCTAAGCATACACAGAAACAGTGTACTACTATTCTAAGCTAGAGTTTAGCTCTAACTTGGATAAACAAAGCCTACAAATGGCCAAACGAAGCAAGAATAGCATGACCAACTTCATTTAAGTTGATTATATAATTAATCAGGCTCCATAGATATGTATTATTTAGAAAGATTGTCATAATAAACTGAACAGATTTGTTTCACTCTTAAGAAACAACACAACACAAAGGAAATAAAAGCAAAAATAAACAAATGAGGTCTAATTAAACTTAAAAGCTTTTGCACAGCAAAGGAAACCATTGACAACACGAAAAGACAACATACGGAATGGGAGAAAATATTTGCAAAAGATATGACTGATAAGAGGTTAATATCCAAAATATATAAACAGCTCATACAACTCAACACCAAAAAAACAAACAACCCAATTAAAAAATGGGCAGAAGACCTGAATAGACATTTTTCCAAAGAAGACATACAGATGGCCAACAGGCACATGAAAAGATGCTCAACATCGTTAATCATCAGAGAAATGCAAATGAGATATCAACTCACACCTGTCAGAATGACTATCATCAAAAAGAACACAAATAACAAATGTTGGTGAGGATGCGGAAAAAAGGGAACCCTCACACACTGCTGGTGGGAATGTAAATTGGTGCAGCCACTGTGGAAAACAGTATGGAGTTTTCTCAAAAAACTAAAAATAGAACTACCATATGATCCAGCAATTCCAATACACTCCTGGGTATATAGCTGAGAAAAACAAATTAAAAAAGATACATGCACCCTAATGTTCACAGCAGCACTATTTATAATTGCAAAGCATTATTTATAATTGCCAAGATATGGAAGCAATCTATGTGTCCATCAGCAGATGAATATATAGAATAGATGTGGTAGATATATATATAATGGAATACTACTCAGCCATAAAAAAGAATGAAATTTTGCTATTTGCAACAACATGGATGGACTTGGAGGGTAGTATGCTACATGAAATAAGTCAGACAAGTACTGTATGTGGAATCTAAAAAATAAACCAGTGAATACAACAAAACAGAAACAGACTTACAGATATACAAAACACACTAGTGGTTAGCAGTGAGAAGAGGGAACTGGGAAGGAGCAAAATAGGGATGGGGGATTAAGAGATACAAACTATTATATATAAAGTAAGTAAGCTACCAGGATATATTGCACAATACAGGGAATATGGCCAATATTTTATAATAACTATAAATGGAGAGTAACCTCTAAAAATTGTGAATCACCATGTTGTACACCTGTAACATATATTATACATCAACTACACCTCAATTTTTTAAAAAATGAAGAAACAACACAACAAACCTCAAATTCTCAACATACAGATCAGCAAATGGCTCAACCCTGGTCTATTTAATTCTAAGTCCCCACTATACAAGTATCTGTAGGTATTATTCTTTATGTGAAATTTTTAGGTTTAAATGTAAAATTCCCATGTCATGATTATAATAAATGGCATTTCTTTTTAAAATAAACATCATTTTTGTTCTGTATGCTTTACTTATGTATTTTGTATTTGTACTCTAGGCTGTTTCTTATATTACAATTTTAGATAACTGATGTAGTCAACAGTGAAAGTTGCTTATATTTAAGATAATTGTGGCTATGGCTCCCAGGCCTGGTACTCAGCAGATTTCATGAGTCAGTGACAGGAAATAGCTCATACTAAAAACAGAAAAGTGAAGGATCCATACTTGAATTTCATCAGATGTCTCAAAAATGAGTTTTTACAGTTAATCTGTTCAAACTTAAGCATATTTGTCATGTCCCTTAAACTTGCTTTGTTCTCTAACAGAAGCCCTTTTTCTATATGGTCCATTCCTTAGAGAAACTATTTATTCCAAGTAATGCCCCATATTCTGGGTTTGGTTGATAGATTGGTCATTTAACTTGTTCTTTTGTCCCCTGTTATTTCCTATACACTAGTATTTAGGACTATTTTCTTGCTTAAGTGCAACTTTCTAAGCAATTTTTTACATCGTATCATGAGGTACATAAATTTTTGATTGCCCCAACTTTTAGTGATGCTATGACTGACCAACAGATTCAGATGGTATCTGATTCCTCCACTTAAAAATTCCCCATCAACCTTTCACTTGGTGATTTTAAAATATATGGGTGAACACTGCCTAATTATTTTTTCATGGGAATTGTAAAAATAGGGATTTTCTCATTCTATCATTTCTTCTGTATTTGCTCCTCTTCTTAGATAGTATTTATCATTCTTTATTTCATATAACACACTCCCAACTAACCAAACCAATTATCAAGTTCTCCTGATTTCTCTGAAATATTTCTAGGATCTAGCCCTACTGTAAATCAGTTCTTAATCATCTGCACTTGGAATACTACTTCCCAACTGATATCCTTATATTTGGTCTATCCCTACGCTGCTACCACTATCTCAAATATAGCCTCCACAAAGCTGGAGAGTTATCTGCCTATCATTCCCCTGCCAAAAACCCCACAGGATGAAGTCCAACCTCCTTATTATGGTATATAAGGCTCTCCAATGCCCAACCTCTGCTTTCCTCTCCACTTTCATCTTCTGCTATTCTCCACTTCAGAGTCTGAGTCATTTCATTGTTATATATCCCTAATACCTGTTCTATCACTTTGGATCGATAAATATTGATTTTTAGGTGCCAATAAATATTAATTGAACCAAACTAGACCTACTAGAATTACTTAGGTACCTTATTAGTAACACTATTTTTTTCCAAATTTTTATTATGACAGATTTCAAATATACAGAAAAGCTGTAAGAACTGTACAGTAAACATACACACTCACTACCTAGATTCTATAATTAATGTTTTACAGTCAATGCTTTACCATGGATCTATCCATCAACCAGTTCTTTTATCAATCCATCTTACATTTTGATACATTTCAAAGTTGCAGACATCTGTACACTTCACCCTTTTAAGTCCTGTCAGTGTGTGTATCATTAACTAGAGTTTAATATTTATTTACAGTCCTTCCCCTCCCCTATAAAATGTGTATACAATGAAATGCACAAATCTTAAGTATTCCATTATATGAGTGTGTGTGTATATACATATTATACATAAAATTCATATTATTATAGACTACTACCTATTTATCTATCTATCTCCATCAATCCCCAGAGGACTTTTACCCAGTTTTCTGCTCAGGCCTAAAGGTAGTTTACTGTTAAAGAAGTGACACTATTTTAAATCACTGCTTATTTTAACCATGACCTAGCCTTAGGGTCATCAGAATATGGACTTTAAGAAAATTTCTTTGGGTGAAGTCCTCTATGGAATACATAGAGAAATTCTAAGTGTAAAGTTCTCTGATGCTTTGAATTAGCTTGCTGTCAAACCTTTACTACTACAGGAGATACATTTTTCTCTAATAGTATATGTTACTGCCTATTTATAACTTCTGGAGAAAGTCTGTCTTTCAAATTTCTCCATTCACATTCTCCTTTGTCAAAAAACATGAAAAGAGAATTACGCTGCCATATCTTAATTTGAAGCAACCACCATTTGACAAAAAATCAGTATTAGTCATTGTGAAAACAAAAAATTCTCCGGCATTTTTTCCCCTGCAATAAGAAAATAATTGTACAACTGCTTAACTAACTCCTCCTCACTTCTAAGGTTTATAGACCATCTTCACAGTGATCTTATTCCCTCAGGCACCCTGCAGTTTAGTAGACTGTTCTCCGATGGATATGGTACACTTTCTCCATAACTATTTTGAAAAACACACTTAAACAGATCTAAATTGAGTTAAAGTTAAGAGTCAGCCACAATGAAGAAAAAACAAGTTAGAAAATTCATGAATGGTTAACATGGTAAATTTTATGTTGTGTATATTTTACCAGTTTAAAAAAATAATCGAAAGAACAAGAAAGAAATGAAACCACCAGGGGTCTAGTTAGCTGTAGGGAGGATTCTGGCAGGGGTTTTTTACTAATGACAAAAGCTGAGGGAAAGAATTTGAGTTCTCTAAAAAACTTTAATTGAAAATTTTTAAAGAAGCTAATTTGAGCTTGCATATTGGAATGAGTTACTAGGTATGCAGCATAAGTCTTGTTCCCTACCACTGATTTTGGTCATAGACAAGTAGGTAATAATCATGTAGTTTTACATCTGTCTTGCTGTACTACACATTGGCATACTGTCTTGAAAACTTGGAAGTGGCAGAAACCCATTCTTTTTAATGTGGAATTATGACAGATAATGGGAATTTGCTGCTTATATGGCTCTTCCTGTCCTTACTATCACCCAGGAGGGTTGAGCCTGGCCAGAACAGAGCAGTACAGATATAACAGAGCGTATGTATATATATATATAGATATCTATATATATAGATATATATAGAGATATATTCCCATTACTTTCATGTTGACAATTATCCACATTAATAAAGAGCACCATACTGAAGTATAAGTGTGTAATTTCTAAAAATGTGGTAAAAAGTATCAATTTTTATGCCGGATAACATCTTTGAATACTTGTTGAGGTGGAATAAGTGATAAACTATTCTCATACTTATTTCTTTCCTCCAAAGATTAATTTTAAGAATATTTTAAAATGTATCCACATATTCTCTAAAGAGGTTAGTTACCTAAAATATTAACTAAAAAACAAAAGTGTGAACATAGTCATAATATAGTGATCAGTTTTCATAGCTATGAACCAATTTATCATAGTATTTATGACTTACCTACTTTTTGAAAGACTTGGGAAGAATTCACAAAATTATTCTATAAGCAATATCGAAAATAAAATTATACAAGGCAAAAATCAATTCAAAGTTGCAAAGTAAGAAAGGTGGTTGACTATGTGGACTGTTTTATACAAATTAAAAATGAGTTTAGCTCTGAATTTGGGGAGGTTAAGGCAAAAAAGGGAAATAGGCTTACTTTGAGAGGCACAATTATATAATAGAAAGAATACAGAATTTATAGGTGAAATATCTCAGTTCCAGTTTTGTTCCACTGCTTCCTCACTGCCACACACTTTTTTTCATTGAGACATTGTTGATTTAGTGTACAGCATAGTGAGTCACCATTTTTAAAGATGATATGCTAATTAAAGTTATTATAAAATATTGACTATTCCCTGTGCTGTACAATGTATCTTTGCAGTGTGTTTATTTTATATAGAGTAGTCTGTATCTCTATATCCCCTACCCCTATTGTGCCTCTCCCTCTTTCCTCTCCCCATTGGTAACCACTAGTTTGTTTTCCGTATCTGTGTGTCTCTGTTTTGTTATATTATCTACTTTGTTGTATTTTTTAGATTCCATATATAAGTGATAACATATAGTATTTTGTCTTTCTCTGTCTGCCTTGAAATAATACCCTCCAAGTCCATTCATATTGCTGCAAATGGCAAATTTCATTTTTTATGGTTGAATTATATTCCATTGTACATATATCCCACATCTTCTTTATTTATTCATCTATTGATGGACACACAGGTTGCCTCCATGTCTTGACTACTGTAAATAATGCTGCTGTGAACACTGGGGTGTATGTACGTTATGGATTATTTTTTTCATTTTCTTTAGATATATATACCAGGAGTGGAACTGCTGGGTCATATGGTAGTTCTATTTTTAGTTTTCTGAGGAACCTCCATACTGTTTTCTGTAGTGGCTGCACCAATCTGAATTCCCAACAGTGTACTATCTCCTAATTTCACATCCTCACCAGCATTTGTCATTTGTGTTCTTTTTGATGATAGTCATTCTGACAGGTAAGAGGTAATATCTCATTGTGTCTCTGAATTGCATTTCTCTGATGATTAGTGATATTCAGCATCTTTTCATATAACCGTTGGTCATCAGTATGTCTTCTTTGGAAAAATGTCTATTCATGTCATCTGCCTATTTTTTAATCAGGTTGGATTTTTTAAAATTTAGTTGTACAGATGTTTGTATATTTTGTATATTAACCCCTTATCAGTCATATTATTTGCAAATATTTTTCCCATTCTGTAGGTTGTCTTTTCATTTTGTCAGTAGCCTCCTTTGCTATGCAAAAGCTTTTAAGTTTAATTAGTCCTATTTGTTTATTTTTGCTTTTGTTTTCTTTGCCTTAAGAGGCAGATCCAAAAAAATTCCTACAATTTATGTCGAAGAGCATTCTACTATGATTTCTTCAAGGAGTTTTATGGATTTCAATTTTACATTTAGGTTTTTAATCCATTATGAGTTCAGTTTTGTATATGCTATGAGAAAATGTTCTAATTTCATTCTTTTACATGTATCTGTCCACTATTCTGTTCCACTGATCTATGTGTGTGGTTTTATGGCAGTGCTGTTTTGATTACTGTAGTTTTGTAGTATAGGCTGAAGTCAGGGAGCATGATACCGTCAATTCTGTTCTTCTTTCTCAATCCTGTCTTGCATATTTGGGGTCTTTTGTGTTTCCATACAAATCTTTAAATTTTTCTTACTCTAGTTCTTTGAAAAATGCCATTGGTATTTAGATAGGGATTGCACTGAATCTACAGATTGCCTTGGGTAGTACAGTCATTTTAATAATATTAGTTCTTCCAATCTGTGAAAAAGGTATATCTTTTTTTATTGAGGTATATTTGATAAACAATATTATGTGTTTCAGGCTTACAACATAATGATTCACAATTTTTAAAGGTTATACTCCATTTATAGTTATTACATAACATTGGCTATCTTCCCTGTGTTGTACAATATAGCCTTGTAGCTTACTTTTTATACATAGTAGGTTGTACCTCTTAATCCCCACCCCTATCTTGGCCTACCTCCCTTCCCTCTCCCCACTGGTAACTGCTAGTTTGTTCTCTATATCTGTGAGTCTGGGAAACAGTACATCTTTCCATCTTTTTGTTTCATCTTGAATTCTTTCAACAATGTCTTACATTTTTCCGAGTACAGGACTTACTTCCTTAGGTAAGTTATTCCTAGGTATTTTTTTGTTTTGGATGCAACTGTAAATGGGGTCATTTTCTTAATTTCTTTTCCTGATAGTTTATTGTTAGTGTATAGATATGCAACATATTTCTGAATATTAATTTCGTATCCTGCAACTTTACTAAATTTATTGATGAGCTCTAGTAGTTTTTTGGTGGCATTTTTAGGAATTTCTATGTTCAGTATCATGTCATCTGCAAACAGTGACAGTTTTACTTCTTCCTTTCCAGTTTAGATTCCTTTTATTTCTTGAAATTTCTTCTCTGATTGCTATGGCTAGGACTTCCAATACTAGGTTGAATAAAAGTGGTAAAGAGTGGGCATCCTTGTCCTATTTGTGATCTTAGAGGAAATGCTTTCAGCTTTTCACCATCAAGTATGATGTTAGCCGAGGGCTTATTCATTGAGATGATGATACAATTTTATTCTTCAGTTTGTTCATGTGCTGTGTCACATAGATTGATCTGTGGATACTGAATCATCTTTGAATCCCTGGGATAAATTCCACTCGTTCATGGTATATGATTTTTTTAATGTACTGTTGAATTCAGTTTGTTAATACTTTGTTGAGGATTGTTGCATCTGTTCATCAGTGATACTGACTTGTAATTTTCTCTTTGTGTGGTAACTGTGTCTGGTTTTGGTGTCACGGTGATGCTGGCCTCACAGAATGAGTTCAGAAGCATTCGTTCCTCTGCAAGTTTCTGAAATATTTTAGAATGATAGGTATTAACTTTTCTCTCAGTGTTTGGTAGAATTCACCTGTGAAGCCATCTGGTCCTGGACTTTTGTTTGTTGGGATTTTTTTCATTACTGATTTGATTTCATTACTGGTAATTAGTCTGTTCATAATTTTATTTCTTCCTGGTTCAGTATTGGGAGATTACATTTCCAGGGATTTGTCCATTTTTTCCACATTGTCCTTCTAATTGGCATGTAGCTGCTGGCAATAAACTCATGATTCTTTGTATTTCTGTGGTGTCAGTTGTAACTTCCCCTTATTCATTTCTGATTTTATTGATTTGAGTTCTTTTTTTCTTGATGAGTCTGGCTAAACGTTTTTCTTTTTTTTAACCTTTTCACAGAACCAGCTCTTAGATTCATTGATTTTTTTTCCTATTGTTTTTTAGTCTCTATTTCATTTATTTCTGCTCTGATCTTTGATTTCTTTCCTTCTAGTAACTTTGGATTTTGTTTGTTCTTTTTCTAGTTCTTTTAGATGTAAGGTTAGCTTTTTCATTTGAGTTTTTCTTCTTTCCTGATGTAAGTTTATACTACTATAATATTCATCACTTTAAATATATCATGCCACTCTCCTCTGGCCTACAGAGTTTCTGCTGAAAAGTCAGATGAGAGCCTGATGGGAGTTCCCATATATGTAACTTGTTGCTTTTTCCTTGCTGTTTTTAATATTTTCTCTTTATCTGATTTTTGCCATTTTATTTTTTTTAACATTTTTTATTGAGTTACAGTCATTTTACAATGTTGTGTCAAATTCCAGTGTAGAGCACAATTTTTCAGTTATACATGAACATACATATATTCATTGTCACATTTTTTTTTCGCTGTGAGCTACCACAAGATCTTGTATATATTGCCCTGTGCTGTACAGTATAATCTTGTTTATCTATTCTACATTTTGAAATCCTAGTCTGTCTCTTCCCACCCCCTGCCCCCTTGGCAACCACAAGTTTGTATTCTATGTCTATGAGTCTGTTTCTGTTTTGTATTTATGTGTTTCTTTTGTTTTTTTTTTTAGATTCCGCATATGAGCGATCTCATATGGTGTTTTTCTTTCTCTTTGTGGCCTATTTCACTTAGAATGACATTCTCCAGGAACATCCATGTTGCTGCAAGTGGCGTTATGTTGTCGGTTTTTATGGCTGAGTAGTATTCCATTGTGTAAATATACCACATCTTCTTTATCCAGTCATCTGTTGATGGACATTTAGGTTGTTTCCATGTCTTGGCTATTGTAAATAGTGCTGCTATGAACATTGGGGTGCAGGTGTCATTTTGAAGTAGGGTTCCTTCTGGATATATGCCCAGGAGCAGGATTTCTGGGTCATATGGTAAGTCTATTCCTAGTCTTTTGAAGAATCTCCATACTGTTTTCCACAGTGGCAGCACCAAACTGCATTCCCACCAGCAGTGTAGGAGGGTTCCCTTTTCTCCACAACCTCTCCAGCATTTGTCACTTGTGGACTTCTGAATGATGGCCATTCTGACTGGTGTGAGGTGATACCTCATTGTAGTTTTGATTTGCATTTCTCTGATAATTAGTGATATTGAGCATTTTTTCATGTGCCTATTGATCCTTTGTATTTCTTCCTTGGAGAATTGCTTGTTTAGGTCTTTTGCCCATTTTTGGATTGGGTTGTTTGTTTTTTTCTTATTAAGTCATATGAGCTGCTTATATATTCTGGAGATGAAGCCTTTGTCGGTTTCATTTGCAAAAACGTTCTCCCATTCCATAGGTTGTTGTTTTGTTTTACTTATGGTTTCCTTTGCTGTGCAGAAGCTTGTAAGTTTAATTAGGTCCCATTTGTTTATTCTTGCTTTTACTTCTATTGCTTGGGTAGTGTGTCCTAGGAGAACATTTTTGAGATGTATGTGAGATAATGTTTTGCCTGTATTTTCTTCTAGGAGGTTTATTGTATCTTGTCTTATGTTTAAGTCTTTGATTCATTTTGAGTTTATTTTTGTGTATGGTGTAAGGGAGTGTTCTAGCTTCACTGATTTACATGCTGCTGTCCAGTTTTCCCAACACCATTTGCTGAAGAGACTGTCTTTATTCCACTATATACTCTTGCCTCCTTTGTCGAGGATCAATTGACCAAAAGTTTGTGGGTTCATTTCCCACAAATGATTTCTGCCATTTTAATTTCAGTGTGTCTTGGTGTGTTCCTCTCTGAGTTGATCATGTTTGAGGCTCTCTGTGCTTCCTAGACTTGGATACCCATTTCTTTTCCCTGATTAGGGAAGTTTTCAGCTATTATGTCTTTAAATGTGTTCTCTGCCTCTTTCTCTCTTCTTCTGAGACCCCTATAATGCAAATGTTAATATGCTTGATGTTTTCCCAGAGGTCTCTTAAATTGTCCTCATTTCATTATTTTTTCTTTTTTCTGTTCAGTGTCAGTCATTTCCACTGTTCTCTCTTCCAACTTGCTGATCCGCTCCTCTATATCATTTAGTCTACTACTGATTCCTTCTAGTGTATTTTCAATTTCAGTAATTGTATTCTTCATCTGTTTTGTTGTTCTTTGTATTTTTCAACTGTGTCAAAAATTCTAACTTCTCACTTTGTGCACCTATTCTTCTCCCAAGTTCTTTGATCATCTTTATGATCATTATACTTAACTCTTCCTCAGAGAGATTGCCTATCTCCACTTTGCTTAGTTCTTCTTTTGGGGTTTTGTCTTATTTCTTCATTTGAAACATGCTCTTCTGTCACCTCATTTTACCTAACTTGCTGTTTTATTTCTATGCATCTGATAGGTTGATTACATTCCCCATCCTTGGAGAAATGGCTTTCTCTATCCTGGAGAAGTGGCCTTTTGTAGGCAATGTCCTATGTGTCCAAGAAGTGCACTTCCTTCTCATCATCAGAGCTATGTACTCTAAGGATGCCCCCTATGTGAGCTGCATGAGTCCTTCTACTGTGGTGGGCTGAGTACTGTGGGCTGTTTGGTAGGCTTCACTGGCTCCTAGTCCAGTTGGTTGCCTGCCCTTGGCTTATGCAGAGGGTGCTAGCCACTGGTAAGTGGGGCTGGGTCACAAGGCAGCTGGCTATAGAACCACAGGGGGCCCCAGGGCTGGCTCATTGGTGGGCAAAGTCTGGCTCCAGAAGATCCCAGGGCTGGTGCCTTCCCACCAGCGAGTGAAACCAGGTCATGGAGCTAGTACTGGCCCACTGGTGGGGAGAGCTAGATCCTGGAGTGTGGCTGGAGGGTCCCAGGGTCCTGAGCTGGTTTCTGACCACTGGTGGGTAGGGCCTGTTCCTGATAGCTGGTTGCAGGGCCCTAGGTATCCTGAAGCTTGGGATGGCCTGCTGGTGGGCAGGCTGGTTCCACAGGCTGATTGACTGCCATCGTCCTTAGGCTAGTGTTTGCCCGCTAGTGGGTGAGGCTGGTTCCCAGTGTCTCTGGTTGCAGGACCCTGGGGGTCCTGGATCTTGTGCCTGCACACTGATGTATGGGGCTGAGTCCAAGGCCCTTTGATGGGCAGGGCCATGTTCAGGGGCAGCTGTACGGTTAGGGGGTCTTAAGGCAGCCTGTCTGCTCGTGAGTAGGGGGGCTCTCTCCTCACCCAGTTAGTTGCTTGGCCTGAGGCATTCCAGTACTGGTACCTAAAGGCTGTTGGGCAGAGGCAAAGCTGGGCCCTGAGGCTAATATGCTAGAGTGAGGATTCCAAAATGTTGCTTGCCAGCACCTGTGTCCACGTGGTAGAAAGCCCCAAAATGGCTGCCACCAGTGTCTTTGTTCCCAGTGAGCTGCAGTTACCTCCTGCCTCTCTGGGAGAGTAAAATCAGCAGGTTTGTCTGATTCAGGCTGTTTTCAGATTACTGCTTCTGCCCTGGGTCCCAGAGTGTGTAAAATTTTGAATGTGCCCATTTAGAGTCTCTAATTCCCATAGCCCTCTGGGTCTCCTGAAAGTAAGCCCTATTGGCCTTCAAAGACAAACATTCTGGGAGCCTGTCTTCCTGACACAGGATCCCTCGACTGGGGAGCCCAATGTGGGGCTCATTCCCTTCACTCCTTTGGGACAACCTATTCAATTGTAATCATTTGCCTATTTGTGTGTCACCCACCCAGAGGGTATAGGACTTGACTATACTGCAACTCCACTCCTCCTACCCATCTCATTGTGGTCTCTCTTTATATCTTTAGTTGTAGAACATCTTTTCTGGTAGGTTGTGGTTTTTTCATTGATTGTTGTGTAAATATTTGCAATTGTGGTTTGCCTATGAGAGGAGGTGAGCTCATGGTCTTTCTACTTTGCTATCTTGCCCAGTCTCCTGCTGCCATACACTTCTTTATACCTATTTCCTATTCTGTAAAATGGAAATAATTACATTTAATAACATCATAGGATTGTTATATTAAATTAGGTCATGTAAACAGATTTTGGTAACTCTAAAACACTGTTCATTATTTTTGTTCTGATTGACTTGATTATTTTAAGTATGCAAATAGGAAATTCTCCTGGATAGAAATATTTTTCTTGTACTGGATTCACACTCAAAAATTGTGCTAGAAAACTGAAAAACAAACTAAACATGTCTTCAAGTAGGATTCTGAAAAAGACAAAAATCCTAATCACATGATGTTTTTATTATAAATCTTCTATTAAAGCTGAGGGAATTATATTGAATAATAATTCAGCAAAGGCAGTTCTGTGGAAAAGTGAGATGGCATGTTCTAAGTACATTTCTTTCTGATGGTTTACTTAACACAGAGGAAGTTTGAAAGTTAGCTTGTCTACTAACCTGTATCTCATTGATATCAGAAGCCTCAAGCCAACTTTTGGCAAGTGCTAGACTGTAGTCATTGAGATCTCATTTTCTGGAAAGAACATAAAACATCAAAACTCTGAAATATTGATTAAGAAGAAATTCCTCTGAGATACCAAATAAGCAAGAAGCAGAGTTAATATTCAATAGTGAAACTTGAGTAACTTGACTTTATCAGGAAAGCATCTCCTGTTGTGAAGAGGTGAACTACGGCATCCCTAAAATGACAGGAATATGCAATCGTAGGAGTTAGTCACAAAGCGGCCTGTGGAACACGTTATTTGTTAATGTATCAAAAATGTGGGGGAAGCACTTTGAGGAAAACAAGAACTAAATTCTTATTCCAGCTCTTCTTCTAAATGAGTGACTTTGGACAAAATACTTATATACCCACCCCACCATGAGGCTCAGTTTCCTTATCTGAAAATGAAAGAGTTTCAGATTAGAAACCTTCAAGTTTTCTTCAATCTCTAAGATAGTGTACTTCTGGGATTTAATTACTATTGAACCAAATCAGAAACTTTATGAGAGACCATTAGTAACACAGAGGAAATCTAACATAAAATAATGAGATGATCACTTAGTGTGGTTTTTTTTTTTAAGTTATTTGTATTAATTAAGTGAGCAACAGGCCAAAATCCAGTTTGCAACAAAGCAAACCTCAACTTGTCTGCAGAATTTACATATGAAAGTCTGTGTACATTTAAAAGAAAGTGACCTGGTATCACCCAACATTAGGTAACAGCAGTAGGGTGTGGCTCAGAAAATGCACTTAACTCTATATAGAAATCAAATGAGGGAATGGGGAAAACCCTTGTGCTGTAGTAAATTATTACAGGAATTAACATGTAACATTCAGTCAAGGGTGAACATGATTTCAGCACATAATACAACGAAGATCAACCTCCACTGAAACCATGACTTCCTATTACCAAATTCACTTCCTCCCAAACTAGGACAGAAACAGAGGAAAACTACTAAGTGTTTATCCAGAAGCCTAAACTTTCATAAGCTTTGTTCTAATAATTCTACTTCTACAGCTCTATACCAAGGGAATAATCCTAAACATAGAAAAAAACTCATGCCTAAGAATGTCTATCATAGGGTTACTTATATAAAAGAAGAAACTGGGAACAATATAAAATTAACTGAAAGAAAAAAAAAAGAAATGGTTAAGTAAAGCTACAGTATTTAATGGAACAAAATTTAGCCATTAAAAACAGACTTTGTGGGAGCATTGAGAAGTGTTGAAAGTGAGGCCAAAAAACCCCAAAACCAAATATATATAGAATTGCACATATAATATGCTTTCAGCTGTTTTTAAGAAATAAATAAAGCATATATGTGAAAAAAAAGTGACTGGAAGCAAATACACATTTAACCAGTTTTATATGACTAGTGGGACTGTGGGTAATTTACTTTTCTGTGTTCCAAATTTTATTTAATTAATGTACTTTATTTTTAATAATTAAATAACTGAATATACAAAATACACTGTTGCATTACTCATCAAAATATTCCTCTAAGGAAAATAAATATATTCTCCTAAGGTGAACAGGGTACAAGTTAAGGTTTTTAGCATGGAACACACTGTCATGGAAACCCTGGAAATATTCAGAAGTAAGTCTTTCAAAAATAGGATAGATTTTTTAAAAATATTTTTCTTTGAAGGATTTACTTTAAGTCCTGGGAGATCACTGAGAAATTAATTCTATGACTCTTATTTTTTAAAATGTAAGTCCTAACATGAGACAAGTTTTAAGGCCCAGGTAGAAGGCACTACAGAACATCAAGAATATGGCTGAACCAGGTACTTCTTGGATATGCAGTCTGGCATTCCAGAAACAATTATAACCAGATATTAGGGAAATAAAATAATTTATCTAGGATCTCTGCCAGTTAGTGAGTAAGACCAAAAGATAATAATCCAGGTTGTTTGACCATTCTAGCAGCATAGAAAATAAACTTTGGTATAGTAGTTTATAAACCAAAAGTTGGAGCTTAATGTTCGTTAAAATGTCAGTGCTTAAAAGGTTTTTTGTTTTTAAATTGAAAGCTACCTAAAACCCCTGTACTTGCCAGCACACACACAAGCCCCAGGCAATATTAAATTACTCATTCTTCCTATTACTTGTTTTTCCAGGTTGGGGTGTGTGTGTGCGTGTGCGTGTGTGTGTAAATCAGGATCCACAGGCATATGCATTTATACATGTTTCCCTTACTTGCCACCCCCACGCTTGTTTTTGAGACATGACTACTTAAAATGGCATAAGGCTATGACCTTCTGAAAGGCTTCTCCTAGTAAAAAGAACTTTAAAGATATAACTTACAGAATAAATTTAAAATAATTTCAGTAAGAGAAACGTCTCCAACTGTGACATGTTAGCTTAAGTATTAACTATCATGCCTATTCTCTATACCTTTCCCCTTTACCATTTCAACTCCAAGTTATCTCCAAACTTTCAAAAATATCCCCACTGTATTGTTTTTTCTAATAAAATCACTCACCCTTAATTTAACGTTTAAACATCCTCCAATTTCAGAATCCTATTATAAAATCCTTTGTTTTTCTATACTTGATAGGGTTGGTGGGGAGGTGCGAAATAAAGTAAGAAAGATAAATGGGAAATGGATGAAATTTTTGTTAGTATCCCTTTGCAGCTTCATAAAATTTTATGAAGGGCTTGTAGAAGCATGATCTTTTCTACAGACCACTACCTCAAGAGCCACTATCAAATACTTAGTAAAACATCACAATTAAGAAATATTGAGACCTTTGAGAACAAACAGTACTGTAAAATCAAATAGGTGGAATCATAAATGATGACCCAGTTTGCAACACTTCACTGTCAGAGCCTTCAGGTGCTTCCACATTTCAACTAACATCTTGACCTCCCTTCTTTACCTTTTTATGCTTCCAAATTGTTTCTCTTCACTGATTTTTATGAACACTATATCAAAATTTTAAGAATAAGATAAATACACAGTTCTCTTGTTTACATACATACAATTCATTTTAAACTTTAAAAAATTTTGTTTCATAGTTTTTAAATAAGATAATAATATTAAGGATATAAATATTAAGTTAATTTTTTAACTCTGCTTAAACATGATTTTAATTATTTTTATTTGTTTACTTTCAGGAAATTGGAGATGGTGGTTCTCTCAGAATGGTTCACTTTGGTTTGGTATAAATAATAAGAAACTTGTTTTTCACTTTAAAAAGAAACCCACATTTTTCACATCTAAACTTTTCATGGCCTGATGTAGATTAAAATCTCTGTATGGATTAAAAAGAGGAAAAACAATATGAATTAGGTAAAACATTGAAATTCAGAGTGTTTTCAAAGTACAGCTTTATTTGGTTCAAAAAATATGCAGCATAACACCAAAGTCACCCTAAGTAGAAGTCTTTAACTTATTTTCAATAATGTAAAAATTTTGAAGTTTCTTAAATTGTACAATTTTTAGGTGATTCAAAAGTAGAATATTTAAACTTGGTTCTTCCAAGTATTTTAAACAGCTCTTGTGATACTATTTACATTATTAACTTACATGATGAACAAAATATTTATTAAGCAAAAAGCCCAGTCCCACTGTTTTCCAGGGGTCTCTTGAATTACTGATATGAGGCACTGACTGCTACTTGGAACACAGACACTATCTTCCTCTGGAGCAAAGGGCAAGCATGCTTACTGCCCATTAAAAAAGATTTGAATTCCCTAAGCTCAGTGTTTCTATCCTTTACACAGCCCACTGAGTGTGGAGGTGTCACCTGTCCCTCTTCACATCACTCTGTGGTAATGGGGCTCAGGAAATCAGTGCCCCGCCCCCCAAAAAAGTTGATACTCTAGCTTCTATTGTTTTAAGTAATAAACTCTCTTTTGTCTCTGACCCAGGAGTTCCGTGTCTTCTACCTGCATGAAACTGTAGTTTAGTAACTTTTTGGCTTACAAGTAGGGTAAAAATCTCAGACCATTCACAGTTCTTGGCACCCATTCATTAGCAGGTAGGACATATTTTATAATTGTAAATGTCTATAATAATCAACATTTCCAAATATTGTACATGAGGTAAATTATATATTTAAATCTTATAGTTAAAAGTTAATTAGATTGAATTCTTTTATACTTCAGATTTTTCTCCCTACTTCCTATTCATCTGTACCTCTATGAGAGGGTGTGATAAAGGTGAAACCCAAATTAGCTTTTTCAATGTGCTACTGCTCTAGAAAAGTTTTAGTAATACATCATACCTGAGCCATATTAAAAAGAGATGGAAAGTTACCAGTGAATTTTTCTTTTACTATTCTTTTCTTTATCACAATCAAAAGTTAACTAAATTTTTAAGGAAAAATTACATTGAGAAAGATATTGTTCTGCCAAGATTGCAATAGTTTCTCCAGATTTTCTAGTAAACAGTCATTACCCAGAAATACCAAACACATTTTCCAATCTACCATATCCTTTTGTTCATTTAACCACTGTCTTCAATGACAAAGAGAGAGACTGGTAGAAAAGTTCAAGTACTATTTCTAGGTCCTTGGTGAGTAGACCACAGTCTATGCTAAAGAGTAAAAATTCTAATGAAATGTTAAGATAAAATATGGCTATAAATAAAACTATTTTGTTCTATATAATGATGATGATGTTGATGATAGGTTTGCCAATTATCTAGGTGAAAATTAAACAAAACTTAGTTCTTAGATAAACAGCCCATTTTCCCCACTTCACATGCTTCTGGAAAAATTAACTCAAATATATAGAAAACCAAGTTTAGATAGTAGCAATGTATTATACATGATATATTCAACAATGTCCATGACTTATAAATGTTGTGCTTTCCAAATGTTATGCAGCTGGGGATGTTTATTAATTATTCCAATAAATTGATATTTCTGCTCTGCTACAGACTGAAAGGATTATGAATGAGCCTCCACAGCTCTAAAGTGAGAATAGTGGCACTGACAAGAACAGCTAGGTAGCATCAGCACTAGGACTGACAGGCTCATACTTTCTCCTTCAGGAATAGATCCATGAACTTTTTCAATTATTCTCCAACATTCTCAGATCCCAAAAAGTTTCCACAATAATTCACATTAGTTATGACACTGTGCCTGATTACCAGAATAAACTGTGTTTGGAACACCTGTATCTAAATGGTTTGGGTTCACTAAAAAGCCAAATAACTAAAACATATACTATATTTTCTTATCAAGTATCTACATGTCAGTAAAGACAAGAACTATCAAATTTTACAAATGATGTTATATACTAAAATTCTATCAACTATATTACTTTAAAATAAAGTATGTACAGACATACAGGCCAATGGAATAGAACAGAGAGCCCAGATATAAACCCTCACAGATATAATCAAGTGATTTTCAACAAGAATGTGAAACCCATTAAATGGGGAAAGGGCAGTCTTTTCAACAACTAGTGTTGGGAAAAGTGGATATCCACATGCCAAAGAATGAAGGTGGACCCTTACCTCACACCATATATAAAAGTTAACTCAAAATAGATCTAAGACCTAAATGTAAGACCCAATTTATATAAAACTCTCAGAAAAAACATGAGGAAAAGCTTCATTACATTGGATTTGGCAATAATTTCTTGGACGTGATGCCAAAAGTACAGGCAACAAAGGTAAAAATAAATTAGCTGGACTACATCAAAATTTAAAATTTTTGTTCGTCAAAGGACATTTTCAACAGAGTGTAAAAGCAACCTATGGAATGTGAGAAAATATCTGCAAATTATATATCTGATAAGAATTCCTATCCTACAACAACAAAAAACAACTCAATTCAAAAACATGCAAAGAACTTTAAATAGACATTTCTCCAAAGAATATATACAAATGGCCAATAATCACATGAAAAGATACTCAACATCACTAATCATTAGGGAAATGCAAGTCAAAACCATAATGAGATATCACTTCACCACATTAGGAAGGTTATTAAGAAAAAAGAAAGTGTTAGCAAGAATATGGAAAAATTGGAATCTGTGTGACTGCTGGCAAGAATGTAAAATGGTATAGCCACAATGAAAGACAGTATAGTGTGTCCTAAGAAAAATTAAAAACAGAATTACTATATGCCCCAGCAATTCCATTTCTGGTATATACACAAAAGAACGGAAAGTATAGATTCAAATATCTGTACATCCCTGTTCGTAGCAGCATTGTTCACAAAAGCCGAAAGGTGGAAGCAACACAAATGTCCAAAGGATGAACAAATAAACAAAATGTGTAATATACATACAAAAGAATATTCAGTCTTAATACAGAAAGATATTCTGATATAAGCTTATAGTATGGATGAATCTTGAGGACATTATGCTAAGTGAAAGAAGCCAGTCACAAAAGGACAAATACTGTGTGATTTCACTTTTATGAGGTATCTAGAGTGGTCAAAATCATAGAAACAGAAAGTAGAATAGTGGTTGCCATTCTGCCAGGATGTTGGGGAAATTGAGAGGAGCTATTTAATGTTACAGAGTTTCAGTTTCGCAGGATAAAGTTCTGGAGATTGGCTGTACAATAACGTGAATATACTTAATACTACTGAACTATACACTTAAAAAGGGTTAAGATGATATATTTTATGTGTATTTTAGCACAATTTTAAAAGTATGTAACATAGTTTTATCTTATAATATGACCTTGAAAGCTCTGAAAGAAGTACCTTGAGATCTGTTATCTCCTTTTAAAAACTCCAAAAAAGATCTAATTTTCAGAAGTAGCAAGATTTTCCCGTATTTTAATAACAGAACTATAATCCTAGTTAAATAATCATCAATTTTCTTTTTCAAAATGTCACAGAGCCTTTTTTTTTATAATTATATAACTAGTCAAGAACCATAGAATCCATCCTACATAAAATAACTTATTCACTGCCCTTCTTTGCTGAATTGCAGCCATATTTCTGTCAGTTTAAGTGATGACCTATGTATGAGGGATTAATCTGACACAAGACAGTGAAGCTTAATCCTTACCAGTATATCATAATCTGTTTATTCTTATCTAAAAGGAATTCAGATTTTTAAATTATACAGGAAGTGATGCTTAAATGTAAATAGATCAAAAATGGTTTTCCTAAAATATTAGGCTTTAACATATATGACATGCAGGAACTTATTTCAAAATGTTAAATGTCAAAAAATGTCTATATAACACGAGTGGACCTCCTTATTTGAAAATGTCAAATAAATGTCGTATTTAATTTTAAGAGGTGAATTAAAGTCTTCATCTTATAACATTTAATATAAAAAATTAAACCTTAAATACAAAGATTCATTCTATCTAGAAGTCAGCATATTCTCATTCTGTGATCATTTAATGAAGTTACTACTATCAAGAGAGGAGAGCTGTGCTCACATGCTTACATAATTCACAGGTAGCATGAAAGATACCGTCAGACTAAAAAGAAGATCCCTTTTTTTTTACTCTGTAATTATTCACATTAAGTATAAAAAAATAATTCACGACATATACAAGAGATGCCAAAAATGTTTTCTTTGAAAACCTGCCCTGCTGTAACCCAGTAAGAACATGTTCTTTGTGTCATTTGACCCTGTGCCCTCACTCCCAACCATACCTCCAGAATACAACTGATTGAAGTAATTTATTGCTCTCTCCTGGGGATCAGGAATTAGACCATGGACACAAAATTGTGGGAAGAGTCAGAAGTCATGTAGACTCTAGGTCTTAGGCTATCATTTTGAGATGGTCATGATAAAGCCATGTGCAGATGAATGTGTGAGGAGGAAAGTCAATTTATAACGAGAAGAGAGAAGCAAGCATGCAGAGAAATGTCAACAAGACTGCTGGTTCCAGAGAACTGTTTCCTGTAGACTGCCAACAATTGAATGAAATGAAATGTCCTTTTAAGATATCAACTCTCCTTACCCTTTTACTTGAAGCTTTTTGAATGGCTTTCTGCTGTTACAACCAAACATTCCTTGATTATGACAGTGATTCACAAAACATTTCATACACAGAGTTTTACAAAATAATTAAGGACTTGAAACATGACAGAATGAAGAAACAAGCACACTCTTTCATATTTCCTTTAAAATATCTGAGAACTGATGCTTTTCCAAATGTGAGAAGTATGAGAGAAACGGTACTATTAAATAGGTATCCCTTTGCAATCTGCAGTGAGACACTCAAGCTGTGAAGTTTCCTAAGCTCAGAAGACACTTTCCATTCTTATTCTTACAGGATGTTAATGTCAAGATTTGAGTATCTCCTCCATTTTTGTTCAATTTTATTTTTTAAATATCTTAATCTTACATTTATCATCTGAAGATACTTCATCACTATATTAATCTTTTACTTTCTGGTTTTAATTGGTTTACTCCATATTGATTATTAGCTTATACTGTTGTCACAATATTTTTGTATCTTTTCACTTTTTATTAAAATATAGTTGATTTACAACATTGTATTAGTTTCAGGTGTACAACACAGTGATTCAATATTTTTATAATTATATTCCATTTAAAGTTATTACAAAACATTGGCTATATTCCCTGTGCTATATAGTATATCTCTGTATCTTATTTTATATATAGTGGTCTGTATCTCTTAATCCCCTATCCATGTTTTGCCCCTCTCCCATTCTTCTCCTCACTGGTAACCACGAGTTTGTTCTCTATAAGTGTGAGTCTTTTTTCTGTTTTGTTATACTCACTAGTTTGTTTTATTTTTTAGATTCCACATATAAGTGACAACATACAGTATTTCTTTCTTTGTCTTATTTCACTAAGCATAATAACCTCTATGTCCATCCATACTGCTGCAAATGGCAAATTTTCATTCTTTTTTATAGCTGAGTAATATTCCATTGTTTATCCATGTCTTCTTTATCCATTCATCTGTTGATGGACACTTAGGCTGCTTCCGTATCTTGGCTACTGTAAATAATGCTGCTATGAACACTGGGATACATACATCATTTTGAATTAGTGTTTTTATTTTCTTCTGATATATTTACAGGAGTGGGATTGCTGGATTATACGGTATTTTTATTTTTAGTTTTTCAAGAAACCACCCCCACATACTGTTTTCCACAGTGGTGGTACCAATTTATATTCCCACCAACATTGTATAAGGGTTCCCTTTTTTCCACATCCTTGCCAACATTTGTTATTGGTGGTCTTCTTGACCTTAGCCATTCTGATGGTATGAGATTGCTATCTTTTCACTTCAAATTCTTATTTTTATCCTCTTAAATATTAATATTTCTTAAATTTGCCTTCATTTTCTTTATATTTATTTCATTAAGATTAGGTATAATTTAACTTTATTTTTATTTCTCTCTAAATTTATACTATATATTATAGAATTTTTAAAAAATACATAAAAGTTGTAAACAACAAAAAGTAAAATTTCTATTTCCTTCAACTCTCTTTTTTTGTGAATATATTTTTAAATTAAACCAGGATCACATAGTATATATAGTTTAGTATCCTGCTTTTTTAAGTAAATATATTCTAATTACAATTAAACATTCATCTGTTGATCAACATTTAGGTATGTTTCCAGTTTAGGGTTTGTATTAACACTGACATCTTTGTATTATTTTTATATACATATTTTTGATTATTTCCCTAAGACAAATTCCTAGAGCTGGACTGCTGTGTGAAACAAAATAAATATTTTAAAGAATTGTGAAACATAGTCACATTGTTTTCCATAAAGCTTAATACAAATTCTCAGGAAAAACATTTGAATATGAGTGTTTTTTATCCTTCATCCTCAATAAATTGCTTTTGTTTTTTGTTTCATAAATTTGACAGGTTGTTTTATTGCCTTTCTTTTATGTTGAACAATTTTTATAGTATGTATTACCATTTTATTTATTATTTTTAAACTGCTTCTCAATCTATTCTGTATCATCTAAAATGAAAACATCCATATTAATCTTGACTATTATACACTGTAAATGTTGAAGTAGAAATAAGCAAAATGTTTCTCCCTAGTGGAAAAAAAGGCATTAGATTATACACCAAATTGGAAGAAACCATATCAACTTTGAGGGTATCCAACACAAGATAGGATACCTCCTTGTTAGAAGGAATGAACCCTAGTCCAAGACACTTAAAATCTCAAAAGCAAAACCCATGTCCTTTAGAAAAGGCTACACAAACTTCAGCTGAATTACCCTTCCTTTTTTCCTAACCCTCCCAACTGTAAGAGTATAAGAAGCAAATATAACATGTAATCCAACCTCCCAACTATAGCTCTGAGAAGACAAATCAGTCTCAGATAAGAAGCCAGGGAGAATTCATCCATATTGGATTAGGGTAGACAGAAAGTCAGGATAGGAATCTGTACCTTAAAAAGGGCACAATAAATGAAATAGCAAGTCAATCAGAAAATCATACAACAGCATAATGAAAGAAAGGAATTTTCTATACAGAAAGCCCAAAGATAGATAGAAGCTTAGATTATTGAGATGAGATCTTCCTTGCTAATACTATAAGCATCTGGTGCTATAAATTTCCCTCTATTTTTAAGTGCAATCAATTTAGTGTTACAAATTTCCTTCTCTTTATGCATCCCACAAGTTTTATATGTTGTATTTTCATTTTCATTCAATTCAAACTATTGTAATTGTAATTACTATTGTAATTTCCCTTGAGACTTCTTTGATTCACAGGTTATTTAGACCTACGTTTTTAAATTTCCAAATATCTGTGTATTCTTCAGACATCTTTTAATAGTGCTTTATGGTTTAATCCCATTATTGTTAAAGAATAAACTTTGTATGATTTCCTTTTTTTTTTTTTTAATTTTAAGGTTTGTTATGTGACCCAGGATAGGTTTATCTTGATTAAAGGAGGCAAACTATGGCCTGTGCACCAAATCCAGCCCCTGCCAGTTTTTGTATGGCCCATTAAATAGGAATTATTTTTATATCTTAAATGGCTGAAAATGTCAAAAGAGGAACATTTCATGACATGCAAAAATTACATGAAATTCAAATTTCAGTGTCCATAAATAAAGTATTATTGGAACATAACTCTTTTGCTTATGAACTGTCTAAAATCGCTTTTGCACTACAAAGGCAAAGTTGAATACTTGTGACAGAGACCATACAGCTCACAAGGTCTGAAACATTTATTATCTGGCCCTTTACACAAAACATTTGCTAACCCCTGATCTTGTTGTATGTTCTATAAGCACTTGAAAAGAATGGATATTTTGCTTTGCTGGGTGCTGTGCTTCCTAAATTCAGTTAGATCCAGTGATTAATGGTGTTATTTAGCTGTTCTATATCTTTTGTTGACCTTCTCTCTACTTGTTTTATTACTTACCAGAAAATGTTGAAATTTTCACCCAGAAGTGAATTTGCTCATTTCTTCTTTCAGTTCTACCAGTTTTTGCATCATGTACTTTAAAGCTCTGTAGTTGGGTGCATAGATACTTAGAATTGATAAGTCTTCTTGGTCCTTTATCAACACATAATATCCCTGTTAATTTTCCTTGTTCTGAAGTCAAAGTAGACTTCTGATATTAATATAGCCACTCCAAATATTTTATTAGTATTGGCACAATTTATCTTTTTCCATCTTTTTCTTTTAACCTGCCTATATAATTACATTTGAAATGGTTTTCTTGGGGGAAGGGTATAGCCCAGTGGTAGGGTGCATGCTTAGCATGCATGAGGTCCTGGGTTCAATCTCCAGCTACCTCAGTTAAAATAAATTAATAAATAAACACACTCCACCCCAAAAAAAGATCAGAAATATAAAAAATTTTTAAGTCTTTAAAAAATAAGTCTTCTTAGCCATCTATATTTAGGCAAGCACTATCAAAAAGAACTTTCTGAGATGATGGAAATGTTTTATTTTTAACTAGTGAGCAGTTGAAATGTAGCTACTGTTGACTGAGAAACTGAAATTTTAAAAATAAATAAAATGGTTTTCTTGTAGACAGAATGAAGTCTTTTTATTATTATTGAATCTGACAACTGCTATCTTTTGTTGTGTTTAGAGCATTTAAATTAATAAAAATATTGTTATGTTTGCATTGAAAACTACCATTTTATTGTTTTGTTTTTCCCTCTGTTTTCCCCTTTCTTGCCTTTTAGATTATTTAAATATTTTTAGTATTTCATTTCAATTTATTTGTAGTGTTTATTATATATCTGTGTATTTATTATATTTGTGGGTTTTTTTAGTGGTTGCTCTAGGGATTAGAATAAACTGACTTAACTTTCAGTCTTCTTAGAATCAGTTTTAACAATTCAAGTGGAAAGTAGAAACATTACCACCACATACATCCCTTTACCCTCCCCCTTTATGTTGTAGTTATCTCATATATTACATCAACATACACTGAAAACCTCATCTGATAGTCTTTTTCCACTTCAATTTTCAAACATATTATACAGAACTAGTGAAAATAAGAATTGTCTATTATATTACTCTCAATTTACCATTCCAGTTGTTCACACAAGTGAACAGATAGGTAACGATACATTTTAGCAGCACCAATCTCAGTTTGGTCCTCAACTCTACCTAATAACACTTCTTCACTTCCCTGGTCAATTCTCTCCCATTCTTCACTGCTTTCCTCAAACCTCCCATTTTGCTATTTCTCCCATTAGTAGAAAGCAAATGACCTTGCCTCCTAATTCACCAATAAGGGACATCAGCCAAGAACTCCTCAAATTCTTAGTATCACACTTAAATTCTCCTGTAGTCATACCAATCCATATTCCAGGGCTGGACCAAAGAGTTGACTGACCAAATAGCTGCTTGAGTGCCAGTCTACAAGAAGCACTATAAAATCATGGTAAGAAATTAATAAGGGACCATTTAAAGCAACTGCTTCATAACCAGGCAAATGTGCACTGGTCTCTTAAACTATCAAAGTTGACATTTGAGAGAAAAATTTTAAATACTTAACAACAAAACCTATCTCCATAAAACAATTTTGCAAATTGTATCTATCAGATTGTACAGTGCTACTGCCGGTTACACTACCAACCATGATCCAGATGGGTAACAGGCACTTGAAACTCACAGAATCTTCAGAAAATTTAAAGTTAAACCATGCATTTCATGGTGCTATTTGCCAGGAACAACTAATTTATTTTTTAACCTAATTTTTGAAACCTTTAATATGCCTCACAGGAAGCTGTCTGGTTCAGAAAACAACATAAGAAAACTGACTAAAGAACCAAAATACAGAAAAGTGAGAAGCATGCTGCCAACATGAAAAGCAGAAAAATAACTTTAAAATATATCCTAAGCAAAACTTCCCCACCTTAATCATTTATTCAGCAATGTTATTGAGCACCAATTATGTGCCAGGTACTGTTCTGAGAAAGAAAACAAACAAGGTCCCCATTCTTCAGGACTTAAATTCTAGGAGAAGCAGATAATAAACAAATGAAGATAATATATAGTAATAAATGTTATTTTAAAAAAATAACATAGTAATAAATGCTATTTTTAAAAAAGGATCACATGATAGAGAATACTGAACTGGAGAGGCTGTTAGGATAGACTGAAAATAAAGGAAGGCCACACTGAGGTAGGTGCAAAAGACTTAAAGATTAAAAAGAAATCAACCATGCAAAGATAGGGCATGAAGGGAACAGAACATTCTACACAGAGGAAATAGCAAATCCCAAAACAGAAACAAATTTGGCTTTTGAAGACTGGGGAGAAAAATACTTCTCTGTATCTGGAATATAATGAGCAACGAAATAAACTAAGAGATGATGGCAAAAAGACAGGGAAAAGTCGGATCAACAGGTCTTTCTGGACCACTCAACCTTTAATGAGTGTAAATAAACAATGCTATCTAGTTGTTAAGTGATAAGAAAATAATGAACTTTTAAAAAAATACTAATCTATGTTCTGAACATTTGTTAAGTCTTTTACAAACATAATGAGGTATGTAACTTTTTTACTAGAAAGTTGGTATCTTCCTACCCTCCATAAAATAAACATTAAACAAATATTTGAAGGGATGTCTGTTTAGATTTTTGCTGTCTACTCTCCTACAGTCATTATGAAATAGGAATCACTTCTCCTGAGCTCTGGAGCTCATCTCTACAAACCAGAGTCTCTGACAGCTCATGTGTACACTGTAAGAGAAAAGTTTCTCCTCTAGGTATACAATCCCTGCACCACAGCATACATTTATAGCAGGCAAAGCGCAAGATTTCAGCCCCTCCTCACCTCTTGGCCAAGCATTCTTATGCATAAGCTCCTCAGACATCATACTCCATCAGTTAACCCTTCTCGTCTATAACTTCAACTGCTTCCTCAAGCAAAGGACATAAATGTCAGAAACTGTTTTGAAGTTCTGCCTTTCCTCTCAAGAAATACTGAGTATCACTGTGTATTTACCATTATGTACTATCAAAATCTAACAGAGTACTAAGGCTTTGAAAGTTTTATTAAACTAAAATACATTATTAAAGTTATAACAGTTTAGAAGTCCTCATCCCCTTGTTAGAAACCACTTATCTTTATTTGGGTAGCTTTAAAACCATGTATATACCTAATTATTTGTAATCCACACCCAACTTCCTATGGGTGTAAGATATATCACAGTTTGAGAATGATTTTTTGGATCATCTATAGTTTCAACTACCATATATCTGAATCCTGGCATTACAGCTTATTATCCTGCCAAAAATAATGATGCAAAAACTGGCAGAGATACTGATTTGTCTGTCAAGAAAATCTTTTAAAAATAATATAACATTTAAAAATTTCCTACTCAGCACTTAAAACTTTCAAATGTTTCTAAGCAGAGTATGTTCCTTAACATCAACTATAACTTAGTAACAGTAAATGGCTAATTTTTATTATACCATCATAACTGGTAAGCTATAAAAATTATTATAACTACACTTAATAGTTTAATATTAAAATTTTGCTTATGCGATGTATTCTTTTATTTAGGAAATTCTAATTAATTTTAAAATGATTTGTCTTAATAATGCACAAATTGTGATAGTTACACAAATTGTTTGCTTTCCCCTCTGCTCCCAATCTATAAAAAGATCCACAGGTTATAGAAAGCCTGTAATAATTTTCAGCAAATTAAACATTTTGACTTTGGTCATGCTTTGAGATGGTCTGAAGTAACCCCATAGCACAGAGAGAACTTGTGCTTCAAAAAATAAGCTTTCAGATAAAAATTACAGCTCATTTGCTCTGAACAAAGTGTTTTATCCAGCTCTTCTTCAGCCATTTGTACAACAAAATTGACCCTTCTCATGCATCACTGATTTGGTCATCTCATATTCCACAGATAAGTAGAAAACCCTCAATTACAAAATACATTTTTGTTTTACAAGTAATAGTAAAGATACTCCAATTTTGGAAAAATTAAATATTGCTCATAATCCCAGTACCCTAAAAACAAATGGCTTCTCCTTTTTAAGTAATCAATCACTTTATATAAAAGGCCATTTATATGAAAAGGAGGCAACTTAAGAGAAAGACTTCAAAAAAAAAAAAAAATTGAGTTATATAGCCAAAAAGGGAAAAGTCACATTCAGATCAAAGTTGGAATATCGGTTCAACATATCTCAGATGGAAAAATACAAATATAATAAAACTCCAGAATATAAGTGATTCCTTTAGTGGTGATTTAATTATATTCTTAAACAAATCATAAGCTGCAATATTAAGAATTTTAATAATATTCAACTCTATAAAAAACCTCTCAGGTAATTTACAAATGAAATGATGCATCATCTTCCTATCACTGCATCTTGCTTTAAAATAATCTTGAGGAAGGGGCAATGAGCAAGGAGGATTATCTCCAAAATAAGGCTAGCAATGCGTTGACTATTGAAGTTATGTGACAGATATATAAGGGTTCACTATATTTCCCCATTTTAGTTCATATCCAAAATTTTCCAAAATGAAAAGTAAAAAGAAATTTTATTTTAAAATGTAAGAATATAACATGCTGAAACAATAGCAACAAAAAAAATCAATGCTTGTCTAAACGGATTGGAAAGGACGGACTATTAAAAACAGCAAGAATGCCAGAGTGCCAGAGGATAATAATCAAGAAAAATAGTAGAAGGGGAAGTTAGACAGACAATAAGGGACAGGGTGGGAGTAGAGATCAAGTAGAGCTTTGTAGGCCACTGTAAAAAAAAAAATTGGCTTTACAACAAGTGAAACAGAATACCAAAATGAAGGATTTTGACCAAAGAAGTTACATGATTAGCCCTTTTCTGATCCAACTTTGACGCTGGGACTCTCATCCATCAATGACCCAAATGGCTGCTTTCTTGTTATCATTTGTGGTCTGACAGTCCACTCCCTATCAAATGGTGACTTATGTAGAAGGTCCCCCAATAAACAACCCATGTTAATTATTCCCAGAAAAGCTCTTCACCCCTTAGTCATTCATAACCTCCTACTTAGGAATGGGATATCGTGTCACCTCCAAAAAATGATCTATCTAGTTCTGAAAATTCATTTCTTCCAACAAGTAGAAATAATCTGCATTAACACTGCTTTTTAGATTAAGCAAAATGGCAAAATTAACTGGTTTGGTATCCAGTTAACCACGATCAGAATCTAAGCTCAAGTACTTAACAACTGAATGATCTTGGACAAGTTATTTAATTTCTCTTGGTCTCAATTCCTATAATTCTGTAACACGGGAATAAAAACATCTAAACTTACGTGAGGATTAAGTAAATTAAAAGAATCTATCCCAGTGCCTAGATCATAATAGGCATTTAATAAATGTTACATTAGCTTGCAGCCCTAAGAGTACTTCCCATGTTGCTTTACATCCTTGATAACTCAATCCTAGTAGCCCAAGAGTCTAGGGATACCCAACAGTTTAAAAAAAAAAGTCAGGCTAGCTTAAGTGAGAATAATTCACTGTTTACACTAATAGCTGAGGCTGCTGTGCAGCAGCATCTTGTTAAGATAGCTATTCTCCAGACTTCCCAGCCTCTGCCAAGAACCATTCCTGGAACTGGAGTTACTGTTCCCACAAAAGGGTGTTGTCCCTCCCACTATTCTGTGGGTCCCACAGTGTGATGCTGTATATTCTATACACAGGTACTTGTCTTTTCCCTATGTAAACTATATTTGACATGAATAAACCAATAAACAGGGGGGAAAAGATACCTATATTAGCATCACATTAAAGGGGACTACATTTGTTTTGTTAATTTGATGCTTTCATTTTGAAGAGGAAACTCTGAGATTAGGTTTCCCAAGACAGGTGGCTTTCTGGACACAGTATGAACATAGATGATATAAACATATGTATCTTTCACTAAAATTCTCAAAAAATAAGCAAAAAACAGAAAAAGACCCCAAATCTCACGTTTACAATTTTACTGTAATTTTCCTACAGGGGCAAGAAGAAAAACCTAAAACTTTTCCCTTCTTATTTGAAAGTGAATACTTACATATCAATATTGAAAGAAATACCCTAAAATCATTTGACTGTTTTAGTTGCCAGCCCTTGACTGTATAGATATGCAGGAATTTGCTTTCTCCTTCTCCTTATTGTATACCTTAGTTAACCTAGGAGAAAATGAGGCAGATTGCATGACACCTAAATGTTCATATCCTTGCCTTTATAAGTGATAAATGATACCTTTGATCTTCCCCTCTTTTTCTTTGAAATTTTTTCTTTGAATTCTACACGTAGCAACTAAATATCAGTAGTTGGCCATTCACTTCGTAAATTGGCAGGTGAAACAAAATTCTCCTGGCTCTCCTTAAGTGGAGGAATTTTTCTGCTGAGGGAGGGGCAAAGTGCTATTTCAAGCAATGTTTCACTATAAATTGCCAGATAACTCTCTGCATAATCGTAAACAGTTTGTCCACTCTCACTGACCTCTCATCTTCTTTTGTCCAATGGAGAGTAAGGAAATCATTGCCTTGGTGTGGAAGAGAGGGTTTCTGCGTCAACTGGCCTGATGGGACATTGTGCTAGGTCTTCATCTCCAGTGCTAGTCCTAACCAGAGTCAGGGTTTTGAACGATTCCTTCAACTACCTGGGCATCTTCCTGTTGATCACCTTGTTTCCCTTTGGACTCCTTTGCTGTTTTGCTTTAAGAAAACAAAGAAGCCCCAACTCATTTATGGTGAGAGAAACAATGAGCCACTTAATGAAATGTGCTTGTATTTTCTTTCTGGCTGGAGCATTTCCTTTCAAGAGAGATGATGCTCCCTGACAACTGCATTTAGGATAACTCAAACTTTGTGCTCCTCTTTGCAGGTCCTAGAGTAGCAATTGTCCTAAACCCAGCAGGAAAAAAAGCCTGGGACCAACAGCCTGAAGTCTTCACACACTGGTTTACCTGCATTTGATTCTGGTGAACTTCAAGGATTTTTTTCATCGTATTAATGGTGCTGTGATCATATGTCATTGACGGTCAGAGTTTCACAATAGCAAAGGGTTTTCTCTACTTAGAATAGGCAGTTTTCGCTACAATTACATCATTAGAAATATGATTTCTAGTGTGGACACTGATGCTTTCAAAGTAAAAGCTCTTTTGGAAATATCTACTATCCTACCTGCAGCTGTTCTTAATTGACAAACATTCCAAATAATTCAGTGACAAGAATGACAACGATACTTTTCTCAAATTCACCAGGTGATTCTTCTTCTGGATGCAGGGCATGGCATTGCCACAGTCACTGTTTCCTTTTCATTTTCTTTCAGCAAATTTGTATATGACCATGATAACCAATCCCTTGCTTTGGTGTCAAAGTTCTCCATAAAGTCAGATACCTTTATCCTCAGAGATTAGATTCTCCCTGTACCAAGCTAAGTAAGATCTTACCAACAGTACGTGGAAAAACAGTTTATGTTTTTTTAGCATGTTCACTTCAGTTACAAAAGAAACCAGTTAACTGGAATCATCTGAAGTATTTGCTAATTATTTATCCTTTCTCAACTCTCTAGAACCACTCTTGTGATATTAAACTTATCAGTCAAAGGGCTCGTATACGTTCTGGCTATGCAGCTGGGGGTAAATTAGGTGGAAAGGTAAAATGGACCCACTGTGCAGTCTACTTTTTGATCCAATCATGTTTCTTCTATTATTGATGAAGAAGGTTGAGGTGTTCTAAATATTGGGATAAAGATTGGAGTTTTTATTTCTTCTATCACATTCACTTATTTTCTCTGGTACTTTGGTATCACCACCACAGATTTCTTGCCAGCATGGTAGTTTGAAATGAGTAATTCTGCATACTATGTGTGATGATAATGTACATGATTTACAAAACTACAGTATTTGTCAACCAAAAAACAGAATTACCTCCTCTCTTCAAGTAAAGCTCCTTTGCAAATATCTGCAACAAATTTCTAGACTTCACTCTGGTAAGAAGTAACAGTTTTTACACATTATATTTACTTGTGTTTTTGTTGTTCTTTAGTGCATTTCATTCTCTTTCACTTTGCCATCTGATCTTCTTCAACTTCCCTTGAGATTTCTCCAAACAATCTAACTTATTTCTACGTTCAGCTTGGTGTCTTTTTATCTTTGGTATCTTTTTAGAGATGCATTCATACAGTTTACAGTGAGTTCTATCTTCTCCAATTTGCATATAATCTCTTTATGAATTTTTCAAACTACTAAAAAAAAGGAAATCTTTAACGATCCATGCCAGGTTCGAGACCATTCCTGCCAACAAAGGAGACTTTGGTATTCAACTATTTCACCAATTCTGGCCACTCCATATTCCTGCCACTGGGCTGATATCAAATTCAATTGTGCAATAACAATTTTTCAGAATTTCTTCATTACTTTTCCTAGGTTGATTAAATTTCACAGCAATACTGAATTGTTTCATAATATTCTGGTGGAACAGAGATGGCAAAACATATGCAACTCCAAAAGTTCTCTAGGTGACCAAGGACTACCTACATCCCACTATAAATAGAGCACATTACAGACATTCATGTTTTTATCTTCCAAGTACAACCCACAGGTCTAATACGCCCAAAGGCGCTATATTTTTAAGCAATCTAATTCTGCAATTTCAAAAGGACTCCACAATGGAATAGTTCTGAGAACACTGCATCTTCCTCTGGTAGACTGACAATACCTATTAACACATTAAAGGCTATAAAAAGTCATGCAGCTCAGAGAAAAAGAAAATTATTTTGCTTTGGCCATGGAATATTTTCTCCCTCAGGGGTATTCTATTAACATGTCAAAAACTAGTCTGTCACAAAACAAAGTTTGAGGAATGATGACTTTATTTGAAAATTAAAATCATTTTCAACATTATTCTCCATGGGACAGGATCCCCTAAGAATACGGAATTGTTTATAATTTGTGTAAATTAAGATTTTAAAATAGTTTTGGAAATTTGTGGGGGCATTTTTGGTTATCATATTATTGGAATGGGTGAGGCGTTACTGATATTTAGTGGCCAAGAAGCAAGTTCTATAAAACAAAGAATTGTCCCATGACTTCCAAACTCCTGATAGCCATATAAGGGAAAACTTGTTTATAATTAATTAAGCCTAGAATCTAACTGTATATTACGTATAAATACAACGTATTCTTGCATGGTACTGATACATGCTGAATTTTTCAAGAATGCAAAGTTTGGAATTTTTTCAAGAGTAGTTCACCACTGCAGACAATCACATTTCTAAAGGAATGCTATTCATGATATTTTAAACATCAATACAATGCATCTCCAACAGTTTGCATAAAAAGCTGTCTATTTCAGTTATTTTGTTACAAGTACAAGTACCTGACTACTTCCTCAGGATGTCCCATGTAGTAATTCCTGAGCATTTATTTGGCGAAATCTAATATTTTATTACAAATCAGTTTCATTTATCATTCCTTAATATAATTTTAACCATTATATTGACTTTTACACTTGGATGTATAAATAGGTTGTATTGTCTATAAGTTTTATTTCATGATAATACAGTGGATGTTAAACAAAGCATTTTTTTTTAAAGGAAGATGTTCAGTCTGAGATTGAGAATCACTGACCTTTGGTTCCTTAAAGATGACAATTTAAATTTAGACACTCTATGATTGAGCAAAAAGATGATTAAAAAAACCATAAATACGGTATGGTTAAGGTAAACATTAGAAAATACGGTATGTTTAAGATATAATAATTTACCAGCAGCCTCTACAATGTGCCTAGCACTTGCTTACACTGAAGCACAAAGAGGTGTAGCATGGGTCTGTGTGCCTTCATGCAACTTACAGGGTAGTGGAGGAAACAGAGCAATAAACAAAACAATTAAAGAACTAGATGCCACATACCTTCTGAACATCCATGAAAATATAAACTAAAAATAAATAACAAAACTATAATGTAACATAAATAAAAATATAAACTATTTTTAAGATTTAAGAGAGGTTATAGACCATAGAACCATAACAGTTTACTATGTTATGACATAACTTCTTAAACTTTTAGATTGATATCAAAAGTGATAGCCCTCCCAGGGACACAAGGGTGGTTCAACATATGCAAATCAATGTAATACATCACATCAACAAGAGAAAAGACAAAAACCACATGATCATCTCAATAGATGCCGAAAAAGCTTTTGATAAAATTCAACACCCATTTATGATAAAAACTCTCACCAAGGTGGTATAGAGGGAACATATCTCAACATAATAAAAGCTATATATGATAAATCTACAGCCAGCATAGTACTCAATGGTGAAAAACTCAAAAGCTTCCCACTAAAATCTGGGACAAGACAAGGTTGCCACTATCACCACTCCTATTCAACATAGTCTTGGAAGTCCTAGCCACAGTAATCAGGCAAGAGAGAGAAATAAAATGGATCCAAATTGGAAAAGAAGAGGTAAAAGTGTCACTATATGCAGATGACATGATACTATATTTAGAAAACCCTAAAAGGTTCACACAAAAAACTACTAGAAATAATCAAAGAATTCAGCAAGGTAGCAGATTACAAGATTAACGTTCAAAAATTAGTTGCATTTCTTTACACTATCGATGAATCAACAGAATAAGAAAGTAAAGAAACAATCCCCTTTAAAATAGCACCCAAAGAAATAAAATACCTAGGAATAAATCTAACCAAGGAGGTGAAAGACTTATACACGGAAAACTATAAAACACTGATTAAGGAAATTAAAGATTTTAAAAAATGGAAAGATATTTCATGCTCTTGGATTGGAAGAATCAATATTGTTAAAATGGTCATACTGCCCAAGGTAATCTACAGATTTAATGCAGTCCCTATCAAATTGTCCAGGACATATTTCACAGAACTAGAACAAATCATAAATCAGATTTATATGGAACCACAAAAGACCTAAAATTGCTAACACATTACTGAAGAAAAAGAAAGAGGCTGGAGGAATAACTCTCCCAGACTTCAGACAATACTACAGAGCTACAGTAATCAAAACAGCATGGTATTGGTACAAAAACAGACATATGGACCAATGGAACAGAATAGAGAGCCCAGAAATGGACCCACAAACTTTTGGTCAACTGATCCTCGACAAAGGAGGCAAGAGTATATAGTGGAATAAAGACAGTCTCTTCAGCAAATGGTGTTGGGAAAACTGGACAGCAGCATGTAAATCAGTGAAGCTAGAACACTCCCTTACACCATACACAAAAATAAACTCAAAATGAATCAAAGACTTAAACATAAGACAAGATACAATAAACCTCCTAGAAGAAAATACAGGCAAAACATTATCTCACATACATCTCAAAAATGTTCTCCTAGGACACACTACCCAAGCAATAGAAGTAAAAGCAAGAATAAACAAATGGGACCTAATTAAACTTACAAGCTTCTGCACAGCAAAGGAAACCATAAGTAAAACAAAACAACAACCTATGGAATGGGAGAACGTTTTTGCAAATGAAACCGACAAAGGCTTCATCTCCAGAATATATAAGCAGCTCATATGACTTAATAAGAAAAAAACAAACAACCCAATCCAAAAATGGGCAAAAGACCTAAACAAGCAATTCTCCAAGGAAGAAATACAAAGGATCAATAGGCACATGAAAAAATGCTCAATATCACTAATTATCAGAGAAATGCAAATCAAAACTACAATGAGGTATCACCTCACACCAGTCAGAATGGCCATCATTCAGAAGTCCACAAGTGACAAATGCTGGAGAGGTTGTGGAGAAAAGGGAACCCTCCTACACTGCTGGTGGGAATGCAGTTTGGTGCTGCCACTGTGGAAAACAGTATGGAGATTCTTCAAAAGACTAGGAATAGACTTACCATATGACCCAGAAATCCTGCTCCTGGGCATATATCCAGAAGGAACCCTACTTCAAAATGACACCTGCACCCCAATGTTCATAGCAGCACTATTTACAATAGCCAAGACATGGAAACAACCTAAATGTCCATCAACAGATGACTGGATAAAGAAGATGTGGTATATTTACACAATGGAATACTACTCAGCCATAAAAACCGACAACATAACGCCACTTGCAGCAACATGGATGTTCCTGGAGAATGTCATTCTAAGTGAAATAGGCCACAAAGAGAAAGAAAAACACCATATGAGATCGCTCATATGCGGAATCTAAAAAAAAAAACAAAAGAAACACATAAATACAAAACAGAAACAGACTCATAGACATAGAATACAAACTTGTGGTTGCCAAGGGGGCAGGGGGTGGGAAGAGACAGACTAGGATTTCAAAATGTAGAATAGATAAACAAGATTATACTGTACAGCACAGGGCAATATATACAAGATCTTGTGGTAGCTCACAGCGAAAAAAAAATGTGACAATGAATATATGTATGTTCATGTATAACTGAAAAATTGTGCTCTACACTGGAATTTGACACAACATTGTAAAATGACTATAACTCAATAAAAAAAAGTTTAAAAAAAAGTGATAGCCCTATATTTAAGTAACATATTCATCCTTCCATGAAGAAGGCTTTAGTAAAAGACATACTACTTACAGAAAACGAATTCTGTCATATATAGGTGAATGAATTGACTCATAGATGTTATCATAAACTTTCAGAAAATAACAGTAAGCAGAAATGAGTTATAAACTCATCATCAGTCATCACAGAAAGTTACATCACGGCAAGAATTACTCTGACTCAATGTAACAGACAAAAGAGTTGCCTAAAGGGCAGTCTAGCTGAGAGCATAGATTTAGTTATATGCAATAATACAGGAAACAGCAGCAGAGATCTCTACATTCTTTGTAAATTAGCCTCTATTATCTATGTTCATTTGTAATCTGAAGTGATTTACATTATATTTCTTAACCTTATGAACTCACCTCAAGATTGTTTCAGCAGTCAATTTTTTTACAAAAAAATAATAAATATGCTATTATAACTAAACATTCCTAAGGTTAAGTGCTAACTACAGTTGCAATCTATGAAAGGGAAGAGCTCTATAAATAGAATAATCTATGTCCCAGTTTGCTTGGGACAGTCAGTGCACACCTGCTTTTCAGAGAGGATCATTAGTAGTGCCATCTTTCACTCTTAAAGTATAGATAATAAATTATATGGACTCCAGATCAATGAAGACAAGCACACAGAGAACTTTTACGAATGACACTTATTTTTCACTTCATGTTCATTCCTAATTTGTAAAAATACCTGTCATATTCTACAAACATCTATTATAGTTGCTAATAACTCGTAGAGTCCTGTCCATTCATTCAGGATATAGCCCTGATACAGCTAAGGACTGCCTCCTAGTGGTGGGGTGATTCTTGGATGTCCTTGACCCCACCTCTCAACATCTTGTCATGTTGTGTGATGTTCTCCCATATCTATCTATCATCCCAACTTCATCACAGCTTTGTCTCAATTCTTTCCATCCCATACTTTTTCCTCTTGTGTTTCCTCATTCAAAGCAAGCTAATGAGAATCACATCACAAATATGAAAGACTACTCTCCATATATGGAAGATTTCACTTTATAGAAAAAACAGGCTTGGTTTAAGATCAGAAATAAGACAGGGCTGCCCACTTTTCTCACTTCTATTCAACACAGTACTAGAAGCTCTAACCAGAGCAAGTAGGCAAGAAAAATAAAAAGCATCAATATTGAAAAGGGAGAAATAAAACTATCTCTCTATTCATGGTTGATATGATCTTCTAGTTGGAAAACTCGAAGGAACTTGCAGAAAAATTGTTAGAGCTAAGAAATAAACTCAACAAAGTTGTAAGATACAAAACTGCCAGGCAAAAATCAGTTGTATTTCTACATGCTACCACCGAACAATCTGAAAAAGAAATTAAGAAAGCAAATTCATTCATAACAGTATCAAAAGTAAAATATTCCTAACACCTATAAGAAAGGCTACTATCCAAAAACAAACAAACAAACAAGAAGCAAAAAAACAAAACCCAGAAAATAACAGATGCTGGTGAAGATGCAGAGAAACTGGAACCTTTGTGTACAGTTGGTAGGAATATAAAATGGCGCAGCCCCTATGCAAACAAGTATACTGGTCCCTCAAAATTTTTTAAATAGAATTACCATATGATCCAGCAATTCCACTTCTGTGGAATACACCTGAAAGAAGTAAAAGTAGGGTCTCAAACAGACATTTGTTGTTACAGACTAAATTGTGTACCCCCAAAACTCATACATTGTAGTCCTAACCCCTCATACACCTCAGAATTTGTATTTGGAGATAAGGCATTTGAAGAAGCAATTAAGGTTAAGTGAGCTCATATGGTAGGCCCTAATCCAACATGATTAGTGTCCTTTCAAAAAGAAGATACAGGGATGTGTACTCACAGAGAAAAGGCCACATGAGGACAGAGTAAGAAGGTAGCCAACCGCAAGCCAAGGAGCATGGTCGCAGGAGAAATCAATCTTGATTGACAACTGATCTCAGACTTCTAGCCTCTAGAATTGTGAGAAAATAAATCACTGCTGTTCTAGCCACTCAGTCAGTGGTATTTTATCTCATCCCTAGTAAATTAATACATGTGTATATCCATATTCAGAGGAGCATATCCACAACAGACAAAAGGTGGAAGAAACTCAAGTGTTCACCAGTAGATGAATGGATAAACAAAATGTGGTATATACCTACAATGGAATATTCATCCTTAAAAAGGAAGGAAATTCTGGTACATGCACAATATGGATGAACCTTGAAGACACTATGGTAAGTGAAATAAGCCAGTCACAAAAGGATATATATTGTGTTTTCACTTATGTGGGGTATCTAGAATAAGCAAATTCATAAGAGACAGAAAATAGACCAGAGGTTACCAGGCTCTGGGGAGAAGAGGTAATGGGAAGTTATTGCTTAATGGAACAGAGTTTCTTTTCTTTCTTTTTTTTTTGGGGTGGGGGGACAGAGTTTCCATTTGGGGTCATGAAAGAATTTTAGAAATAACACAGTGGTGATGGCTTTATAACATTGTGACTGTAATTAATGCCACTGAATTCTACACTTAAAAATAGTTTAACTGGCAAATTTATGTCATATACATTTTGCCACAATAAAAAAAGAAAAAAAAAAGCTTGAATTAGGCTTAATTGGATAAATACAATAAAATCCAAATAATCTGAATTTATTCATCCACTCATTCACTGACATTTTATATAACACATATTATGTGCCAGAAACTTGGCTAGTATGCAGGGATAAAGTGATGAAAAGGCACCTATGATAATGTGTTAATAACATTAATCATAGCTAATATTTTTGAGTATTCTTACATTCACCGAAAAAACTAGGTAAATGCTATCATTATCCTCATTTTACTGATGAATAAAGTGACACTTAGAAAGAGTAAGTAACTTGCAAAATATTATACTGCAAGACTCTGTATTCTCAACCATTATTCTGCCAGTAGAAGTACTTACTACTATCAGAGGACATAAGCAAGGCAATTAACTTACTGACTTTGGGTTTAAGGGATGTCTGAGTAAGGACTTGAAAGTTGAGTAGGAAATTGGTACAGGGAGGGTATAAGTTAAGAAAGAAAATGTTTCTAACAGTGGAAGCAAAAAGTCTAGAAGGAAAGGCAGCATTTATTCAGAAAACTTCAGGCAGCTTAGTGAATGTGGAGCTTCAAGTGTTAAAAATGAATTATCAGAGATGAGACTGGAATAGTAAACAGAACAGAGAGAGGTTTTGTTTTGGTTTTATCTATCGGGAAATAAGCCACCACAAGTTTAGGGTTTAAAACAACCACCATTCTGATATCTCTCATTATTCTGTGGATTGACTGGGCTCAGTTAGGCAATTCTACAGTTTCATGTGATGTCACGTGAGGCTGAAATCACGCAAGAGTTTTCCAGGTATGGAACATGTAAGGTGGCTCTCTCACAGGACCAACATCTTAGCAGGGACATCTAGAAATCTGGGTTCACCTGGGATGCTGGCCTGTCCGGGCCTTTCTCTCTCTCCAAGTACTTTCAGGGACACTCTCTCCATATAGAAAAGAGGAAGTCACAAAGGAGACTAAGAAGAAGGGACATTAGAATAAAATCCAGAATGGTAGAGTACCACAAAAACCAAGGGGGAGAAATATTTCATAGAAGAGAAAATGACAAATACTGTAAAAATATTAGCTGTGATTAAGACTAAAAATTGTCCCCTCAGATCACAAACACATAAGTAACTAGTAACTCTGGCAAAAGCAGTCTCAAGAACAGAAGCTTTATTGCAGTGAATTAAAAAGTGAATAGAAGGCAAGAATGTGCAAACAACAAATAGACAATTTTTTCAAGAAGCTCTATTGTTAAACAGAGGAAGACCTAGTGGTAGGTACAGGAGGACAAGACATCAATAGAGGATTTTTTAAGATGGCAAGAGTTAGAACATGTTTAATTACTGTTGGGATGACACCAATAGAGAAGGAGAAAAAAACTGAAGATGCCGAAAGAGAGGCCTCTGAAGAATCACAGGGGATAAGATATGGAGTACAGCAACAGAGATT
The DNA here is from genome assembly GCF_009834535.1 of Camelus ferus. Lineage (NCBI taxonomy): Eukaryota > Metazoa > Chordata > Mammalia > Artiodactyla > Camelidae > Camelus > Camelus ferus. Next base: position 45,631,312 of record NC_045710.1, on the reverse strand, counting down.
ATCCTCAGACAGAAGATGAGGTGAGGACCACCGTGCCTAGCACCACTGGACAGGAGTAAAAGAAAGACTGTGAGTGCACTTAGATGGTAGGTATGGCGCGTATATATTAAAAATATGTATTTTATATAATATATTAAAATATGTTTAATTATATGTAAAAACATAATTAAAAGTCAAGGGCATTCTCTTTGATGCCTTCTACAGCATTTTCTTAGTGAAGCAGGAAGTAAGGTCATCTGCTAAGAACAAGGATAGGAGATTTGAGAAGAGTGAAAGAGGTTTTAAAAGGCCGCTATCAAGACTAAGTTAAAGAGATTATTAGGAAAACACCGAAATACTGCTAGAAAGCTTGAGAACCCAAGGCCAGGCTGGTAACCAAGACTGTGGTATTCTCAGTTGGAGCAACTGCGTGGTTTCCTCTTGTAACATTCAGTAATCAAGTACAGAAAGTTATATGGATTCGGTTGTGAAGAGGCATGGTGAATAACAAGAAAACAACAAATTTTAGCAAACTGTCTACTGATAAGTTTAGACCATTCCCTTTTATTCAATATACAAACTCACAACACCATTTATTTTGCAGTTTGCCAAAGATACATATTCCAGGACTTTAGGTGCTACTAAAAGATGCTGCACAGTGTGCAGAAGTCCCCATTTAGAATACTTTCTTTTTGGAGGGGAGGGAATAGCACAGTGGTAGAGTATGTGCTTAGCATCCATGAGATCCTGGGTTCAATCCCCAGTACCTCCATTAGAATGAATGAATGAATGAATGATCTCCTCTAAAAAACCAAACAAAAAGAATACTTTCTTTTTAAACACCTCTGTAAGATACAGATCAGGGAATCACACCAACCATCCCTGAGGGTCAACAGCTCTATTCAGAGATGTATTAAAGAAAAATAATAAGAGTATATATATAATTTAAAATTGTTTAGTTTCAACACTATGAAAGTAAAAAAGAAACAGATAAAATATTTTTAATAATTTATTTAACACAATATATACATATTTCTACAAGCAACTATATAATATAAAAATCACTAATGAGATTTTTACATTTTTTATACTGAGTCTTTGAAATTCAGAGTGAATTCAAAGATACATTACATCTCCATTCAGACTAGTCATATTTCAAGAGCTCAAAAGCCACATGTGGCTAGCAGCTACCACACTGGTCAGTGTAGTTCTAGATACTACAGTAACATAGTATCTAGAATTAAGATACCCTTGTTGAATTAACAGAGCCACTGAGGGTCTTCCTTAGATGCCGTCATCTAATTCCTGCAATCATTCATAATATATGTTTATACAGCATATTTCACCTATGAATGTTCAGTTATTCCCAGACTCAAAGAGTCTAGGCACATGTATTGTAATCAGATCACCCAAGATAGCGCTTTGGTTCCCAAGTTCATGCTGGCCACTTGCCTGGAAACCATCAGTATCTGTACAGCTATTGGCTGATATTCACTATCTTGGCTAGCCAGGTGTGGCAGGTGGAAGGCAGCTGCACAGACTGAGGGTTCAGCTTTTTTTTTTTTTTTCCCTAAGTTAGTTACCACTCACTTACCAACATCCCAGCTTCCAAAATTCTGTTGACATCTCCTCTTAAGTTCTCTTTGTCCTTATGGAGTTCACGCCTTTTTTTTAATCCCTTGACTTTCACTTTAGCGTGTTTTCAAGAGACCGTGAAAGTAAACACGTGTATTCAACTGACCATGTTTACCTGTAAGTTGCTTTTATGATTAGGGGCTGCTTTATTTCAAAATCCATAAATTCATCGTCAAAAGATAACTTACCTGCAGGCACAGACGAACTTTTTAAAGCTTCTTTAAAGATTTACTCCAACCAGAATTCCAGATATAAACAATATATAAATATTTTAATGAAAAATCAATTTGCTCTTATAATTTATCTGCTAAGAACATTTTGTATTTAGAATACTCTTGTTCATACAATGAATCAGTTATGTTAATATGAAAGATAATAATGTTATTGAATACTAACCCTGCTTCCTCCAGAGGAACTGTAAAAAAAACTATCTAGTCCCAATTCAACTGTGCTGTGCCACTTCTCTTCGAAACTTAAGTAAATATTTGTACTCTAGTCACCAGAGATTCTATTTTTTTGTGGGAGTCTGCAGAACTGGTATATGCTAGAACTGTTAACCTGTCCTGTTCTGATTAAACCTAAGGGGTACCTGATTTTCCAGCACCTTACAGAGTAAAAGTCAGCAAGCATTATCAAAACAGATAGGTTCAGTATTACAAAAACTTGTAGTAATAAACTATGCTCATTAATATTTCTCTGAAAAAAGCACAAATTTCTTCTGCAATATTGGGAATTTCTTATTTTCTAAAAATTTTATTTAACTTTGTAATCTAAGTCTGTTTGAAATGTATGTCACCCTTTAAAAAAATGAAGAGAATTCAATTTTATTTGTTCCTCTAAGAGTATTTTTGTTCCTTCAGTTAGCATTGAGCCAGAGCAGCACGTTCTAATCTTTTCAGCTAGAACCCACTCACATAAAACAGCCCATTGTACTCTTTTCTCAACACTTTTCCCTGCCCACAACTTTTAAGTCAATGCATACATTTCTGTTTCTTTTTTAAGGTTACCATTCTTTAATTCAAGTATTAATTCAGTACTATTTTGTACTAGGCTCTGCTAGAATTTAAGAATAAAAAGATTAATAAAATATTCTCTGTCTTCAAAAACCTCAGAGTCTAGCACAAAAGACAGATACATAAGGTAATAAATATAAAACAATATGGTAAGTGTTGCAATAAAGGTATAAACAAAGTGCTCTGGGAAGCCCGGAGGCAGGAAGGATGAATTCTTTCTGGGAACGGTGGTGGAAGGAATAGGATTTTCTCAGCGGGAAGAGGTGGAAGGAAGACTATTCCAAGCAGAGGGAACAACATGAAAAAAGGCACAATGAAAGTACATAGCTTCTTTGGAAAACAATAAGTAGCCTGGTGTGGCTAAAACATGAGATTCCTGCAGAGTAATGGTAGAAGCCATGTGAGGGAACTTGAACTTTTTGTTATAATGAAGGCAATGAAAAGCCATAAAAGCAGGAAAGAGATGTGATTTATGTCTTAGAAAGAAAACCCTGTGGCAGTGTGAATTACTGACTAGAGAAGGGGGAGAGAAGGAAGGCAGGAAAACCAATTAGAAGGCTATTGTACCCGACAAGGTGGAACTCTGAGCAGTAACGGGGAACTGGAAAGAAAAGAATTAATGGATTTGACATGTATTTCAGAAGTAGAATCACTTTGACATGATGGCTATTTGCATGGAGAAGATAAAAAAAAAAAAACAAAGATTCCATCATGTGTTTTGGTTTATATGGTGATTTAATCTAAACAGAAAACAATAAAAATCTTTTCAAATGAGCTCTAAACTGATATATTCACAGATATTTATTTCCAAGACATTCAAGTGGAGAGATCCAGGAGGCAGTTAGAAATAAGGATCTCAGCTAATGAGTACAGTCAATACCAAAAATACAGATTTTTGGAATTAGCAACATAAAGATGACATTTGCAGTCATGTGAGCAGATGAAGTTTCAAGAAGGAAGAAGAGGAACCATTGCCAAATATTGAACACTACAAAAAAAGTCAGATGATAAATATCTACGGCAAAACTTTTGAAAGAAATCTTTTCTAAGAGAATTTGGGGAAATATTCTCATGATCATGAAGTAAGAAAGGATTGCCTAAACAAGACACACAAAAAGCACCAATCATAAAGGAAAAGATTAACACATTCAGCTACTTAAAATCACTTTAAGAAAGAAAGAAAGTACAATTCACAAAATGGGAAAAATATATGCAACACGTATGACTAACAAAGGACTAGTATGCAGAATATGTAAAGAGCTCTTGCAAATCAAAGAGAAAAGGTAAACAATCTAAAAGAAAAAGAGGGAAGAATAAGAACTCCACAAAAGAAGGTATTCAAATAAACAACAAACATAAGAAATGGAGCTCAATCTCATGAATAATCAAGAAAATACAAATTATAACCATAATAAGATATTACTAGACACCCAACAATCTGACAATATTTTAAAACGCTAATAATACTAAGCTTTGGCAAAGATATGGAGCAACTGGAATTCTCATAAAAACTATTTGGAAATATAAATTAACACAACCAATTTGGAAACCTATGCCAGTATCTAGTCAAGTTGAAAATATGCATCCCTTATGGCTCAGAAATTTCACTCCTAGGATATACTCTAGAGATTTGCATCTTTATATGCACCAGGATACACATAAAAGAATGTTCAGAGCAGCACCCTTATAATTTTCCCAAACTAGAAACAACCCAAATGCCTATCAACAGTGGAACAATAGATAGTAGTATATTCACACAATGGAATATTATACAGAATATAGCAATGAAACTGAAGAAGCTATGGAAGCACACAAGGATGAATCTTGTAATGTTAAGTGAAAAAACAAGTTACAAAAATAATACAGTTCTATTCGTATAAAATTCAAACAGGCAAAACAAATACATATTGTTTAGGAATGCATAAAATAGGTGGTTAAGTTAAAAGAGAAAAGCAAGAAAGCCACTACTATAAACGACAAGATAGTGATTACCTCTGAAGAGGTAGAAGTGACTGTAACAGGCAGGGAATACTCAGGGATTTCTGTGGTACCAAAAATGTTCTGCTCCTTGACTTCAGTGTGATTATATAATGCTAAGCTAATAGACATCTGATAAAATGTATGTATAAATGCTACAGACTTTTAAATATATTTTATAACTTAAAATTTTAATGAACTAAATTTTGAAATGGTTTTACATTTAACAAAAGATGTAATAGTGAGAAGTAATCAAAAAGGTCTTGATTCTAAGATTGAAAGATGAAGAAAACATGCTATCAAATCCATTCAAAACTAACTGAATATCACAAAGGAAAAAGACAACTCTATATCTGAGATAAATTACATCTAAATCTGTTTCAAGTTTGATGACTGGATTTCATTCTTTCAATTCACTTAACAAACAGTTGAGACCTACACTTTGTGTCTGGCACTGTGCCAAGGACCTCAAGTACAGGAAAACTTAGTCCAGTATCTTAGTCCTCTCTCAGCCAAGGACCTCCACTGATTTCTAACCCCTTTTGGAGTAAAAGATTTAGTTACTGTGGAGTGGAATTCAACCTCAGGGCAGGGGAGGATCTCAATTTTAAAATATCAAATAAAAAGGCATGCAGGAATTTTCAGTTGCTCTTTTGAATATATGATAGTTTATGCCTCAACTGAGAAAATAAAGGAGAAAACAGATACTAAAGTGGTGTGATCTCTATTGCCCAACTTGTTAACTCCTTTTTTAATTCCTAGAGTTAGCTCTGAAAAGTAAAATTTACCCTAAAAAGTCAGAGATTTGCTCAGTGAGATTCTAAAATTAAGCTACAAACTTCTAAACTCGAAAAGAGAAGTTCTCAAGTTAGCAAAGTTAGAAAACAGATTCCAAATATCCATTTACAAATAAAGCCTCCAACACAGAGCCATTAATCTAATTTCAGTTCTATACATGATTTATACAACTTTCCCTGGATTAGAACTCCTATAACATAGCAAAGCAACATTCTCAGTAGCAAAAAGGCTCAGCTGAGAACCACCAAAAAAAAACCCCAAAATAAAACAAAACAACAACAAAATCAGTCAGAAACATGAAACAATAAGTAAAGAATTTTAAAATTACTTAGAAATTAAAAATGAGTAAGGAATTAAAATTAATAAGAAATTAGAATGAGAGATAGAAAGACCTGGTATCAGATTAGTCTTCTCATTTAATGATCTGTTAATATCTTTCTGTACACTCATTAAATGATACTGAAGTGATGCCCAGAAAGATAAAGGTACTAATGTCCTAGGAAATACTTTTCAGTTACCAAAACTCAAATTTTACAACTTGAACTTAGATAAAGCATGTTTTGATGATGTCAACCTGGTAATCTGATTCACAAACAGTATGGTGTATTTTTTTTAAATTAGCATTTGTTAACATACTGAAAGTTTTAGGTGGCTCTTACAGCCCAAAGAATGTGGAATCTGAAGACTGAGTTCTGCCAGGTTCTGCCACCTACCAACTATGTAACCTTAAGTAAATAACCAAACCACCCTGAGACTCACACTAACAAACCTCACAAGACTTGAGAGCCAATAAAGAAAATGATATAGTGAATAATACTGTATGACCTCTAAAGCATGGGAAGCTCAATTTCCTCAAAACATTGCAAAACCTACTTTCTGAAAATTAATAAATACTTTAGTCACTTTTTATTATGGATAAGGAATTAAGCATACAAAAGTATAATGCAATGAAATTACATGTAGTTTCACTCAGCTTCAATAATTATAAACTCACGATAATCTTGTTTTCATCTATACTCCACCCATTCCCTATTATTTTGAAGCAAGACCCAGAGATCATACCATTAATTTCCTAAGGGCTAAAATTCAATGGCCTCTTTTCAGTGTATGCACAGGTATATGAAGTCCAACAGAGAGGTGTGAGCAGAAATATGGATTTGAGGGTCCAGTAATGAAATCGAAGAGTTGAAGCTATAGCTTTGGATTAGGCCAAATATCCATGCTTGGGAAACAAGAAGATCGATTCTTTTGGTGCTCTTTAATCGAAAATAGATATAACGTAGAAGTAGATATAAAGACAATTTTTCCATCAAAAAAGAAACCCTGTGGATTTTCAAAGGCCTGTAGAACTTTTATATCCTATGATTTTAACTGTTTTTCTGCCTAAGAAGGTTCCCCTGTATATTAATAGTCACTACTCTAAAGGATTTAACAAATCCTTAAGACATAAATAGACATAATTTATGTAACATCAAATTTAAACACTGATACCATAACCAACCTCAAATCTACTTTTCAAAGTATTTGTTGAGAATCAACAATGTTGTTCCGTGAATATTTTCCTTTCTCCCTAAATTGTATATACCTGTTTTTTACCTTCTTTTGTATGTATAATTCACAAAATTTTTAAAATAAACTTTAAAAAGAAAATATGATTCTCGCATTTAAATAGCTATGACAGATGATGGTGTATCTTATAAGCATTTAGAGCTTTGAACAGACATAAGAATATCTGTGCACTAAAAATATTTCATAAGCTCTTTAGACACCAAGTTGTTGAATAAAAGACCATTTATTCCTACATTTTAATTAACTTTACCCCAAATGTCAAAATTAGTTATGATTTATTTATACTCCACTTCAATCTTGAAAAAAATGTGACTCATGTCCCTTAAATCATAATTTTAGAACCCACTTTAAAAGAACTTCTAATATTTTCTAAAACAGGTTTTATAAGCTGTTCATTAAAAATTAACCTTTGAAAAACAAAGTGTTTATGACATTTGGAATGGAACTTTGTGTCTTTGATTATACTAGCCACCAAGTAAATTATTCAAAGAGGGTAGGAGGGGTACAATTTTTAGAAACACAATAGATGTTCAATATATAAATTTTGATAGATCATCACTGATTAAATTAAGCCTAAGTACTATTTGATTACAAAGAAATCCAAAATATTCTTAAGCATATCCTTATCTTTGAAGTAATAGTCCTAGAAACATGAATGTATAGTTTCATGATTAGAGGAAGGTGTATTCTAGTTGTGAGCACACCATACACTTCTTTGCTTTATTTTTTTCCTAAAAAAAAAACCCTAGATATATTTAATTTCAAATTTGGCTATTTTATGTGACTGCCATTTCAACTAAATTACTGAAGGTTTTTTAGGAAACATTTTTTATTTTTAAAAAAGTATGAAAGACTGCACATAATGTGTTTTAATTAAAATCTAACTCATTTTTAAAGCATGATTAAAGAATCCTTAGGTCAAAATGGCATGTCCCCTCTCCCACAAAAAAATCCAATGTTTTCTTCAGATATCAATAAATATCAACAGGATAAGAGGCATAATTGCTTTTCCAGGAAGCATCCACAAAACACAGCCTCCCTCCTCCACAAAAGCTTCTCTTTTCAAAAAAGTATATTCCAGACAATTACACATTTAATTAAACAGATTCTTTCCTAAAGATAATAGAGATATTTTCTTGCTGTCAAATAAGCAATGCAGTTATTATTTAGTATTCATTTTTAGTTGGTGGTTTCTTTTAGTATTATCGCATATAAATATTCTTTATTAAAATTAATGACCTAATGAGCTTTTTTCTTCTCATTTTGACATTAAAATTTGGGGGGGAAGGGAGAGAAAGTATGGAAAATGTAGAAAAACTTGCTGAGAACTTGTTAGGTTTTCAATTAAGGAATTTTATAAAGATATCTTGTTGCTGTTCTTAAATTAATTCTGCAACAGAGGCCAAGTGATTTTTTTTTGGTATTGAATAGTAATGACACAGATTTTCCTTACCAATAACGTATATATTAACTACATTTAATACATAAGATACATTTTATTTCTGTATCTCTGAAGAAAACCTTAGTGCCTGTCAGTGCCTAACGGCATCAATAATATTAATTCTGCCAAAGGAGCGAATTTATCACTTATTTCACAAATGAAAAAAAGTCACAATTTATCTGTGAAACTACTATTTTGAACAAAAATACAAGAAAAAATAATAATTTACTTTTGACACAAAAATTGAAGCCACTCAGTTCTTTGGTCTCTGTAATGTATCAGGCATGAATTTGCTGACATTCAGTGCCTCTTCACCTGTTTTTCCTTTCACGTTTAATACCCCATAGCTTTGAGGATTTTTTTCTAGAAAAAACAAACCATTCCCATGTCGAGAAAGGTGGTCTCCAATATGCCCTCAGTAGCTACTGAGTAGCTATAGAATACTGAAAAGCTCTACCACAAACGAGGTTACTTCACTCAATCTTTTCAGAGCATCAGCAACTTAATACGGTGCTCTTGAAGTTTTATGATTTCAAAAAAGTTCTTTAAAAATCCCAAATACGACCTATTCTGTAGCCCTAAAGCACCTCGCACATGTTCACTGAAGGGTAGACTTTTCTGCCCCTAAAGAATGAGCAAGAGCACATAGACCATGAGTAGAAAACATGAAGATTTCGTTGAGCCCTCAAAGGGAGAAAACTGTTGACGCCTTAACGGAGCTCAAGGTTCTAAGTTGCTTCATCGCCTTAAATTGCTTCAATTCTAGTTGCTTCAATTGTATCGCAAACACCAAAACGCTAACAACACACTTTTCCCTCAGGCTAGGGGCGAGCTGAGGACCTTTCTGAAAGAACCTGCCTCTAACAGGTGGCCAGGCCTGGAGGGCCCTGACGCGCTCCCGCCGCCGCGTGAGCGTCCTCATCCCGCCCCGGCCCGCCACCTGCGCGGTGGCCACGCACCTTCCCCGTCCCACCAAGCTCCCGCGTCCTGAGGTGCCCCAGCGCCTTGCTGGCTCCCCGTTTCCACTCAGCGCCGCGGGGCCTCGGCGCAGGCTGAGAGGCCCCAGGAGAAGCACGTGCCTCTCCTCTAGGCCTCGTTCCCCCGGGCGGGAACTCCCGACGGGCCTCCAAGAGCCTGGCCTCCGGTCCCTGTCTGCCAAAGTACGCAGGCGAAGGAAGGTTCTAGAAGCTGCCAAGTGGCTGGGCCACAGGGACGCTTCCGACCTACGCGGACGCAGCCTCGGCTCAAAGTGTTAATTTCTGAAACGTCCCCGACCGAGTAGAACCAAACAACAAATACGAAGAAACTGAGGCCCAGAGGGCAGGGTACCTTGCTCCAGAGGCCATACAGTTGTCCGCGCGGGTGCAGAGCCGGGTCTCATGGTTTCATTCCACCGCGCAGCCTGGAGGATCGCTCGGCCGCACCGAACCCGCCTCAGGGAACTGCGGGTCGGAGCAGCCCAGCACCTGGGCGTCGAGCAGTTCTGGCGGCTCCTGCGCGAGCCAGGAGGGGCCCCGGGGGCGGGCCAAGCAGGGTCGTCTGAGGAGAGCGCCCGAGAGGCCTTGCGGCCCCGAAGCCCCGGCCCGTGTCCCAAGGGCTGGAAGCCTCCCTGCTCTGGACGCCGGCCTGGGTTCCGCCGAATGTGCGGGCCCCGCACTTTAGGGGCCACAGCACAGCCGGGCCTTGCACTCCGAATATCCCTCCGCGGGCGGCGCCGCAGGGCCAGGCTCCGCCGGGCCGCGGCTGCGCCCTCCTGCGGACCTTTGCGGAGTCGGGATGCTGGGCTTAAAGTAAGGAGATGCAGTGCGCGGGAGCCGGGCCTACGGAGTCCGGAGAGAGGACGCGGCCGAGAAGGCTTTTCTCCAGCCGGGGCTCGCAGCCCCGACCTTGCTCGGCGCGGGACCCTAGAGGGACGGGTCGTTCTCCAAACCCGGCCTCACGCAGTATCCTCAGGTCTCACACGAAATAAAAAGAATAGGGTGTGTTGGTCACTTCGCAGGAAACTTTTCGTTGTTTCCTTATTTCCTTCCCGCCCTTGGACAAGTTGAGCAGCTTCTCAGTCTTAAACCCAGGAGGTTTCAGACCAAACAGACCCTGGACTCCGGGTTTTCTGGGGAATCATCCCATCCATACCCACCCCACCCCCATCCCACCCCACCCTGTCTTCCTCGGGGAAAGGTGGCAGTGTCCTTACGAAACCCTGATGCAACCCTGGAGTCTTCTTCCCCTGCCAAAATGAAAAGCGTCCCTGTCGACTTTTCTAGATTTTGTGTTTGCGTTTTAGAGAAACTTCACAATACGGACAAAGATATTTTGGCTACTTCTGGCATGGCCTGAGGGTTTAAAGGGACATATTAGCACGTGGAAGCGATGACTCGGATTCCCTCCAGTCTCCAGGAAGCCACCCGGGACAGCTCAGCAGAAAGGAAGATTGTCTGCTGCCAACATGCAAGACATGGATCAGTTTTTTGTCGTTTTGTTTTCTTTTCCTTTTTGGCTCAGCTCTGTGAGCATTACAGAGCTATCCTTTCCCGCCTCCCGACCCTCTTCCCCTCCCCCTCTTCTTTCTGGTGCAGGCAATTAGGGTGAAGAAATCAGTGCCAGGCTCCTGCCTCTGAAGAGAAAGGAATTGCTTCGGGAATTGAGTCCTGACACCTGTCTCTGTCCTGGATGGAGAGAGGGGATGCAGGGTCAAAACGCCTGGGGGAAGAGGCCGGGCTAATCGGGAGAGGGGACCCTCCTAAGAGAGCGTTTCTGGGGACTCCTCTTGCCACGCCTTCCCACCTCATCCTTTGGCCTCCAGCTTCACACAGGTTATTAACACGCGGGTTACTAACACGCGAGTTTCCCTCTTTTTGGTTCCCCCCACCCTAGACCAGGACCTGGGCTGGAATCAGAAGAGCAACACTGACAAGCCGTTCATTAATTTGCATTTATTTTGGGGAAATAATGTAGATAAAGGGGGAGGAAGGGGACTGCCTTACATTTCAACAAGTAATTTTCGATCTTCACGTCGGACAAATCAAATTTACAAATTACTTTCCCACCTACTGGACGAAACGGCCAAAGCCAAAACTGATATACAAGCGCGGGCTCTCCGCAGGTTTCGGAGAATGAAGGTGCACTAAAAACTCACTAGACAAAACAGGGCTGTTAAAAGAGATAGAAGCTGACAGAGGAATTGGAACCAGGTTTTGGGGCCTGGATTTGTTTGTTTTTCCATAATGCTGTATTTTTAAATTTTAGTTTAGTTTTGTTTTTGGCCTCTAAATAGGAACTGCTATCTTGTGCTTAGACCTGGTGAAGGGCTCAGTCCTGCGCGCCGCCCAGCCCCTCCCCTGCGCCCTGACTTGGCTATTTCCTCCACACCCCCAGGCCCTCCCAATCCTCTGCGCGCAGCTTCCAGAAACCAAACGGTTCTCTTTAATAAATACACAGAGGGAGGAGGTGTGAGCGGGCAGGGAAGCTTTGCAACAACTGAAAAAGTAAAATCTCCATCGTTTGAAGAAGAGAGGAAGGGAGACAGAGGGAAAATATTTTTTGCTTTTGTTTATATATAGTGTGTATATATATATAAGCTGTATATATCTTAAAGTTCTATTTCTTGGGGGCTAGGACGAGATATACTCAGTTCAATCAACAGAAACTAAAAAGTTTAAGTGGTCCCTGGAACGGACCTGACTATGTACAGCATTCCCTCGGAGGCGGAAGCCTGAGCCAGTTCTACGCAGGGCGGGGCTGTGCGCGAGAGGCTAGGGGCTCGCTCCTCCCTCCGGCCTCGTCCCAGCGCATCCGGCTGGGGAGGAGGAAATGCCGGGAAGCTCTGGCCTGCAGGCAGGGAGCGGGGCTGAGGGCAGCTGAAGGGGTTGCAGTCTGCACGCGAGCAACACTTAGTGGTGGTTTTGATTTGGAGTAAAGTGTGGGTGCACTCCAATGGGCAGACATGCCAGTTAGTGACTCCAGTGTCCAGAAAGAATAAATTAAAGTGTAGGGCTCAAACAGCAAGTCAGAGTGAAGAGCCTCCGAAGGCTGCAAGTGCATATCTGTCCAGAAAGATTGGAAGAGGGTGGCTTAGGAGTTCATTAGGGTTGAGGGCAGCACGCAGCTCTCCCGTATAGAACTTGTGGGCCAAACCGAAGCACCAGTCCCCTCATCCAAGAGGTGGTCAGGGTTTGCACATCCCTCAAGCAAGTGGCATTAAGATGAGGGCGGCAGTGCAGGCAATGGGTATCTTTTGGGGGCATGAAATTTCAGGTCTGGAGAAGCCGAGGCAAAGGCGGGCGGTGCAGCAGCAGCAGCAGCAACAATAGGACGGGGACCATGGAGAGCGCAGGTAGTTGCGTTTCTTCTCTTCCTCCCACTCCGGAGCTCACAAGACCTGGAACCGCCATGAGGCTTGGTCCTTATAGTCCAGACAGTCAGGAGAGTTGAAGTTGAGTTTCCAAGCGGAGGAAGCGGCAGCGGCGCCAGGCTCCTTGTAATCCAAGCAGTCGGCAGAGTTGAAGGCGAGCCCTGAGCCTCCGTAGCCCTGGTGGTGGTGGTGGTGGTGGTGGTGGTGGTGGTGGCCTGAGGACTGGCTCAATGGGTGGTGCGCGTGGGGATGGTGGTGATGGTGGCTAGCCATGGAGGAGGGTGCCATAGGGCTGAGCTGGTGAGGGTGGTGGTGCGAGTGCATGGGCGCCAGATATGAGCTGCAGTCCACTCCGCCAAAGTAGGAAGAGGAGGGAGCGGGGTAGCCCTGGCCATAGCTGCCGCCCTGTCCGTAGGACATGGGATAGGAGGCTGCGGCTGAGGCGGCGCCTGCGGCTACCGAGCGCTGCATACATGATGCGTTGCTGGGCGCGGCCAAAGGCTCGGGCACCGATACAGACGCCGGGGCTGAGCCAGGTGAAATGGAGGCCGGACTCCAGATGGACGAGGCAGCCGGCGTACTCAACGACGACGGGACTGCCACCGCCGGGTTCCCGCCCAGGCCTGCAGCCGCTGCAGCCGCCGGGTTGGCGGAGGCGCTCGATCCCGAGCTAGAGGACGAGGCGGAGCTGGACACAGCGGGCGGCGTGAACTGGCCGCTGCTCTCCGAGCCCGAGCTCTCCCGCACAGGGGAGGACTTCTTCTTGGCGGGGCGACTCTTGGTCCCGCTTCCGCTCTGCTGCTGCTGGCGGCATTTGGCTCGGCGGTTCTTGAACCAGACCTGCAGCGGGCCGGGTAGGGGAGAGTGTGTTAGGGGAGAGTAGAGCTTGCCACTCCTCCGCCCCTTAGACTACCACCTGGCCTAGGATTCGCATCCCTCTCCTACCGAGGCCTCACACACTCCCTATCTCCGGCCCCGCCAGAGCCTACGCCTGCGTTCCCAGCTCCTCCACCTTCCCCCTCCTTCTGCTCAAAGACCTTCCACTGGCGAAGTAGGGATGTGCACCTCCCCACCCCCAGCGCAATTCTGCCCTAAGGCGGAACATTTGCGTCTGTCCAGCCAGAAGTTCAGCCATCTCTAAACTGCTGCTGTTGGCTGTTTCCCAACAGCCCCTTATATATTTGGAGGCCCTGTCTTCGATGAATAGAGCTCAGGAAACTACAGAGAGGCTCAGGGCAGGCCGCAGAGTGCGGGACAGTCACCAAGTCTGAGGCCTGAGCCACTATTTCCCTGGAGGCCTGATGCTGGGCAGGACGAGAATTTGGGTGGGAGCAGGAGCAAGGCCTGGAGGCTGAATAGAGGCAGTACTCGGGGGACTAAGGAAGGAAGCCTGGGCAGAATTTCGTTGGACTTCTTGGATCCAAATGAGGAACCAAATAGTACAGTCATAAAGTTTTCACTCCTCTTGGAAGGCCCCCGTATATGGCATGGCATTCCTGGTTCTTTCTCGAGCCTCCAGGAAAAGAAGGCAAGATAAAAGGCCTTTGAGGAAAGCTCTGAGTTATAATCCGAACACTGTCTTCGGGCCGCATTCAGTGCAAAAACAGAAACAGCAAAGCTGGTAGCCAGGTTTTGCGTTCGTCATCCTCTCCGGATAAAAGAAATGTCTAATCAAACTGGCGCCACCTGTGAAGTGCACTCCCAGACAGGGCACCAGGCTCCAGCCAAGCCCCACTCTTCCATTTCCAGGATCCCCTGGATGCATGGCAAGGGCAGAAGCAGAATTCAGGACCCCGAAGGAAACAGTCAAGTCTTGGGGAGACCAAAGAATCAGGGGCAAGTGTCGGGCCCTCAGGTCACATTACCTTCTGGAGCCTCGCCTGTCCTCCTGCAACCCTAAAAAGGACTTTGGATAGCGAAGGCGCCCCGGGGCCAAGGGTCGAATCCAGAGCTAGTTCGTTTATTTTGCCCCTTCTTCCAGGGCCCAGCGCTAGGGGGAGTCTGAGAGGAGCTGCCCAGCCTGTAAGCCCGCCCCCACAACAGACCAGGCCCTCTCCGACCTGCCCCAGACCAATCTCTCAGACCCTGGAGCCTCGGGCGCGCGCACCTGGACTCTGGATTCGGGCAGGTTGATCTTGAGCGCCACCTCCTCGCGCATGAAGATATCAGGGTAGCGAGTCTTGGCGAAGAGCGCCTCGAGCACGTCCAGCTGCGAGCGCGTGAAGGTGGTGCGCTCCCGCCGCTGCTTCCGCGGGGTGGCTGAGGGGACACGCGGGGGCGCCTCGGGTCAGTGGTGGCCACGCGGACTCGCGTTAGAGGACGCGGACAGGCCCCTGGCAGGCCCTGAACCAGGTCTTTGCAAAAGAAAGGCGAGCTCCAAGAAAACAAACAAACCAAAAAACAAAACAAAACCAAAAAACAAAAACATCCCACCTCCGGGAGGTCGAACCTGACAGGCTATAGGTGGGAGAAAAAGCATGTGTGCGATAGGAAGCTAGTGTCTCCGACACTCCAGGGTTGCCCCCTTTCCTGACTCTCAGAGGTTAAGAAAGGGGAAGTTATACAATCGTTCTTCCTTCACTGCCCCCATCAACACTCTCCCTGGCTGGAAAGGTGGGGGAGGGGTGTGCAGAGACATGTCCTGGAAAACACTTTCCGAGTTAATAAATGGGGATGGAGTGGGAGCTAGAAAAGCAAGCCAGGATTTGGCTCAAGCCGTCCACATCAGCGGTGCAAAAGTTGGTGCAGGCCACCGGTCTAGAGGACAATTTAGTTAGGGAGGGAGAATCGCTCTTCCTCAGCTCAGCCAATCTCTACACAAGGCAAGCTCAGCCTTTCCTGCCAGAGCCTAGCAAGTGTCCAGATTCCTCATTCAAGATAGGGGGAAAGGCAGAGATTCACACACAAGCCCCCCAAAAGCCACGCATGGGAAATGAATCCTTAGGGAAATGAGCCCTGTGCCCATTGCCGGTGCTGCCAGGCCTGGAGGGTGCCCGTCGCAACTCAGGCCCTCCTCACCGACCACCGACTCTGCCCTGCAAGCCTGCAGCGTGCCCTGCATTGTAAGCAGACTAGGTAACCGGCACCCTGGACCTGCTAGCCGACAAAGCTTGTGCTCAAACCCGGGAGGCTGGGGAACCCCAAGATTTGCAGGGGCCGGTGCTCACCCGGATAGCCCACGGAGGGGTGCAGAAGGTCCATGGCCGGCCCCGCCAGGCCCAGTCCGTTCATGCCGTATGGAGGTTGTTTGAGGTAAGACATCATGCTAACAGCTGGGTGGAGGCGCCCCGACGGATCCAGGGGGCCGGGGCGGGCGCAGTGCGGGGCTCCCACCGCGCAGTCTTTCAGCCTCTGTTGTGTCTGGGGTCCCTGCCTATGGAGACACGAGATACACCAAACCGTCATCGGAGCCATCGAAGCCATATGGCTTCCTGGTCTTGTCGGGGGCAAGGAACCACGAAATGCGGAGGCTACGCAGCCCATGGAACTGCGCAGGGCGGTCAACTCGGCTGTACAAGGCCTTAGCCCAAAGACAAGGATTTCTTTGAAAAGTAAACTTTGCTGGATCGTCATCACCTCTTTTCGGGCTTGGAATGGGCCAGACACTCGTAGAGTGTCGCTAGGAGTGAGGAGAGGTTAAAAGCGGGGCCAAGCTTGGGAGCTCAGAGCCTGGACCGCGGAGTGTGTAAGGTCCCAAGTCTAGGCAGAATTCTGGTCGGATGGGAGGCCGGCTTCACACTGCATAAGCAAACGTTCACTTGGCGCCCGGGCAGCCCAGAGCACGAGCGGTTGTTTCGTTCTGTTTCAAACGTTTTTGAAAAATGGGACGAACAGGTACAATCCAGAGAGCCAAAGTGAGGCACTGCAGAGGGCTAGCAGCACCTGGGGCCTCCCCGGGACTCACTGCCTACTTGAGAGAGTACGTTCCTTCCAAGGTCCCAGCCGCAGAACCCACAGTCACCCTTCCAGTTGACCTCTCTGTGCCCAGCCGCTGAAAATATCGCTCACCCGGAATCCCGCCCACACCTCATCCGAAGTTAAGGGCCCAGGTCCCGCAGAGGCGACCATAAGACGAAGAAGGGGCCACTGAACAGGTGGCGGATCTAAGACGCGGCCCGAGGTCACGGGCACCTTGCCAAAGCCGCAGGCCCTTCTTCGCCAACGCAAGCCGGTCCTTCTTCCTGCCAGGTCCTGGCTGCGGACAATAGGGCAACCAGAGGGGTCTAAAAGGTGACCCGGACAGCGCCCCGAAGGGTCTCAAGGATTTGGGAGGCCTGAGAGCAGTAGGTCTGGTGCCTTCCCTGCTTTTCCTACTAGCTGAACCCGCGGCCCTTGGACCCGATCGGGACTAGAGAACTAGGCCTCGGCGGCGTAGCTCGCGCTGACCCGGGCTGGAAGGTCGAAGCCTGGCTTCCCCAGTTGCCCCAAACCTGAGGGGCTACAGTCAGGGGTCAGGTAGTGGTGCTAGGGAAGTGGGACTAAGGCCTCAGAGCACCTGTCGCTTCATCCCGTTTCACAGGAACTCAAATCAGATCTGGGACGCGAGCGAGGAAGTTCAGGGAAATAAGTTATAGCTGAAGAAGCCTCTAGCTCCTACCCCCGGAACCCATGGCCTGGGCCGGGGAAACCCAGTTTGCAGGGAAGGCGACGGAAGGGAAACACCCGGGGCTCTTGGGCCTAAGGAGAACGGGAGTCGGCCACGGCGACTCTGCTAGGCTGCAGCATGAGTTTTCAAGTACTTTCTTCAAACTTAGCACTTTTGCTCGGTTACTTCGGCGGAGGCGGGGGAGGGGAGCGGGGCCGCAGCAGAACTCTGGGGTCGTCCGAGCACCAAGAGGAAAGCCAGGCCGCTCCCCAACCCTGCCCATGTGCGGGGGTCCTGGGAAGCGGGCACCCTTTTGAGGAGGGGGAGGCAAGAGCAACCGACGAGTTCGTAGAGTCCCGGGCGGCCCGCGGCTTTCTCCTTACCTGCCTTCAGCTGAGGGGGCCGCTCACCATCTACCTCGCGCCCTCACACAGACCCGCCGGGCAGCCAACCTGCAAAACAGAGCGGCACAGGAATTACCTGCCGGGCTGGGTGGTTGGTCTAGGGCCCCTGGATTTCTTTCTTTCCCCAACTTCCCTCCTCCCTTTCTCTTTTTTTCCAGTGGCTTTGTGCGTGTCCCTCCAGGTTTCACTTTACTGCACACTTTGTTTGCAAAACCCTATAGACTCCCGAGAGACTATCTCGCCCGGGACCGCGCCGAGGGGCCCGCAAGGAGGAGGATGGGGGTGAGATGGGCAGAGTTGGGAGGTGGCTCGCGGTTGCCGTTGCACTCTGTGCAACGTGGAGGAGGTGGGGGCTAGGGAAGTCCTGCAGAGGCACTTTGCAAACTAAATAAATCAAGCAATTTACCTTGTCGGAGTGGCTTGTCTTGCCCGGTTGTTTAGGTGATTGGAAATGTAGCCTGATGAAGATTGATCACCTTTCTACTGCCCTCCCCGGGTATGTGAACGCGAGGTGAGTGCGTAACGGGGCGAGGCTGCCAATCCCCGGCCCCGCGCGGGCTGAGTGACAGGGAGCCGGGCAATGGCAGCACGAGCCGGGGGTTACCTCCGCGCGCCCCCGCCCTCCCCCGCCCCCTGCACCCCGCCCTCACAGCCCGCCCGCCCCGCCCCGGTCGCGCGCTAACTCCGGAGCTCGGCTGGCAAACGCCGCGCAGAGCGAGGCGAGGAAGGCGAGAGCAGTGCGGGAGCCCAGGCCGCTGAGGGGGGACGCTGGTCCCGAGGCCGCCCCGAGGCCCCCGCCCTTCTCTCGCCCTTTCGGCGCCCTGGAGGGAGTGGCAGAGAGAGGAGGCGAGGTGCTGGAGAACCGGTTCCCTCGCTCTCCCGCGCACCACCCTGCTCGGCGGCTGGGTTGGGGAGCGAGGACCCGGGAGCCGCAGGCTGGAGGGGAACGGGTCCCTGGCCCCCTCTCAGAGCCGCCAGCCCCAGCGTCTTCATTCACCGCGCCACGACCTGCAGACGGACGCCGCGGGCCGCTGGTGTTGGCACAGACTACTTTGCCGAGCGCGGGAGCAGCTCCGAGTGCGCAGATCCTGCCTCGGCGCCTCGGGACTCCTGCGCCGGGGAACAGCACCCGCAGGGCAGGCACCGCCACTTACCTGCTCTTCGGCGTCTCCTGGGGTTCCCAGTCCCCACGAAGGCTGTGTGCAAATCTTAAACGCTTCTTCAGAAATGTTGGCGCCCAGAGTCCCCTCCCCCTTACACACACTCTCTACTTCTGAACCGAAAGATTTGGATAGGAAACTTTCTCTTTCCCGCTGTCTCCTTCCCAGTCTCCTACCACGGACAATCTGGTGGAAAACGTGGGCACAGACCCCTGACCTCAATTTCTTTCCCACATGCCGCAGGAGCCTCCTTGAGGCCATCTCCCCGGATTGTTCGTACTGGCGAAGCCCATTTACCAGCCCCCCAAAACCTTCTCAAACACGTCTACCTGGGTGGACTTTTCAAAGCGCAAAAAAAGTGTTTTCGCCTCAACCCTGAACAAGGCAATTCATTTAAATGGCAACTCCTCCTGAATATTAGGCACGACTTTACTCCCTTTCGAGGAAATCCTACCGCTTCTTCCTAATCCCCCCTTCCCTCCACCCCAATGGGCAGAGTGAAAAGTTTGAACGGGAATAAGTGTGAGGGCGAGTCAAGGAGCCGCCGGGCGCATCGCGGTGGGGAGCGCTGGCGCTGCTGGGCCGCGGGGTCCCGCACCGAGAGCAGACGGGGCGCGGGGCAAGGAGTGGAAAAGGAAGGGGAGCCCGCTGAGTGAAATGGGGCCGCGGCCGCCGCTCATCAAAGTGCTTTCCCCCTCCCCCAAGCGACACTTTCCTTTGGAGTCCGAATAAAATACGGTAACAGAATATGATGGAGGGCACACTGTTTCCTTAACTGCTTCTCAAAGGACCCGGGAGATCTTCTTAGGACCTTTAATAAGGCTTTGGTCGGTTCTTTTGTTGATCCCTCAAAATCAACTCCTTCTAATTGAAGTTGGAGCTGAAAGCGAGCTAATGTTCAAAGAAAGTGGCCGCCAGACTAACGAAATTACATTTTTTTTTTTTGACGATGAGGGAACATCTAATCAAAGGGGCCAAAGAGGAGGGGTGGGAGCGGGGAAGTATGAAGGAAAAAAGGTTTTTACAAGATCCTTCTCTGGTTCACAAAAGTCAGCGACACGGGCGCTTCTCTCCAGAACAAAGACACCGCGGCCCAATGACAAAAGGGAGAGAAAGAGAGAGAAAACAATAAAAGAACGAGAGAAAAGGGAAAACATGAAGAAGAAAAAAAAAAAAGCCTTAACAGGAAAAGAAACTGCGCAGAGCGCAGCGCTGACCCAAGCGGGGACACACCTTAGGCTCGCGCAGGCCCCCGCGGGGAGTAGGCAGCGAGGCCCCGGGCTCCGAGACCCCGAGATGTGCGGATATTTAAAGAAAGAAACGAAATACACCCTCGCCATCAGTTTTGGGGAAAGGCGCGGGCTGGGGTGCACTAGTTTGCGAGAGAAAGTATGCGGGCGCCCTGGGGTGAGCTTCGGGAATGGGGGGTGCTCTGCGTCCCTAGCCCTGCTCTGTCCTGGCCCTGGCCTGCTCCCAGTGTGCCTGCGCCCAGTGTGCCGGGACCTCAGTGCGTGCCTGTCCTGCCCGCCGCCCCCAAACTTTCGCACTCCTGCCTCCTTCCAGCCCTGTTTCGGCTGCAGCTGCCGCGCGGGGACGAGGTCTGGCGTGGCGAGGTGGGGTGGCTGTACGCGCTGGAATGTTCTCAGGCAGTCCCCAGGGCCCACCACGCGGGATCCCGGCGCTTTCGATTCCAGATGCTGCTGCGGTCTCTGGGAAGTTGGGAGGTATCAAGTAGCAGGATTCCACCCTCCCTCCCCCCGCCCCATGAGAGTATTTATCTAATCCCAAATTGCAGGCGAATTTTCTTAATGCTCAACCCATAAAACCTCGGGATTAAGGGAAGAAAAAGAGCGAAAGGAGAGGGGAGAGGGAGGAGAGTAGAGAGGGAGAGACTGAGATGAAAGTTTCTTGAATGCGGCGTAAAGGACTGAGGCAGCCGTCGCTAGGCAAATGTCCAGGTGGGAGATGCTGGGCCAGAAGCCGCGACCGTTCCAGCAACCGCCCCAGCTCGGGGAGCGGATGAGGGGGCATCGCCCGGGGAGGGAATGTGGATCCAGCTCGAGGCCCCAGGGCCGGGGAGGAGGCGTGGGAGATGGCTCTAGCATCCAGGTGACCCCGAGGCCGGGCCAGACTCTGGAGGACACTTAGGACAGGGGGAGGGGTTTGGCTCCGGGGCCGTGGGATCCTGGCCAGGGGCGGAAGTTCTGCACCCGTTGGGGGGCTGTGCCCAAGCCAGCCCGCTGCCAACAACACTCCTCCTCGGCGACCCTGGGGCCCATAGCTTCGTTTACCGCCGTGCGGGCTTTCGGGTTCCCGGCCTCTCGGCATACCGGGCTCGCGCCTGCGCCGGGGAAGCAACCTCTGGGCATCACGCGACAAAATCCGGACGCGGCGCCCTCGCCATGGGCCTGACCCCGCTGGTCCCCGGGGGCCGCGCTCCGCCGCCGCTGCGGGGCGTGCGGGCGCCACAGAGCAGCCCAAATGGAAACCCCGCGAGGCTCGGGGGACTGAGGCAGGAGGGGCAGGCAGAGGGGCAGCAACTCTGGGGCTAGCGAAGGTTTGTCATTTGGCAGGTCGGGAGCGGTTTGGAGGAATCGCCTCTCTGCTAGGCTCCTCGGGAAGGAAGGTTCCCCGAATCCGAATCCGGCGTAAATGGAGTGGGTGACGCCGGCCGCCCAAGCCCCAGGCTGCTCCCGGCTGGCGGTTTCAGTTTGCCCGCTTTCCTGAGGTTAGAACCGGGTTCTGAGAGCCTCCCCCGAGAGCGGCAGCTCCCTCTGCTCCCCTGCTCGAATAAAAAGGGCGAATACCCGATTTTTTAGTTCCAATAACTTTTCAATAACTTCTTAAAATTCTTGTCATGAGTAAATTATACTGTAGCAACGTTTTATCATTTTGAAAGACCTGAAATTGAATGTGGCTGAATTCTTTTCGAATTTGTGTACAGATATTTGTATGATATATGTACATATATGCGTGTATATGTGTATGTATGAACTAGGCTAACTTATAAATGCTAGAAGACTGTTTTATCTGTCTCCAGACTTGTTGAACGAGCTTTCTTTGTTTCGGACGCCTCTGTAGAGGAGTGATGGAAACCACCATAAAATTGCCATTTTTTTCTGTAACCTAGAACTTCTTGTTAAAAGTTCTCTTTCTCTCTCGCATCTCATACACACACACCTGCACACACTTAACCCTCCCCCGCCCCTCGAACAATAACCCTCTTCCTTTCTCTTAAGCACCTACCGACTCGAGGGTTATCAGAAGTCACAGTTCTTCCTCATGAGTGCAAAATTGTAACAACTGAAAATAACAAGATACTAGCATTTTTTTTCAGTGCTGTGAAATCACAAATTTCCTCAAATCTTTAACAGAGATGACCCTTTAAAAGATGAGAGTTTATTACCCTGGTTAAGAAAATATGACTAATTGCTTTTCAGTTCGCATTCGTGTGTCAGCAGGGCCCCTCTGGGGTGGTGTATTCAGCTCCAAATACAGCCCAGTATCCTGCCCTGTATTCAAGAGGACCTTTTTTCTCCCACATGAAAAGTCTTATGAATACAAAAACTTCTCCTCCAACCAGTGTCAAGTTTTCATTGCAAAGAAGTAGCAGCAGTGTTTAAGGTAAGAAAGTTTCTGCTTTTATTGAAAATTTATATATGACTCAGTACTGTAATAAATAAACAGATAACCATTTTCACAAAAAAAAGTGCTATGCTAGTGAAGAAAATATTAATTGGAGGATTTACTCATAGTGGCAAGACAGACTTTTATCAATACAGAATAAATATTAACAGCATTCTTGAGCCAATTTTGAGACCCAACAAAATGTAGGAACCAAGCTAGATGTAATAAATAATTATCCAGAGAAAAAGATGGCGCATTCTCAGATGATAAGACTGTCTTTGTAAACTGATGCATGTCAATTAGTCCCATCCTTACAGTTCACCTTCAAATCACAAGACTTGTCTCAGGCTACGTTAAAGGACCATCCTCTGAAGAAAGCAGAGGAGAACTCTTATTATCCTTACAGTGAAATGCAAAACAACTGCAGAAAATCCCACTGGTAAATGGAACACAGTTTAATAAGTAAATTGAATATGATCTAACTATAAAATTTAGGTAACAGAGTCAGTGTTACATATGACAGGACTGGAAAAAAAATCATTCATGACATTTTCCTTACCATTCCCCTTAACCCCCCTCCCACCCCTTGTTATGCTATTAACAACAAAAATGTTTTAAAAATTTCCTCCCATCAAAAAATGAGGGAAAATAATGAGAGAAGAGTTTATTTTTTCTTCTTTGAATAGTTTCTTGAACATTCCCAATACCAATCACTCACAAGATGTCTGTGCAAATCTACTTCACATGATTTCAAGGAAATGATTAACAACACACAAAAAAAATCCTTAAAGAAAGCTACTTCGGAGTTCTGTATATTATTGGGAAAGGAGGGAGGAAAACGGGTGGTGGTGGTGATAAAGAAGTACAATCCAGCCAAACTAAATGTTAGAAGTTTTAAAACAATGAGTCTGACTTTTCCTGGTCTGGGGACCCAAGACTAATGTTGGACAAGATTCTGGTCCAGCTGCTACTGAAGAACACATTTCTCTTCTTTCTTGGCCATCTTGCCTTTGTTTTGCTCCAGAGTTCGTTCCAAATGCTCATCTTCTTCTTCGGCCCTGGAAGTCAAACAGGAAACCAAATTATTTTTCTTCGTGGAGGGCAGGTCAGCGGTCCTCTCTCGCCCCACATTCCGAGCCCCAGAGGGAATGGGGATCGAAGGGCCGGAGGGAGGCTGCCACGGACAACCCAAGACCTCTGGAGTGAACTTTCCGAAAACTTCTCGGCCCCTCAGCAGGCGGCAAAGCCTGGACCCCGACCCCACCACCCACTTACTGCTTCTCCTGCGCGTCCAGATCTCTGACTAGTGCGTCACGCTTGTCCACTAGGGCCACCAGCTCATCCAGCAGCAGTTGCTCACGTCGCTTCTGGGCCTCGGTTTTCTGCCAGTCTGCAGAGGACGGGAGGCTCGTTACCCAACCGCAGGGCCTCCGCACAACCGGCCCCCCACCCCACCCTGCCCTCCCCTTCCCGCGTTTTCCAGTTCCCTTGTATTTCTCTTCAAACCATATAGTGTTTTATGGGGAGTTTGGCCGTTGTGGTGAGGATTTCACCCCTAAACCCTACTTCTAAATATTTTTCGTAGATGGAGATAGCTACCGCCGGGCTGGAACATGTAAGAGACCTGGTGCGCGCTGGTGGCCACTCGGAGGTGCGCACCTGATTTCAGCCAAAGTGGGGGAGGGAGAGCTGGAGGCCCAGAAGAGGTCGGCCCGAGGGTTGGCGGTGGGGGATACGGGTAAATGAGGAGGCGGGAAGCAGAGATGGGCGATAAAATCATTCTGAAAAGGCTAGAGCCTCTGCCTGAGAACCTATCCTCCTCCCCCACCCCCACGCTCACCCCATACAGCCCATTCTTCGCTAATTTCCTCTTCGCTCTATTTTAGCAGTTGGATGTATCTCACACTGGGCGCCATATGCTTCACAATAACTTTAAAAGTAGTGAATCGGCTAATTAGCATTTTTCTTTGAAGTAAAAAATAAATTTGCTCTGCAATATTACACTGCAGCTCTCGATCGCATCACAGCCAGTTTTCTTTTGGAGAGGTTTGCTGGGTGGTTTCAAATCAAAGCACTTCTGCAGAGGACAAATTACATACTTCTTTTTGAAACCCTATGTTAAGGTTGGAAAATCCGATGGGCAGTGCTCCTTCCCCGGGTAGGAGCAGTATTTTGAAGGTTTTTAGGCCCCAATAATATATTTCCTAATCTTTGCTGGTCTGATAATTTCCTTAAGATGAGCAGCAGTTTCGTTTAATAAAAACAGGACCAAATCGAACATTTAAAGCACTTTTTGAAACCAAAGCAACTGCTCTCTGGCCAGACTGTAAGGGCTTGTAGCTGTCAATCAACCCCCAGTCTACCCCGCCTCCCTCATTAGGAAGGTAAACAATGAAAAGAAGAAGTAGATGATGAGGCAGATAGCCGAACAAATGAGGACCTAGAGGGAAACAGGACACCAGCTTTAAAAAAAAAAAAATCTCTGGCCACTGACTCATGTAGCCCCCTCCCCCAGCAAATGCACTTTCCAAAAAAACAGAGGGGAGTGCAATCCTTTCTGGTTTCTCTCTTCTCTCTCCATTGCCCAGGGCAATCATGTTAAAACTCACATGGCTGGTGCTTATTCAGATAAACCTAACAATGCACACCGCTGGTTACCATGTGAATCTTCACAAACCACACAAGAATGTGCTGGTTCAAATCCCTCCGACCCCCTCCAAAGCAAAATTTATTCAAGACAGCAAACTGCTCAGCAGCTTTATGAAAGCAAATGGTGCTAGAGGGAATTCTATCTTGAATTTACAAATTAAAAATTAGATGCATCATCATGCAATAAAGGTTAGAATAGCAGCAAAAAGCTGGAACGGCTTATTCTATCACTATTCCTTTCATTTTAAGCTCAAATACATACACACATACATATGAAACATGCCATATATTAATTACCCACATTTGATACAAAACATCACACAAATCATTACATTAAATAATTGGTCACATTACATTAAAAAGAAGTGAAATAGTCTATGGCATAGAGAGGAATTAAGAAATGATTACTACGTAAAGTTTTTTTCTAAATGTAAGAATTTAAAAAATAATAATGAAACACCAAAATTGAAGAAAAGCCATATCTATCACAATTTTATTCCTTGGATTTAAATGTAACTGAGGTCAGGAATGCTGGACAATTTTCTAATCTGGTTCTTGTTCTTAATCAGTTTCATTCTACACAGCAGATAAATTAATAGTCTCCAGGTGGGAAAGATTCTAAAGGTCATCTAATTTCAGGTAACTGTAGTTCTAGAAATATTAACTCAGAGAAAAACCTGCTAAATTTGTAAAGATTTGTAACTAAATTTTATAACTAGTAAGATTACCAATTTTGATGAATATTAATTTTTCCATTTTCAACTTCAATAAATCATTCTTATTATAAGCCTAATTTATAATTCTTTACTTCCAAAACATGGTGACAAGAGCTTTACTACTGGAAAATAGATTTTCTCCACTCTAAACTTAAAAAATGTAATTAGGTTGAAAATTATAAAAATTTTTAAACAAAGAAAAAATAAATCTTAATAGCAGACAATCTAAATTATTCCTTCTCCGCACTTGGCCACTTTTAAGGTTTTAATTAATAATTAGAGACATCAAAATTTCTTTGATTAAAAAAAGGTTTTATCAGTATGGATAAGAGAGAAAATACTTTTTTAATCCCTGAAGTATTAATTTTTAAAATCTTCACTTTCTCCCAGCTCAATAATGAAATTTCCCCAAAACTGTAACAAAAACATTTTAAAGTTATGAATTTTTAGGTAATTTTCATCATTTTGTCACAATTTAACTGACATTGGAATTTAAAATGTTCCAGCATAAATTTATAGGATTTTTCACATTAAATCTATCATTACTACATTAATATCTATCTACAAATTATCAGTCAAATTGTAGAGAAAATACCTACGTGCAGTGAACAGATTTTACACTTGCAAAACTACTTTTACTTTAGATTTGCTTTCTAATGGGAGCAAATTTCACACGTTTACTAATTTGGGAAATTAAGTAAACTATTTTGATGATTTTTTAAAAATGTAATAAGACCTTTAAAGTTGATCAACATTCATATTTGTATGTTCAAGTCTAAATTTAAAAATTTTAAAAATCTCCTTTGAAATAGCTTTACCTAGATACCATGTTTTAAAAACCTGCATTGTAAGTTTATGCGTTACCTGTTATGCATTTTAAGAAAGGATTACTCACCTATAACAGCTAGCTAGATGCACTGACTTTGGCTTGTACAGACTACAATGTGGGTTCTGATTAATTTAAAGATTCCAGTGTACTTTTGCTACAAAAGCCATATCCTCTCACAACAAATAGGATTAAGTTTTGATGCTGCATTTGAGCCAAAGTGTTGAAATAAAGAGATTCTGTTTATGTCCATCTGTGCTGAGCTGTTTTGTTAATTTCAAAAAACCCCACAACTCTTTTTTATATATAGGGCCAATTATTCATTCCCTGATTCAGTTTATTTGCTGAAGTTGATAATTACCTTGGAAAAAAGGCAAAAGAAATACCTATAAACACTTTAATAGAAAGGACCTTAAGTTCTTGTAGTAAACCTTCAACCTTGCCACTATAAATAAGACTGGCACTTTGATGAAAATTAACACTAGTTTTGTAAAGAGCACATTGGGGGATTGCAGTCAAGTCTTATCTTTAGTTCCAGTCAACTAGCAATCCTGAAAGAGTTTGCATCATCATCAGAGCAGGCCATTTGATAGGATTCTACCGCTGTACCTAATCAATCTATGGAAGACTGTGCCTGTGCTGTGTAACAAAGCTAAAATAGATTTACAAATGGGGTTTTAGGGGATAAGCTCCTCCACAGGATTACATATTGATTTTAAATATAAAAAGCTTATCATATAAACCATAACTACAAAAATAGTGAACCTATGCATAAATCCCTTTAGAAGAGCACCCACTTCAAACTCTAAGCCAAGAATAAATCAAGATGTACAAAATCCTAGAGAAGATCCATTTCTTGTGCAGAAAATGAACACACCATTTTCCAAAAGCCCACCCCAATGTGTGCAGAAATGAATTTATCTTTCCTGAGGGGGCACTAAATAATCTGGAACAAAAAAACTACAGAAAAAGTATCTAAAAGATGTTTGTTAGCTCAAGGGATCCTACAACTTAGCCCAGTAGAGTGAAACTCCTGCAATGAAAACACCTCAGGGAAAAAAAGGTAAAAAAAACAGGCCAAAGTGACTGTGGATTCTCAGAAGAATAGATATATTGAATTTTTTTTTTCTCTCAAACCAAGCTGTTAATACTTCTTTCAATGTGCTATTAATATTCTGTGTTTTTCTCCTGCTGAATGGTTTCAGTAGAAGATTTATTTGAAAAGATTTTAGTTTATTATGAGAACTATCTTATGGCTACTAAGTAGAAGAGATGGGAAAGAAGGAATGAACTTTAAAACAAAGGAAAACAAAACAAAACCAATTAGTGTTGCCTGTTCATGTGTTTTTCTGTGGTGCTTTCACAACCCGTAAGATTTCTGAACGGCATGTGTGTCCATTCTAAGGGCTGGCTCAGAGGACACTCTTCAAAGCACTGATGATCACAATGATCAGTACCTCTCCAGGACTGCCCAGGCTGGTGGGAGAGGCCTCTCCCTGAGAGAGTGTCTTTATTTGTAATCAACAGGCTGCTACTTTCCTCAAGTTTCTTTTTTCCCCTCAACCAGCAATGGAATCAGGCCTAGAGATTTAAGGCACAATCACATCTAGGACAATAATATTAGTTAAAAAATAAAACAGAACAAAACCTTAAAAAAAGTAACAATTGTATTAAAGGTGTTTGAAAAGAAAAACATTATTTTTTCCCTCTTCTTCAAAAATATTACTTCCCGCTCTTCCATATGTACAAGAGGAGCAGGCAGATAAAATGTTAGATTATTTAAGACTGTAGGTCTGCTATATAGGGATGGGACTGCCAATGAGACTGGGATGTTTTATACAATGACAGGCCCTCCTTTAAAGGCTGGTTTTGGGATAGAAGTAATATCTGCCTTAAAAGTCAATTGTATCAAGTTGTATTTTAGGGATGATTTAACTTACTATACATGAAATTCTAATACTCTGTATTGAGCATAATGTATAATGAATCTATAAAGAATACACTGTATGAGCTATACATTATACATACCATATACACATACATTTTATATTATACATACATATATATACCATATAAGTAATATTTTCTATACCTACTTTTCAACTATTTAGCTTTCTAATCTCTTTTAAAGACTATACCCAGGACTACAAAATTTATATCAAGAGGAAAAAAACATTTAGCATACTTGTGCATTTCATTTCAATCAATGGCAAGTTTCACAGAACTCCTTTAATAATTTTGACAAATTTTATAGTCATTATCAATGGTATAATTTGATAGCCACTTGAAGGAAATTAGCTATCTGAAGCCTTTTAAATAAAGTAAATCCAATTTCTAAACTAGCATATACAAATATTGTCAGTTATATTTGTCAAATGAGATTAGGGATATAATATAAAAATAAAATTTCTATAAATCTATAAGGTATTATAAAAATAGCATGTAATTTATTTAATAACAATATTAATTAAAATACTTAAAAATACATGGTTTCATTTGGCTTTTCCTTACAAACTTAAACTTCCAGTTTCTGAACTAATTAGAATTGACTTCTTATGGATCAGGTACCTTATCAGGTGAAGAAGGAAATTACCATGGACAGTCAATGGGTTAGGAGGTCAATACAGAATAGGAAAATCAATTTGCATTGATTAGACAAAAGGTCCATTTTACAGAGCCCACAGGATTAGCTTTTACGCATACATCTTTGAACTATAAGATTTTCAACGAAGAGGTATAAGGAGAATAGCACTCTAAAACACCTAAAAATGTTTTAAATATAATCATATATAGTGAACGCTGCAGTTAAGCTTGCTGATGTTCATTGATATTATGAACCATGCTTAGGATTACTATATACATAATTAATTTAACAGCTTTATGTAATGTGTGAAAGTAGTTCATTTATCTCTTATGTCTGAATCTTTGAATCTTCACTTAATAGGAGTTTGAATCTTAAGAACAACAGTAGACTGGACAGTGACATATTTCAGTGTTGACATCAATTAAATATAAAGGCAACATTTGGAGTCTGAACGTGAAAAATAAAAATGATAAAGCTTTCTCAAACCTCCACAGCGGAAACAAGTTTAAATTGCATAGTCAAATGTAGTTAAATCATTTAACTACTTACATTTTTCATTTTATGGACATTTGAGTTTACTGACAAAAGTTAAGGCAAGCATAATCCTATGAATTAGGGTCCTTAGGTTTTACAAGACAATTGTTTTCTGACTCTAAAGCATTTATTTGCAATTCCTGTAGGTCCCTAGTCAAACCACACCTAGTGAGACCAGAAGTGTATTACACTCTTTAAATCTCTTTGGCAACTGACACCTCACACAGCTCACTCCACCATGGGATTTCTTACCTTCGATGGCTAGCATTGCCCGCAATTCCCGGTTCAGCAGCTCATACCTTCGTTCTAAATCATGTTCTTTTTCCCTAGGCAAGGTGCAAAAGTTCATCAATATGCTAATTACTAAATCATTAAACACTTAAACGAACCTTTAAATTACATTGATTTTAGGACTCATAACTGACTTTTCTCCTTAACTTTAAGCTACTCCAAACAAATGATACACAAACCTAAAAGCGTCCTCAGGTTGAAGATTTACTAGTGCTATTAGTTTTCTCCTTCGATTCTGAATTGCACAAAAGAATATTTTAATCTGTGGATAAGTAGTCTCATTCTTCAGTGCTTCTTGTATTAAGTGCCAGGTATAAGGCTATTTTGTAAAATATTTTCATAGTTCTCAATAAACAGTCTTTTTGTCTAGAACTCCATGCTAAAAGAATACAAGAAATATGAAAGTACTACCAGTGCAAATTTAATACAGAGACAATTAAAAAGCCAAGATCAGTTAAGTTTTGTGTTTCTTCATAATTCTTTCATCAATTTCAGGCATGGCAGAAATGACAAAAATAGAGGTTTTCACTAAAATAAAACATGTAAGCCTGCTTCTTCCCACACTAGGTGGCATAATATAAGAACACTGCTAGTGAGAAAAAGGAACAAGCATTAAGTCTTATACTGAACTAAATGCTAAAGACTAAGAATGCTTATATTTGGTCTAGTTTCCATTTTACTTTTAATTCCTGCAATCATAAAAAGGTCCCTTCTCTGTAAGTCATTAATCTTTTATCCCAAAGTTTAAGGTAACATCATCTGTAGAATACAAAGGTACTTATTTTTGTCCTTACTAAGAGTTACTTTAATTTTTAACTGAAAATATGATGTTAAATAAACTTCAATTTTACTTCTTTGCCCTCAACTCTTAATATAAACCAAACCTCCTTGTTGTATACAAGTGTTTTATTTTCTAAACACAAAAATTGTTTATATTACTTGGCTTTCTGTATAGTAAACACTTTTTTCAGTATATATTTTAAAATTCTTATTGTTCAGATGAAAATTGGTTCTATACTATTTATGATTTTATTTTTATATAAAGTACACTATAATCTCTACCGAAAGAAAAACAAATCAAGCCTAATAAGTATGAAACCTCACAAAAGACAATGATGAAAAGCCTAAAATTCATCAGTGTTGTAGGAAAAACAAGCATACTCATGAGTACTTACAGGAGAGAGAGCTGGTTCATTCTCCGTATTAACGCATTTTTCTTATTAACTAACATAAACCATTCCTGCATCATAGCTTCTTCTTCTTCTGTGTTCCTTCCTATAATTTAGGAAGAGTTAAAAAAAAAAAAGTGTTTCAACTTTTAAATCCTCCCCAGAGGCTGACTTGTTAATATGTTTCAATGAAGAACTTGTGGTGCTGACAGACATATGGTCATGATAAAAATAAATAAATAAAATTAAAAACCACATTAAAAATCATTATGAGAATTATAAGACTAGCAGGAAGATCAGAGAAGTTCAGAGATTCTGTGAACACTTCCACTTGTAACAACTTGTTTTTTTCCTTCCAAAAGTAAACTAAAGATATATGTGCATATGCCATTCCAGAAATCATCATCCATAGCAGGGTAAACATCTGTATTTATTTTAAATACATTGTAAATGACCAGGCTACAAAAATAGTTATAGCTTATCTGTGAAAAAAACCCACTATAATGAACAAAATAATCTTCAGTAAATCAGGAAACATTTGAGCAAAGAGATGATTTAAAATCTTAGATTATAAGAATTATGAAATAATAAAGATTATAAAATTATAAGATTATAAAATTATTTACTGATTGTACATTTAACATTCACTTTCCCTAATATCTATTCCATCACCTATACCACCCCTCCCCTCAAAGGCCAGTCTATCAAGAATTATAATTATGGTGTATATTTGGTATTGTTCATGTAGAAATAGGCCACAATCATACTCAACAAAAATATTAATTCCCCACCTTCTTCCTTCTTTTCCCTTCAAATTGCATCTAGTCCAAATTACAATTCTTTGAATTTCTTTTTTTCTGAATTTCACCCATGATTGGCTTCTTGCTTTGCTAGGCTATTATTTAATACTTCAGTCCAATTTCTAGATAGATTCATAGGGCTAACAAATATCTAATAAAAAATGAAATGTCCCAGCTAAGACTAAATATCCTAGCCAGTTTCCTAAGTTTTAGTTTCTATATAAGATATTTTCTTTTAACTTTCAAATACACTACCAGTCCATTTACGAAATTCAAACAACACAGAGGCATAACTGAGTAAAAAGTCAAGTCCTCTTTCACCAGCCCTACCCTCTCCAATTCCCCTGTCTACCTCCCTTCTCCAGAAGTACTATTACAGTTCAGCATATCTTCTCCAGACCACATAGGTAGCTATGTCTATCACACACACATATATATATCCCATCTAGACACATACAGGTTTCTTTTCTTTAACATAAGGGCCCTGAGATTTGTTGCTGTCATGCTGTTTGAAAATCTACCTCATTCTTTTTAATACTTCAATAAATTATGGATGTATCATAATTTATTTAACTATTTCCACATTAACAGAAATTTGAAAAAATTTTTAGAATAAAAATTGAACATAAGAAGCTGTTCTGTGTGCAAAAGATTAAACATGTACTTCAGAGCATCACTGTAAAACAGATATCTGTTGTTCATTATTAGGGAAAATAGAGGATATGTGCCTTCATAAATTCTATTAGAACTATGGTATGACGCCGACCTAGGATAGATCCTTTCAGAGTATGAACAAAAGTCTTTATTGTTTTACAGTATTTTTAATCTCTCTTTTAGGGGAGCTGGTTTTGCATTCACTTTGGACCATGTGATGTCTTGACACTGGTCATGTGATACAGGCTGCGATAGGCACAAATCCCTGGGTAGCAACAAAAGAAGAAAGAGTAAAAAGAAAAAGCTGAGAAAAAGCTTGCAGTTTGGAAAAAGGCCAATTGTACCCTGGTGAAGGCCTTTTTGATCAGTGAAATGACACATGTGTGCAATATTAATAGGTGCAGTTTTTATGATATTTTGTTTTCTGATTAAAGACTTAATTCTTGTGTTCATAACCTAAGTGATTTCTAAAAATATACCCATATTAAAACTTTGTTTTGAGTTTAACCTAACCGGTAATTGAAGCTTTCAGGCAATAATACTAGAAGCAACTAGCCTACTCTTAAATTAGCATCATTTTCTTCAATGGAAGACTGCTTCCTTGAGAATAACAATATTGATGTGGTACTGTGTTATTTTCAGTTTAACTCATGTCTATGATTTCTAGATAAAAATAAAAGATCCACCTCCCCTAATTGTTACAAAATGACAAGAGTCTCATGTTTCAAAAGGGAATAGCCTAACAATAAGAAATATTTAAAGACATATTACTCACTGCTATATAGATTATATAAATTAACTGAAAAAAACATATCTGAAGTTAAACCAATTCTGCATCACTAACTCCCTATCTGAGATAGTACACAAAGATGGAAATCTATACTTAGCCTAGTAATAAAAAAATTAAATTTTCTTCTAATACATCATTACACTATTGTTTTTAGGGATTTAAAAATTTTTAAATTTAAAAAGCTTTTAAAAGCCAGTAAGTTGAACCATTACAAATTAATCCTGACTTTAATAACTGGTTAAAGACCCCTTTAGCTTTATAAGTAACAAAAAATATTAAAGCCTGTGATCACAGTGAGCTTTTCTCATTTCTCCTCTAACCATTTGTTATTTAATCCAATACTAGTAATCCAATTTGTCCATCAGACTTTTAAAGGGCAGAATGCAACTTCCTCAGCTTAGACACTTTTCAAAGTACAATATATTTTTCAAATGAATGCTGGATGTTTCATTTTTCCCAACTGTTCCTAGCTCTAATGCATGAGGAAAAAAAGAACAAGATGAACATTGTTCATACTGATTAAGTAAGAGCTCATTAAAGAGCTGTCAGTGCGGTACTTTGAATATGCATGAAGCATATAATCAGATCTAGTACCGTCACTAGAGGAGAATACGGTAAGTACAAAGGATTGATTTAATTACTTAGAGTGGGCTGTGGTGGTAAAGCAGTCTTGTTAGTGCAAAAAGAAAAAGAGGTTGTATTCTGGCACTGTTAGAAAAAAGGCAGTTTTAGCTTGTGCCACAATACATAACCTCAGAATAAAGCACTTTACACTGTAGCTTAAAATGAAGACTGTCATTATTTTATAAAATGGTCATAAATCATTTTATCTTGTTTAACCTCACCTAGTTAACTATCTCTCAGTTATCT
Source organism: Camelus ferus (assembly GCF_009834535.1). Taxonomy (NCBI): domain Eukaryota; kingdom Metazoa; phylum Chordata; class Mammalia; order Artiodactyla; family Camelidae; genus Camelus; species Camelus ferus. The sequence goes on along the minus strand of NC_045710.1, from coordinate 45,596,890 downwards.
TTAATTTATAATCACAAATACTTTTTTTGGTCATTTTAGAGTCAAAACGTATTTCAGTTCATGGAACTGAAAAATTTAAGACCTATACCACTGAAGACCATTTTGAAATTAAAAAGTGACAAAATACTATAGTTCAGTGTAGAGTAACTAAAATGTGAAAGCACAACTGGGTTGTTATATTTTGAAACAGAGTGTCTCATATATTTATTTTAAGTATATTACCAATAAAATCATCACCTTAACATTTTAAAGAATTGACTAACTAATATAATCTCTGATAGTGTTTCTTTCTACTTTGTTTCCTTAATGAATTGTTTTTTATTTTTCCTCCTAGAATGTAACATCTTTTCTGACATCACAATCTCTTACTGTCAATTTTTTCTTTTAATCAATTATTATAGCTGGAGTATAATTTGTAAAAGTTACTAAATAATGAAGAGTATTGATAACGGCAGGAAAAGTAATATATAAATATGACTTCAAATCATTCTTCCTATCACATATGTTAACAAAAAACCACTTAATGCAAAGCAACATAACCCAGAACTACACGTAGTATAAATACTTAATAAATGTTGACTGAATACAGCAACAACTGCTTTTATATTCCATCTCCTTCCTCCCCAAAATGACTTAAAGTTAAGATTTAATTTCATTTAAGAATTCATTCATTCACCCAGAAATTTGTATGTAGAGTTCATTTGTTTTTTGAGAAACAACATTTTCAATGTAAATTTTAAAATGAACAAAAGAAAAGCGATGTTAAAAAATTATGAATAATATTTTTAAAAACCATCTACTAACTAGTCTTTCCTAATCTTTCACCATAAACTTACTGTCTATAGAAAGATATATTTTCAGATAGGAAATTCTTTTATAAAAACAAAATAAGGAATAATACAATTTTAGCTGAACAGAAGATGAATTCAATGGGAAACAAAAAAAACATAAAGGTACTGTTGAACATATAAACAAATTCAAGATTTTCTACCATGAAAACATTAAAGAATGCTGAAATCTTACCATAGTCCCATAGTGGAGATGACTGACTAATGATCACACATGCTCCTTAAAGGACACAACACGGCAAAGCCAAACCAAACATAACAACACAAAAATTGCCATTACAAACTGTCCTGATGGTATGATAACATGAACACTGATGACCTCCAAAAGACTTAATATATTACAACAGAGATACACAAGGAGATAGCCAACTAACTGGTAATGGAGAAACACATTTTAATAAGAAAGGAGGTGAAATCTGGCACATTTACTTAATGGATGAGAATGAATAATTTACTGAAGTTATATAGGGTCATGGACAAATGAACTCCAAAGCCAACCTTACTGCAGGACTCCAGTGCCCCAGTTTTAGAAAATATTTTAAACTTAGGAAATAGAGCTTTATTATGAAAACAAATTTTACTATATAAGCAAAGAGCTGATAAACGTTTCTATTCTAAGAATATTCTCAAACAGCAATCAACATAAATGAAGAATCTCATAATCCTTATTGATGTTTTCAGCAGCAACTGTCTTAAAACTATTTGCTCAGCATGATGTACTTGTTATAGTATTAAAGAGTATACACTTTGGGGAAAATCCTGCCTCCTTTTGTTGAAGTAAAATAAAAACTAACACACACTCTCAAAATAAACACACCTTTTATTTACCCATTTGGTAAAACAGAAGAGATTCAGGACATCTCTCTACAGATAACTTTTGACAGACTTCTCTGCATGTACTTCTCACAGGAGGAGGTATAGAAAACCTGACCAAAGCCTTTCCTCCATAGACTTATATTTAAGAAGAAGCTATTTCTAAAGGTTGGAAATTAACAGCATTCTTGTGCCAACTCCTTAGCAGAGTTTGAACAGCCTTTTTTATGCCAAAGTTCGGTGCTTGATTTCCCAAAAGGTAAATTAAGCACAAACTTAAGATAGCAAAAATCAAAAATAAATTTAAAAGCATAAAAGTAATCATCATGGGAAAATTCAAAACTGATGAAATCCTTTATTTTTACTTACGGTTAGTATTTTTAAAAAATTACATATGGGATGGCGTTGCTCCCCTAACTTTTCAGTGCTAACAGCCCTTATAGGTATTAATATAACCCACATTTCAGGTAATGCATGACTATCTTGACCATCTACAAATAGGCACCTGGCTAAAGTCAAAACACTCAGAACAGAACTATGAAACTATGTATTTTTTTCAAGGTGCATTTAACATATTTTGTAAAATGGGATAAAATAGAGTGAGTCACTTTTATATGCACCACTCAACCGAACAGACTACTGTCTACTTGGAGAATCATTGGGCCTCCTCCAAGAAGGGGAAAACATGAATTGTGAGCCATGTTTACAGACGGAGAGCTTCCCCTGCCAGTTCTCCCCTCTCCTGAAGCCCCCCTTTGTCTGGCCCGCACCTGGCAGACTCCTCTTTACCTCTCCCTCTCCTAGAGCCTTCTTGCAGTCATACCGTGGAAATGACTTAAAGGATGACTCGAGAAGTGACAGAGACATTCATGTTAAATATAAGCATGAAGACTTGAATAAAATTATTTCTGGAAAAGTGAGAGTAGAGAGAAGCAATATTTCTAGATTAATGTATTTTAAGATGTGCTTTTAAATATGTACATATGTATAGATGTATATTATGAGATATTACTAAACTTTTATACATTCAAGTAGGTCAAAATGTCTGGGGGAGATCTTCTCATTGGGAGAACAGAGGTTTATCCTTTTTTAGGTCTTTTAGGCACATAGCTTTTTATGGGGTGGTCTGGGAACTGAATCCATAATTTAAAGTATTTTATGTAAAAGCACCTGACTCACAAATGAATTTCAGAATAAACACCTTTTACTGAGGCTAGCTTTTGAATGTTTACTTACATTAATTCTGAGAAACTCCTGTGGATAAGACTATAAATTTTGGTAGGGTCAAGCATAATGTGTAATTGTGTACCATCTAGAGTTTCTGTGGCTGGTTATATCTGTTATTTTTGAATATGATGCAAATAAGATGAACACTAAATCTTCACCCAAAAATGGCTTTCTTCCAATCTGGTTAAAAAAATTGACAGAGTCCCTTGATCTTAGACTAACTTTTCTAAATCTCAGTTTCTCCTCCTCTATAAGGATAATCATATTATTTGCCTTATATGTTTGTTAGAGGATTTAAATGAGAAAATCCATGTAAGGTCCTTAGCACAATGCGTAAGACTAAAAATGCTACCTATGGTTGCGATAATGAAGAGGGTGATAATGGCATGTGCAACACTGAGCCAGGAACAGGAGACAGAAAGATGATCAAGATGTGGGCCCTGCCCTCAAAAGGGCTTACAGTCTAGTATGAAGACACACATTATCAGGACTAGCTGGAGTGAGGATAAATTTCTAAACAACTCCTTGGATACAAATTATACTTTAAATCTTTGTTAGTCATAACAATATCTAGAGTTAGTATAATTAGTATGCCATTGGTCATAAGTGGAATAGGTGAAAAATGTAAATGAATTAGTACAAACTCATGTTTGCAGCTGGAAAAACAAAGTGAATGCCCTACTGAGTCATCAGTGTCACTGTTGCAGTGAAAAGTCAACCATAACCACAGTGACACAATAATGTGGCTGTGCTCTTATAGGTAATGACAGTCTAGTTATTTGTAGTGGGTTTTAGAGATTTAAGAACAAATTAGATCATAAAATATTACTTAATACCAAAAAATGAAAAAGGTAAATTTTAAGATTGAAAAATATAGACTAATAGAACATATCTTAAAAAGTTTACTAGTCATCAAAAAAAAGTAAAAAAGAAAGAAAATGACAATTTGAAGTAACAAACTGATGTAATTTTAAGAAAAAAAAAAAAGCCCGCAAAAAGAAAAACCAAATATTTATAATGCAAAAAGCTTCACTGATAAAGTTCTCATAATTTTTACAGAAAGAGATTTTGATGTTAAAAGCAGGACATCTTTAAAATCAGCTTATGAAATTGGCAATATAGATAAAATAACTGATTCACTAAATGCCCAATGAGAATGAGATTCAATTCTACTGAGAGTGTGGAAAATTAAATATATATGATTTTTAAAATACAGACAGAAAAACCAGGTAGATATGCTCCAAATGTCCTCCATATAAAGAGCTTCTCTAAAGGTTTATTATGCAGCCAGTCAGCTACTCTTTTAGGTAACTCTCTCCTGTGCTGCTTAAAATCTTTCTATGTTCTTAAAAAAATCATACCAGGGTATTCCCAGAGCTGCCAGTTTCCAACAACAGATGAGCTCAACCCCCAACTCCCAATGTGCTATATGCACAGTAACTTCCTCTTCCACTCTATACTTTGTTAGATCATGCTTGGGTTCAGATAACCAGATGACACTGGGATATATCCTTCCTTCTGTGTCTTCTTAAAAATCTTTATCCAGTGAGGGTGAGCTGAAATGAATTATGCCTATCCCCTCCCAACCTGCAGCCACATTCATTCTCAAAACAGAGAAGCCTAATGAAAGCAGGACACTGCAGAGCCATCTCCAGCAGCTTTCCAACCTGCACACGGCTTCAACAATTACAACATACTTTCAATCAAATGTAATGAATGCTGTTTTCCAAGACCAGGCCAGGTGACTAGTGTGATCTTCAGTGCTGCACTACTTCATCCAGTGCCCCACAACCTTCCCAGTGGAGCCATTCTCTTCACCAGGACACACAAGAGACATTCATGATAGACTCGTGTCCACAGTGCTGCTTCCCAAAGCCTTGGAAAGAACAGTGTCTCAAAGATGCTTTGTCATACATCTCCCTCACCAGATTACTGACAATCAATAACTTTCTCACAGGCTGGGAATAATAATGATAATGATGATTATCATAAGAGCATCAAATATTTAATGAGGTCATTTAATGAGGTCACATCATTTGCCTAGTGTAATTGAGCTAGTCAGTGGTGGAACTAACCACTACTGCCTCAAATCCAGGCACTCTGTCTTGTGAACCACAAGTCTTAGCCACCCTACTCGACACTCAGAGGTAACCAGTCTTACCAGAACAGGCCCTTTATTTAGAGTGGTTCTGATAAGCAAAACAGAAAAACAACAACAAAAACACCCAACCCCAAACCAAAAGCAAACCTTTAAACCTCTGATAAACGAGTTCATCCATTAGTAGAGGGAATTTTGTTTACTCTTCCCATGTAGGTCACTGGGACTTAACAGTGATCTCAGAGCAGTACTTCAAGGGGTGTCAAGGAGACTCAGCCTTTCTTCCTATGTAGATACAACCATATGATACTAGAATTATAGGATGGTGTATGATGTCTTCAAGGAAAAGGGGATTCAAGGGATAGACCTCTCTACATGTTAGGCAACTACAAGCTACTCTGACTCCATCTGAGCATTTGCAACATCCTTCAATGAAAATGGCCAAACAAGAATATTCTGTCTAACACTGAATTAGCAGGGTGCATTCAAGTTCAAGCTCTGCTCTTTCAAGAGCTATGGGAATTTGGGTAAATTACTTAAAGCTCCCTATGCCTCAATTTCCTCATTTGTAAAACATAGACAGTAGTACTACTTCATAGGGTTTTGTGAAGATTAAGTGAGTTAATATATAGAAAGCACTTAGAATAGTGACTGGACTATACCAAATGCTATGTAGCTAATATAATGGTGGTTGCTATTGTTCTATCCTGTTTCTTTGTCTCTGTCTCTACACTCACACCCACACTGACACAGACAATACCCAGTGTACACGAAGAGTAGGGATCTACTTTCTTTATTCAAGCTTTCAGATCCTCCCTGACTGATTCCTAAGATTATTAATGGAGCAAGGTGTGGTGATTCCTCCCTGCAGAGTCTCACAGTTTTTTCTGACTGCCTGTGCAAGCACCAGAAAGGGCTACTCACAGAAGTAAACACATTGGGCAACTTTGTACAAGTCTTAAAATGTTAGTTCCATTGAGCATGACATTTCTAATGTCTTTACATATCTATCTTACTGGACCAATCAACCAAAATGTGTCCGACCATCATTTCATATTTTTCATTTCCCTAGGTATGGAAGCCTAGCAACTACCTATTACTCATTTTTCTTTTCTTAAAAGAGCTACTCAAATGCAAACCCTCCAGGAAAAATTCTCCCTCCCAAAGTTACACATGTTCTGTTAAGTCTATTCCAAAGGTTTTCTTGCTAATAGCAGTTCCTTCAGTCAGAAATTCAGAGAAAATAACGTGTGACTCAGAATCTTGAGAATTCCCAAAGATAGTTATTTTCAGCTTTCTCTTCAACTTAATCTCCAGGATAAGTTTAATTTGCCCTTTATCATAATATAATTTTTTAGATACCCTTTAGACTGAACAACATCATGCTTCTTTCATGGTGCCTCTCAGATTCTGGCGTAAGTCTTATGAGCCAATCTCCCCAGAAGTTAGCTATATGTCCTTGTGTTGTATTGTATGTCCTCTCCCTTTTCTTCAAAGCTACAGGTCACTTAAAAATGGTCAAAGTAATCCCATCTAGAACACAACCTACATTCCAACCCAAAGTCATGGTCAACTCCAAATCTATTAAGTTCTCACAATTTTCCTGTGAATATTATACATTTCAGAATTAAGCAAAATTGCTACTTAGTCTACACTAAAAATTTTGTAATGTTCAGTATAATTTTATTTAACCTACTTAGATTCAAAATAAGCACTTGAGTCAAAACAAATGGTATTAAAAGTTTTAAGTTCTGGTTCCCACTAATTTCACTCTCGTGAGAAGTTAAAATATGTATGACTATTTTAATAATTTATTTATGAGGTAAGTTATTCATACTTCCTAACACAAAACTATTTCTATTTTTCAGATCACTGAAATTCATAAAAACTCAGTTTTAATTAAAAAAATTATATCAGCCTAAGTATTGTCTTTGATTTGCATTTTTAGCTTTCCTTTAAGAACTAGATCCTTTGAAAGCACAACAGACATAGCTATGACCAAGTCTATCAAATTCCAGCTCAGAAGTGTCTAATGGAGAATAATATGCTGGTGGAAAGAAACGTTGGTACTTTACACAATTTCTAGCTTTGGCCACCAAGTGGTGCTATTAATTCAGAGTGAATTGGCACTGGGGGAATGGGGTTGGGTGGCTTTGGGTGGGTAAAGTACATAACCAGTTAGTAAATGCAGAAGACACTCACAAGTTGGATGTTCATTACTCTGTGTACTGTCAATTCACATATCATCTTCCACTCAGTGTCACCAGTACAAAAAGGAGAAAATTAATTCATACACACTTATTTTGAAGGTAAAATCCATTACACTCTGTTAAGAAAATAACTGTTTATATATACATATTTGTACCAAAGTTTAGCCTTTCAGGCTATGCAGCTGTAAAAATAATCACACAATTCTGATTAACATGCCTCTCTCTACAACGTTCATCTAAATCCCTCCATTAAAACAAAACAAAACAGAAAAAAACTTTATAGGAAAAGCTATTCAGCAATAAACATTACAAATTAATCAGTAACATTAAGCATTTGAAAATATCTAATTTAATTTAAAAAGTAGGTATCAGCTCGGGGGAGGATATAGCTCAGTGGTAGAATGCATGTCTAGCATGCAGGAGGTCCTGGGTTCAATCCCCAGTACCTCCACAAAAATAAGTAAATAAATAAACCTAATTACCTCTTCCCCTCCAAACCAAAACAAAACAAAAAGTAGATATCAACTCAGTGGTTTTTCCTTAATTTATACTGTAAACTTTTCCTTAGGGAATAGCTCCTTTGAGTGGGTGAATGCCTTTCCCATTTCAGCTTAGAAGTGACATGTGGGAACAGGGAACAGATGTAATGATTATGTATGTTTAGCTATCTTACGTGATGCACCTAGAAGCCTATGAAAAATGTTAAAAGCACAACCTGAAGCTAAAAAAAAAGACATAATAATTTATAATCTACTAGAAGAAGAACTGGAAATGTTTCTACAATGGAATAAACAATGATTTGAAAGCAGAACTTTGTAAGGCTGTACAACAATAAAAGGAAGGTTCATAGCTATTCAGTTAGAGAGTTCTATCCCAAAGATGAAGGGACCTAGTAAGGGCCAGGATGTATCTAGTTGTCTCTGTACATTAACATCTGTATTTTTAAAGAAAAATGTTTCCATTCGGAAAAACTGGGAGAAAGGTGTTGGAGCAGAGCTTGTATCCTTCTGTAAACTACCTTAATTTTGACTCTGGACTGGGGAGACAATTCACATATGCTTAGCTATCTCTGATGTCATTCTTTGTCAAATCAAATTATGAAATCTTGGTTAAGCTTCTTAGGATAGCATCAGGATGAAACAGAAGAGGAGAAAATGCATTTGCAAACTTGGTTCTTACATGGATGTCCTAAAATAAATTTCTCAAATACAATGCTTGTTTATTTCTGTATGTGCCTCACAAAACTCATATAAATTAGTACATCAATACAATGAAACTTAGATTGGGGGACTAGCAAAGTTCCTAAGACTTTCTCCTAGTTATTTATTTAGCTGTGAAAATGTTCACAGAAACATTTATCAGTTACTTTTTATAGATAAGATAAAGGTTAAAAACAAAAAATAAAAACCTCAACAACTTCCCAGTCTTATGCCAAATTGCCAAGCCAGTTCTTTACAAACCAGTTCTTTAGGCATTTCTTGGGAGAAAGAGCGTGCGTACGTGTGTGCGTGTGTTCGTGTGTTCTGAGGAAAGAGAACAGTTATAACAGAATAAGGGATGAGCATATTACTTAGAAGCAAAGGAAAATTTTAAAGGTAGAAACAATAATAAATAATGAAACTATTACTACGAATGACGGCAGCAGCTACTTTCATACTGAGTGCTAACCCTCTGCCTGGCTCTGTGCAAAGTACTCATATAAAGTTTATATCTGTTTCAATATATTTTAGACTCTCAATAACCTTTTTGAAATAGGTTTCATCAGCCTTTATTTATTTATTTTTTAATTAACAGCTGAGGAAATAGGGGCTCAGAGAGGTTAAGTAACTTGAAGATCACCCAGATTCTAGCTGGCATCTTGCTGATTTTTAAGTCTTACAATCTCTATGTTGTGTTACTTCCCTTAGCACTTGTGATGCTGTGAGTTTAGCAATATATTATTCCATCATTTCTCAAAATGTGGTTTGTGAATCACCTGTATTAGAATTGCCTGGAATATTGGCCCCACTACAGATCCACTGAATCAGAATCCTCTAAGCAGGGCCTGGGGAATCTACATTTTAAACAAACCCTATAGGTGTTTTTTAATGCAGATAAAAGTTTGAGAACCACTGTCTAAGCCCTTTCACAAGTAAGTCGCTGAGTTTTGTTTTTTTTTTTAAAGAAAGGGTGATATTCCATGTATAAGATGTTATTTTAGCATTGGCATGACATTACACAAATTTAATTTCACATTCAGAAGAAAAACATGTTACTGCCAAATCAGTTCAAATGCCTAAATTTTATTTCATAGATAGTTGCTGAGAAAAACACATTTTCCTGGAATTTCTACTTTTTTAAGTGTCAAAAAATTTTATTGCACTCTAGAATAAGGATGTACCTCACTTTAGGCAATAGACATGTTCCAAATTAAAAATTATGTTGATGTGATAATTCTTTAGGTTCAAAAATTATATTTTATATTTCCAATTCAAAATTTCTAGTAGTGGAAAATACTTCCTAAATATCACTGATAGAAATTATACATATTTGTTCCTCTGGATAAATGAACAAACATGAGTCAGCAGATGAAAAAGTCACCTTCAGACAGTATATAGTAAAAAGCTGGGACATATAGTGCGTGCCAAGGAGAGAAGAAACAAATGTTAGAAATGAGAGCCTTAGGGAGTTCTCCACATTATGAATCAGAGATTCCTTTCTAGAAATCCTGTGATCCAATATCTACTGCATAAACTAGAATGACTCAACAACAGTTGCATCCTACTGCTTTTAAGTATAACTTACATACTTTCCTTCTTTAAATAATCCAAATAATGAAATGCAGTTAGGAACAGTTATTAGAGATGTTTAAATTAGCTGAACAAATTGTGAGAGTGAAGAAATTTGGAAAGAATGACAATAGTTTTAATTTTTCTCAGAACTACAGAGGGAAGAAACTACAGAAAGGAAAGAATTTAGAAATATTACCAATTTTTAGAATGGAAAGTGTAAAAAAAGTAAAGAGCAAAAGTACTGTAAGCACCTTAAAACATAAGCTCTTCTTTTACAACAAACCTTATTATTTTCTTTATACTGTATTTTATTCATTACTGATAATTTTTAATAAAGGACTATTCCGGTATATGTAAATATAATAAATAAAATGTATAAATGTACAAAGAGAGCAATATTAATTTATCAAGACTATTTCATTCAGTTTTTGATGGTGACAGGTAACATTCCTAACATATTAGTGTTTTTCATCTTTTGGTATTTTTTATTTCAAAGGAGACCTTGACAAATTTAAGTATAAAGAGATCATATAAATAATAGCTGACATTTATTAAACTCTGTATGTGTACCAGGCACTGTGAAAATGCTTGATACAGGTATCTAATTTAATTCTCATAATTCTCTTAGCTGCCATACCATATTAAGTTTGACTCAGTGTGGAAAATTTGAACTAATTATATTCACTAACCAGGGTTAAGTTTTTACACTCGTTGCATAGTGCCTTAGGCATAACAGGGCTCAATAAATATTTGTTGAATGAATGAAAATTACAAGGTATATATTTGCAGCAACATGGATGGACCTGGAGATTGTCATTCTAACCGAAGTAAGCCAGAAAGAGAAAGAAAAATACCATGTGATACCGCTCATATGTGGAATCTAAAAAAAAAAGAAGACACAGATAAGCTTATCTACAGGACAGAGGCAGACTCAGACATGGTAAATTTATGGTTGCTGGGGGTAGGGGATGGATTGGGAGTTCGAGATTTACAGATACAAATTACTACATATAAAATACATAAGCAATGAGTTTCTTCTATATAGCACAGGGAACTATATTCAATGTCTTATAGTAACCTATAATGAAAAATAATATGAAAATGAATATATGTATATATATGTATGACTGAAGCATTGTGCTATACACCAGAAATTGACACACTGTAAGCTGACTATACTTCAATTAAAAAAAATTGTTGTAGGACAGAAAAAAAAATCACAAGGCACAAAAGAATAAATAAATTTCACCCTTTATGGGAGTTAAGGTTAGGTTCTTTTCCCCCAATTTTTATTTTTAAAGCTGTAGCATCCTCGTTCTATTAAGTGGGACTGAGGCTCACAGCTATGAAGCTGGACTAGTTAAGCCGGAATGAATATATAGCACAGCAGAATGGGATCACGGCTATCATTCTCCCAGCCAGGGTCCCAACTCACTGCTGGAAGGGCTGAGCCCATGTTTTCAGATGGAAGTATACTGAGGATTAAGTATGGAAGAAAAGCCTCTCCTGTAATTATGCTAACAGCAATGAAAGACAGATGGGCTTCAGTATGTAATGGACAGAAACACCAGTGAGAAGGTTCACATGGAGACTTTGGAGAGCTGGACCTTGGCTCACTCACTGTTCTCCTACCTGGTTATGACTCTGCTAATCAAGGATGTGACGGAATCAACTGTTCAACATGTTCTTTTATGCTTTTTATTTTCTGAATATTGGATTAGAATGTAACTGTATAAAGTTATATGGCTTCTTGCAATTAGAAAATGGTTTTACATTATTTTGCATTCTTGGAGGTAGGTGAGATAAAGTAACTAAAATCTTGACACAGCTAAAATCACACAGACACACAGAACAGACACCACATTTACCAAAAGTATGTTAGCATTTCACTTCCAAAAAGGAATGGATTCTATCAGCTCTTAAGAGTCTATCAAAGGATGTGGTTCATTGCCTTTGGAAATTGTCTTAAACAATGACACTTTGTAGAAAATTTTCAGATACAAAACGTTAAATTTTTTTTTTTTTTTACTTTTGTCACTAATATTCATTTTAGGGGGGAACAACAGCTAAGTCTATACTATACAATTCTGGAACCGTAGAAATCATTTCATTTATTTTATTGCGCCAAATTCCCTTACTTAATTTGTTTTAATTTATGAAAGTTCCTTTGCAGAGACAATAGTATATATAATCTTGTCTGTCCATTTCAAATGTTGTATCTGTAGACATCAAGTGGAAACTTTCTACTTTAACAAGCTAAAATTTCATTTTCTATTTCATTGTGGTATATCATATAGTATTTAGAAAAAATTTTCATGAATGAGAAATCGATAGTTTTTAATTATCTTTTTTTAGTTTTGTAACTAAAAATGCCCAAATAGATACCTTACTTGGTTTAATGTATATTTTTAATGATATGGCCTCTTTCTCATTGTAATTTATATAAAAATAGACATTTCTAAAAAAAAAACTTTAAATAGAAATTCTATTAAAAAAGAACCTCTACAAAATGGAACATTTTATTACATAAAATACTATTTCCCATGCACACTTGGAAGAAGCATAGAAATATGCTAAATGATAGAGGAAACAGAATAACCAGCTATAAAAAAAACCTTGTATTTAGAAGACAGTTTCTATATTTTGCCGGCTCTATTAACTAGGATTGTCCAAGTTATTCTGACTACTATAGGGTTCCCCACACCTTCATTTTAATACAAGTGTGAATAAATTACAATATGTTAATTAAGCCATGTGAACAAAATTCAATGTACAGAAATTTTTTTTTTCAGGATAAGAGAAAATTGAGAATATTTAAAGAACAGCATATAGAAATATCAGAAATATATGCATTAAATGTGAGAAACATTGCCAAAAATTTTCTCCATACAAAACCTGAAAAGTGTTACTGTATCAAACTTCCTTTCTGTTCCTGGTTATTTATTAATTGTACAGAATCAGTTTAACTAAGTTCATATGTGTTTACATATAAAAATATACCAAGTTTTCATTTTCCTTTTCTAGATATGGGTATGGAGAGGGATGATGTTGACCACTTCTAATCTCCTAGTAAGTGTACAGTGATTGCTGGATAAAAGAGATTGAGCTAGTGAAAAATATGTCCCTGACAAATATATAATTTAAATCTCATAAAAATATGTTTTTTAATCAAAGAACATATTTTTATAGTATTCACTGAGCCAAACTTAACTTTATGCTGTTACCTATACTCTAAACCACAAAAACTACATAATCTGGCATTTTTGAAATCATAGAATCAAATGGTCTATATAGACCCTGTTTTTAATGTTAATGAACTTACAGACACAAATAGCTAGCATCAAGGCTACAGTGAAAAGCAGAACACTTCAAGCATTTAATACAGCTAAAGGGGCAGATTAGAGATCAATAACAAAATCACCTGGTAAAAAAGGGAAAAGGTGTTCATTAAAAGGCTTTTTGCTTTACATGTGAAACAATACTGAGAAATCTGTATTTTAGCACTTGTGCTCAACAGGCACTCCAAACTATGCAACGATGAGAACAGAAACCCATCCTTTCTAATAATCTTGTGACAAAAGCTAAAAGACATCATCCTATTAACTAGTGATCTCAACTGCTAATGCAGAGTACTTCCTGGTGCCTTTTATGTAGAATGCTGCTATTAAAAAACCACTAAACATTCACTGTGAACAACACAGAATCATTCATCTTTTATCAGCATCTCTTGTTAGAAGAGTATGAGTGGGGCTGAAGGTGTCATTGATATTATGGAGTGGAAATTAATCAGAAATTTTTCTCATATTTTCCTCATCTCACTAATTTACTTTTGTATAAATTTCCTCCTGTTAAAAAGTTCATACCCAACCCCCTGTTGTACTCTTTTAAGTTGAGAATATTCAACGAGTACGTCCACTGAAAAGCACCAGGTCCTAACACAAAAAGCATTCGAAATTCTCATTTAGTTGTCTTTATTTTGCTAGCGCCATGTGGTCCTTGAAGATGTAGAAAACACGGGAAGCCGAGTAAAGATCAGAGCAAGCTCATTAGCATTCTGACAAAATTGGAGTGGTGGAGATGTATAGTTTGCCTAGTTTGTCGTTTTGAAAGCTACCGGTGGTAAGCTTTCTATTTCATTGTGCTTTTGTCTTTTGGGGGGGTTTCAAAGCAGCAGGGTATTTGTTAGCCCTAGGTTTGCACAATGCATTGTGGGAACCTTTCCTGCACATTCAGCCCTATATAGTATCATTCCAGTTTGAGTCAAAAAGTTTTTTTTTTTCCACCATTTATAAGAAAGGACATGTGTGTGAATCTTAGCGCATATCCTCAATGAGTTTATCAAAGCTGTGTCTTTCTCTTTTGCCTGAATCATAAAGTGCACAAAGAGTCAGAATCAGAACCTGAATGACATAATTTTCAATCTTTTAAAAATGTTACCATTCATTTCAGACCACAACATTAAAACATTAATTTATTTTCTCTTCTTTGTCGTAAGCAACTAATAAGCAACATGCAGGACTGATTCAGTTAGTTAAAATTCAAAAGCTTATTACTGCTTACTATAATAGACCTCAGTTCTATTTCTGAAAATAGTATAGAGGGAAAAAATATTTTGTGTTTCAGAATTTATATAAATAAAGAATACCTCATAGAAGACTTAAATAAGTTATTTCCCTAATCATTTGATTTTCTTCATCGTCTTCTTTTTTGTTTTTCTTTTTTTTTCTTTTTAAAACATAAGGCTCACTTTGAAGAGCTAAATGGGCTACATTAATGCTACTATTCAACACGAATGTTTCCAAGTTGCAATGAAATGGATAAAGGTCTTTGGGGACGAATTTATCTGCTAAATCCTTGTGGTTACCCTCCTATCTTGGATGATGACCCAAAAGAATGTCAACAGCTCATTTTCCCAGAGAGCTGGAAGGAGTCCCTATGCAAGCATAATCTGCACATTCTCAAAGAACCATTTCAAACGTTATATTTCACAAGCGGTTTTAAGCGATTTTGCTCTCATCTCTAGTATCCTAAAAGTACTCTGGACAACAGTGCCTCTGATATGAGGGCTAAACAAAGTTTACACATGAATTCTACATATGGCATAGAAACTTTTAGATTTATTTTCAACATACATTTTAGGAACACAGTCATCTTGCTATGATAATATATTTATGGTATTAAGTGAGATAAATATCTAAAGATTAGTAACCACTAATTTTTTTCTACTGTAAAAAAAGGTGCTTTTTAAAGTTATTAGTTGTCATTTTGCTTAAAATCAAACCTTATTTATGAGAAGTGCTTATAGTATTTCTTAATTTGTAGTTATTAAAAGCCCAGGGGAAGCTTAGAGCAGTGATGAATGCAATACAGTATATGAGTAATCCTATAAAAGCAGTTTAACAGTAGGAGAATGGATCATTTCTATCTGAAGCTTCTGACAGAGCAGCATTTGGTTATATTCCACTTTATTTCCTTGGTACAGAAGAAACCACTAGACTAAGTGGTATGTTATCACGGGGGTTGGTTTTTTAATATATTAATTATTCATATTATATTAGAGTATGTAATTAAAATGAAGTGTTCTTTTCTTTATTTCTAATTTAAGCTCCGATTTTCACCCCTTAAGGCTTTTTCTTACGCTTCCTACAATTTAAAAGTTCATTCTTAGACCAAACAAAAATAAGAAATAAATATCTGCTATATATAATTTTGTGGTTATAGTGTGAGCCTATTTATATATTCTTAGGACATGAAACTTGGCTAACTTTATTAAAGTTTAAAATTTTAAGTATATCCCAACATTGAGCTGTTCTACTGCTAGCTTTAAAGCTATTTAAAAAATGGATGTCACTACAGTAATAATGACTGAATTAGTTCTCTACTTTGCGATATGAGTATAGCCACAAAAATTATTTATCTACTTTATTCTCCTACCAAAATTTCTTGAATGAAATCATTTGGACTAGCTATATCAAATTAGAGAGCAGTCAGGAATGTCTAAATCCAGCTTTAAAACAAATATCTTAAAAATTACTTAGTCATATGAAAAATAGGGTATGTCTCTCCTGAAACCATTTTAAAAATATATTTTCTATCTTGAATTTAGACTTCATTAGAAATCATTTCTGACTTGTAATGCCAAGATTGCTGAAATATCACCCTTTTAAACCATGAACAGACATGTAAAAAAGCTAGACTTTTTAAAGTTACCAATTAACAATTTTCTGATTTTTAAAGTACACTACTACATTTAGAACATTTTCAAAATCCAAAAACGAAGTGGAGTTAAAGCACTATGAATAAACAGATTCAGCTGTATAGTTAGATACAGATACACACATGCTAACATAGCTTTCCTTACATGATGACAAATTTGAAGCTTCTTCACAAGTGTTCACATTGTACTTGTGTTTGGGTTCCTACGACTTAAAGGCCAGATGCTTTTCACAAATGACCAACAATTGTAGTTAGAATAAATTAATGATTGATTTTTTTTAAAGCTTTGATGGAATTAAGCATACTTCTTTTCTCAGTGTGCCTATGTGAATGTTTGCCTGTTAAACTTTTTTTTTTTTTTTTTTTTTTTGACAAGTGAGGCCACCCAGCAGAAAACAACTGATGCAAAACCCAGGAGTAATCCCTCTGTTTAGTTCAACACTATGGTTAGCCTTAACACTGCCTCTATTATCCAATGGATTTAGAGAAACTTTCATTTATTTGTTGGCCTCAGTTTTCAATTCTGTTGCCTTCTTTAAAGGAAACCTGGACTTATTCCTATGTAAATACATTTGCATACTGGTACAACGAAATGTTCTAGAGATTTTATTACTTTACTAAGCTTACATAGGGGCTATGTGCATATGTAGCTTGAAAAATAAGTGGGAAGAATCAAAACATAGGTTGATAATCATACGAAGGATTTTAAAACACACTGCAATAAACCTATACTGTCCATGACCCAAGAATTAATTATCTCCACGAATATTTTAACAATATACATCATCTATTTTACAAAACCTGAAGCCACTGGAACCTAAGAAATGTACTGTATTATCACAAAATCAGTGTAATTTGCCACATTGAAATGTGTTACTTTTTTTCCTAAAGGATTCTTTGAAAATATGTATTTTTAATACAGAGAATATTTTACATCCTCTAACATTCAGAGTCTAAGCTACAAAAGGTTCACTCTACATGAGACAACTAAATAGAACATGAGTTTTTAGTTCATTTAGGACATTCAAATTAGGGATTCATTTAGCTGTGTATAAAACACTGTAGTAAATAATCCAATGTAATTTAAAAAATACATTAAAAATCTACGTTTTTTTCTCTAAACATTTAGTTACTAATTAAAAAAAAAATGAATTGTGTAACAAACAGCATGGCTTAGGAGAAGGAAAACATGCTGGAGTGAGGATCAGAAAATAACAGCTCTGTGCCAAGCTCTGTGCCTTCCTGTTTTCATCCATAAAAGTGCTAGACTAGATGATCTCTAAGACTCTTCATATTATCAAACAGTCATGTGCTACTAATTTATACAAAACAAACTGTTATAATAGTGCAAGTTAATATTAAAACTGTGCTCAAATATTGGTTCTTATAGTCTTCCTTACTCCACAAATGTTTTTGAAAGTGAATAGTACAAACTGCACCATATATGTACAGACTGCACAAGACCAACATTCAGTAACAGAATTTCATAATAAAATCTCCACTTACAAAAAGTGGATCATATAAGTCTTAATAAGAAAAACTTAATACTCTTTCTCAGCTGTTTTCCCTAGTTAATGCAATCAGCACTGATACCCAGCAAAACACATCACCCAGAATGATGGCATTAGCAATATCACCTACACAGCACTTCTTCCTTTTTCCTTCTGTAGTTTTTCCTTAACACAATGGCGTTAGTTTCTGGAAATATTCAGCTAAGAAAAGTTTCACATAGACTCAGACATTCAGATGTTCAAATAGGACTTTTTAACTTTATCAAGGAAATAAAATGGAAAAATGATGATGACACTTCACTATCCAGAAGAGAAGCAGAGGTCTCCCCCTCAAAATGCACTTAGGTTTTACTGTATACAGTATTCTCTTGGGAATAAAAAATAAACATGCATTTTAGGGTTCTAGGGAATCATGTAAATTTCTTCTATAAAACTGATTTCCCTGTTGGACTAAGAACATCAATATAAAAACAAATGAACTACCCAAGTGCCCTAATTAACAATTTTGCAAGTGAATACAGACATGAGGCAGCACCGCTGCCATTAAAGTCTATTCCATGGCGTATCTGTTTCTGTTAACATTTCAATAGACCAATTAAATGACCTTTCCCCCTTCAAACTCAATTAAGCTATTTGAACTTCAAATGCTACCTTGCCATGTATTTATATAAAATTTACACAGAGGAAATTAATTTTTTTTACTTTTAATGGGTTTAACAAGTCAATACTATTTTCAAACCAGCTCTCATAGAATTTCATATAATGTAAATATAGTATATTATCTGAATATGCAGTTGGCTAAAAACCAAATCAATCTTTCCAGTCTGATCTTACATATTTTAATTTCTGGT